>NC_086445.1:895747108-896413983 GCF_028390025.1 Pseudophryne corroboree | reverse complement strand
CAAAATTTGTATTGCTGTACATTGTGCCCTAGAGGTTCGGAGGGGGCACCCAGGTACTATCTGTTACTGTTTTATGGAGTGCCGGTCAAAATTGCTGGATTATATATATATATATATATATATATATATATAAAAGAAAAGGCAGCAATCAATTGAACTTTCCACTTCTACTATGATTCCACTCCATGAATTTTTATTTAAACAATGTGGTCACACACCGCTTGCAGCCCAAATATAGTGCATAGTGCAGTGTATCAATTCATTTTCATTTTTTGTGTTAGTTTTTTAAATTCATATTTTTGAGGTTACATCTTCTCATGCACTTGAGTGATAGCTCATTTTATACAACTTGTGTCAAGTGCTTCCTTAGGTTTTAAAAGGTTATGCTAAGTGGATATCTTCTAAAAGCCTGTGTGCAGGTAAGCCTCAAACCAGAAAGTATATCTTATATTTAAAGTTAATGTATTAAAAATTGTAATGATACAGTCCGAAGTGGGACTGACCAGATGGGGAAGGCTTTGGTGCAATTGGTCGGCTTAACAGATACTCCAATATCTGTAAACGACATTCCCTAATTATAATACAGTTTGGAATGTTCATAATGTATGTGTTCCAAATACACAGTTTGACCAACATATAGCAAAAGGGATATAGGCATAGGTGTAGCAAGGTGTCATGGTGCCTGGAGCAAGGTATGTTTTGGCGCCCCCTTCCCTTGTACTGAATTGGGGGTGTGGGCACCAGGTCCGGTTCTAGAGCTTGTGGCATCCAGGGCAAAAGTTTCCTTTGGCGCCCCCCCACACACAGTAGGAGCGTGGCTTCATAGGGAAGGGGCGTGGCCACAGTTATGCCCCCTGTAGTTATGGACCCAGTATTTGTGCCCCTGTTGATTTGTGCCCCCTGTAGATATGCCTCCAGTAAATGTGCCCCCTGTAGCTGTGCCCCCTGTAGCTGTGCCCCCAGTAGCTGTGTTCCCAGTAGCTGTGCCCCCTGTAGATTTCCCCCCAGTAGTTGTGCCCCCTGTAGATTTGCCAGTAGTTGTGCCCCCTGTAAATGCGCCCAGAGTAATTGTGGCCCTGGTTTGTGTCCCCTGTAGCTGTGCCCCTGGTAGCGCCGCTTACAAACACTAAAGAAGAAAAAAAAACAATACTCACCTGCCCCACTCCTGCTTCCCAACTGCTGCTGCTGCTGCTCCGTCTCCGCAGTCCCTCTGAGTCTGGCAGCGTCTCTGCCTGTCTGCGTCATGACGTCAGACACCCGTGTGTGTGAGGTCACGACGTCACATGCAAGTCACGGAGCGCGGAGGGGAGGAGGGAGGTAGAGAGCTGATGCAGCTCAGGCTCTCAGCTATCAGTGACTGACAGCTGCGGCTGCGAGTGGCCAGGCGGAGGTTCCGGTGGACTCGAGCTGCGGTACCCTGTACTGTCTTAGACGCCTGGAGCTCGAGCTCCACTGGAACCTCCCTCCCGCCCTCCCTATGCCCCTAGATATAGGATTGTTTCTCCCCTAATTAGGACAGGACAGTGTAACATAGTAACATAGTATCTGAGGTTGAAAAAAGACAATTGTCCATCGAGTTCAACCTATTTGTGGTCTCCTATGCATGATGATTTGACTAAAATTTCTGACTGATGCTGCTGTCAGCCGTTGCATTTTATCCCTATTTATAGTAACTATAATGCATGACTATGCACCATACCCCTGGATATCCTTATCCATTAGGAATTTATCTAACCCATACTTAAAGGTGTTGACAGATTCCGCCATTACAACTCCCTCGGGCAGGGAATTCCAAACACGTATCGTCCTTACCGTGAAAAAGCCTTTACGCCGTATTGTGCGGAATCTCCTCTCCTCTAACCTGAGCGAGTGTCCACGAGTCCTCTGTGTTGATTTAACCAAAAACAGGTCCCGCGCAAGCTCTGTGTATTGTCCCCTTATATATTTGTAGATTTTGATCATATCCCCTCTTAGTCTCCGCTTTTCCAATGTAAACATGCCTAGTCTTTCAAGCCTTTCCTTGTATTCCATCGTCTCCATGCCCTTAATTAGTTTGGTCGCCCTCCTCTGAACCTTTTCTAGCGCCAGGATATCCTTTTTGTAGTACGGTGCCCAGAATTGTACACAGTATTCAAGGTGTGGCCTCACTAGTGATTTATATAACGGGAGTATAATACTCTCGTCCCTAGCATCAATACCCCGTTTTATGCATGCTAATATCTTATTAGCCTTCTTTGCTGCAGTCCTACTTTGGGTACTACTGCTTAGTTTGCTATCTATGTGGACACCTAAGTCCTTTTCCAGTACAGAATCCCCTAATTTTACCCCATTTAGTAGGTAGGTGTAATTTTTGTTCTTGCTACCACAGTGCATTACCTTACACTTGTCTGTGTTAAAGCACATTCTCCATTTGGCTGCCCATGCTTCTAATTTAACTAAGTCGTTCTGAAGAGACTCGGCATCCTCCTCTGTATTTATAGCCTTACACAATTTGGTATCATCTGCAAAAATTGACACCATGCTCTCTAGACCTTCTGTTAGGTCGTTAATGAAAATATTGAACAATAGCGGTCCTAATACTGAGCCTTGCGGCACACCACTTAGCACTTCAGTCCAAGTTGAAAAAGATCCATTAACCACAACGCGCTGCTCCCTATTATCTAACCAGTTTTTGACCCAAGTGCATATTGTGCTTCCTAGCCCTGATTCTTGTAGCTTGTAGATAAGTCTCATGTGTGGTACAGTATCGAACGCTTTGGCAAAGTCTAAAAAGATTACATCCACGTCTTTACCCTGATCTAGGTTTGCGCTTACTGTTTCATAAAAGCCAAGTAAGTTGGTTTGACAGGATCTGTCCTTCATAAACCCATGTTGATTCCTTTTAATGACCTTATTGACTTCAAGGAACTTCTGAATACTATCTCTTAGAATACCTTCCAATACTTTCCCCACTATAGATGTAAGACTAACTGGTCTATAATTACCTGGTTCAGCTTTACTTCCCTTTTTGAATATAGGCACTACTTCCGCTATACGCCAGTCTTTGGGAACCATACCTGATATAACTGAATCCTTAAAGATCAAAGATAGCGGTTTTGCCAGTTCAGAGTGAAGCTCCATTAGAACCCTTTGGTGAATACCATCGGGCCCTGGTGATTTATTAATCTTTAAATGTTTTAATCGGTCACAGACTACTTTCTCGCTTAAATAAGTACCTATCAGTGTGTGACAGTCCCTGAATTGGGTCCTCTCTAGTGAATACTGTTGAAAAAAACTCATTAAGTGTGTCCGCTATGTCATTATCATTTTTGCTTAAGACTCCCAACTTGTCTTTTAAAGGGCCTATACTCTCCTTCTTTAATCTCTTGCTATTAATGTATTTAAAGAATTTTTTGGGATTCGCTTTGCTTTCCTTTGCTACTAGTTTTTCAGTTTCTACTTTAGCCGCTCTTATTTCCTTTTTGCAAATTTTGTTACATTCCTTATAGTGCTGAAATGACTCTGCTTCCCCGTCAGATTTGTATTTTTTAAATGCTCGCCTTTTCTTGCCCATAAGTTCCTTAATCTTTTTGTTAAGCCACATCGGTTTATGATTTTTATTCCTTTTTTTGCTGCTCATAGGAATAAATTTGAGTGTATTTTTAGCTAGCAGGAATTTTAGTACCTCCCATTTCTCCGTAGTATTTTTTCCTAAAAACAAACCTTCCCATTCAATATCCCTGAAGCACATTAAAATTAAACTAAATAAACAAAACAGTTCAAACACATCTTATACATAGTGTATATACACTTTTCACATCAATAATTTTTATTGAGAAAGTTTTTTTATGGGAAGGGATACAGAAAGGAAAAAAAGAGGGCGAAGGTAAACAGAAGCCACAGGACAAGGGATGCATACTTTTTATAGTCCGAAAACTATATAAATATACTTTTCATTACATTCATAACAGCAAACATAGGCTATATTTATGTCACTATACCTCCTACAGTGATTCCAGTATATCACAACTCTGTATTATACTGTATGGCATTATTGATGCTCTGCAAGATATGGTGGTCAGTGATGCTCTTTATATTACAGTATATGGTGGTGACTGTTGTGAAATTCCATTATTTTAAATAAACATTTAAATACCAGTGTTATTATATACTGCAGACGCAAGTTGCATCTTATTACCATATACAATAATAGTGCGCTGAATGTTGCAGCACTATGTCCCTTAAGGGAAAGCAAGTAGTCGCACGCATGATTTACAGAGGTCCAACGCTCATATATATATATATATATAAACAAATAGAATTGAGCGGCACTCTCAGGACTTTACCAAAGAACGGGTCCTCAGCCCATCATAAGTTTGCAACGTTTCGGTAATTTTATTTCAACCGTCGTCAGGCATGACGACGGTTGAAATAAAATTACCGAAACGTTGCAAACCTATGATGGGCTGAGGACCCGTTCTTTGGTAAAGTCCTGAGAGTGCCGCTCAATTCTATTTGTTTATACAGTGGATAACTCTGCAAGAGAAGGCACCAGGCATTTTATTCATTTAATCAGGAGTGCCGACCACTTGGACATCTATATATATATATATATATATATTTGATATTAAAAGGTATGCATTACAAAATAACACATGTACAGTATATCATTCAGTATAACATATATAAATATAAGATAGGGTTACAGTGTTACAGTTACATAAGAAACAGTTACAGCCAGTATACATCACCCTTATCCCAGAGGACAGTCTTCACTAGATAGACTCAGCATGTCTGCATCTCAGCAACTACTCTCCATGCTTAGAAACTACATATATCAAACAGTGGGAGTTAACTGTTTGTTGGTTTTGGTCTCCCTCCATTGGTCCAGGAGAGGAAGGTTTCTCTTTCATTTGTGTGTTATTGGACGGTTCAAACAATGGGAGATGTTCAGCTTTGGATGCAGACACTGATGTTAACCACTGGGTTTCTGCCCACATGCTTGTGCAGGAAGTCCTTTGTTCTCGTAAAAGTGACTTTATATACTAACATCAAACATAACTAATTGTCGCAATGTGCGACAATTTACCCATAGCTATCAAATTAATCCACACATTCTCCTGACCATTTTGACACTAAGCATGATATAATTAACATGTTTCGTCCCAATAATGCATATATGTCTGTTTTTACACTCTTTAATACATATACAAATACAATACAATCCTTGTGTTGGACATGATTTTGTCTATGTGTAATTTATGTGTTGTATGAATATGTGTTTGTATGCGCCTTTATGGCATTTCTCAGTGATTGCGCCTTTTACCATATATACACCCACCATGCTGCAACACGCACGCCATACGACTCTATGCATGATGTGCGGCAAATAAGCATGGTGCGTCCACATACGTCAATTGCGTCCTTATGCCACCACCGAGAAGTGCCACTCTGTGTGTCGTTTGTATGTGTCATTTATCTGACTTCGACACTCTGCCATGTAGTTGTTATTATGTTGTCTGTATTATACGGCGGTCATTTGTGATGTTCTCTGCATCATATGAGGGTCACTGTGATGTTCTCTGCATTATATAGTAGTCACTGATGCTCTCTGCATTACAGATGTGTCCTCATACATCTATCTTCAAATTGTGCCAAATAGTCTGTTCTATGCATCTCACCACTCATTGTTTCACAAATATGCACTTATTCACATCATTAATGCAACAAAGTGACAATGCATGGGTTCCCTGGATACTGGAGCTGGCATTGCATGCTAACTTTAGTAGAAAGGCAAAAGACGAGTGAGCCGCGCCATGCATTGCACTACACATTGTTCTGATTAATCTGTAACTTTATACCAATTCTTTTGCGTCAAAATCGTAATCCAACTGCCTAAACCTTGGAGAGAGATAAAGTACCATCCAATCAGCTCCTAACTGCCATGTTACAGGCTGTGTTTGAAACATGACAGGAGCTGGTTGTTTGGTACTTTATCTCCATCCACTTTATCTCTCTCCAAGGCTTAGTACATAGACCCCTAAGGGCCTGATTCTGTGTCAGACGCAGCCGCGCCCGTGTTTGCATCTTTTGCCGCAGTCACATCTGTGACTTTATGCTACTGCCACCACAAAGCCCTTCCCTTGTGTACATCCATGTGTCCAAATGTGAAAGGACTGATATACCAACTTTGAGTGTCTTCAGATGCTGAAATACTGCTTCTATGCACCATCACCCCCTATTATTTACAAATCACCTACTAGGTATACCCCATACAATTCCAATACACTTCTGCTACCAGAGTACTGCAACTCTGTACCAGTGCAATGCTTTGTGGTGGTTGAGGTAGTGTAGAAAAGGCAGCGCTACTTACTTTCCGTCTGGGCTCCCTCCTCCGTACCCAGCAGCACAGTGGGACTGAGCACTAGGGTCACTTCAAGACCCTAGCGCTATATCAGAGTCCAGTGTGCATGCACAGGTTTCTGGGCATGGTGGCCATTTTTCCAGTGATTTATGCAGCACTGTTGACACAAATGCGTGACTCCGGAGGAGTAAGTATTCAAGAAATGGGTTCAGAATGGGTGCAGGAATGCAGCGTGGGCCCATCTGGACCCAGGGGCCCGTGTGCATCACACACCTTGCACAGATTATAGATACACCACTGATATAACTCATGCAGGACCACGTGAACTGTCTGTTCTTCTGTCTGCATTGAAAGAGAATTGTCTGGTTCAATTTCAAACCTTAAATGCCTAAATCGTGTACTACCATTTTTTTTTAACTATTATCATTATTTTACTTTATTTCAGCTACAGTATATCTGTTCTATCTTTCTACATAATTTGTTTGCAAAATAACAAAAGAACCTAATTATATGTATAAAGCAGAAAACTGAACTCCTGCACATAACAAGAGTATATATTATTACAATATCATTAGCAATAGTTTGAAGGTCCATTACCATGTAATAATATCTGTCATATCTCTCATTGCCACCTCTTTTGTAGTATATTGTTCTAACTGCTTGAAATGTTATCATCTTGTTTTTGTGATGCTGAAATCAAGTTTTCTTTTGAAATAAATGTACTGTACTGAATACCAGTATTCCAAACCAGCAATTATATTTACAAGCAACAATTAGGTTTTGTTCTGTGGCATTACATTTTATCTCTGCTGTATATTTTTAGTGTCTACAAAAATGAAAGCAGAATGGTTACATAAGGTATTGAATATTATTACAATGTGAACTTCACAAATTACATTTCAGCACTTTTAAACCCCTTTCAGACCTAAACCCGGGGTCCAAGCCAGGTTAATGAATATGGGTTCAACCTGTTTTTGCTTACGCCCTCGTCACATTTCACACTGCACCCATGTCTGCCCTGTGTGAAACATTAAAGGTGGATGTTATAGGCTCAGAAAGAGGATTCATGTAAAGTGAACACCAATAAATACTCTTTTCAAGAACAGGGTCATGGATCTAGGACAATGAACCTGGGTTGACCCTTTCCCACCGATACATGGTGTTAACCCGACAATGTCCCAGGTCAAATGCTCTGTGTGAAAGAAGTATACTACCCCTTTTCCATTGCCGCAATAACATGGGTTATTGCCGGATCTACCCAGGTCACAGCTTGGTGTAAAAGGGTTGCTGAAAAAATAACCCAGGTCAAGTTAACAGGGAATCCAACCCTGGTGCAGTGTAAACAGCTCGACCCGGGTTATCGGACCCAGGTTATGCTTAAAAGCTTCTGATTGGCTGTGTATGCAGAGATCCGCCTCAAGGGAGTGTCTGTGAGTGACATGCAGGCCTGTCCTGGGTTCAGTGTAAATGGGACTGACCCGGGAATAACCCGGGTCCAAGGGGCAGTGTAAACAGGGTCTAACCCAGGTTGGAACGGTGTCCGGAAACCTACGTTTTTGGTAGAAAAGTGGTATAAGAAATCAGTGTTATTTGTCTCCAGAGTGGTAATGCCAATCATTAAAGCAAAACTCAAAAGCTGGGGAATGGTTATGCCTTTTTTGTGTGATTTGCACCCATGATGCAAGCTGCTGGGTAAGTGAGAGGGTGGCATGTGTCTCCTGGGCTGCACTAACGAGACCACTTTTGAGGTGGTGCCCAACTGGCCTGTTACAGCTTGAAGTGGCCATGCTGCTGGCTGTTAAAGGGTGGAGTGAATTATTTTGCCAATAATGAGTATTGCTGATTGGATAGGAGTGGAGGTCGAGCAAAGCAGTGTTAATTTGGGTCAGCCATCATAATGTATCATCACTTTGGCTCTACCCCTTAGTTAGTGCTGTGTCATACTGACCCTTATAGAATATTACTGGCTCCGCTGCCTGCTAACTTAGTGCCATGCAGTGTAGGCACAGAAACAGCAGAGCGCAGTCAGTTTGACACTTCCTCTAACCATTCAATTCGTTTAGATTTTTAATAAATGGATGTAAGCTCTCACGAGCAGGGCCCTCTTCCCTCATGTGCTTATCCTTTCTTACTTTAATAATCTTCAACTGCACCAAATCCATCAGTCTTCTGCCACCTGATACTTATTCCAGTGTCATCTGCTGATGTAACTATGTTTATTTACCCTGCACTTGTCCTATACTGTCATCAACTGTAAGTTGCTGTTTTTCTGTTTGATTATTTGTTTATGTACTCTGTAATTAGGCGCTGCGAAACCCTTGTCGCGCCATATAAATAAAGGATAATAATAATAATAATAATAATAATAAAGAAATCCCCCAAATTGCTGACCAGTCAGCTGGAGAGGCAGATCCACTGATGACCTTCTCTGACGTGTACAGTACCTCCAGAAATAGCATGAAAATACCCAGATCACTTGGTATGCATATAATACAGTCATGACTGGATTAAGGCTAGTGTGGTCCAGAGGGCAAAAAAAGGTGTGGGGGTCAGGGAGAAATAAAGGTGGTCATTCCGAGTTGTTCACTCGGTAATTTTCTTCGCATCGCAGCGATTTTCCGCTAATTGCGCATGCGCAATGTTCGCACTGCGACTGCGCCAAGTAAATTTGCTATGAAGTTTGGTATTTTACTCACGGCATTACGAGGTTTTTTCTTCGTTCTGGAGATCGTAGAGTGATTGACAGGAAGTGGGTGTTTCTGGGCGGAAACTGGCCGTTTTATGGGTGTGTGTGAAAAAACGCTACCGTTTCTGGAAAAAACGCGGGAGTGGCTGGAGAAACGGAGGAGTGTCTGGGCGAACGCTGGGTGTGTTTGTGACGTCAAACCAGGAACGACAAGCACTGAACTGATCGCACTGGAAGAGTAAGTCTCGAGCTACTCAGAAACTGCACAGAGAAGTCTTTTCGCAATATTGCGAATCTTTCGTTCGCAATTCTGCTAAGCTAAGATTCACTCCCAGTAGGCGGCGGCTTAGCGTGTGCAATGCTGCTAAAAGCAGCTTGCGAGCGAACAACTCAGAATGAGGGCCAAAGAGAGGGTGTCCAAGCAAGCAAGAGTGTGTCAGGGAAAGAAAGGGAATGAGATAAAGAGGAAGAGGAGAACAACAGAGAGGGAGGTTGTCAGGGAGAGACAGTGAGAAGAGAGCAAGAGAGAGACGGTGTCATCGAGAGAAAAAGAAAGAGGGAAGGTAAATGGAGAAAGACACAGAGAGGGGAGCGAGGGAGAGAAGGTGTAAGGGAGAAACAGAGAGGGATGAGAGATGAAAAAAGAGAAGGGGGGCAAGGAGAGAGCGAGAAAAAGAGGGTGTCAGGGATAGAAAGGGAAGCAGAAGGAGGGATAGAGGGGAGAGGCAGACAGAGAGAGAGGAGAGTAAGAGAAGGAGAGAAACAAGATGTCAGGCAGAGAGGGAGCGAGCAGGAGTGACAGAAGGGGAGCAAGAGATAGCATATCAGGAAGAGAAAGAGGGAGAGACAGTCATAATTATTAACAATTATTTTACTAAAATGAAGTGGAAAAAGGTGTTTTCACACTCTTTTCACATTATTTTAGTATCACTTGATTGTATTAAAGGCCTTCTGGAGCAGTTTTCACGATTATTATTATTATTATTATTATTATTATTATTATTATTAGATTAGCTGAAGGCTACATAAGCCTGAGGCCATATAAGAGCCCAGTTTTTTGTGATTGGTTGTCTATGACTAAACAGTTGCTAGGTAGTTATGGTTTTCTGTTGGATTTTTCCTATAGGATTATTGGGCTGTCCGTCAAGGTGTTTAGGGGCTGGTTTTAGGATAGTATGTAATCCAAAATCATGTGCCTCAGACTTCCTCTTGCCATTTTGAATGGCTCAGGAAGACTGAGTACTGCTTAGTTACCTAGTGTCTGTAATTTGTTTTAATTCATTCATTTAGTGCTGTGTTATTTGTTTAGCTGCCCTCCTCTCCTCTCCTATTGCCCCCCTTTGTACTGCCAGCTGCATTTGCTCGTTTCCCCCCTTAGTCATGCCTTGTCCCCGCAGGTCCGCCCCCCCCTCCCGTCGCCTTTTAAAGGCCGCAGGCGGCCAACGCTCCCGTTTGCGGAGCGCGGCTTCACCTGCCCTGATCCCCGCGTCTGGGAGGTCGCGGCAGAGTCGGGCCGCTGCGGCCCGCGCTGCCGAGGATGCTGCTCGTCCGGCCGGAGGGCACGTTGCCCCGGCCATGACGGGTTGTGGCTCATCCGGGCCGCGGTCGTGGGAGGCGTCCCCGGCTGCTGGAGCTCACCTGGCGACTCTCTCACCTGGCGCGGCGGCGTCCGGCGCATCCCCCGTCTCCCTCCCTCTGGTGGCTCCGGCCAGCGGCGCTGGCGCCCACGTGGTGCCTGGCGCCCGGGGCCGGACTGCAGGGGGGAAGGGGGACGTCAGCTGCAGGGAGGCTCTGTTTCAGTGGGGTAGCAGGGTTTTCCCGTGCCCCCACTTATAATGTCCAGGGCTGTGGGTGATGGGCTCCCTCTTGCGGGAGGGCTAGTTTTGGTGGCTCCTACAGCAGTGGGTGGGGTTGGTGAGGTGGGTCCCCGAGATTTAGTGGGCGCTTACGTGCAAAGGGGTGTTGGGACGCCGGCCCCGCGTACGGCTCCTGTGCGGGGGTCCCCGGCTGGGGTGCTCTTGGTGATCATGTGCGACACCCTTTCCCCCGCGGGGTCTTTGCGCCCTGCGTCGTCCCCTTTTATCGGGCTACATGCGCCACCTGCTGGTCCGGTTGGGACGGTGCCGATGGTGGCGACACAGTCGTCCGTTGCTGCAGCGTTCCACCTGCCTGCCCCTCCTCCGCCGTTGGCGGCGTCCGGTGGGTTGACCGGGGATCAGTGTTTCCCTGGTGGACTCCCCTGGCCAGTTTCGCAGGCGTTTCCCGCGTCATCCTTGGCGCCTTATCTGAGTCTCGCAGTTTCCTCGGCCCTGCAATTTTCTCCGTATTTCTCCAGTTCGGCCGCTGGGGTCCAGCCCACATGGTCAGTCGGCGGCCCTCGGGTGGCAATTCCCCTTCCAGCTTTTGCGGGCTCGTACCTCGGGTCTTCTCCCGCTGCTTCGGCCCCGTACGCACAGTTTTGGCATTCATCCCCCGCTCCCGCTCAGTTCCCCCTCCGTTTCTCGGTTTTCCCCTGGTCGGCTGGGTATCTTCCCCCGCCCGCGCGTGGCTGCCTGCCTACACCATCGGCGGCGCGCCTTTGGTCGGGTCGGCCCTTCACCTCGATGGATCGTCTTCCTCCGCGGGGTGCCCCCCCCCACTGGCCCCCCGCCATCGTCGTGTGATGGCGCTTTGCCCCCTCTCCCGCCTGTTCCCCCCGTTGTAGTTGATGCACAGGTTTCTCCTGCACCTGTTGTCCCTTCTGTTTCCTCCTCTCAGGTGCTAGCAAGTCCGGGGACATCGGCGACTTCAACGAGGAGGAGTCGGAGATCGAGGAGAGCCATGGCGGCGGCGCCAGAAGACGTTCCGCCACGACCGGTGGTGGGTGAAGCAACTGACGCGGTTCCGGGTCCTTCGGGCGCTGGTGAGCATGCTGTTCCTTCTCACTGTTCCTCTAGCACTTCTTCTACCTCTTCTAGTAGTGTCTCTTCAGGTTCTCCTCGGCGCCCGCGTAAGCTTGCTAGGCTCATTGCGCAACGCGTGGCCAAGGAACCTAGGAAGGCGGCGGCGCCTGCGGCTGCGGTTCCCTCTGATCCCCCTCGTTTTACTGAGATGGTGCATTGCGCCAATACGGCAGTTACCCGGGGAGTTCGCAAGACGATGAGGGAGAAAATCAGGAAGGGGAAGTATGTAGATATTTTCACCCTCACAGATGAAATGCGGCAGCCATTTGATGTGGCCAAGAAAACGGGGGGCATTGGGGAGAATGCTTTCCGTAATTTCCATCAGTGGTTGCGAGGTTTCTTAGTTTTTACGGCTTGTTACACCGAAATGCGGCCTGCGGAGTATCCCAACATGGTTAAGTACCTGTTTCTGGTACATGACATGTACTTGAAATCCAAAGGCTACGCTTGGCGGGACTACGACGAGAAATTCCGTCGTAATCAGGATGGTAACGCCGTTCTGCCTTCGGGTTTCAAGGATGTGGTTTGGTTTGAGGTCACCCAGCAGGTTAAGCCCCCTGGAGAGGTCCCGGGTAAGAAGCCTCTTGCGACCGGCGCTTCCGGTTCACGCTCCTTAGGGAAGGGCAGGTGTTTCGCCTACAATGAGGGAAAATGCACCAGGGGCGTTAACTGTCATTTTCGCCACTCGTGCAAGTCGTGTGGGGCCGGTCACCCGTCCAAGGACTGTCCCTCGGCTGCGAGCGGTAAGCCCTCCGCTCCAGCCGAGGCCGCTGGAGTTGGTAATTAAGGCTCCATCCCCTATTCGGGTTCCCGAATTGTGGCGCTGGCTTAGTTTGTACCCCGACAGGTCGGGCGAGTTATTCCTTTTGGAGGGTTTTAGTCACAGTTTTCGCCTACCCATTTCGGATTCGGTGCATGTGGTGGCGCGCAAGAACTTGAAATCGGCTCGCGAATTCCCACGTGAGGTTCGGCGGAAGTTGGACGCGGAGATCGGCTTGGGGTGCATGTGTGGGCCATACGCCGTTCCCCCTCTTCCCGCCTTGTGCATCTCCCCCGTGGGGGTGGTGCCCAAGAAGGCCCCGGGTAAGTTTCGCCTGATACAGCACTTGTCGCATCCTCATGGTGGTTCGGTTAATGACTTCATTCCCGAACAGTGTTCAGAGTGCGTTATCAGTCTTTTGGTGAGGCTCTGAGCTTGGTTGCCCTGTTGGCAAAATTAGACGTGGAGTCGGCTTTTCGGCTTCTTCCCCTGCACCCAGATTCCCTGCGGTTTCTGGGTTTCAAACTGGGTGCCGAGTTTTACGTGGATAGGTGTCTCCCCATGGGCTGTTCAGTCTCCTGCGCATATTTTGAGAGATTTAGCACTTTTTTGCATTTGTGCGTCCAGGCTGCCTCCGGTCACCCCGGGGTTGCTCACTACCTGGACGATTTTCTCTTTATGGGTCCGGGAGGCAGTTCTGTCTGTGGCGATATTTTGTTGGTCGCCAGGTCCTTGTTCAAAGGGTTGGGGGTTCCCGTTGCGCCGGACAAGTGCGAGGGCCCCACTAGTTGTCTGAGCTATCTGGGGATTGAGTTGTTTCTGTCGCCTACCCGCTGATAAAGTGCGGAAGCTTTTAGGTTAAATTGACGATTGTTTGGGTAAGCGCAAGGTGCGGCTTAAGCAGGTACAGTCGTTGCTTGGCTCCTTCAACTTTGCGTGCAGGATTATTCCCATGGGTAGGGTTTTCTGTCGCAAACTTGAACGGGCCATTGCAGGGACGGTCAGGCAGCATCACACAGTATACCTCTCCCGCGAGATCAGGGATGATTTGCGAGTTTGGTCTTCTTTCCTTGTGTCCTTCAACAAGGAGGTTTTGTGGCCTCCCCCTCGTTGTTCCAACCGATGCCTCCAGTTGTTCATGGATGCCTCGGGCAGTCATGGCTTTGGGGCCTTTTTTACCGGGTCCTGGTGCGCTGCTGCTTGGCCGCCTTCTTGGGTCGCACGGGGTTTCACTAGGAACCTCCTGTTGCTGGAATTGTTTCCTATCATTGTTGCCCTGGAGTTGTGGGCCTGCCAATTTTCGAATCGGGACATTTCGTTCCGTTGCGACAACTTGGGAGTGGTACACGCTATCAATAATCAGCGTTCTTCTTCTCCCCAGGCTTTGCGGCTGTTGCGACATCTTGTACTGGTCTGCTTGCGGCGCAGTATTAATTTCAGGGCCCGTCACGTTCCCGGAATCGACAATAGGATTGCGGATGCTTTGTCTCGGTTTCGGTTTGATGAGTTTCGTGAGTTGGTTCCGGGAGCGGCGGCGGAGGGTTTACCGTGCCCGCCTTCTGTCTGGCAGATTGTCGAGTCGGGTTAGCTGCTCTGGCCAGGTGTGCGTTAGCTCCTTCCACGCTCAGGGCGTATGATGCGGCCTGGTGTGATTGGTCGGCCTTTCAAAGTAGGTACGGTATGGCAGGTGAGTCCCCGGTAGACGTTTTGATGGCCTTTGTTTGGGAGCATTATCAAGGGGGTAGGTCCAAAGCGGCCATGTCTTCTGCCCTTGCGGGCATTTCCTTTCACTCTCGGCTTCACAGGATGACGGACCACACTGGGTCTTTTATCCTTACCAGAGCGCTTAAGGGATGGGCTAGGGTGTGACCCGTGGCTGCGGACTCCCGCAAGCCCGTAACTTTGCAGCTTCTAATGGAGTTGCTGGGTGTGATGCCTCGAATCGCGGACTCTGAGTTCGAGGTGGCTCTTTTTAGATTTGCTTTTGCCTTAGCTTTCTTTGGGGCTTTCAGGGTGAGCGAGTTAGTAGCGAACAGTAAGTCATCCCGGGATTCCGGTATGCTTTATGGAAATGTGCGCCTGCAGGATGGCCTGTTGCTCTGTAGGATTGTGCGGTCAAAGACAGATCAAACAGATCGGGGTCGCTTGGTGTCCTTGGAGGCCCGGGAGGATGCGGATGTCTGCCCGCTGCGCCTGGCGCAAGAGTATTTCCGGTTGAGGCCTCCGGGGGGCGACCAGTTGCTAGTGCATGCGCACGCTGGTCCTCTTACTAAGTTCCAATTTGCTTCGGTGTTTAAGAAATGTTTGGAGGCCTTGGGTTTGCGCTGTGCGGACTTCGGTACCCATTCCTTTTGGATTGGGGCGGCTACACATGCTGCAGCTACGGGCTCCTCCCCGGCAGCTATTCGGGAGCTGGGCCGTTGGAAGTCTGCCTCCTATAGGTCTTATGTTCGTTTTGATAAGATTTAAGTGCGCCTGTTGCGCTAACCCAAAAACTTGTTTACTCGTTGGTTTTTGAACGAGTAGCATTCAGGAATCGAGGGTGTGAAGTGAATTTTCAAATTTTCCTCCGAGGGGGCCTAATTTCAATTGGCTATACTTTGAAGGTCCATGGGAGGTTTTTTGAGTTTTTTCCTTCACTTGGGTTATTTCTGTTTCTTGCATTTGTTTTCTATGTATTGTATATCAATTTTTCTGATGTTAGGATGATTTTCTTTTTCAGCCATCGTCGATTTTGGAGAGCAAGTGTGGCTGGTTGGCCACTCTTACATTTTTTGGGCGGCAAGACATCCCATGGCACTTAGGTCGGCTGACGTTTTTGGGACCAGGGAGTTTCGTTGGTTAGGTGTTCGTGGTATGCTTTGGTGTGATTTGTTGCAGCTCCTTTTTCACCGTGAGCGCCGCTGGGGTTACGCCAGCTGTATTGTCCTGCATTTGGGCGGCAACGATTTGGGTCGAGTTAAGGGCATCGACCTTATTTTGTCTATTAAGGCAGATTTGGTGGCGATTCGTTGTCACTGGCCAGGAGTCCGGATTGTGTGGTCGGAAATAGTCCCGCGGTTTCATTGGAGGGGTGCGGTGCATTTCTCGGCTCTTGAGAAGGCTCGCAAGAAGGTGAATTCGGCGGTGTCGCTGTTTGCTAGGTTCATAGGTTGAGTGGCTGTTAGGCATCCTTTGCTTGTGCTGCGTAATCGGCAGTTCTACAAGGATGATGGGGTTAACCTTTCTCCGGCCGGAGTTCAGGTTTTCCTAGATGATGTTTTTGGTCCTTTTCATTAGGGGTCTTAAGTTTTTCTTTGTTTTCTTGTTTGGATGGTGGTGGCGGTTTGTTAAACCTTTGTGGCGGGAAGTCGCTACCAACCAGCAGTCAGATAGGCATAAGTGATCATTGTGGGGCACCCTCTTTAGAAGGACGGCAGGTGTGTCCTTACCTTGCGGGTGGACATTTAGATGTTCCCCTGTGGGAACAGAACATTTGCCAGAGATAAGAGTGTTGAGGCCAGCACAATGCGGGCTATGTAGGTAGGAGGCGGTTTTGGTGGTTAGTCCCCTTCTTGGTTTTTGGATTTCATCTAAGTGACTGGAGATGGTGTCCAGTAGCGGTTTTTCCTTTGCCATCCTCCAATCTAAAATTAATTCACAATCTAAAATTAATTCTAATTACAATTATAGTTTAAAGAGTTGGTCAGCGATCAATAAATATCGTCTGACCTTTAACTCCAGCTACCGTGTCCGTGACTTTATTTTAGTGTGTCGTTTATTTTAGTGGTAAGCTAGCTTAAAGAAAGGTTTATGTTAATCGCAATAAAATTATGGGCGCCTTATTGCAGCAGTGGAAAATGGATATTATTCTTTATTTTAACAATATAAGGTGATCACTATTTTGTTTTCAAATTCTTTTAGTGTACTGTAAGAGTGTACTACGAATCACCATCGCTCAGGATCCCAGCGCCCAGCATACCGGCACCGGGATCCCGACTGCTGCAGCGGGGTGAGCGCAAAAGAGCCCCTTGCGGCCTCGCTGCGAACACCACGCAGTGGACGCGGTGGTGCGCTACACGCACCAAGCTATTTATTCTCCCTCCAGCGGTGTTGTGGACACCTCAAGAGGGAGAATAGTTGGCGGTATCCCGGCAGTCGTGATCCCAGCCCCAGTATGCAGAGCGCCGTGATCTTGACATCCGGGATATCGAGTGCCTCCCGTACTGTAATGCAGTACATGAATATAGAGATAATATACATCGCCAACATCACTTAAGCGTCTATTCATGAAGCAGTGAAAAGAGTGGAGCAGTGAGCCAGTAAAGAAGTTGCCAATGGCAACCAATCAGCATTGAGGTAACATTTATCAAGTGCATTCTATAAAATGAAACGTAGCCGCTGATTGGTTGCAATGGGCAACTTCTCCACTGGCTCACTTCTCCACTCTCTTCAATGCTTCATGAATAGACCCCTAATATTTAATTGGTTTAATTAAAGAAAATATATTTTAAACTTAAAAAATAGGGCACATTCACTGCTGATACTTTGAGAAAACTGAGACATAAAAGAACCAAATGTCTATTATCTGTGCTACAGTTCATACAGATTAAGAATGCCATTATCATGAAACTGAAATTAAAAGAAAAATAGAATGGCTGGGATGTAATGGGAGCTGAGAAAGAGTTCATTTAGCACCCGGGAAAAAGTCGCACAAATTCGGACATTATAATGTGAGACTTTTTTCTGGAACTCAACCAATGTAATTTATTTATTTATTTATTAACAGTTTCTTATATAGCGCAGCATATTCCGTTGCGCTTTACAATTAGAACAACAGTACTAGAACAAAACTAGGTAAAAACAGACAGACATAGAGGTAGGAAGGCACTGCTCGCAAGCTTACAATCTATAGGTATGCCATGCACTTTGTGAGCTCCGATTGCAAATCGGATCCAACTTCTCGCAGGATTTAGACCAGAAAGCGTCCAACTTTTGCAGACCAAGAGAGAGCAGTAGTGTATGTGACATTTTCTCCTCAGCTTGTGCCTTTGCACATCTGATTACCTTCTTAGCCTCCTACTGGCTAACAAGATACACCTCTTTGTCTTCATTATTCTGTGACTGCTTATATTACCTAAAGGCCATCTTTTTTGCTTTCACTGTACTTGCTACTTCTTTTCCAAACCACACTGGCTTACAGGGCCTGATTAAGGGTTCCAGCCACCCTAGGCTAATACAGAAGTGCCCCCCTTCCCCACCCCCAATTTTTTTGCTTATTTTCTTTATACTCACCTAGTGCCCACGGAGCCCCTCGGCCCCCTTTTCAATTTAGAATCCACGGGGTACCTGTAAAAAAATAACTTATAGTCACCTAATCCGGTGTAGATCGGTCTTCTTCGTTCCAACTTCAAGTAGGCACCACAGGTTTAAAAAAAAAACAGCCTCCTGTCCCCGTGTACAGTGTACACTGCTTGCCCTTACACTGTCTGTCTGTCCCCCACCTGCTCCCCTCTAGCACACATTGCCATCTCCTCTCCTGCAGACATCCTGCAGCTGATTGTGTTCAACAACAGATGGCCTCCATCCCTCCACAGTGACAGTCCACACCACACCTGGTTAGAGACGAGTTGAACCGCAATGCTGGTTTGGGAGTCGCTGATCCTCTTCCTGGGCCCGCCACTGACCGCTGTATTCTTTAACGGCTGCAGTGGCTCTGGCAGCGCGGGTGGGTATGGCGCGTGATGTCATGATGCACTTCACGTCCGCCGCACCTGCAGCCTGATAGGCCTATTGGTTGATCAGGTCCTGCTGGCTTCCTTTTTTCCTGTGTTTTTCCTAACCCTTTTGATACGAAAGCTGTTGCCTTTAGTATTGCACTTTTTAATTTTTCCCACCTCCCCTGCACTTTTTTCAAGTTCCTCCACTCTGCCAAAGAATCACTTACACATTTTCCCATCTCTACGAAGTCAGCCTGGTACTGCCCCAGCAGAAGGCAGCTAATCATATCTAGCATAACAACACCAGCTGATAAGGCTTCTATTGATTTATTGTGATTATCTTTGCACAACCAATAAGCTAGCTTATCTCTAAAATAATGGCACAGACAAAATAAGACACGGACAACAACTGCGTAAGTTTAAAAGGTCATTAAGTATTTATTAAGTGGAATGACCCTTCTGGTAAGGGATGGCAAGGAAAACGCTTTATGTCCAGCTCTAGCCAATTGATGTTATACAATAATGGCGGCGACTTAAACGCCCCCACTTCTATAATATGAGGCGACTAAAATGCCTCATCTGGCCAAAAGCATAACCTGCATTGAGAAGACAACACCTCCATTCATTATGGCATAGCGTGACCCTTTCCTACAGCAAATGCCCATTGTCCCCCCGTATGGGCAGAACTCGCTAGCCATCCTTGGAAAGGGTAGGTGCCTCTCAAAGACCACTTATGACCCATGTGGCCACTGGTCAAAAGCGTCTTCCCACCACTGCCAGGTTCTAACCCCATTGATAAAATGGCCCAACAGTACCGCAGCCCGCCATCCAGTACCGAAAAAACAACAAACTGGAACTAGACCAAACAGAAAAAATAGTCAGAAGAAAAACCTCCAACCCAGCCTCAGACAAATGGACCCCGTCCTTCCTAAAATACAAAGGATTATCAGTCAACAGCAACGGGTGCTGCACGGCAAAACCACCTCTGGCCTTAACATATTTAGAAACTGCGAAATTAACCTTCTTCCGGGCCTTATCAACAGCAATCATGCTGATAGAAGCCCTCCACTGTATCATAGGAACTATGTCCGACCACACGATACAAACATCAGGCCAACAGGTGCGTAAGCGACACAAATCCTCCTTGACCTGAAGCGTCAACTCAATACCTTTCCTCTGGCCTATGTTGTTACCCCCTAGGTGAAGTATAACAACATCTGGACAACTCCAACACCGCTCTTTTTCAAAAAGCAACGACAATAAACCAGACCACCGTAGACCCCTAACACCGAGCCACCTAACGCTTCGAATGCCTAACAACTCTGCGGCCTGTGCAGCTAAGGGGTGACGCTCCGCCCAAAAAAATTTAGGAATGGCCCACCACCCAAACCTGGGAAGATGAAGAGAATAACCTAATGGTTAGCAAGTATGACTAAAAAAAGGAAAACACAACTAAATAATAGCAGAAAAACGGACCCAAGTGAAGGCGAAAACTTTTTAATAAACCTCCGGTGGACTTGTAGGACAGCCATTTGTAATTAGCCCACTAACGGAGGAAAAATTCTAAAAAAAATTCCTTCACGAACCCAGATCCAGAACACTAGCCGTTCCAAATCTGGCGGGCAAACAATGTTTCTGGGTCGACGCCAATGGGAGCACATCACAACTTATCAACACGAACATATGACTTATAAGCAGTGGACTTCCACTGACCCATGTCTTGAATAGCCGATGGGGAAAGCCCGTTTGCAGCGGCCCAAGTAGCCACCCCTATCCGAAAACAAATGCGTTCCGTAGTCCGCCACATTAAGCCCTAATTGTGTCAAGCAATGTTTAAAAACAGCAGTGAACTGGAAGCAGGCAAAGAGAGTGCAGCAAAAATTGAACGCCAGCCACCGACTGGCGGGCAAATAAGCCTGTGTTAAGCTAACGGGGCACAGATCAACTTTGGGCTATGCTTTCAACGACACCCACTTTCCCCAGCCTAACTGATCCGTCTTGGGCCGGGCAATCTTACACATGATCAGCCCGTCACGGCAGACCACGTTCTTGAAAAGAATCCCAGTGTCAGATGAAAACTTGTTAATGGCCACCAGCCTGTTAATCCTAAAAGTGCCAAAAAAGGCAAAAGAAAATGCCACTCTAAACAAAGATGCCCTTAAACTCGTTTCCCGCCACAGCAGAAAGCGCAACCAACAACTTAGGCAACAAACGCAGGTCAACGGGCCTGCGCGCATCAGCAATTAAGGGGGTCTCCCTGGCCCACCCTCTCAACGCCTTATCCAGGATGAATGACTTTGTGGGGTCAACTGTCCCCAGTGACCTAGCGTGAAAGGATATAGCCACGATGGATTTGAACATAGCCACCCTGGATCTGCCCCGTGAGTAATGGCCCCACACGTACTCGAGGAAGCAATCATCCACAGACTTACCAGCAACTAAGTGAAAAGTCTCATACGATTCCCAATCCCTCCAATCCTCTGTGTCGGCCCGCGAGGTAGAAGATGGCAACAATCTCACTGCCAACAACCCCAGGCCTGTTCTACAATCTGCCAGACAGAATGCGGACAAGTCAGACCGAGAGCCGAGGCTCCCAGGGCTAACTCCCAAAACCTCCGGAAATTGAAACGCAATAAAGCATCCGCAATACCGTTGTCAACACCGGGAACATGCCTGGCCGTGAAGCTGATGTTAAAGCGCAAACAGGTCAGGACCAGGTGGCGCAGCAAACGTAAAGCATAAGGGGAGGAAAATCTTTGATTGTTTAACGCATGAACCACCCCCAAATTCTCACACCAAAATATTATCGTCTGATTAGCCAATCGAGGCGACCACAATTCGACCGCCACAATGATTGGGAACAATTCGAGCAACAGCAAATTAGCAGTGAAACCTCACGCTACCCAAGACTGGGGTCAAGGAGCAACACACCACTCACCCTGGAAAAAGGCACCAAAGCCAGAGGAACCCACAGCATCAGTAAAGAGCTGGAGATGGGGGTTGGATACTGGAGGAAGGGGCCATAACAACTCCCTATTAAAGTGTTCCAAAAATAACACCCAAGTTCTAAGGTCGTCCTTAATCTCCCGAGACAGGTGGATGGTGTGATGCGGCTTGTTCATCCCAGCGGTGGCCCTCTCCAATTTCCGGCGAAAACCTTGCCCAACGGTATGACCCTACAGGCAAAATTGAAGGAACCCAACAGGGACTGAACCTGACGGAGCCTGACCCTGGTCCTGGCCATAAAATCTCCAATCAAAATCAGCTTATGGATCTTGTTCTCGGGAATACGACAACAACCCACAGCTGTGTCAAGTTTGATACCGAGGTAGGAAAGGCAACACGTAGGGCCATCAGTCTTGTCCGTTGCGATCGGAACTCCCAAACTCCGAAACAAAATGGATGCAGACTGCAATACATGCAGGTAAACCTCGCTATCTCTGGGGCCTATAAAGAGAAAGTCGTCTAAATAGTGAGCAATACCGGCGTGGCCCATGCTCTCCTGGATGCATCAGTGTAAAAAACTACTGAATTTCTCAAAATAGGCACAAGAAAGAGAACACCCCATGGGCAGGCACCTGTCAATGTAATAGGACCCATCTAACAGAACTTTCAAAACTAAAAGTGGAAAAATCAATGGGGCCAGATGGGATACACCCAAGAATACTAAAAGAGCTAAAAGATGTGCTGGTGGCACCATTAACAGAATTATTTAACCAGTCACTAAATACAGGTGCCATTCCAGAGGACTGGAAAAGAGCGAATGTAGTTCCACTGTACAAAATTGGAAGCAAGGAAGAAGCAAGTAACTACAAACCAGTAAGCCTTACATCAGACATCATCTGCCTGCTCTGATCTACACACTGACGGAAACACCAACACAAGCGCTATTGCCAGCATTTATTTCCGAAGCAGCACCTGGAGTGTCTGCATCCACCTGCCAGGTTAACAGCACTTGGAGCATCCATACCCGCCCGCCAGGACAGAGACAGAATCTGCACCACGAATAGTGTCAGTGGCGGATGGTGTGGCTGCACGCCACGAGGTCAATTCTCCAAGTACCCGTGCTGTATTTCTGGACATTCCCGCTGGTTCAGGTAAATCTAATTACAGCAGCATTCCTTTGCACTGGGGCGCCAGTAGCAGGAGGATCGGACATACCTTGTATCATTTCCTTACAGGCAATTAGCAACTGTTGCAGCTTGATGCACTTTATGTAACAGACCAGACGGGTCTGTTTAGCATTACAGAATATATTGTTGCCATTCATTTAACAGCGCAAAAAGGACATTTAGAGTGTTTCCTATCAGTGTGTTTGGAGTATATTAATTCACTCCTTGAATCTCATGCTATATTTTATGTGTTTTTTTATAGTATCAATTAAAGTATAAATATATTTTTTAATTATGAAAACAAGTTCTATGTGTGCTAATTTTGAGTAAAAGCAGACACACAATTATTTTTATTTTTATTTAAATATATATTTATTCAGTACATCAAGCGCAATATACTAATATTTTCTTGTTCTTGTACTTTTGGGGGTCTTGCCAATCCTTTAGCGTGTGCAGCTGATGTACGAATAGGCACTGAATTTTTTTAATTTTTTATTTTGCGCCGGGAGCTGGGGTGTTAATTCCCCCCAAAAAAGCTTTACATCAGTAGTAGGGAAAATAATGGAAAAACTATTAAAAGAAAGAGTTGTGGAATATCTTAAATCAAACAACTTACTAGATCCAAAACAGCATGGATTTACTGGTGGAAGATCATGCCAAACAAATCTTATTGACTTTTTTGACTCTGTGTTGAAAATAATAGATCAAGGGGGAGCATATCTAGACTTTAGTAGGCATTTGACACTGTCCCACATCCCAGACTGCTAAATAAACTTGAAAGTGTGGGGGTGGATTACAAAACAGTTAAATGGATAAGAACCTGGTTGCAGGATAGGAAACAGACAGTTGTAGTAAATGGAGTGCAGTCTTTGGAAAGAAATGTTACCAGTGGAGTACCCTATGGATCTGTACTTGGACCAGTTCTCTTTAATATCTTTGCTGGTGACATTGCAAATGGTATTGAAGGGACAGTATGCCTTTTTGCAGATGATACAAAGATTTGCAACAGGGTAGACACAACGGGAGGGGTAAAAAAACAAATTATTGATGACCTAGCTAGGCTTGAGAAATGGTCAAGAACATGGCAACTACACTTTAATGCTAAAAAATGCAAAATCATGCACTTGGGTCTCAAAAACCCCAAGGCTAAATTTAGTATCAAGGGTACTATAATGGAAACTACTGAAGAGGAAAGGGATTTAGGAGTCACTATTTCAAGTGACTTAAAGGCAGGAAAGCAATGCAACAAAGCAATGAGAAAGGCAAGTCAGATGCTTGGTTGCATAGCCAGAGGAATCAGTAGCAGGAAAAAAGAAGTAATAATGCCACTGTATAGGTCATTGGTACGGCCTCATCTTGAATACTGTGTCCAGTTTTGGAGACCATATCTCCAGAAGGATATAAATACATTAGAGAGTGTACAAAGAAGGGCAACTAAAATGGTACATGGCCTACATCATAAAACTTACCCGGAAAGGCTAAAAGATCTTAACATGTATAGTTTGGAGGAGAGAAGGGAAAGGGGGGACATGATATAAACTTTCAAATATACCAAGAGTTTTAACAAAGTTCAGGAGGGAAACATTCTTCAAAGGAAGAGGAGTATTAGAACTCGAGGACATACACTAAAACTGGAGGGAGGCAGGTTCAGGGGAAATTTAAGGAAAACTTACTTCACAGAAAGGGTAGTGGACAAGTGGAATAGCCTCCCATCAGAGGTGGTAGAGCCTAAGACTCTAGAGCAATTTAAACATGCTTGGGATAGGCATATGAATATCCTTACAAAGAATTAAGGTTTAAAAAGGGTTGAGATTACCTGAAGGATAAAAAAGGGGCAGACTAGATGGGCCAAGTGGATTTATCTGCCGTCAAATTCTATGTTTCTATGTTTCTATCTAACCGGAAACCCATGAACCGAAATGAACCGGGGTGTAAAGGGAGGAGCCGAAAAGCCGACTCGATGTCCAGCTTAGCCAGCAAGGCACGTTCACCAAATCCCCAAACCAGCTCGAGAGCTTCATCGAAAAGTTGATAACACACCCAACCGCCGCGTGGGTAAGACAAATGCTGCATCAGACGGAACATGCCCGATACCGTCTTGGGCACGACCACAAAGGGGAGATGCACAAGTTGGGCAAAGGTACCCAGGAAAAGGGGCCGCACATCCGGCCCAATTCCACCTCCACGTCCACCTTCTGCCGAACCACTTGCGTCGAATCCAGAGCAAATTGCAAATTACTGCGGGACACTACCAAAACTGAGTCGGGTATGGGCAACTTGAAACCGTAACGGAAACAGTCAAATAAAAACCCGGCATCGGCAGAATATGGGTAACGCGCCAGCTACTTCGACAGTTCCGGCAGGATTATGGGTGAAGGGGCTTTACTGAGCACTATTAGTGGGGTCCCCCTGATCAGCGTGGCGTCTGCCGGGATTGGATTTACAGTCCTTGGCAGGGTGGCCCGCTCCGCAAATTCTACAGGAGTGTCAAAAACGGCATTTTGCTCCCCTGTCGTGAAACATTTACCCTTACCTGGGGAGCATGTACCCCTCCTGCCACCAGAAAAAAAAACTTTTTGTGACCTCCAACCAAACCTCCGCATCCTTACAACCCAAAGGCAGGACCTTGGTCCCGTCGTGCTTCTGCCTGAACTTGGTATCCTACTGCCTCCACACGTAACCTTTATACTGTATGAGGGTTTCGTTGACCAAAAACAAATACTTGACAACGTTCTTGTATTCTCCCGGCCTGCTGTCTAAGTAGCAGGCCGAAAAAATCAAGAAACCACGTAACCACTGTTGATAGTTACAAAAGGAATTTTCGCTGGAGGCCCCCGCCTTCTTAGCCTCAGCATGAGCCTTTTCATCTCTGCTGTGATTGTAAAGACGTCTACAAATTTTCCCTTTTTAATCCTATCCTTCAAACTTTTTCTCAAACCCCTAGTGACTGCCATGTTAGCGCAGTGGATCATGTCAGAGAAACCAGGCGCCTTGGGCAGGGTTTTGGCTCTCCGCAGACGCTTGGTTCCACCTAAACCGGGACCTCTGTGGTCGCGGGAGCCCCGTCCTGGCTGGTCAGACGATTCCCTCCGTGAACCTGCAGCAACTCATGAGATCCGTGATCTCCACAGCCAGTCACCTCGGGAGAGAAAGAAGGGTTAAGTACATGGTGTTCCGCAGCGGCGCTAACCAGGGCACCCACCAATGCCGGAGATCCTGCAAGCGGAATGGGCCGGAGCGGCAATGCTATCGCAGGGACAGGGAGAGGGGAACCAGAGCTGCCGGACAGGGCAGGATTAGAAGCACCAGTAGTCATGTCATAAGTCGGCGCCCACGGACTGGGCCCAAAAACAGTAGGTGGCCACCCCCCGCCTGATAGGGACCCCCGGGCATCGGAAGGGGGGCACTGGGTTGCTGGTAAAATGGGGGAATGGCAAACGGGGAACCACCCACTTGCGGTGAACCCACATAATACCCAGGCAGTCCTAGAGGCTGCAACATATTAAACGACCATGTGGGAGGTGCTACTTGCCCAGGAGGGAAAACGGCCAGAAAAAATGAAGAAACGGCCGGCGGCATGTACCAGTGGAAACCCTGCTGTCGGGACATGGAAATGACCGGGAAAGCCTGGGAAGAAGGCATCCCCACGAGCAAAAAATTCTGATAAACCAACCCAGGGTTGGGTACCAGGGGGGGTTGACCAGGCATGCCGACATTAGACGACACCACCGACTGGGTGGACATAAAACGCAGTATGCTTGTGTGACCAGCGGGTGGCCCTGCTGCACCTTCCACCATGTGCCTAGGGATGGAACTAGCAGCATGGCCACCCGCATTCACATGGAGCAGAGCCCCCTGGCCAGTAGCGGCAGCGGGCCCACTGGTTCCACCAGTGGGGGCCACAGGAGGGTCAGCACTGGAAAAAACAGCCCCAGACCGGCCGGCACGGCATCCGCCACGGTTGGGGCTAACAGGGCCAAGGGAGATGCCGGGGCAGGGCTACCCGTCAGCTGCGCGGGTGCAGCAGGTGGAGAGGCACAGGAGCCACCCGCCGAGTCCACGAGCGCCACGCACCCCACTGCAGGGTGCCAGGACGCAGTGACACAATCCAGTGCCACCCCGCCAGAAGTATGACGCAGTCGTGGGGCGCACGGGATCCCGGCGGGAGCAGTGACATCAGGGGCAGCGGCCGCAGTTAGTGCAGCAGGCGGTGGACCACCCGCTGACGGGGAAGCAGCTGGAGGGGACCGTGCGCATACTCACGGCCCCCTGTGGAAGTCAGTGGGCAGATTCAGCCAGCCAGCGGGTGGCGGGGAGCGGAGCGCCTGGGTAGCGGCATAATAGGCTGTAACACACTAGAGAGATTGAATTACAAAAACAATCGAGAGCGCTGGAAAGAACAGATGAGAGAATAAGTCAGAGAGAATGCAAAGGAGGACAATAGGAAGTGTCAGGGACAGAAAATGAAAAGACAAGGCATACCTCCCAACTGTCCCGATTTTCGCGGGACAGTCCCATTTTTTGGGGACTGTCCCGCTGTCCCACCCGCGGGCCGCAGTGTCCCGCGGTGGGGGGGGGGGGCAGTTGGGAGGCTCTATTTGTCGCTGCCCTGCTTAGCAGAGCAGCGATGAATAGACGCTGTGCGCATGCGCACAGCGTCTATTCACTGAAGTCAGAGGGAGAGGGGGCATGCCAGCAGCTCACAGAGCGCTGGGCATGCCCCCTCAGTGACGAAATGACGAAAACGGGGGCGTGGCTCGCGGGTCCTCCCACAAAGCCACACCCCCTTTTGCTTATGCCACGCCCCTTTTCGGGAGCGCGCGCGGCGAAGCCGCGCGTGTGTCCCGCTTTAGAAAGAAGAAATGTTGGGAGGTATGGACAAGGGGAGACCACTTATCTGCACTTTCCAGGCACTCAAAAGGGAGTGCTGCTGCTGTCTCTATCTATATACAGGTTGAGTATCCCATATCCAAATATTCCAAAATACGGAATATTCCGAAATACGGACTTTTTTGAGTGAGAGTGATATAGTGAAACCTTTGTTTTTTGATGGCTCAATGTACACAAACTTTGTTTAATACACAAAGTTATTAAAAATATTGTATTAAATGACCTTCAGGCTGTGTGTATAAGGTGTATATGAAACATAAATGAATTGTGTGAATGTAGACACACTTTGTTTAATGCACAAAGTTATAAAAAATATTGGCTAAAATTACCTTCAGGCTATGTGTATAAGGTGTATATGGAACATAAATGTATTCTGTGCTTAGACTAAGGTCCCATCACCATGATATCTCATTATGGTATGCAATTATTCCAAAATACGGAAAAATCCCATATCCAAAATTCCTCTGGTCCCAAGCATTTTGGATAAGGGATACTCAACCTGTATACCTTCACATGTTACCTCCCCTACCTGCCCTGATAGGCTAAAACAAAACATAACCAACACCCCTCAAGGGGGAGCTAATCTAACTAGCAAAAGCTCTATCCATTAACTCATCACAAACCAAAGACCCCTTATATAATTTCATGCCTATACAGCCCCCATTTACTCTTCTTGTTGTCGCCACCAGGAACTCCTTGCCTGGTGTTATCTGCTCGTAGGCATTATTCAATCTACAAAACATACCATAGAAAATAAAACAAGATTATCACTCTCCAAATCCCCAGGGACAATATTAGCTGCTTTAAACTCTCTAAGGTCAAAAAATCTAAGTGGAGTCTTCAAATAATTTTCCAGTCAAGTTTTTAATGGATCTTGGCAGCAGCACTGTTAATTAGAAGGAAAGAAAAAGCCAGATTGTTTGATTTTCAAAGTAACGGCCAGTTTGTCTTTATGAATTAGCAAATACAATTGATGCTGTAACATCACTAAACCCAAGGGGATGCTTCCAATATTTTTTGTATTCTAATGACATTCTTGCTGCCAGAGGTATTACACCTGCTATCTCAGAGATCTGCATGTATTTTCTCCCAGGCTCTACTAGTTGCTAAGTGAAGCCAGTTCCTTACAGCCAGTCATACATGAATAGTGTTGAGGTGTTAATAAAGATATTAAAATTTCTGAGGGGCAGAATTTGCAGTAAAACGTTGTGTATATCTATGAATAAAGACATGGGCGTAACTGGAACGTTGTGGGCCCCATAGCAGGGAGAGAGTGTCAGAGAGAGAGAGAGAGAAACAGCATCAGAGAAAGAGAGACAGCATCAGGAAGAGACTGTCAGGGAGAGAGAGAGAGAGAGAGAGAGAGAGAGAGAGAGAGAGAGAGAGAGAGAGAATGTCAGGGGGAGAGAGAGGAAGAGACAATGGCCCTCATTCCGATTTGTTCGCTCGCTAGCTGCTTTTAGCAGCCGTGCAAACGCTAAGCCGCCGCCCTCTGGGAGTGTATCTTAGCTTAGCAGAAGTGCGAACGAAAGGATCGCAGCGCGGCTACAAAAAAAGATTGTGCAGTTTCTGAGCAGCTCCAGACGTACTCAGAGCTTGCGATCACTTCAGACTATTTAGTTCCTATTTTGACGTCACGAACACGCCCTGCGTTTGGCCTGCCACGCCTGTTTCCCCAGGCACGCCTGCGTTTGTATCTGACACGCCTGCGTTTTTCCACAAACTCCCAGAAAACGGTCAGTTACCTCCCAGAAACGCCCACTTCATTTCAATAATTCTGCGGCCAGCAGTGCGACTGAAAAGCTTCGCTAGACCTTGTGTGAAACTACATTGGCCGTTATGAAAGTACGTCGCGCATGCGCATTGCACCACATACGCATGCGCAGAAGTGCCGCTTTTTTGCCTAAACGCTGCGCTGCAAACGAAAACAGCTAGCGAACAACTCGGAATGACCCCCAGTGTCAAAGAGAGTTGGAGAGATCATGGTAGAGGGAAAGCATCGGGGAGAGACAGATTCAGGGAAAGAGAGGGAGAGAGACAGTGTCAAGGAGAGAGTGTTAGGGGGAGAGAGGGAGAGAGAGTTTCAGGGAGAGAGAGACAGTTAAGGAGGGAGGGCGAGAGGGAGAAAGAATGACACAGTGTCAGAAGGAAAGAGAGAGAGAGAGAGGGACAGTGTAAGGGAGAAAGGGACAGTGTAAGGGAGAAAGAGGGAAAGAGTGTGTCAGGGGGAAGAGATGGAGAGAGAGACAGTGTCAGGGAGAGAGACAGTGTCAGGAGAGAGATGGAGAGACAGTGTCAGTAAGAGACAGTGTCTGGGGGAGAGAGTGAGAGACAGTATCATGGAGAGAGAGAGTGAGTATCTAGAGAGAGAGAGTGTTAGGGAGAGAGACAGTCAGTGTCAGGGTGGAGAAAGGGAGAGAGACATTGTCAGGGAGAGAGTGAGTGTGTCAAGGATAGAAGCAGAGAGAGAGACGTGGACCCTATTCAGTAAGGATTGCAAATTCTGCTTTTTAGCAGAATTTGCAATCCTTTGACTCGCATGCTGCCCCCCCACCTGTGACCACGAACTAATTCCGATATTGCCACAATTAGTGCGCGGTCGTACAAATTAGGGAAGACTCCTGCGATGACAGGAGGCTGCCGCCATCTTTTTGATCGGAGCGGCTGCGTATGATGTCACACAGCCGCCACGATAATGCCACCAACACGCCCCCCTTCGTAAGCCGCCACCCCCCACCACGCTCTGTCTCCACCTTGGAAACGGAGTGTTGCAGCCCTGCGAACACCTCTGCCTGTCAATCAGGTAGAGGCGTTCATAATTACTGCAAGTCACCTGCAGTAAAAGCAGATGCATGCGCATGATGGGCCCTGCAGGACGAACGCAAAATTTCTGGTTGGATCGTGATTTGCGATCCAACCTGAATTAGCTCCAGTGTCAGGAAGATAGTGAGGGAGAGAGTGTTGTTGAGAGAGACACAGTGTCACAGAGTGTCTTAGGGGAGGGAGAGAGACATGGTCAGGGAGAGAGTGGAAGAGAGAGAAAATATCAGGGTGCGGGATGTACTAACAGTAATCGCGGGCCATCACCGGTCATCGCAACGATGCTAATCGCATATGTACTAACATATGCGATTAGTATCGCAATGCGATGCCAGGAGCCCCCTCCGATTCCTGGTGGTCCGGAGGAGAGGGTGTGCAGGGGCCTCCGCCAACTCCCAGCACCGGGAGGTGACGTCTGCTGTCAGTACCGAGCTCCTCCTCCCGGAAGTACAGATGGCTGTATTCCTGGGGGAGAAGGAGGCTTGGATCCGGGACTGCGATGGGAGCTACCTGCATGCAGGTATGGGGGGATCGGTGTAAGCACTGGTAGAGATGAGCGCCTGAAATTTTTCGGGTTTTGTGTTTTGGTTTTGGGTTCGGTTCCGCGGCCGTGTTTTGGGTTCGAACGCGTTTTGGCAAAACCTCACCGAATTATTTTTGTCGGATTCGGGTGTGTTTTGGATTCGGGTGTTTTTTTCAAAAAACCCTAAAAAACAGCTTAAATCATAGAATTTGGGGGTAATTTTGATCCCAAAGTATTATTAACCTCAAAAAACATAATTTACACTCATTTTCAGCCTATTCTGAACACATCACACCTCACAATATTATTTTTAGTCCTAAAATTTGCACCGAGGTCGCTGTGTGAGTAAGATAAGCGACCCTAGTGGCCGACACAAACACCGGGCCCATCTAGGAGTGGCACTGCAGTGTCACGCAGGATGTCCCTTCAAAAAACCCTCCCCAAACAGCACATGACGCAAAGAAAAAAAGAGGCGCAATGAGGTAGCTGACTGTGTGAGAAAGATAAGCGACCCTAGTGGCCGACACAAACACCGGGCCCATCTAGGAGTGGCACTGCAGTGTCACGCAGGATGTCCCTTCCAAAAAACCCTCCCCAAACAGCACATGACGCAAAGAAAAAAAGAGGCGCAATGAGGTAGCTGTGTGAGAAAGATAAGCGACCCTAGTGGCCGACACAAACACCGGGCCCATCTAGGAGTGGCACTGCAGTGTCACGCAGGATGTCCCTTCCAAAAAACCCTCCCCAAACAGCACATGACGCAAAGAAAAAAAGAGGCGCAATGAGGTAGCTGTGTGAGTAAGATTAGCGACCCTAGTGGCCGACACAAACACCGGGCCCATCTAGGAGTGGCACTGCAGTGTCACGCAGGATGGCCCTTCCAAAAAACCCTCCCCAAACAGCACATGACGCAAAGAAAAAAAGAGGCGCAATGAGGTAGCTGACTGTGTGAGTAAGATTAGCGACCCTAGTGGCCGACACAAACACCGGGCACATCTAGGAGTGGCACTGCAGTGTCACGCAGGATGTCCCTTCCAAAAAACCCTCCCCAAACAGCACATGACGCAAAGAAAAAAAGAGGCGCAATGAGGTAGCTGTGTGAGTAAGATTAGCGACCCTAGTGGCCGACACAAACACCGGGCCCATCTAGGAGTGGCACTGCAGTGTCACGCAGGATGTCCCTTCCAAAAAACCCTCCCCAATCAGCACATGATGCAAAGAAAAAGAAAAGAAAAAAGAGGTGCAAGATGGAATTATCCTTGGGCCCTCCCACCCACCCTTATGTTGTATAAACAAAACAGGACATGCACACTTTAACCAACCCATCATTTCAGTGACAGGGTCTGCCACACGACTGTGACTGATATGACGGGTTGGTTTGGACCCCCCCCAAAAAAGAAGCAATTAATCTCTCCTTGCACAAACTGGCTCTACAGAGGCAAGATGTCCACCTCATCTTCACCCTCCGATATATCACCGTGTACATCCCCCTCCTCACAGATTATCAATTCGTCCCCACTGGAATCCACCATCTCAGCTCCCTGTGTACTTTGTGGAGGCAATTGCTGCTGGTCAATGTCTCCGCGGAGGAATTGATTATAATTCATTTTAATGAACATCATCTTCTCCACATTTTCTGGATGTAACCTCGTACGCCGATTGCTGACAAGGTGAGCGGCGGCACTAAACACTCTTTCGGAGTACACACTTGTGGGAGGGCAACTTAGGTAGAATAAAGCCAGTTTGTGCAAGGGCCTCCAAATTGCCTCTTTTTCCTGCCAGTATAAGTACGGACTGTGTGACGTGCCTACTTGGATGCGGTCACTCATATAATCCTCCACCATTCTATCAATGTTGAGAGAATCATATGCAGTGACAGTAGACGACATGTCCGTAATCGTTGTCAGGTCCTTCAGTCCGGACCAGATGTCAGCATCAGCAGTCGCTCCAGACTGCCCTGCATCACCGCCAGCGGGTGGGCTCGGAATTCTGAGCCTTTTCCTCGCACCCCCAGTTGCGGGAGAATGTGAAGGAGGAGATGTTGACAGGTCGCGTTCCGCTTGACTTGACAATTTTGTCACCAGCAGGTCTTTCAACCCCAGCAGACCTGTGTCTGCCGGAAAGAGAGATCCAAGGTAGGCTTTAAATCTAGGATCGAGCACGGTGGCCAAAATGTAGTGCTCTGATTTCAACAGATTGACCACCCGTGAATCCTTGTTAAGCGAATTAAGGGCTGCATCCACAAGTCCCACATGCCTAGCGGAATCGCTCCGTGTTAGCTCCTTCTTCAATGCCTCCAGCTTCTTCTGCAAAAGCCTGATGAGGGGAATGACCTGACTCAGGCTGGCAGTGTCTGAACTGACTTCACGTGTGGCAAGTTCAAAGGGCATCAGAACCTTGCACAACGTTGAAATCATTCTCCACTGCACTTGAGACAGGTGCATTCCATCTCCTATATCGTGCTCAATTGTATAGGCTTGAATGGCCTTTTGCTGCTCCTCCAACCTCTGAAGCATATAGAGGGTTGAATTCCACCTCGTTACCACTTCTTGCTTCAGATGATGGCAGGGCAGGTTCAGTAGTTTTTGGTGGTGCTCCAGTCTTCTGTACGTGGTGCCTGTACGCCGAAAGTGTCCCGCAATTTTTCTGGCCACCGACAGCATCTCTTGCACGCCCCTGTCGTTTTTTAAAAAATTCTGCACCACCAAATTCAAGGTATGTGCAAAACATGGGACGTGCTGGAATTTGCCCATATTTAATGCACACACAATATTGCTGGCGTTGTCCGATGCCACAAATCCACAGGAGAGTCCAATTGGGGGAAGCCATTCCGCGATGATCTTCCTCAGTTGCCGTAAGAGGTTTTCAGCTGTGTGCGTATTCTGGAAAGCGGTGATACAAAGCGTAGCCTGCCTAGGAAAGAGTTGGCGTTTGCGAGATGCTGCTACTGGTGCCGCCGCTGCTGTTCTTGCGGCGGGAGTCCATACATCTACCCAGTGGGCTGTCACAGTCATATAGTCCTGACCCTGCCCTGCTCCACTTGTCCACATGTCCGTGGTTAAGTGGACATTGGGTACAACTGCATTTTTTAGGACACTGGTGAGTCTTTTTCTGACGTCCGTGTACATTCTCGGTATCGCCTGCCTAGAGAAGTGGAACCTAGATGGTATTTGGTAACGGGGGCACACTGCCTCAATAAATTGTCTAGTTCCCTGTGAACTAACGGCGGATACCGGACGCACGTCTAACACCAACATAGTTGTCAAGGACTCAGTTATCCGCTTTGCAGTAGGATGACTGCTGTGATATTTCATCTTCCTCGCAAAGGACTGTTGAACAGTCAATTGCTTACTGGAAGTAGTACAAGTGGGCTTAAGACTTCCCCTCTGGGATGACCATCGACTCCCAGCGGCAACAACAGCAGCGCCAGCAGCAGTAGGCGTTACACGCAAGGATGCATCGGAGGAATCCCAGGCAGGAGAGGACTCGTCAGACTTGCCAGTGACATGGCCTGCAGGACTATTGGCATTCCTGGGGAAGGAGGAAATTGACACTGAGGGAGTTGGTGGGGTGGTTTGCGTGAGCTTGGTTACAAGAGGAAGGGATTTACTGGTCAGTGGACTGCTTCCGCTGTCACCCAAAGTTTTTGAACTTGTCACTGACTTATTATGAATGCGCTGCAGGTGACGTATAAGGGAGGATGTTCCGAGGTGGTTAACGTCCTTACCCCTACTTATTACAGCTTGACAAAGGGAACACACGGCTTGACACCTGTTGTCCGCATTTCTGGTGAAATACCTCCACACCGAAGAGCTGATTTTTTTGGTATTTTCACCTGGCATGTCAACGGCCATATTCCTCCCACGGACAACAGGTGTCTCCCCGGGTGCCTGACTTAAACAAACCACCTCACCATCAGAATCCTCCTGGTCAATTTCCTCCCCAGCGCCAGCAACACCCATATCCTCCTCATCCTGGTGTACTTCAACACTGACATCTTCAATCTGACTATCAGGAACTGAACTGCGGGTGCTCCTTCCAGCACTTGCAGGGGGCATGCAAATAGTGGAAGGCGCATGCTCTTCACGTCCAGTGTTGGGAAGGTCAGGCATCGCAAACGACACAATTGGACTCTCCTTGTGGATTTGGGATTTCAAAGAACGCACAGTTCTTTGCGGTGCTTTTGCCAGCTTGAGTCTTTTCAGTTTTCTAGCGAGAGGCTGAGTGCTTCCATCCTCATGTGAAGCTGAACCACTAGCCATGAACATAGGCCAGGGCCTCAGCCGTTCCTTGCCACTCCGTGTGGTAAATGGCATATTGGCAAGTTTACGCTTCTCCTCCGACAATTTTATTTTAGGTTTTGGAGTCCTTTTTTTTCTGATATTTGGTGTTTTGGATTTGACATGCTCTGTACTATGACATTGGGCATCGGCCTTGGCAGACGACGTTGCTGGCATTTCATCGTCTCGGCCATGACTAGTGGCAGCAGCTTCAGCACGAGGTGGAAGTGGATCTTGATCTTTCCCTAATTTTGGAACCTCAACTTTTTTGTTCTCCATATTTTATAGGCAGAACTAAAAGGCACCTCAGGTAAACAATGGAGATGGATGGATTGGATACTAGTATACAATTATGGACGGACTGCCACGGTTAGGTGGTATAAAAAAACCACGGTTAGGTGGTATATATTATAATAATAATACAATTATGGATGGACGGACTGCCTGCCGACTGCCGACACAGAGGTAGCCACAGCCGTGAACTACCGCACTGTACACTGGTTGATAAAGAGATAGTAGTATACTCGTAACAACTAGTATGACACTATGACGACGGTATAAAGAATGAAAAAAAAACCACGGTTAGGTGGTATATATTATAATAATAATACAATTATGGATGGACGGACTGCCTGCCGACTGCCGACACAGAGGTAGCCACAGCCGTGAACTACCGCACTGTACACTGGTTGATAAAGAGATAGTAGTATACTCGTAACAACTAGTATGACACTATGACGACGGTATAAAGAATGAAAAAAAAACCACGGTTAGGTGGTATATATTATAATAATAATACAATTATGGATGGACGGACTGCCTGCCGACTGCCGACACAGAGGTAGCCACAGCCGTGAACTACCGCACTGTACACTGGTTGATAAAGAGATAGTAGTATACTCGTAACAACTAGTATGACACTATGACGACGGTATAAAGAATGAAAAAAAAACCACGGTTAGGTGGTATATATTATAATAATAATACAATTATGAATGGACGGACTGCCTGCCGACTGCCGACACAGAGGTAGCCACAGCCGTGAACTACCGCACTGTACACTGGTTGATAAAGAGATAGTAGTATACTCGTAACAACTAGTATGACACTATGACGGTATAAAGAATGAAAAAAAAACCACGGTTAGGTGGTATATATTATAATAATAATACAATTATGGATGGACGGACTGCCTGCCGACTGCCGACACAGAGGTAGCCACAGCCGTGAACTACCGCACTGTACACTGGTTGATAAAGAGATAGTAGTATACTCGTAACAACTAGTATGACACTATGACGACGGTATAAAGAAAGAAAAAAAAATACCACGGTTAGGTGGTATATATTGTAATACAATTATGGATGGACGGACTGCCTGCCGAGTTCCGACTGCCGACACAGAGGTAGCCACAGCCGTGAACTACCGCACTGTACTGTGTCTGCTGCTAATATAGACTGGTTGATAAAGAGATAGTATACAATACATACAACAATATACTACTATACTGGTGGTCAGGCACTGGTCACCACTAGTCACACTGGCAGTGGCACTCCTGCAGCAAAAGTGTGCACTGTTTAATTTTAAATTAATATAATATTATGTACTCCTGGGGGCTCCTGCTATAACAACCTGCAGTGCTCCCCAGTCTCCCCCACAATTATTATAAGCTTTGCCTTTTATACATTGATGTGCAGCACACTGGGCTGAGCTGAGTGCACACAGACTGAGTCACACTGTGTGACTGGCTGCTGCTGTGTATCGTTTTTTTTCAGGCAGAGAACGGATATAGCAGAGAACGGATATATTATATTAAAATAAATAAAAGTTAACTAACAACAACTGCACTGGTCACTGTGGTAAACTCTGTCTGACTCTGCACAATCTCTCTCTCTCTTCTAATCTAATTTCTAATGGAGAGGACGCCAGCCACGTCCTCTCCCTATCAATCTCAATGCACGTGTGAAAATGGCGGCGACGCGCGGCTCCTTATATAGAATCCGAGTCTCGCGAGAATCCGACAGCGTCATGATGACGTTCGGGCGCGCTCGGGTTAACCGAGCAAGGCGGGAGGATCCGAGTCTGCTCGGACCCGTGAAAAAAACATGAAGTTCGTGCGGGTTCGGTTTCAGAGAAACCGAACCCGCTCATCTCTAGTAAGCAGCGCTGTGCGGTGGGTACAACAGGATGCGATAAGAAGCCCATAGGCTTCTATAGTGTATCGCCATAAAAAGATGGTGACAGCGGGTGGCCAGGTCTTAGTATACTGCATTTTTTCCTTTAGTACATCCCACCCAGGGAGAGAGAGAGAGTGTCGGAGAGAGATAGAGAGAGAGAGAGAGAGAGAGACAGTGTCAGGAAGAGAGTGAGGGAGGGAGACATAAACAGTGTCAGGGAGAGAGAGAGAGAGAGAGAGAGAGAGAGAGAGAGAGAGAAGCTAGAGAGAGAGGTTCGGGAGGGGGGCGAAAGAGGGATTGAGGGGGAATAAGCAAGAGAAATACCTCAGTGCAGAAGTGAGCCCAGGTCACTTCACGACATTAGGCCCCGCCCCATAAACACCTACGAATCGCAGCACCTCACTGCTCTGCTGCGGCTGCGGGGAGCTGGCCACTAGTCTCTCCCAGTATTTGCTGCAGTGTGGGGTGGGGGAAGTTGCTACATCCTGCAGCAGCCATTGGGTTGGCAGGGGTGTGGGGGCATGCTATTAGCAGCACCTAATCTGTCCGGTTGACAGGGGTTGCGTAGGGGGAGTGACGGGCTTTGGGGGCAGCCCGTTATTGGGTGCAGGAGGAGCTGCGGGCCCTGGAAACAGCCTAGGTCAGTGGATTCCAAACTTTTTTGAATCACAACGCCCTAGAATATCAGAATTGTTTTCACGGCACCCCTAGGCCAAAAATTTCTTATTGAGAAATTTAGAAAGAAATATTACATTAAGTAGATCGCATTTATATATCATCCTTAGGGTCAGTTGTGTGGTGAGGGACAAGATTTGCTTCTGTTTGACCACATATTTTATGACTGGCAGCCACCAGCACTGGTTTTGCCTATTATATTGACCATGAATAATTTGAATTGGTCCTTGACCACCAACCCAGGGCACCCCTGCAAGTGTCCTGAGGCACCCCTGGGAGCCACAGCACACAGTTTGGGAACCTCTGGCCTAGGTGATCGGTCCAACAATTAGTTAGTGTGTATGCAGGAGGGTTAGAGTGTTTGAAGATGATAAATGGCTTCAAACACTCCTGCAGCTGTCAGTTCAGGAGTATGATACAGCGAATACTGCAAATGCTATATTGTTCCTGACCACTTAATCCCATTGTAGAGATCAAAAGAATGTAAACACTGAGCATGAAAGTGTCTAAACGGACTGTTTAACGGATCAAGTTTACCACCTTAAGTCCTGCGTATAAATCTACCAGCATGGAAATAAATGCAAGTCATTGTGGTTTTTTATACTGTACTTAAACTTAAGATTCAGAAGTCTTATTATAAGTTATTTATATATCACACACATTAAATTAGCAGAATTTGCAATCATTTTGTTAACATGCTGGGGGCCACCCATTGCAGGGCAAGGCCGCCCAGCATGCTGACCATCGCCCCCCCTTCAACAAGCAGAAATTGCCATTGCATCGCAATTTCTGCTTGTAAGCAGAAATTAAGGTTGCCTCCTGCCGGTACAGTTTAGCTGTGCCCTCAGGAAGCCTGCCGCCATGTTTCTGATCGCCCACCGTTTCCCTGCTGCCCCTCGCCCGTGTCTCTGTCACCTCCCCCGCACTGCTCTGTCCGTGCCCTGGAAATAGAGCGTTGATGCCCCCCGCCCCGCCTCTGCTTGATTGACAGGCAGAGGCAATCGCATTTTCCATGGCCCCCCGCAGAAAATTTGGACGCATGCGCAGGACGGGCGCTGCGTATGCACCTGCATCATTTTCTTATTTTTTACTGCAATCCAACCTGAATGAGGCCCGTTGTCTGAAAAACATCAGGGATCATGTTTTGCACCACACACTGGCTGTAGACGTGTACAGCAGCCAGGACAACTACCTTAAGCATACACAAGACAGGACTTTACGCTCATTAATATCAGACACAAGGGGGTATATTTACTAAAGCATCTAAGAATGAGGTTCTATAATTTCTCTATTCATTCTAGAATACAAATAACAGAATCTGATCGTTTGCTATTGGCAGCATCTCCATTTACCAGTTACAGAAGTTGCGACAGGGACGTGCAGTCAGGGGAGGCAGGGGAGGCAGTTAAAGGGATTACAAGAATACAGAGAAGATACTTATGACATGTTCTGTGTCATAAGTATCTTCTCATAGTAACCTAAGATTTCGGAGGCACCTTGAATGGTGCCTCTCGCTGCTAACTGTAAATAGCCGGAAGCAGGGGGCGGGCAGGGGGTGTGGCCATGCAGAGGGCTGGAAAAGCCCATTAAAAAAAGCATTGAAAGCGGCACCTATAGAGGTGCCTCAGTGCAGCAGGGACGTGCTTTCAGCCCATGAAAGCACGCCCCTGTGACATGCACACAAGCGCCTCCCACCACCATGCAGAACCGCAGCAGCCATCAGTGGACTTGCCTGCTGGGATGACGAGTGACTCCAGCTGTCCTGTCCTGTGACCCCCCTGCCTGCCAGCCGCCTTGTTTGGTGCTTGCTGCTGAATGGTAGGAGGATGGGGTGGGTGTTTCTCAAAGGGGGCGTGGCCACGGGTCCGTGATTAGGGCACGCTCCCGACTTCTCCTTGTCTTGTATGTGTCCCTGCCTACTACTGCTGTGTCCGGAAGGCTTAGTGACTGACTGGGGAAAACGGGGGAGAGTGGAAGGGCAGAGGAGAACAGGTATGGGTGTGTGTGTAGGGACTGGGGTGAACAGGGTGTGTGTGTGTGTGGTGTGGCTGGAGGGGACAGGGTGTGTGTCAGTGTATATAGGGACTGGGGAAACTGGCTGTGTGTGTAGGGCGTTGAGGGGGGGGCTGGTGTGTGTGGTGATATGGGCATGTTGCTGGGGTGGGTTGCTCACTTGGAAGCTATGCTCAGGCGGGTGATCTTCACATCTGTGGATGCTCGGTCCTTGTGCATTTGGCTGCACTATGTGCATTGAGAGGGGCTTTGTTGGCTGCGTTGTTGGCTGTGGGGGAGGGATGTGGGGAGGGTCTCTGCTTGTCCGGCTCAGGGGATCCCGCCAGTGGCGGTTCTATGTGCGGGTGGGCGTTCCAGTCACCTCACCAGCGCCATCAGCACCCATCTGCTGCCCGCATCACAATGCTTCCTGCTGCCGAGCGGCCGCCCCCAGTCCTGGCCACTTCCTCCTGACGGCCACCCCACCGTCATCTTTTGGCCGATTCCTGCTGCCTCCCGCCCCCTGGACACTTACCACTGCCAGTCGCCTCCTGCCACTACTCACTCACGCTCAGCTTCACGCTGGGTGGAAGTATGAGAACATAGAGCCAAGGGACCACAGGCGCCGGATGTGAGTGACGGCTAGCTGGTGCAGTGTGTATAAGGGGCTAGGTGGTGCAATTTGTTTAATGGGCTACCTGGTGCAATGTGTATAATGGGCTACCTGGTGCAATGTGTATAATGGGCTACCTGGCGCACTGTGTATAATGGGCTACCTGGCATAATGTGTATAAGGAGCTACCTGGTGCAATGTGTATAAGGGGCTACTTGGTGCAATGTGAATAATGGGAAACCTGGTGCATTGTGTATAAGGGGCTACCTGTGTATAATAGGCTCTACCTCATGCAGTGTGTAAAATGGGCTACCTGGTGCAATGTGTATAAGAGCTACCTAGTGCAATGTGCCCCTGAGGCAAATAGGTTGTGGGGAGCACCACCAGCAAATTTGATCCTGCGCCTTAGCTTACCTGCTGCAGAAAGCAGACACTAGGGGGTATATTTACTAAAGGTTCTAAAAATGAAAAGTGGTGATGTTGCCCATAGCAACTAATCAGATTATGTCTATCATTTTCCTGGATGCAATAGAGAAACGATAGAGAGAATTTGATTTGTTGCTGTGGGTAACCTCCACTTTACATTTTTAGAACCTTTAGTAAATTTACACCTAGGACTCAGAGCGGCTTTGACTCAGGCAAGGAACAATGTGTGGCGGGCCCTGCGTGACACAACCCCTAGTCACAACCCCCGCTGTTGCTGGTCACATCCCCTGCGACGGTACACAATAGGCCCTTCATAGATTTCAGCTCCAGGCCCATGTGGTCCTTAATCTGGCACTGGGACCTTAGCCCAACACACACTGCTGCAGTGTGGTCAGGGCAAGGTCGTAACTAGGGGGGGCTAGGTGGGCAGGCAACCTGGGCGCCGGAATGGAGGGGCGCCGAGACCCCCTAACACCCTCTCCCTATGCACCAAAGGTAGCAGCTTAGAGCCGTCGGAGCTGCCGCAGTTCTGTGATTAAACTGAAAATAAACTACAGCTCCCAGCAGCCCTCAGGAGCTGTAGTTTACGTTCAATTTCCTATGTGCAGTGTGCTGTGCGCGGGGAAGCAGGAAGTCTCTCTCTCTCTCCTCTGAAGCAGAGCCGGCTGGCTGCTGATGTCCCCTCTATTGTGACCTCCCCGTGCTTGCCCTGCACTACTGGGGTAAGCAGAACGCACGGAGGACTGTAGATCACCCGGCACAATAAAGTTGTTTTTTTTGCCGTGCGCTTGACGTCATGACATTAGCGCACTGGAGAATAGTGTACACTGCGGAGCCAGCTGCTGCCTGCCTGCCGCTGGTACATGAGAGGGATCAGCTGCTTCAGAGGTACAGGACATTGGGAAGGGAAAGTAGGGCTGCTGCAGAGACGAGGATGGGTGTGTGTGGAGCGCTGCTGCAGAGGCACGGGGTGGAGGGGATTGGAGGGCTGCTGCAGAGGCACAAGTGGGTAAAGAGAGAGGTGAGGCTGCTGCATAAGCACATGGGGAAGAGGGGGTAGAGGCTGCTGCAGGGGTACAAGTGGTGAGCGTAGAGGCTGCTGCAGGGGTACAATTTGACTTGGGGTACTATGGTGCGGCCTTCGGAACATGCTGCCCCTTGATTAAGTATGGGAGGCTAGGGGGATGGATATGAAATTTATGTTAGAAAAGGCAATTTTTCAGGTAAAAAAGTTCTGAAAGAGATATATATATATATATATATATATATATATATATATATATATACTGTATATTTCTATTAATTAATTTATTTATTTTATTTATTTATTTATTTTTGTGTGACAAAAATCCTAGTTTCGGCCCTGGTCAGGGAGGGAGGCACTTAAAGTACTATTTTTTCTGTATTTTTTTTCTACGTGTGCAGGGCCACGCCACCCATTATTAGCCCACACCCCCTGAAAAGTACCTGGGCCTGGAAAGGCTCTCTACTGACTTGATGATACCTTACTACATTAAAATATTTCCAATGCAAGCTTGTGGATGAGTATACAGTGCATGTAATGCAGAATGTGGAAAAAAGTAACAGAAGGCGAGTATCAATGTTTTGTGTACAAAAAGGCCGGTCACATAAATGCAGGCTGCAGGCTTGGGAAAGTCAGAATGACTCAGCTACAGAAACAATCTATTCAAGAAAGGTCAGAAGGGTTATAGGGGGTAATTCAGAGTTGATCGCAGCAGCAAATTTATTAGCATGTTGGGCAAAACCATGGGGCTGATTCAGACCTGATCGGTGCTGTGCGTGTTCGCACAGCAGCGATCAGGTCTGAAGAGCGCATGCGCCGGCGCCACAGTGCGCTGGCGCATGTCAGACAGCCGACGGCTGTCTTTACCCTGCGATTGCCTCTGCCTGATTGACAGGCAGAGGTGGTCGCTGGGCGGGAGGAGGCGGGCCAGCGGCATTTGGCTGCCGATTAGGGGGCGCGGTCCGGGCAATGCAGGCATACCCGGGCCGTTGGGGGGGGGGGGCCGCAGCGGCAGCGTGACGTCACACGCAGCCGCTGCGACACGAGCAGCGACGAGTAGCTCCCTGCCAGTGCACAGGATCTGCGCTGGCTGGGAGCTACTCTTCCAGTACAAAAGCATCGCTGCTGTATGATGCTTTTGTACTGGTGCGACGGGGCAGGGACTGACATGCGGGGCGGGCTAGCCCTGTGCTTTGCGTCCCCCCGCATGTCAGGGAACCTGATCGTAGATGTGCTAAATTTAGCACATCTACGATCAGGTCTGAATCACCCCCCATGTGCACTGCAGGGGAGGCAGATATAACATGTGCAGAGAGAGTTAGATTTGGGTGGGGTGTGTTCAAACTGAAATCTAAATTGCCGTATAAAAATAAAGCAGCCAGTATTTACTCTGCACAGAAACAAAATAACCCACCCAAATCTAACTCTCTCTGCACATGTTATATCTGCCCCACCTGCAGTGCACAAGGGGGGTCATTCCGACCCGTTTGCAAGCAGCGGTTTTTCGCTGCGGTGCAAACGGGTGCGGAATGCGCATGCGCGGCGGGCGCAGTGTGCGTGCGTGACGTTGCCCGGCGACAGGGGTCACCGGGTTACGTCGCGGCTATGGACGGAAGCCATCACAGCGGCGACTGCTAAGAAGATTGACAGGAAGGAGGCATGGATGGGAGGATCCGGACTGTTGGAGAGCGTTTTCGGGGAGTGGTGAGTAAAATGCAGGCGTGTCCAGGACAACGGAGGGCGGAGGAGTGACGTCAAAGCCGGGCCCATCATCGCTGGTTCCATCGCACAGGGTAAGTATGTCCAGGGCTGCTCTACTTCTGCTTGAAATTGTTTTAGCTTAGCAGGGCTGCACAAGCGATCGCAGCCCTGCTAAGCTAAAATACACTCCCCCATAGGCGTGGACTATTGATCGCAGCAGCAGCTAAAAGTTGCTGGCTGCGATCAACTCGGAATGATCCCCATAGATAGAGTTGCCAGATCATTCCTTTAATAAGGGACACATGACACATATGAATTATACATATTTTGTTATTCTGTTCTTGACTGATTTCAAGTCTCCATTATACCTGTTTATTTGTTGTTTTTTAAAATCAGCCACAGAACCTGTGTAATTCATATGTGTCTCTTATTAAAAAGATAATATGTCAACCCAAGGTATGGAGTAGATGCCTTAGGAAGTGTCGTCTTCAACATCAAATCAGCAATCTCACCATTAATTTGTTAGGGGTCTATTCATCAAAGGCTCAAAAGCCCTAAATCCTGGAATATTGGGTAATTTAGGCCTTTTTTTATTTAACAAAGTCCCTCTGCAACGCATGGCGAAAATTATTTATCATTGACAGCTGTAGTACAATTATTGCAGCTGTCCTGTAATTGCTTATGTGCAATCTCAGGGTGGCCGCAGGAAAAAGCCTTATAATTAAAATAAGATTACTCTTACTGCTGCCGGCCAGAGTTGCGACACTCATCAAAAGTGCGAACAATAGAAAACCATGTTATTGGAGGCATCATAATAAATAGACTCCATATTTTATATATATATATACACACATACATACATACATACATATATATATATACACATATATATGTCTTCACTCAGTTTGATCAAAGATAAAGATTTTAAAAAAAGATCATTAAGGTAAAAAATGCTACATCGTTGCTGTGTTGTTGTGCTGAGTGTAATTATCCGTGAAGCACGCAGATGCTGCAGACATCGCAGATAATTAAGTCACCCCTAGAAACTGCTACATAGCCATATAGTGCAACAGCTATAATAACAGTATATTTATTTATTTGTTTATTTTACAAAATGCATGTTATGGTGTTTAACATATTCACACAAAGTAATCTGTAGCCTGTCAGCGGCACACATTCCAGTGTTGTCAGCTAAATCAGTGCCTTCAACTTTTGCTGTGCTTGGCCTTCAGGGTCTGCTCTCACCATAATCTCTCTAACAGCGAATGTGATCTGTCACCAACCGAATTGCTCTTCTCCACCCGGCCCTTCGCCCCCAACCAAAAAATATTTCTCTTTGCAGCTTTCTGTTTCCTCCCCAGCTCTATCATTTATCCCTTGTGCTCACTCCTTCATCCTGTTGTGCTCTCTCCTTTCTTTCCCATCTCCAGCAATTTTTTCTCTCCCAGATCTGATCTCTCCTATTTCTTACCCATGATTCTCCCCCAGTTCATTATCTCTTTAAGCCGTCACTATCCTTCTATTCAGTCTTGTTGGCAGAAGAACAGTAGTTGTTCCGGACAATCACAACAGCCACAGCTCCATGAAGGGAAACCAATCAGTGCCTGCAGATGTGCACCCACCAGTAAGATCAAGTTTAGGATGTAGGGCAAATCTCATTGGCCGCTGTGGCTGCTATCATTGGCCTGAGCCGGCACATTTGTCACTTGACAAGTGTTGCGGCTGGGAGTGCAGGGCTAATGTGACTATTTACTCTGGGACTGGGCTACCGTCCCCTCACCCCTGATCCCACCTCCTACCTGTGGGTGAAAAATAAAGATTTATTTTTTTACAAAAATCATAATAATAATAATAATAATAATAATAGTATGAATAAAAAAAGTAGAGATACAGTCTATACCAAATTGCCAACACATTCATTACAGTATTCCAGAATCTGAAACACAGATTGTGATTATAATCACTTTACTGTCTAAAAGTGTGTCTGACCATTCTTGTCCCACATTATTAAAAACAAATATGACACAAAAAAATGAAATGTTCATGCATTATGTACATTAGTAGAGGCCATAGAAGAAGAGCCAGGCCTAACTCCAGAAGACCAGACTCAAGAAAGAAAAGGAAATGCCAACACTTATGGGCCCTACACACTGGCCAATGTATGCAGCCGATATGAACAATCTCATTCAGTAATGAACGAGAAATTGTTCATATCTTTCAGTGTGTAGGCACCAACGATGAACGATGCGCGGCCCTGCGGTCGTTCATCGCTGGTGCTGGCTTGTTTATACCTGCAAGCCAATATGGACAATATCGTCCATATTAGTATGCAGGACTATGGGGCCGGGTGACTCCCCCCCGTCAAACACCCGCCGCCGCAGCCGCCACCAGGTCATCCGTCGACCGCATTGGCCGCCGGGCACCTCAGCGGCAAATCGGCCAGTGTGTAGGGCCCATAACACCACAAGAAGAGGTCCAGCCCCTGCATGACATATTGGATCTATGAGGCTGTTCTCATTCAGGACAAATGTTGCCCAGTCTATATGGGTATATAACTTCAGACATTCGCTGGCAATTTGAAGTTTCTTTACCATAAGAAGAAAAGCAAATCAGGTGTTTCATTTGCTACAGAAACAAAATCCATAATATGGTATTCTGCAACATACCTGCTTATTCCAAACAAATTCTGTAAACGTAAGCTAGGCGGCTGACCCACCAACCTATCTGACCATTGGTAAGTGCACACACACTTACCAATCATCCACCCGATGTGTCATGCCTGATGTCAGAACTGGGGATGTCAGTCATCGGCGGTCCGTGCAGCAAGTGTATCTGCTGTGCTGCACAGTCAACGCGATATGTAATTCACAGGAATATAGTGGGGGTGCACACCCGCCAATAGGCTTGTAATATATCGGGTGTTTGCTCGAACAGCCGATATATCTGCCAGTGTGTACCCATCTATAGTAAAACACATATAGAATTAGAAAGGTAGGGTAATCATTGGAATCTTCAGTGTATTTGGACTAAGGGAAATTGCTACATTTTGCTATAAAACACGTCCACCTAGTGGGCCCGATACAGACCTTATCGCTGCTGTGCACAGCGCGCGATCAGGTAATAACTGCGCATGTGTATGCACAGCAATGTGCACGCGCATCGGCCAACAATAATGAGCAACTCTGGTCAGCGAAAATATCATTTGCATGGGCGTTCGTAAGGTGAATGACAGGAAGAGGCCATTTGTGGGTGGTAACTGACCGTTTACTGGGAGTGTCCGGAAAAACGCAGGCGTTACAAAGTGATTTCAGAGAGGGTCAAATAGAAAACAATAGAGTGCGCTGTCCATAGCAGCTGGTAAAGGGGTTGGTTATTCCCCTAGGTGTATAAATATATAAAGAAAAAGCAATATATACCAGCGCTGGCTGTATTAACTAAAATACACAATAAAATCTAAAAATATTCACAGGACGGTAGGTATTTAAAAAGGATTAATATGTTTAAAACAAATTAAAAATAAAAACAAATAATGTCACAGTGCTACTTAGCAAGTTATGTTCATTAAAAGGATGAAACATTGATATGGCTCCTAGTAAAGCACTATCATACCCTGGCTAGGACACTCTCTGGAATCCTTTCATATGAAGTTATCAGAGGTAAGTACAATGCAGCCGATGGAGTCTTTAGCAGTTTCCCCAATTTGTTCCAACAATGTGCAGTAGCTTGGCATAGGGGAGGGTGTCTGACGTCAGCTCCGGCCCCGATCAGGAAGTACTTTTAGCACTGTAGGAGTCAGTGCCGTCTTAACAGCAGTGTAGGCCCCTGGGCACAGCAATGCACTGGGGCCCCTACCCATCCTCCAGCGATAGGGGTGGGGGGTGCTATCAGCGGCAGCTTTGATGTCCCGCGGGCGGTAGGGGGTGTTCTATCTTTTGCACAGCATGTAGGACCTGGAGCAGTAATTTCTGCTAATTACTCCTTTACTGCAAAGATGGGGCGAGAGGGAGAACACTAAACTGTAGAAGGGGGCATTGGGCTGAATGAAGGGTCACCGGTACATGACTTCCAGGGTGGTAGGGGGTGTTTAATACGTAGGGGAGGGGTCGATAGTGGAGTGGGCTTAATATTCATCATTTTTGGTGAGAGGGCAGCTTGCTTGACTGCAGATATCTCAAGTTCCTGGAAATAGATTTTTTAGCTTTGAATGGGATAAAATATTAGAGAGTCCCACCTTTCAGGAGATTCTAGGGACTTGGGGATCAGAGTTCAGGAGCCAGAACAATCCACTAACGAAAATATAAAACTGCATATTAGGCGTGTGGAGCTGGAGCATGGACCAGCTGCTTGACGGCTGATATCTCTGGTTCTGGGCATAGTAGAGACAAGCTGCCAATGTCCACCGAAAGGGGAGAGTCCCAGATTTTGGAGTACACTCTAAGTGAGACAGAGCCCGAGAGATCTTGCTGGGAAGAGCAGTTAACAGGCTTGGATGGGGACCACTGCTTTGAAGTCAGATATCTCCGGTTCCCCAGGTCCGATTTTCAAAAACCTGGTACCCTTGGAAAGAGGGGGCCCTCAGCTATCAGTCTAGGGCCTTTATCCTCCTGGGGCCCTTGGGCAAGAGCCCATTGAGCCCCTACGAAAAGACGGCCCTGGTAGGAGTAAGTCCCTGGCTGCGCACACACTGCACACACTGGGGGCGATGCGAACGGATTTGCAGCTGCCCACATGCGATCGCACACTTGCACGGGCAAATTTCCACTCCCCCTTGGGTGGCGACTATCCGATCGCGGGACAGCAACATTAGCAACACAGCGATCAGGTCTGAATCACCCCCAGTATCTTTGAGATGAAGAGAAATGCACATGATGCAAAGAAAACATATCACCCAAAATATAACTCATACTGTATATATGGTTTTGCATCAGTGTATTTTATGTAGTTTTTTTAATAATATAAAATGTTGTTATTATTTAAATCTTCTTGTTTTATTGCATCTATATTAAATTAATTGAACTGTGTGATTATATTTGCACACAATATAATGTATGGAACAGTAAGACAATACATAAGATAAAATAGGGTATTTACAGTGGGCTGTCTTTATTTCAAAATGTGTCATATGCTTCAGTTAAGTGCAAGGATGACAAATTGCCATTGCAACGACGTGGAAATGTCAGCAGCGGAAAATAATTTTGCACCCAAGTCTCCCTGATCTCACCCCGGACTTTGAAGATTTTTGTTTTCTGTAAGTTCGGAGCTACTGTAAGTGCAGCAGAATCGCTCAATAGTTTGTCTATCCCTCCTTGGCAAGACTTTCATAGATTCTATAGTGGTAGAATATAACAATACAGGGCTAATTACACCATTTTATGCTTAGGTTGATTATATGCATTCTTTTTCTTTCTACATCATTGTATTTTAAGATGATCCATTTTATTTTTTTCTTCCTATAGATTATGTTCTCCAAGAGCGTGAACAGGAATAACACTACTTATTATTTCATATTTTACTATTTACAGTATGTGTGATGCAGAGCCGGCCCTAACCAATATGATGCCCTAGGCAAGATTTTGGCTGGTGCCCCCTTGCACCACCGCTGGTTCCGCCTCTGACCTTGCACCTCTTTCCCAGCACCATCACCCCTCACCCATAGCAGTCCTTATTTTGATGTTTGTCCCCCCTATATTTTAAATAGGACCAGTTCACACATTTGGTGCACAGCCCAAAAAGGGGTGTGTTTTTGCTTGCAAGGGGCATGGCCACACAATAGTAACCCCAATTCCAATTACACCACACAGTACTGTACTTTATTCACATTTGATCATGCGATAGTGTCCATAATTCATATTACATCCCACAGTAGTATTACTTTACCTTATAAACATTACTCCTCACAGTAGAGTCCCTTATTCACATTACATCACACTGAATTGCTCCTTATTCACAATACACCACACCCTATTGCTCTTTATTCATATTAGACGACCCTTTCTATACGAAACGCCACATAGAGCATCTTATACACATAATGCCACACATTAGTAATGCATTTATACACATAATTCCACACAGTAATGCCCCTTACACATTATTAATGTCCTTATAAGCATAATGCGTCTTACACATTATGACAACATTTATTAATGCCCTTTTGCATGTAATGTCCCTTACACATACAGTATGCCGCACATTATTAATGCCCTTATACACATAATGACACACATAGTGCCCCCTACACATTTGCTGCACATTATTAGTGCCCCTATACACATAATGACACACATACAGTAGTACCCTGTTACACATATGCCGCACATTATTAATGCCCTTATACACATAATGACACACATAGTGCCCCCTACACATATATTGCACATTATTAATGCATTTTTACATGACACACATAATGCTCCTTCCACATATTCCGAACACTACTGCACAATCAACCCACTCACATGCACACAGCCCTCACACTGCCACTAACACTGTGACCTCTGCCTCTGCTTGGATACAGATGTGTCTTCATAAATCTTGCATCAATCAGGGCCGAAACTAGGGGGGGGCTAGGGGGGCAGGCGACCTGGGCGCCGGATTGGAGGGGGCGCCGAGACCCCCTAACACCCTCTCCCTATGCGCCAGTGCAGCGCCGCGGCACTTCTTTGTACTTTGAAACCCCTTCTCCCTCCTCCCGAGTGCCCAGCTCGGGGGGCGGGGTTTCGCGGAATGACGCGATTGCGTCGTGACGTCACGACGCAAACGCGTCATTCCACGAAACCCCGCCCCCCGAGCTGGGCACTCGGGAGGAGGGAGAAGGGGGAGCCGCGCAGACGAGGAGGGAGAGGCGGCGAGAACCGCTTCAAATGTAAGTCAGCCCCTCTCCCTCCCTCTCTCTCTCTCTCTCTCTCTCTCTCCCTCCCTCTCCCCACCACCTGCCGGAATGTGTAAAATGGGGACCTGTCTGCCGCAATGTGTAAAATGGGGACACTTTTTCCTGCCGCAATGTGTAAAATGGGGACACTTTTTCCTGCCGCAATGTGTAAAATGGGGACACTTTTTCCTGCCGCAATGTGTAAAATGGGGACACCTGTCTGCCGCAATGTGTAAAATGGGGTCACCTGTCTGCCGCAATGTGTAAAATGGGGACACTTGCCTGTCGTACTGTGTAAAATGGGGACACGTGTCTGCCGCAATGTGTAAAATGGGGACACTTGCCTGTCGTACTGTGTAAAATGGGGACACATGTCTGCCGCAATGTGTAAAATGGGGACACCTGTCTGCCGCAATGTGTAAAATGGGGTCACCTGTCTGCCGCAATGTGTAAAATGGGGACACTTGCCTGTCGTACTGTGTAAAATGGGGACACGTGTCTGCCGCAATGTGTAAAATGGGGACACTTGCCAGCGTACTGTGTAAAATGGGGTCACCTGTCTGCCGCAATGTGTAAAATGGGGACACTTGCCTGTCGTACTGTGTAAAATGGGGACACGTGTCTGCCGCAATGTGTAAAATGGGGACACTTGCCAGCGTACTGTGTAAAATGGGGTCACCTGTCTGCCGCAATGTGTAAAATGGGGACACTTGCCTGTCGTACTGTGTAAAATGGGGACACGTGTCTGCCGCAATGTGTAAAATGGGGACACTTGCCAGCGTACTGTGTAAAATGGGGTCACCTGTCTGCCGCAATGTGTAAAATGGGGACACTTGCCTGTCGTACTGTGTAAAATGGGGACACATGTCTGCCGCAATGTGTAAAATGGGGACACTTGCCAGCGTACTGTGTAAAATGGGGACACGTGTCTGCCGCAATGTGTAAAATGGGGACACTTGCCAGCATACTGTGTAAAATGGGGACACGTGCCTGCCGCAATGTGTAAAATGGGGACACTTTTTCCTGCCGCAATGTGTAAAATGGGGACACCTGTCTGCCGCAATGTGTAAAATGGGGACACTTGCCTGTCGTACTGTGTAAAATGGGGACACTTTTTCCTGGATATGAAAGTTATGTTAGAAAAGGCAATTTTTCAGGTAAAAAAGTTCTGAAAGAGATATATATATATATATATATATATATATATATATATATATAATATTTTTATTCATTTATTTATTTATTTTAAAATGCTTAGTTTTTTTATTTTTTTATTGTAAAAAAAAATATATTTTTTTTTTTTTTTTTTTTGGGGGGGGCGGGGGGGTGTCAAATGACTACCTTGCCCCGGGTGACAAAAATCCTAGTTTCGGCCCTGCATCAATGCTAACGTCGGGCACCTTTTTTTATGAAAATGCATCTTATTTGCATTGCTATGTGGCTAGGATGCACAAGCAGATTCTGCTGATTAAAATGAAATGCAGCATGCCTATATATTGTGTGAGACTGGCTGTATCTGCATAAGTAATGCTACACACAGAATATAGGTATGTTGCATTTCATTTTAATCAGCAGAAGCTACTGATGCCCCTAGGCATATCAAATGCCCTAGGCAATTGCCTAGTTTGCCTATGCCTATGGCCGGCTCTGGTGTGATGGCACTGCTTTGAAATTTTGGGACAGCAGTCAACAAGATATGCTCAGAGATGGTTTGAACACTGGGAAGGTGGCTGTCCAATTCACTTGTTACCTGGCACCTCCTGTCCCCTAGGGGAAGGACGCATACACTCTCAAGAGCCAGAAACCAAATTGTGTGGTAAGACAACTGGCTAAGAGTATCTTACTGAATCCATGTAAACCTTTTTACACATAATTTAATACACTATTCATGATACATGTTACCCTGGTGTCCCAAAGTACTAGGGAAGATGGGTACCAGCCAGGTATATCTAATAATTTAAGGTTAAACCCGCCCGGAACAACCTTTATCTCAAAGGCCGCACAAGATTTTATCTCCATATGTGTATATTTTTATTGTTACAGTATACATGTGCTATAAAAGTGTTTTATACCTGGAAAAACCTAACTACAACACTGGCATCAGCACGTGCATTTGTTGGGGTGCACTAAGCACTGCTCATCACCATTGCAGGTACAGTACTGGGTTAATATTTATTTATTACCAATTACTTATATAGCGCACACATATTCTGCAGCGCTTTACAGAGAAAAATCACATCAGTCCCTGCCCCACTGGAGCTTATAATCTATATTTCCTACCACATGTACATACAGACACATTCACACTAGGGTTAATTTTTGTTGGGATCCAATTAACCAACCAGTATATTTTTGGATTAATATGACCAGTTGGACGGCAATCATCCACTAGAAGTGACAGCGAAACTGCAGATCTGGACACTGATAAAAATCTAAAAAGAGTTATTCAGGTAACCATAGCTATCTGCATATCGGCTAATTATATCCTTTAGATGAGAACTATTGTTTATGTTACTTGTCAGCAGACTTCAAGAAGTCACGGGTAGCAGAGGATCAAGAGAGTTCACGTCAGCCACAAAATGGAGGCTAGGAAATAAAGCCCCTTCCCATATTTTCTAAAAGTCATGCCATTGGGAACCAGAGTGAGGATAAAAAGCTGTAATTTGAAGAACTTGAAGTAATGAATATTATTGAGCATCAAAGACAGAAATGTTATGATTTACACTTCTTATTGGACTATCAAGCAACAGAAGCCACTAAGTAGGACTGTGTGAACTCTGAACTCTGTGAGCCTGAAATCTGGGTAAAACATAAGCACACTGGTGCACAAGGGTGTTGCTGGGCATTTTAGCGCACCAGATGTTAGAATGGTATACACCCTGGTTAGCAGCGCTATGTCTCATTATATATGTGGTGGTGGCACAGTGGGGTAGATGTAAGATCGTTACAGGGGAGAAGTGTTATCAGTGCATGTTATGTGCACTGATACTGCTTCTCCCCCATGTATGACTCTGGCGGTGTGTGACAAGTAACAGGGGTGCTATACACCCTTGTCATTACCGGCGTTGCTATCGTAAAAGATAGCACACCGATATGAGGGGCAATGTAAGAACATTCCATTAACTGCAACTATCAATTTCAACAGCTACAGCTGTCATTGCATATTCACCACAGCACTATCCCTGGCTATTGGATCCAACATCCAGAGACTGCACATACAAAAGAACAATAACGGGTGGGGGTTTCTACAAAAGCCACCGAGGCTGATGGGTAAAGATAACCGGCGCATGCGCAGCAGCTCTGCAAGTGTTGGTTACAAGCCTATAGAGGGAGAGTCAGTTTGCTGGGCAGGTGAGTTAACACTCTCCCTCTTCAACCCACTTCACCGCGATCTGGAGGTGAAGCAGGTCTGTTCTGTATTTGCGGAACTCATAGGGCTCTGTATGCAAGCACTGGGAGTCTCAGAGGGCATAAGCATGGAACTCTAGGGAGCGCAAAATCACATGTCAGGCCTCTTGCTGAGTCATGGCAGGTCCTAGAGACAGCTGGCTCAGCTACTTTCTGGATGGAGGCAGTGCAGAGTGGTCCTCATCCAACAGGTGTCAATGTTTGTCCTTATTTGATTAATGTTAAACATTGGCTTGGCACTACTAGGAAAAAATAATGCATGACAAGGTCAGGTATCAATGTCAGTTATTACTACTAAAACTGGTGTGATTATAATGTTTGATAAAGTAATTTTAAAATTGGGCATTGCAAATATGACAGCTGTCATTTATGATTGCAAGCTCAAGCACAAACACACACACACATTGGGGTATATTTACAAAGATTCGTGTTTTTGCCGTTTTGAAGGGTGTTTGATCTCGAATGGTATCGGGTGCATTTTACTGCAACTTTTTGAATCCTGATACGGTCATTCACTAAGCTGCCGACTTTTCACAATTCGTATTTTCCGATGTCGATGTGATTCGTAATGTCAGGCAGTGTTTTACGGGAGTGATGAGTAAAACACTGCCTGACAAAACACAAGGAATCCCGGCCGGATCTGTGAGATCCGTGCAGGGCTTCATTGTGTACCTTAAAAAGGTGTTTAAAGTCTTTAAAATTCTGGAAAAAAATGTGTGGGGTCCCCCCTCCTAAGCACAACCAGCCTCGGGCTCTTTGAGCCGGTCCTGGTTGACAAAATATGGGGGGGGAAATGACAGGGGTACCCCCATATTTAATCAACCAGCACCGGGCTCTGCGCCTGGTCCTGGTTCCAAAAATACGGGGGACAAAAAGTGTAGGGGTACCCCGTATTTTTAAAGCCAGCACTGGGCTCCACTAGCCAGGTACATAATGCCACAGCCGGGGGACACTTTTATAGTGGTCCCTGCGGCCCTGGCATTACATACCCAACTAGTCACCCCTGGCCGGGGTACCCTGGAGGAGTGGGAACAGCTTAAATCAAGGGGTCCCCCCCTCCAGCCACCCAAGGGCCAGGGGTGAAGCCCGAGGCTGTCCCCCCATCCAAGGGCGGCGGATGGGGGGCTGATAGCCAAGTGTAAAAAATGTGAATATTGTTTTTTGTAGCAGTACTACAAGTCCCAGCAAGCCTCCCCCGCAAGCTGGTACTTGGAGAACCACAAGTACCAGCATGCGGTGGAAAACCGGGCCCGCTGGTACCTGTAGTACTACTACTAAAAAAATACCCCCAAAAAAACAGGACACACACACCGTGAAAGTATAAGTTTATTACATACATGCACACCTCCAAACATACATACTTACCTATGTTCACACGAGGCTCGGTCCTCTTCTCCATGTAGAATCCTCGGGGTACCTGTGAAAAAAATTATACTCACATAATCCAGTGTAGCTTCTGTCCTTTGTATAATCCACGTACTTCAGCCAATCAGGGAGCGCCACGTCTTTGCGGTCAGCGGTGAGGTTACTTTCGGTCAACCGCTGACCGCAAAGTTCCCACTATTGGATACAATGGAGCGCTACATTGTATCTTTGCTGTGTGCTGCCTCACAGACACTACAGGAGCACACAGCCAATCAGGAGAGTGCCACAACGTGGCGCTCCCTTATTGGCTGAAGGGACCCTCTTTGACAGGAGTCAGGGGGGGGGTCCTGGCAGTCGGGGAAAGGGGGCCCATGTGTAAACATGGGACCCCTTTCAGTGCGTGGTCGGGTTTCCGTTTTTTTGTTTTGCCAAGTACGTGGATTATACAAAGGACAGAAGCTACACTGGATTATGTGAGTATAATTTTTTTCACAGGTACCCCGAGGATTCTACATGGAGAAGAGGACCGAGCCTCGTGTGAACATAGGTAAGTATGTATGTTTGGAGGTGTGCATGTATGTAATAAACTTATACTTTCACGGTGTGTGTGTCCTGTTTTTTGGGGGGTATTTTTTTAGTAGTAGTACTACAGGTACCAGCGGGCCCGGTTTTCCACCGCATGCTGGTACTTGTGGTTCTCCAAGTACCAGCTTGCGGGGGAGGCTTGGTGGGACTTGTAGTACTGCTACTAAAAACAATATTCACATTTTTTGCACTTGGCTATCAGCCCCCCATCCACCACCCTTGGATGGGGGGGACAGCCTCGGGCTTCACCCCTGGCCCTTGGGTGGCTGGAGGGGGGGGGACCCCTTGATTTAAGGGGTTCCCACTCCTCCAGGGTACCCCGGCCAGGGGTGACTAGTTGGGTATGTAATGCCAGGGCCGCAGGGACCACTATAAAAGTGTCCCCCGGCTGTGGCATTATGTACCTGGCTAGTGGAGCCCAGTGCTGGTTTTAAAAATACGGGGGACCCCTACGCTTTTTGTCCCTCGTATTTTTGGAACCAGGACCAGGCGCAGAGCCCGGTGCTGGTTGATTAAATATGGGGGAACCCCTGTCATTTTTTCCCCCATATTTTTTCAACCAGGACCGGCTCAAAGAGCCCGAGGCTGGTTATGCTTAGGAGGGGGGACCCCACGCAATTTTTTTTTTCTGTTTTTACACTAAACAGACCCTTTCCCATAGATAACCATGCACAGATCTCACTGATCCGTGCATGGTTATCCAAACTCGACTGGAAAAAGCAGGTCTATTTTTTTGCTGCTTTTTTTAACGATTCGCAAAAAAATAGACCCGCACTTGAGCACTCAGAGACTAACACCCAAATACGAATGAATAGTGAATACCCATATTGTATGAAATAACAGCCGCGTTTGACCGATGGTCTATTCATTCGTATTTCAGAACTTTGCCAATCAAACCATTACGAATAGACCAGACACTGCCGAGTTTTCTGTTTAGTGAATTCCCGGATTGGGACTTAGAAAAAAAAACACAAATCGGCAAAACTCGGATTTTTAGTAAATACTGGCCATTGTATCATTTCTAAATACTAATACCAACCTTACGCAAATGAAGTGTTAAAAGTTAAAAGGACAGGTCAAAGATGCGCTGTGACTTATGGTGAGGATAGTGTTAGAAGAACACACGATTATAATAGGATTTTAATACCTACCGGTAAATCCTTTTCTCTCAGCCCGTAGAGGATGCTGGGGTCACATCAAGAACCATGGGGTATAGACAGGATCCGCAGGAGACATGGGCACTTTAAGACTTTGAATGGGTGTGAACTGGCTCCTCCCTCTATGCCCCTCCTCCAGACTCCAGTTATAGGAACTGTGCCCAGGGAGACGGACATTTAGAGGAAAGGATTTATTGTTAAACCACGGTGAGCATCTTACCAGCTCACACCTCAAGCATGCCGCAGTACGTGGCATTCCACAGAATACAAGCCAACGGCATGAACAATTGCAGCACCTGGCTGACAAGAAACATAACACAACATGTGTGTAACCACAAATAATCACTGCAGATATAGTACGCACTGGGACGGGCGCCCAGCATCCTCTACGGACTAAGAGAAAAGGATTTACCGGTAGGTATTAAAATCCTATTTTCTCATACGTCCTAGAGGATGCTGGGGTCACATCAAGAACCATGGGGTTATACCAAAGCTCTAGAATGGGCGGGAGAGTGCAGACGATTCTGCAGTACCGAATGACCAAGCATGAGGTCAACCTCGGCCAAGGTATTAAACTGTATTACTTAGCCAAATTGTTTGCTAAAGGGCTGCTCGGCAAAGTTGCAATGCCGAGACTCCCCGGTCAACCGCCCCGGACGCGCCCACCTTTCTAGTAGGATGGGCCTTCACCTATTTCGGTAACGGCAAACCTGCCGTGAGATGAGCATGCTGAATCATACCACAGATCCAGCGCGCAACGGTCTGCTTGGAAGCAGGACACCCCAATCTTGTTGGAAGCAAACAGGACAAACAGAGCCTGTGTTCCTAAACGGAGCCGTCTTGGCGACATAAATTTTCAAAACTCTGACCACATGCAGAGACTTCGACTCAGCGAAGGCGTCGGTAGTCACAGGCACCACCATAGGTTGGTACATGTGGAAAGAAGAAAACCACCTTCGGTAGAAATTTTTTTGACGTGTTTCCAGCTCTATCTTCATGGAAGATCAAATAAGGTCCAAGTGAGGAACTTCACTCCTCCTTACTTAAAGGTTCAAACCAATGTGATTGAAGGAACTGCAAAACCCCATGAAGATCCCATGGTGCCACTGGGGCACAAATGGAGGTTGGATGTGCAACACGCCCTTAACGACAGTCTGAACTTCTGGAAGGGAGTTCAATTTATTCTAAAAGAAACACGCTAAGGCCAATTTCAATTGAGCCCAAGTTTAGGCCCGCATCCACACCTGCTAGTAGAAAATGGAGAAAACGTCCTAGCTGAAAACTCTGCCGTAGGAGCCTTCTTGGATTCACACCAAGTTAAACTTATTTTCTCCAAATACGGTAGTAATGTTTTGACGTTACCCCTTTTCTAGCCCGAATAAGTGTGGAGAACTAATTCCGTGGGAATACCCTTACGGACTAGGATTTTGGCGGTCAACAGCCATGTCGTCAAACGTAGCCGCGGTAAATCCTAATACACACACGGCCCCTGCCGCAACAGGTCCTTGTGCAAGGAAAAAGCCAGGGTTCTCCTATGAGTAATTCCTGGGATCTGGATACCAAGCTCTCCTTGGCCAGTCTGGGACCATGAGGCTCGCTCGAATTCCCTTTTATGATCCCAGAACTTTTGGAACGAAAGAAAACGTAGGGAATACATATACCCACGGTGTCACCAGTGCATTCCCTGTTCCTGTTTGAGGGTCCCTTGACCTGGAACTCTGAAGCTTCTTGTTGAGACGAGATGTCATCATTCCTACTTGAGGAAATCCCAACGACATGTCACCTCTTCGAGGACTACTTGGAGGAGGTCTCCCCTCCTCTGGATGGAGATCGTGTCTGCTGAGGAAGTCTGCTTCTCAGTTGTCCACTCTTGGAACGAACATCGCCGACAGAGTGCTTGTATGTCTTTCCGCCCAGCGGAAAATCCTTGAGGTTTCTGCCATTGCTGTTCTGCTTTTTGTCTGTAGAAAACTGTTGTAAACGGCCCTAAACTGGTGACAAGTTTCCTAACTTGTCCATCTTCCTTGGAAGTTTTCCCCCCTGTGTGACTGCCCCCCCCCCCCGCCTCGGAGGCTTGCATCCGTGGTCGCTAGGATACAGTCCTGGATCTCGAACCTGTGCCCCTCTAGGAGGTGAGAACTGCGCAGCCACCACAGGAGTGAGATTCTGGTCTTGGAAGACAGGATTATCCTTCGGTGTATGTGTAGGTGGGAACCGGACCACTTGTCCAACAGGCCCCACTGGAACACCCTGGCATGGAACCTGCCAAATTGAGTGGCCTCCATCCCAGTACGGGAAAATTGTGACTCCTTACTAGCGACAGAGAACCATCATTTCCGCCATCACCCTGGTGAAAATCCTTGGAGCCGTGGACAGACCAAACGGCAACGTCTGAAATTGGTAATGACAACCCTGAATTGCAAACCTCAGGTAAGCCTAATGAGGTGGAAAATTTAATTAGACCTCCGTTATGTCTACTGAGACCATGAAAAAAATATTTTTCCAGATTGGAAATCATTGCCCTGAGAGATTCCATCTTGGATTTGAATTTCTTTAAGTAGAAATTGAGGGATTTCTGATTTAGGATTGGTCTGACCAAGCCGTCTGGCTTCGGGACCACGAAGAGGCTTGAATAAAAGCCTTCTCCCTGTTGTGACAGGGGAAACCAGTCCAATGACCTGATCCTGATACAACCTTTGTATTGCGTCACATACTACCTCCTCGTCCGGAGGAGATTCGGTCATTTGAAAAATTGGTGAGGGGAAACGTCTGGAAACTCTGTATCCTTGTGACACTATTCGTAAAAACTCCCGGGTCCAGGTCCGTTCCAGGACTGACTGAAGAGTTTTAGACTTGGCCCCACCAGTGTGGGCTCCCGCAAGAGAGTCCCAGCGTCATGCGGTGGATGTGGCAGAAAACAGAGAATGATCTCTTCTCCTGTTATCTTGAAGAGGTTGCGGACCTCTTCCCTTTTCTCCTTCCTCTACCTGCAAAGAAAGAGGAATCTGTCTCTATTGGGACGAAATTACTGCATCCGACAATGATGTGTCATCATCCGTAGTGAGGGAACATAGGGCAAGAAGGCGGACTTACCAGCTGCAGCTGTCGAGATCAAATTAACTAGGCCATCACCAAACCAGGCTTCACCTTCATAGGGAAGAGACTCTCCTTCTTCTCGGAGTCCGCATCAGCATTGCATTGGTGAATCCACAACGCCCTCCAAACCGAGACCGCCATGGAATTGGCCCGTGAACCCAAGAGTCCTATATCCCTTGCAGTCGCACGAAAGTATGCTGCAGTGTCCTTGATATGACCCAACATAAGGAGTATCCCATCTCTCCCCAGGGTATCTACATCGGATGACAAGGTACCCGACCATATATGAATACTACTACTCCTCCATGCGCATGTAATGGCAGGACTAACTAATGTAGTCATGGACACATAACTAGAATATAACGTAGCTTCCTGCATACGATCCACTGGATTTGTGACAGGGCCCCGTGCAGAACAGGGGGCGACTCCCACTTTATTCTGTCCGCGGCGAGAAAAAAGAAATAAACAATCAGAATCCTCATGAGGATTTGAAACCATCTTGTCAGGGCTGACCCAGACTTTCTCACATAGAGCTCTCAGCACATGAGAAGGAGGCACGACACCTCAGCTTTCATTATATATATATATATATATATATATATATGCACGGGAAGTCAAAGTCTGATCCAATCACGGGGTCAGACTCATAGTACAATACAGTATTTCTCCACATAACAGTGGAAAAAGATAGCACTCTCCAGACTTGCGTTATATGATGTAAGCAATAAAGTCATTTATTCAAAAGCTTGGTTCCATGTAACTTCATGTCACAAAAAAAGTATATATACACAGAAAGGGCTTACCAACGTTTCGGTCCTATGCTTGGACCTTTCTCAAGGTATACGCCAGTCAATACATAGTCAAGACATCAGTCGCATCGACAGCAGCATCAAGAAGGAACCAGGACCTGCATAGAGCCTCCCAGGCCCCCTATATATACCTGTGTGTTAATGAATGAGTGAATCATGTGTAGCAGCGGCCGCCGCGTCACTTCCGGTGCAACTGGAAGTCGCGTTCTGTCGGACGCCGCGCTGTATAAAACATACCAATCGGACATCAGTATGTAGCACCCCCGTGAAAGCCTGTGTGCAGCCGTGTTGTTAAAACATGCCCCTGGGCCCCGCCGCGGTCAGCCGCACAATATCCACGGCTGGACCGCTGGTAACTATGGCAACCCGTGATGCCGCTATGTCACTTCCGGTCGAGACCGGAAGTCATGCGTTCCACGCTCGTAGCGCTTTGCGTTCCAGGTAGTCACTGTGTGTAATGACAGGAGGCGGGGCCTTTGCTTGGGACACAAAAGCAAATAAGTCAATAAAGTATATAGTATATAAAGGGGTGTTATGGTCGGTATATCGGGGACCTGGGAAATCACACATAGCCAAATACACATTAGTCAAATTTAACATACATTATGGTGTGCGCTACGCGCGTCACACCGGTTAAGACAGTAATACTGCTGTATACCAAACATATTTGAAATAAATACATATGGATAAATAATACCCTGTGCGATCCAACGCTCTAGGGGTATTTATACATGAATGTGCTATAAAGCCTCAGAGAAGAGGGAATGCCCACTGGGAGGATCAGGTCAGGTGTGTGCATATAACAAGGATAAAGTCAGCCTAAACCTACCTCTGGTCAGATATTAGTGGACCAGCTGAGACATATAACGTGGCATACTGTCAGTATCAACCACGGTATGTTTTATACAGCGCGGCGTCCGACGGAACGCGACTTCCGGTTGCACCGGAAGTGACGCGGCGGCCGCTGCTACACATGATTCACTCATTCATTCACACACAGGTATATATAGGGGGCCTGGGAGGCTCTATGCAGGTCCTGGTTCCTTCTTGATGCTGCTGTCGATGCGACTGATGTCTTGACTATGTATTGACTGGCGTATACCTTGAGAAAGGTCCAAGCATAGGACCGAAACGTTGGTAAGCCCTTTCTGTGTATATATACTTTTTTTGTAACATGAAGTTACATGGAACCAAGCTTTTGAATAAATGACTTTATTGATTACATCATATCACGCAAGTCTGGAGAGTGCTATCTTTTTCCACTGTTATGTGGAGAAATACTGTATTATATATATATATACATATATATATATATATATATCCACACATAGACCATTCTGTCAGGAACAGCCAGAGTCCTCTGTGACGTCTTCAATGTGCACTACTCATGCACTGAATGCTCTTTTTTTTTTTTTAGTAGAACTAATCAGGAAGCTTTGGTCGGCATAGTATCCGTGTCGATATCAGGGAGTAGTAACTGGGCAAAATAAAATTTTTACGACCCCGAGGGGTCTGCGGGAAATATAGCTATTGTCACAACTGAGGGCCTGAGCTGACGGGAGGCAGCCTCAGTTGTAGGGGCTGAGATGTACCGGAACCTGGGAGGTTGTATCAGACCCCTGGACATGTAAGTAACATGAATAATAACTGCCCGAAGGCGTGACCACGACAACTTGGATAAAAGTCAATGATGTTTATTATGACAACTCCGCAACACAGCAGCAGCAAAAGAAAACGTAAAGTCAGCAAAGAATAAATACAGTTCCTGGGTACTACAGGATGGCAGGAGCCACAGGGCACTGGTAGTGTGAGATAGTTCTTATGATCTTCTAGATGGTAAGTCCTTACCAGGCCCGACTGTAGCAATGGAGATAACCCAGGATTGTGCCAGCTGGTGTTCCAGGAAAAGCTGGGTTGCTGAAGATAAAACAGCTGCTGTGGATACTGGCTGGAACCAGACTGTTGTTAGCACGGAGTGGATACTGGCTGGAACCAGTTAAATAATAAATGAACTTGGGAGCGATGAAATATGAACTGAAATGTAGAACTTGAGAGCGGAGAAATAATAATACCGGTGGAGAGTGGTAAAGTGTAGAAAGGACACCGGCCCTTTAAGGGAAGCTGTACTCTGCTGGAAGCTGAGCTGGAAGCAGGTAATGTTGTAGCTGGAAACAGATGAATCCACAATGGATTGGAGAGTCAGGCCACACCGCAGGTGGAATGCTGGTGCGGGTCTCTAAGGTGGAAGTCTTGAGACAGGAGCTGGAACCTGGAAGACAATCACAGGAGAGAGACAAACAGGAACTAGGTTTGACAACCAAAGCACTGACGCCTTCCTTGCTCAGGCACAGTGTATTTATACCTGCAGCAAGGAAGGGATTGGCTAGGCAATTATGCAGATTATCAATACTGAGAACAGATTGGTGGAAATGATCAGCTGACAGAATCCAAGATGGCTGCGCCCATGCAGACACTTGGAGGGAAGTTTGGTTTGTAATCCATGTGGTAATGAAAACAGTAATGGCGGCGCCGGCCACCGGAGACAGGAGGCGCCAGGCTGACAGATGCACATCCAACCACGCGGACACAGCGGAGGCCGCGGCTGACGTAATCGCCACTCAGACACTCTGCATGCAGAAGTTCAGGGACGGCGGCGGAGGCCGCGGGAGACGCCATGCCAGGTGTAATATGGCGTTTACTGTGACAGCGTCCCAGAGTGACAGGAGAGGATACAGGAATGTACACATCAGGATAACAGATGGGATCCGGTCCTGGAGCGCTGAGCCAGCCTTAGGAGGCATCTGATGGGTAAGAAATGGCGTCCAGATACCCGGATCGTGACAGCACCCCCCCCCCCCTTTAGGAGTGGCCCCAGGACACTTCTTTGGCTTTTGAGGAAACTTGGAATGGAATCTCCGGACCAAGGCAGGAGCATGGACATCAGAAGCATTGGTCCATGAACGTTCCTCAGGACCATAACCCTTCCAGTCAATAAGATATTGTAGTTGACCGTAACGGTGACGTGAGTCCAGGATCTTGGCCACTTCATACTCAACGCCTCGTTGAGTTTGGACTTTCGGAGTTGGAGGAAGTGAGGAATGAAACCGATTTAAGATCAGCGGTTTCAACAGGGAAACATGGAATGTCCTGGGTATTTTTAAGAAGGGAGGCAACTGGAGTCTGTAAGCAACAGGATTGATGACTTGTTCAATCTTGAAAGGACCGATATAGCGAGGTGCAAACTTCATACTGGGAACTCTTAACCTCAAATTCTTCGTGGATAACCATACCCGATCACCCACCTTGAGAGCAGGAACTGCTCGACGCTTCTTATCCGCAAACTTCTTGTACCTGAACGATGCCTTGAGCAGAGCTGATCGTACGCTCTTCCAGATATTGGCAAACTGATGCAAGGTGATATCCACTGCGGGAACAGAAGTTGCTGGAAGCGGTTGGAACTCAGGGACTTTAGGGTGGAATCCAAAGTTAGTGAAGAATGGTGTTGAAGCAGATGAAGAATGATACTGGTTGTTATGACAGAACTCGGCCCAGGGAAGTAATTGAACCCAGTCATCTTGAGAGGAGGACACATAGATGCGGAGGAAGGCCTCCAAGTCCTGATTCACCCTCTCGGTTTGACCATTGGTCTGAGGATGGTAAGCCGTGGAAAACTTTAGCTTGACTTGGAGGACTTGACATAAACTTCGCCAGAATTTGGCTGTGAATTGAACTCCTCGATCTGAGATATTTTCTTCAGGAAGACCGTGGAGTCGGAAGATCTCTTGTATGAAAACTTGAGCCAACTTGGAAGCTGACGGAAGACCGGTGAGAGGAATGAAGTGTGCCATCTTGGTGAACCGGTCAACTACCACCCAGATGGTATTGAACTTGTTGCACATGGGTAAGTCTGTAATGAAATCCATCGACAAGTGGGTCCATGGTCGACGGGGAACGGATAGTGGAACCAGTTGCCCCGCAGGCGACTGGCGGGATACTTTATGTTGGGCACACTTTGGGCAAGATGCAATAAACTCCAAGACGTCCTTTTTCAGAGTTGGCCACCAATAGGACCTAGAGATAAACTCCAGGGTTTTTTGGATACCTGTATGTCCGGCAAAACGGGAAGCATGGGCCCAATGCATGAGCTTCTTCCTTAGCATCGGCTTCACAAAACTTTTCCCTGATGGGGGCGTAGAGTCCATCCCTACCGTGGAGAATGCCAACGGATTTATAATAGGATGCTTGTCTGAAGACTCTGACTCATTTTCTTGCTCCCATGAGCGGGAAAGGGCATCGGCCTTGCGATTCTGAGAGCCCGGACAGAACTGGAGTTTAAAGTCGAACCTGGAAAAGAAAAGTGCCCATCTGGCCTGACGAGGGTTGAGACATTGTGCGCCCTTCAGGTATAAAAGGTTCTTGTGGTCTGTAAGTATGGTGATTGAATGAGAAGCTCCCTCCAACAGATACCTCCACTCCTCTAGAGCGAGCTTGATGGCTAGCAACTCCTGGTCGCCAATGGCATAGTTGCGCTCAGCTGGGGAGAACTTCCGGGAGAAGAAACTGCAAGGGTGTAAATGGCCATCTTTAGCCCTCTGAGATAACACCGCTCCTACTCCAACGGAGGAGGCATCCACCTCTAAGATGAAAGGAGAGTCGATGTCAGGCTGTTTCAGAACAGGCGCAGAGATGAACCTTTGTTTTAAAAGATGAAATGCTTGCATGGCTTCTTCAGACCACTTGGACGGGTTAGCACCCTTCTTAGTGAAAGCAGTAATAGGCGCCACAATGGTGGAAAAGTCTCGTATAAACTTTCGGTAATAGTTGGCGAACCCTAAGAACCTCTGGACCCCTTTGAGGGTTAAGGGTACCGGCCAATTTTGGATTGCTTGTAGTTTCTCAGGATCCATCTCTAGTCCGGAACCGGACACAATGTACCCTAGAAACGGAATGGACTTGACTTCAAAGACGCATTTTTCTAATTTGCAATAGAGATGATTGACACGGAGACGGGACAGAACCTCTTTAACCCAAAAACGATGTTCCTCTAAATCGTTGGCAAAAATGAGGATATTGTCTAGATAGACCACGACATGACGGTATAGAATGTCTCTGAAGATCTCATTGACAAAATGCTGGAAGACAGCTGGAGCATTGCTCAATCCGAAGGGCATGACGAGGTACTCATAATGTCCGTCACGGGTGTTAAAGGCGGTCTTCCACTCGTCACCCTCACGGATCCGGATGAGATTGTATGCACCTCGCAAGTCCAGCTTTGTAAAGATGGTAGCTCCGCTAACTCTGTCAAAGAGCTCAGTAATCAGGGGTAAAGGATAACGGTTCTTGATGGTAATGTCGTTCAAACCTCTGTAGTCGATGCACGGCCGCAGACCACCATCTTTCTTTTTTACAAAAAAGAAGCCTGCGCCGGCTGGAGAAGAAGAAGGTCGAATGAACCCCTTTGCTAGGTTCTCTTTAATATATTCCTCCATAGAATGCGTCTCAGGCAGAGACAACGGATAAGTTCGGCCTCGAGGTGGAACCTTCCCTGGAACGAGATCAATCGGACAGTCCCATTCTCTATGAGGAGGAAGGATATCAGCAGAAGCTTTACTGAACACATCCGTGAAATCTTGATATGGAGGAGGTGGAACATCAGACGACCTGGGGGAGGAAGAACAGACAGGCAATACTTTAAACAAACATGTCTCAGCACAGGAGGAACCCCATGCCAGGATTTGCGTAGTCGTCCAATCAATTGTAGGATTGTGAAGACGGAGCCATGGAAGGCCCAGGACCACAGGATGTGTGGCTCTTGGAATCACTAAAAAAGAAATAAGTTCGGAATGAAGAACTCCCACTCTCAGACGAACTGGTAGAGTCCTTAAAGAAATAACTGCATCAAAAATTTTGCTGCCATCCACGGCAGTTAAAGAAATGGACGAAGGAAGTCTCTCGGTGGGTAGGGACCACCGTTTAACATAGGCTTCGGTAATAAAGTTCCCAGCTGCTCCGGAATCAAGGAGGGCAATGACGTTCCGATAACGTTGAGCAACTTGAAGCGAGACTGGGAGATTACAATCTTGAGGAGATGGAGAGGAGATCATTACTCCTAGCCGGCCCTCTCCTTGGCGAGCTAGGATTTGGAGTTTCCCGGACGTTTGGGACAGGCATTAATGGTGTGAGACGGAGCTGCACAATAGAGACAGAGAAACTCGGAGAGACGTCTTCGGCGCTCAGCAGGAGTTAAACGGGAACGGCCAAGTTGCATGGGCTCATCTTTAGATGGTGACAGTTGACGAGGAGGAGGAGCAGAAGATTTTGGAGCAGATGATCTTCCACGCTCAGTTGCTCTCTCTCTGAAACGTAAATCAACTTTCGTGCAGAGTGAGATTAGCTCATCTAACTTAGAAGGTAAGTCTCTGGTAGCTAACTCATCTTTAATACGCTCAGATAAGCCATGCCAGAATGCAGCATACAGGGCCTCGTCGTTCCATGCCAGTTCGGATGCCAGGATCTGGAACTGTATCAGATATTGTCCTACAGTACGTGACCCCTGGCGTAAACGGAGAATCTCGGATGAAGCTGAGGTTACCCGGCCTGGCTCGTCGAAGATGCGCCTGAATGTTGACACGAAGGCAGTGTAGGAAGATAGCAGGGTGTCGGACCTCTCCCATAACGGTGATGCCCAATCAAGGGCTGAGCCACTGAGAAGAGAAATAATGTAGGCAATTTTTGTACGGTCACTGGGAAAATTGCCAGGTTGTAGCTCAAACTGAATCTCACACTGGTTGAGAAATCCCCTGCAGAATCTTGGAGATCCGTCAAATTTTGCTGGCGTTGGAAGATGAAGACGTGGAGCAGAAATGGGTAAGGTGGGTGGGGTTATAGCTGGAGTCACTGTGGTTGACGCACCAGACGCGCCTGATCCACGGAGAGTTGTCTGAATCCCATCCAGCCGAGTAGAGAGATCCTGGAGACAGCGGATGATGTGGCCCTGTGCAGCCTCCTGATGTTCTAGTCGGGCTGCCAGTTCTTGCATCGGCCTGGCCGCTTGATCCTGGTCTCCGGCTGGATTCATTAGGTCAGTGCTTACTGTCACAACTGAGGGCCTGAGCTGACGGGAGGCAGCCTCAGTTGTAGGGGCTGAGATGTACCGGAACCTGGGAGGTTGTATCAGACCCCTGGACATGTAAGTAACATGAATAATAACTGCCCGAAGGCGTGACCACGACAACTTGGAAAAAAGTCAATGATGTTTATTATGACAACTCCGCAACACAGCAGCAGCAAAAGAAAACGTAAAGTCAGCAAAGAATAAATACAGTTCCTGGGTACTACAGGATGGCAGGAGCCACAGGGCACTGGTAGTGTGAGATAGTTCTTATGATCTTCTAGATGGTAAGTCCTTACCAGGCCCGACTGTAGCAATGGAGATAACCCAGGATTGTGCCAGCTGGTGTTCCAGGAAAAGCTGGGTTGCTGAAGATAAAACAGCTGCTGTGGATACTGGCTGGAACCAGACTGTTGTTAGCACGGAGTGGATACTGGCTGGAACCAGTTAAATAATAAATGAACTTGGGAGCGATGAAATATGAACTGAAATGTAGAACTTGAGAGCGGAGAAATAATAATACCGGTGGAGAGTGGTAAAGTGTAGAAAGGACACCGGCCCTTTAAGGGAAGCTGTACTCTGCTGGAAGCTGAGCTGGAAGCAGGTAATGTTGTAGCTGGAAACAGATGAATCCACAATGGATTGGAGAGTCAGGCTACACCGCAGGTGGAATGCTGGTGCGGGTCTCTAAGGTGGAAGTCTTGAGACAGGAGCTGGAACCTGGAAGACAATCACAGGAGAGAGACAAACAGGAACTAGGTTTGATAACCAAAGCACAGACGCCTTCCTTGCTCAGGCACAGTGTATTTATACCTGCAGCAAGGAAGGGATTGGCTAGGCAATTATGCAGATTATCAATACTGAGAACAGATTGGTGGAAATGATCAGCTGACAGAATCCAAGATGGCTGCGCCCATGCAGACACTTGGAGGGAAGTTTGGTTTGTAATCCATGTGGTAATGAAAACAGTAATGGCGGCGCCGGCCACCGGAGACAGGAGGCGCCAGGCTGACAGATGCACATCCAACCACGCGGACACAGCGGAGGCCGCGGCTGACGTAATCGCCACTCAGACACTCTGCATGCAGAAGTTCAGGGACGGCGGCGGAGGCCGCGGGAGACGCCATGCCAGGTGTAATATGGCGTTTACTGTGACAGCGTCCCAGAGTGACAGGAGAGGATACAGGAATGTACACATCAGGATAACAGATGGGATCCGGTCCTGGAGCGCTGAGCCAGCCTTAGGAGGCATCTGATGGGTAAGAAATGGCGTCCAGATACCCGGATCGTGACAGCTATGAACATGACATCCATAGATATTTTTACATCTGTGTCTGGGACACAGATTTATGCAACCTTACTATATATATATATATATATATATATATATATATATATAAATAATACTTGTAGTCGGATCGGCACTCTCCTTCATTGTATTTTGTTGCTCTGGTGCCCTCTGGAAAATTCATCCAAATAGTCAATGTGGTACAATTAGCGGCACTCAGAGACTGACACGGCTGGAAGTAGGTGAAAAAAGTGCTAAGTGTCTTTAATCCATGATAACAGCTATGTGATCCATAGCTGTAAGCGAAAAATCGGCAACGAGCGAACAACTCGGAATGACCCCCATTGTCTGCTCCAGGAGTATATCACAAAAAGATACACATGATTTTTTAACATATTCCAGGTGTTGATACAATGATGGATGACATTATTGTCTGGGGATCTACAAAGGAAGAACATGATTCTAGATTGAGACAAGTAATGGAACTTGTCAAGAAAGTGAATCTAAAGCTAAACAAGGACAAATGTGAATTTGGCGTGAATACACTTACCTTTATGGGCGACGTGGTCTCGGATCAAGGTGTAAAACCAGACCCAAGGAAAATATCAGCCATAGTAAACATGGAACGTCCTAACAACAAAGACGACGTCAGAAGATTCCTAGGAATGATTACTTACTTAGTAAAGTTTATTTCTCAACTCTCTGTACGAACAGCCTCTCTTAGATGGTTGTTGGACAAAGATAACAAGTGGATGTGGTCACATGAACAAGAAGAAAGTTGGCAAAACTTGAAACAGATCATTACAGAGCAACCAGTGCTAAAATTCTTTGATCCCGCGAAAAGAATAAGAATTTCAGCAGATGCTTTGCAATTTGGCCTAGGCTCAGTGCTGTTACAAGAACATGAGGATACATGGCAACCAGTAATCTATGCATCAAGAGCACTGACAAGTGCTGAAACAAGGTATGCTCAGATAGAAAAAGAACTTCTAGCGATCACATATGCATGTGAGCGATTTCATCAGTTTGTGTATGGTCAAACATTTACAGTGGAAACTGACCACAAGCCATTGGTAGCTATCATGGCTAAATCATTACATGACTGTCCCATGAGAATTCAACGAATGCTTATCAGACTACAGAAATATAATGTACACTTGCTGTACTGTCCCGGCAAATACATGTACATTGCTGATACACTTTCTCGTGCTGTGGACAAAAGTGAAGGTTCCATAAGTCTGATGGATGAAGAGATAGTAGCCTATGTTAATTTGATCGTAGCTTCTCTACCAGTGTCTCTTGCAAGACAAGAACAGATTAGGGAAAAAACTGAGACAGATGACACAATGAAAGTGTTGAAAGATATCATTCTGAAAGGTTGGCCAGCAGAAAAACATGCGTGCCCGCTGTCTATCCATGATTATTGGATGTATCGCAGTGACCTTACAGTTGTCGATGGTATTATTTACAAAGGCAATAGGTTTGTAATACCTGCACGACTAAGAAAACTATGCTGTGCAAGATACATGAAGGCCACTTAGGAGAAGAAAAATGTAAGCGGAGAGCGCGTGAAGTTATGTATTGGCCAAGAATGAACCAAGACATAGCACAGACTACAGCTACATGTGAATTATGTCTTACGTATAGACCGAAACAACAAGTCGAGCCACTGAGTCCTCACGCAGTGCCAGAGAGACCATACCAGAAAGTTGGCGCAGATTTGTTTGATTGTAATGGGAAAATGTATATTGTCGTGACTGATTATTACTCTAACTACCCTGAGGTGAAGACACTACATACAACTACTAGTAAAGCCGTAATCAATTGCATGAAGTCAATCTTTGCAAGGCATGGTGTTCCTATGGAAGTGTTCACTGACAATGGTCCTCAGTTTTCCAGTGCTGAATTTCGACAATTTGCTGATGAGTGGGAATTTGTCCATACTACGTCAAGTCCTTACTATCCACGCTCAAATGGGTTGGTTGAAAGTTCAGTAAAAACTGTAAAGAGTCTCATGAAAAAAGCTCAAGAAGGTAAAGAAGATTTCTACAAAAGTCTTTTAATCTACCGCAGTACACCTTTACAGAATGGACTTTTTCCTGCACCAATGCTGATGGGAAGGAGGATTAGAGCAAATCTCCCGATACATGATGAACTGATAATACACATAACTCAGCGTTGGTCAGACTGAGTAAGGAACGTCAACAGGCGAAACAGAAACTGTTCCATGACAGGCGAGCAAAAAGCTTATCTGATCTAAAATCGGGTGACCAAGTCCGTCTCAGAGATCACGAGACAGGTATTTGGGTGCAGAAAGGTATTGTGCAAGCACAAGTAGCCCCAAGATCTTATATTATACGTACAGAGCATGGAACGGAAGTAAGAAGAAATCGGGTGGATTTAAGATCTCAACCTAACCATAATGAAGACAACATGACTGAATACCCTTCATCTGACATGTATGATCATCCTGATAATGGTGAACAAACCACGATTCTAGAAAGGTCCAACATGGTTGATGAAACGCAGACTGTGTATGAAAGACCCAAAAGGGAAATACGCAGACCTGAGAGACTCATTGAAACGTGTTAGATGATGTTCTTAATATGACATTGTTAATTGTTGCATTGAAGCGTACAGGGCTTATCCTTAAAGAAAAGAGGATGTGATCTTAGTGTATTAGAATGCTTAATATTTGTAGACACTCCCTTACTAATATAGGTAAGTCTAAATCTTCAGTGATGGTCCCTAGGACCAGGGGAATGCTGGGAAGTGGGTGGTCCAGTGTGCAGTGTGCCTGGAGTTGGTGATGAATAAAACAGCACAGCAGTGAACTCACATGTCTCTGTGTCCTGATGACTGGATTTACAAACATATGAACAAAACAATACTTTCCTCAAATTATTATTTTCCTGGTATGGATTGTTTTCCTTTAGTGTTCTCCTGACTTAATGCAGTACGTCACATGCACGTAATATATGGAGATACAAAAAAGGATACAGAATATAGTGAAAAAACGTATAACAATTTATTCATAAAACAAATGTACATAAAAAGCTACATAAATGTTAAAATCCAGTGTCAAACTTGATATACAGTAGGTGGGGGATTACCAGATTTTTCATGAAATTCAAGCCCATCTGATGTTAATACAGGAGATCCTGGCTACGGAACTGGTCTCAGAGCTACTCCTTTCACTGGAATCTGGAACCGACCTCCGCTGTGTATACATATTGCACTCCTGTCTCTGCTGAAGTGTTAAAACTGCCTAAAAAATGTAATTAAATATAAAAATTGTGACACCTTTGTGTGCAGTGCAAATAATGATGAGTAGACCCAACTACTTAACTTAATCAGGTTGTCTTCGGTCATATGACCACCATATGGTACAAGGTACCGTATATAAAATAAGCTTATCTGTTCATGGAGGAATCCAAGACACAGCATCTATCTCAATGTGTTTCGTCTAATCTGGAACACTTTCCATGAAGAAAACTTCCAGATACAACGAAACACGTTGGAACCCATATTGCACCTTGGATTTCGAACCATGGACACATAAGCTCGGTTTTTATTTCCTTTACGTGTGTTACCTGCTATTTGTTTTTACTCCACTGCACAATGAGGTGTCACAATTATTACAGTATATTTAATTACACTTTTTAGGTGCTTTTAACACTTCATTTGTTTTTCTATGTGTGGCTCACAAACACACATTTCTGGTTCAAAGTTGCCACTCAAAGGGGTAAATTTAGCAAGGTTGGAGTTTTTTAGAGCTGGTGATGTTGCCCATAGCAACCAATCCCAATCAGATTCTATCTATTATCATCTAGAAGCAGCTAGATAAATGTTAAGCAGAATCTGATTGGTTGCTATGAGCAACATCCCCAGTTCTAAAAAAAAACTCCCACATTAGTAAATTTGCCCCATAGATTGAATGAAGAATGTCACCTAAAGTATATACATTGGTTCTGATATTTGTGTTATTTATTGTACCTTTGTGCCTTATTATCCACATTTTGACTAATAATCCCCTATTCATTTCACCCTCAAACTGTTAAAGATTGGGACAGTTCACTAGACTTTCCCTAATATAAAACACCATATTATGCTATTATCATTCATAGAAAGGCTGAATTGCGTTGGTGTTGCAAAACACGGCATTACTGCAGGATGCAAGCAAAGAAAAGGGAGTGTGATTATTAATTCATGCTAAGTGCCTCTGCTGCTACTTTCACTAACCTTGTTTTGGATTCTTTAGAGAACAACGTTGAATCTCGTACAGTTCAGTAGTCTTGACCATGTGCTGGAGTCCCGGTCACTCATGCATATGCTGAAACACTGACGTTATAAGAAGGGCAGCGATGCATAAGATACTATTGTTAATTATACATGGTAATATTCAGAACAAGACAATAGGAGTTGAATATTTAATTCATATGAGGAGAGATACAATTTTCTGAAGCTATCTGTCTTGAGACTTGTATGCAAGGTATATTAACACCTTTCATTCAGAGAAGTGTGCACAACAAGATATTTATTAAATGGGCCAGATGCATCATCGCTTGGAAAGCGATAAAATGGAGAGTGAAAAAGTACCGGCCAATCAGTTCCTAACTGTCATTTTTCAAACACAGCTTGTGACATGGCAGCTTCGACCTGATTGGCTGGCACTTTTTCACTCTCCATTTTATCACTCTCCAAGCAATGATGCATATAGCCCACTGTGTAAAGACTGAACTTGATACTTGCTTGGGAAAGACACATTTACAAATGGAAAGTCTAGACCCATCTCTATAGATATTTTGAAATGAAGGGTACCCGATTTTCTCAATGTCTACTGTCCCTTGAAAAATGTCTTTTGGGAGTCACATGCTTTATGAGAATTTCCTAATGCCGTGTTCAGATAATGCTGGGAAACTGTGAAATGCCTCTAACACTCATCCAAAATCCAACACAGCATTTTGCTAACGACAATGTAACCCCTGGTCACTAATGAAGGTTGATGGAGCTATATACTTTTATAGGGATTAGATTTATTAAACTGCGATATTAAATATATATTGTTATAGAAATGGGTGATAAACCTTAGATAGGGATAGTGCATGTGTCATTGTATGAAATAATTGTCATGATATATGATTGTACCACAAAAATGTAATAAATGTGTGGACAAGGTTCTGGCTGCCTAGAACCGTTTAAGGCTAGTTCTGCAGACTGTGCACAAGAATGCTGGGAAAGACTGCTGGAGCGAAGTACCTCATAGAGACACAGGGCCCATGCTCTCCAAGAAAAGGAGCCTGAAATGAGCAGTACCTCAAAGTAGAGAAAGGAAGGGACTGGTTGCCTGTGAGGAAGTCCCAGAGAGGGGATTGCTGTGTGGAAGTGGGAGTGCGGGGCTAGAGCAGGACACATCCAGGGCTCAGGAGTCAGGTGTTGTGCCAGCTCGGTGTCCAGCATGGGGGGGGGGGGGGGGGGCATGTGTAGAGTGTGGTGACAGGTCGGCGGTAGGAACTGATGAGGAGAGCACTGCTGCCTTAACTGGCACACTAGCAGCCAAGTCGGTATGTGTGTATCACACTAGCTAGTACCTGTATATAACTCAATACAGCTATACAATAAGTCTCGCAAAAGATACTATATGCCCCTAATAGCAGTATTTATTATTTATGGTCAATGTAATAGGCAAAACCAGTGCTGGTGGCTGCCAATCATAAAATATGTTGACAAATAGCAGCAAATCTTGTCCCTCACCACACAATGGAACCTAAGGATGACCTATAAACACAATTTACTTCATTTAATATTTCTTTCTAAATTTCTCAGTAAGAAACGTTTGGCCTAGGGTGTGAGTGTGGTGTGGGGGATAAAGTAGTATTTCAGCTGAAATGAGTAAAACAGTGGTTCCCAAACTTTTTTAAATCCCACTGTTAGCAACAAACACACCTCAGGCCAGTATAAAATCATAAATGCGGGAAGACGCGCCATTACAGGGGGTGGGGCTTCTCAGAGCGGATCCAGCACTCACCAGCGCCATTTTCTCCCTGCAGATCACACTACAGAGACGCTAACAGGGAGCGCTTCCCTCCACTTAACTCCAGTTATCCTCTGCGGTACCAGGGTGTTATAGAAGGGTGGGAGAGTGTTATTCACTGTTATTCACTGTTTAATCTATTAAGGTTTATCATAATAACTGCCTACTAGGGCGCTGTGTGTGCTGGCTCCTTATACTCTGTGTCTCTCTTAAGGTACTTGGGGGAAACTGTGTCTGACATTTTCCTGTGTGTGTATGTTATATATCTTACATTACCATGTCTATGGACTCTATATCTTGCGCTGCAGAGTGTGTGTCTTCTCCAGAGGAGTCTATTCCATGTACTCAGGAATGCAATGTACTGTCTCAGCCTTCTAAATCCGAACCTCAATGGGTGGCTTCTCTTAAGGGAATGATATCCCAGATTTCATCTAGGATAGCACATAATGAGACTGAAACACAGGTTTTGAAAAGATCTGTAGAGGTTTTGTCGTATTCTGCTCCTGCTACCTCATCCACAACCCCTGATATATACCCTAAAAAGCATGCTCTTGACCAAATAATGCAAGTAGACACGGATACTGACTCTGATACAGGAGACGGAGAGGGGGATATACTGGGGGTGAGGCATGCCTTGCTAAGGGGGTGCAACTCATGATTGAGGCTATTAGGGACATTTACACATTACTGATAAGGTACCTGAGCAGGGAGAGGAGGCTTACTTTACTGACAATTAGAAATCCTCCCTTACATTCCCTGCGTTTAAGGAATTAAACACATTGTTTGAAAAATCCTGGGAATACCCAGAGAAAAAGTTCCAGATCCCTAAAAGGGTTCTCATTGCTGTTTCTTTACCTGAGGAGGATAAGAAAAAGTGGGAAAACCCGCCGGTAGTAGACGCTTCTGTTTCTAGGTTGTCTAAAAAAGTGGTTTTTGCAGGTCCCTGGGTCCACCACTTTAAAAGAGCCGGTCGACCGCAAGATTAAGACTACACTCAAATCTTTATACACAGCAAATGGCGTAGCTTTAAGACCCACTATTGCTTGTGCATGGATTTCTAAAGCCATAGTAAAGTGGTCAGGCACTTTGATAGAGGAATTAGATTCTATGGATAGAAGTGACATTGAATTGTTTTTACGTCACATACAAGATTCTGCAGGTTTCATGGTGAAAGCCATGAAAGACCTTGGACATCTGAAAAAGGAGGGCTTCTTTCATGGCTGTCTCGGCACGCAGAAGACTCTGGCTGCGCCAATGGTCTGTGGATGCGGAATCCAAGAAGAGTGTGGAGAACCTACCCTTCACAGGTCAGGCCCTGTTTGGGGAAGCGTTAGATGCGTGGATCTCCACGGCAACTGCGGGTAAGTCAATTTTTCTTCCCTCTGCTACACCACCAACTAGGAAATCATATCCTACGTCTGCAATGCAGTCCTTTCGGACTGCTAAAGTTAAAAAGTCCAAATCCCCCTCCACTTTCTTGACAGGTGGTCAGGGGAAATCAAGAAAACCTGCACCCGCAGGTTCCCAGGATCAGAAACCTGGTTCGGTGTCCTCAAAATCCTCGGCATAATGGTGGACCTCCCAGCCTGGATATCGGGCAGGTGGGAGCAAGACTAAGAAATTTCAGTCATGTTTGGGCGTCCTCATGCCTGGATCCCTGGGTACAGGATATTGTTACCAAGGGGTACAGACTGGAGTTTCAAGAACTCCCACCTAACAGATTCTTCAAATCAGGCTTGCCAGCTTCCCTGACAGAAAGTGCTATCCTACAGGAAGCCATTCAAAAGTTACTTAGGTCAAATGTCATTGTCCCAGTTCCACGTCACCTGCAACACAAGGGTTATTACTCAAACCTGTTTGTGGTACCGAAACCGAACGGTTCGGTAAGACCGATATTAAACCTAGTTTGCAAAAAGGTGATTGTCGGATACTCCAAAAACTGAGCAGAAACACTCAGGCAGCCCTATGGAATATATACACCAAATGGTGTCTCTCCACAACACCCCAAGTTTATGGCAATAAAAGAATACAAAATATGGTGTATATGTACCACTGGGCGCCTAACACCACAATATCGTGATAGTGTGTGATAATATACAATACGTCCTTTGTGGTTGCTTCCTCTCTGAGGTTCAGACTTCTTGAAAGGGGTTCTGCACATCCAGCCTCCCTTTGTGCCTCCTGCAGCACTTTGGGATCTTAACGTGGTGCTGCAGTTCCTGCAATTGGATTGGTTCAAACCTTTACAGGAGGTTGAGGTCAAGTTTCTTACTTGGAAGGCGGTCACACTATTGGCATTGGCATCTGCTAGACGTGTGCTGGAATTGGGAACATTGTCCTGTAAGAGCCCCTGCTTGATTTTCCATGAAGATAGAGCTGAGCTCAGGATGCGTCAGCAATTTCTTCCGAAGGTTGTGTCGGCTTTTCATATCAACTAACCTATTGTGGTGCCAGTGGCTACTGACTCCTCAATTACCTCAAAGTCCTTGGATGTTGTGAGGGCTTTGAAGATTTATGTGAAGAGAACTTCTCGTCACAGAAAGTCAGACGCTCTGTTTGTCCTTTATGATTCCAACAAGATTGGGTGTCCTGCTTCTAAGCAGACGATTTCTCGCTGGATCAGGTGTACTATCCAGCATGCATATTCTACAGCAGGCTTGCCGTGTCCACAATCTGTTAAGGCCCACTCTACTCGTAAGGTGGGTTCTTCCTGGGCGGCTGCCCAGGGTGTCTCGGCTTTACAACTTTGCCGAGCGGCTACTTGGTCAGGATCGAACACGTTTGCTAAGTTCTACAAGTTCGATACTTTGGCCTCTGAGGACCTAAAGTTTGGTCAATCGGTTCTGCAGGAGCCTCCGCGCTCTCCCTCCCGTACTGGGAGCTTTGGTACATCCCCATGGTACTAATGTGGACCCCAGCATCCTCTAGGATGTAAGAGAAAATAGGATTTTAATTACCTACCGCTAAATCCTTTTCTCGTAGTCCGTAGAGGATGCTGGGCGCCTGCCCAGCGCTTTGTTTTCCTGAAGTTGTTACTTGGTTCAGTACTGCCTTGTTACTTGGTTGAGTACTGCATTGTTACTTGGTTAAGTACTGTTGTTCAGCAGTTGCTGACTTGTTTCAAGCTGGTTGCTTGACTTCTGTTGTTATGTGTGAGCTGGTGTGAATCTCACAACTATCTGTATATTTCCTTCTCTTGAAGAATGTTCGTCTCCTCTGGCACAGTTTCTAGACTGAGTCTGGTAGGAGGGGCATAGAGGGAGGAGCCAGCCCACACTATTAAACTCTTAAAGTGCCCATGGCTCCCAAGGGACCCGTCTATACCCCATGGTACTAATGTGGACCCCAGCATCCTCTACGGACTACGAGAAAAGGATTTACTGGTAGGTAATTAAAATCCTATTTTTGAGATTCCCAGTAAATACCCATTCTTTATCTCTGGAAGTTCCTCCAGAGAAGTGGTCATATGTTCAGAATTAAATTTCTCTGTTAGTCCAATGTCAGAGTATTAATTTAAGGCACTGCCGCAGTCAGTTGGGATGCCAGGGTCAGTATTCTGACCGCCGGCATCCTGTACCTAACCCCAGAGTCCATGTACAAAACCAGAATTTTTGCACTAATTTTAGAATTTAATGCATAGTATACTATTGCTCATACAGATTCATCAGCTCTTCTTCATCTTGTTGGATGGATGTTGGATGTCCTGGCTGACAAATATAAAGTAGGGCCAATATTAACCACCATATGCTTTTAAAATTCATCTCTTGCCTTAGAGGCACCAAGGCTGACTAAAAACAAAGCATACAGATGTGTTCTCACTTCTCATACACTCTTACTGCTATTACCCCAAATATCCCTTTTGGTGTGCCAAGCGTCTTTTTTTCACTCAAAAGTACATCTTGATTAAAAATGTATTGAGGCTTGGTGTATGAGGACACATCTGTACCATAGCTTTCTAAGAGGAGTCTTTCTTTGCAGACTTATTAACCATGCTTTCTGCAGCAGGGTACATTGTGTTTCAGAGGGAAACATCGAGGTGTAGAGTGGATCTTGATCCAGAGTCACCAACAGGCTAAAGCTTTAAGCTGTCCCAGGATACATTGGGGCCTCCTCTATAACCCCGCCTCCAGGCACTGAGAGCTCAGTTTTGAATTGGTGCCTGCAGCAGCAGTTCACCTAACATGGGGGCTGCACTGGGCAGCCCTGAAAAAGCTTTTCTAAGAAGATTTCTTCTCTGGGCTGTCAGTGCTGTATGTCAGGGTGACACTTCAGCACTGCAGCTCCATCACCTCCCAAGCAGCGTTGCATACTCCCGAGGCTCAGTTCCCAGGTACTTGCGGCGGAGATGTCCTGGCTTAGGCACACAGTCACTGGCTGCTCTCCTGGTTCGCGTTGCTGCTACGGGGAGGTGGACCTACCTTTAAGTTGCGTTCTGTTCGTGACATAGGGATGGACACTGTCACTGAGCAGGGACCCTACTAGACCACCGGGGCATCTGAGTACAGGTCGGGGTGTACTAACACCCCTTTTAATAAGTCTCACAGTACCTGGGGTGGAAGTCCAGCATAGGGGAGGTGACGCTTGACCTGTAGCCCCTCCTCCAGCCCAGGGCGCCATCTCCTAGCAGATTTCCCACCCTGGAGCTGCCTCACACTCCCCCTCACTGAGACGCTAGAGCGCCATCTTATGAGCATAGCTGCGCCTGGTCTCCGGGACTGCAGGGCAAGTTCTCCCTTGTAAAGGCACCTGTATACAGCGCTGAGCCTTCACAAACACATAAGTATCCTACATGTCTTTCTATAGATAGCATTAGTTGAGAAAGAGTGTACCTACTACTGAATATATTGTACGAGCATTCTGATATATCCTCTGGTTACTGACCGTGCTGTGAGAGAGATATATATATATATATATATATATATATATATATAGAATAGTGGGAGTACGGCGCCACAGGTATATGTGGGTAGATTATAGATTAGGGTTGTAAAATACTATGGTAGAGACACTCCTTAAAGGATATAATGTGTCAGCTGGCCCCTAAGAAGTTAGGCAGGGATAAGCTGCCTTGCAATTTAAAAGTGAGAATAGGAATAGGGGTATTAGCGACCAACAGTGTCTAGTAAAGTTAAATGAGTATGAAGAATTTAGCAGGATACGTATTTATTAAAAAAAAACGAGGTACATTTATTTATACACAAATACTAAAACAGGATGGGCTAAAAATTATAGACATAAATTATTGTATATACTAGTCCAGTGCAGATTTATTGTGATAATTTCTGCATTGACTGTGACTGTGTGTGCCTGTATCTGCTGTGTGGTTTCACTCTCAGTGTTTCACAGATATAACTGTCACTATATTCTGTACGCTAAGGGACTAGGTGCGTCTGGGTCTGCTAATATAGTGCGATACAGTATTTATCGAATACGTATAATTTACTGTGTACTCAGTCTCATAATAATGGATTTATTTGCAGGTATTGTACATTGTCTGGCTTTATCGTACTAAGTCGCTCTGTTGTTGCATTTATACATAATGTCTAACAGAAAGGGTGGTAAAATAAGTGGAAGCTCCTGCATCATGCAGAGTATGCACCAAGGATTTACTAGAGGGGGAAGTTTTGTATGATGGTCTGTGTACTATGGGGGTCGATTTTCGCAATGGAGCAATTAAGGCAAAAATGCGCATGTGCATGGTACGCAGTGCGCATGCGCTAAGTATTTTAACACAAAACGCACTGGCAATTCCATGGAACTTTCAGCTAGCCTACGTGTTCCCTCCAGTGTCACTTCTGCCTAGGGTCCTACGGAAGTTCAAACAAGATGGAGATCGCTACTTCAAATCGCTCCAGCATGGCCCAGAAGGCATTGGTTCTTAGACCTGCAGGGTCTGTCGACAGGGTGTCCCCTTCTACTTCCTCAGAGGTCAGATCTCCTCATACAGAGCCCTTGTGTCTACCAAGACCTGGCCAGATTGGATTTGACGGCATGGCCCTTGAAGCATCACTCCTGAGGGCCAAAGGTTTTTCTGAGACAGTTATCCAGACTGTGTTGACAGCCCGCAAACCGGCTTCTGCCCGGATTTATAATCGGGTTTGGAATTCTTACTTCACCTGGTGTGCTGATAAGAATTATGATGTCTCTAGGTTCAGAACTTCTGGAATTCTGGCTTTTCTGCAATGAAGCCTGGAATTAGGTCTTAGTCTGGCCTCCTTCAAGGTTCACATATTTGCCTTGTCGGTTTGGTTTCAGAGAAAAATTGCATCTATACATGACGTTCATACTTTCACTCAGGGTGTCCTTCACATTCAGCCTCCCTATGTCCACCCTGTGGACCCATGGGATTTGATTGTTGTACTGCATGCCCTGCAAGAGTCTCCATTTGACCCTCTTGAGACGGTGGACCTTAAATGGCTCACGGCCAAGGTCCTGTTTTTGCTGGCCATTGCCTCTGCAAGACGGGTGTCGGACTTAGGCGCCTTGTCCTGTCGTCCACTCTTTTTTCACCATGACCGGGCAGTTCTATGAACTCGCTCAGGATATTTACCTAAGGTGGTGTCATCTTTTCACCTTAACCAAGAGATTGTGGTTCTGGCCTTTATCTCTTCGGATTTGTCTCCCAAAGAGTGTTCTTTGGATGTTGTAAGGGCTCTCCGTATCTATGTGGAGAGGACTGCCTCTATCAGGAGGTCAGATACCCTTTTTGTCCTGTTTGGTTTTCACAAACGTGGCTAGTCTGCGAATACACAAACCTTGGCCAGATGGATTAGAATGGTGATTGCACAAGCTTATGTGCAGGCTGGACTCCCAGCTCCTGCTGCTAATAATACCTATTCTACTCTGGCCTGTTGGACCTTCTCGGCACATCCGCAGAACAACTGTGCAAGGCGGCTACGTGGTCCTCAGTGAACACATTTCTTAGGTTCTATGCCTTTGATACTTTCACCTCCCAAAATGCTTCCTTTAGACGCTGGATTCTCATATCCGCTAAGGTGCGTCCCCTCCCTTGAGGAACTGCTTTAAGACATCCCCGATGTTTCCCTGTGGAACGCAAGGTACCCTGCTGCAGAAAAGGAGTGTTATGGTACACTTACCATGGTTAACACTCTTTCTGAGAGGTACATTGGGTTCCACAGGATGCCTACCCTGATGCACCTAGCTTCTATGGTTTTGTATGGCATTAGCCGCTGGTCCCTTCTCCTGTCGTGAGAATGTTGTTCTATGTGACTAACATCTGCCTTCTCTCTTGCCTGCTCCTGCATTGGACTGGTTAACGAAACTGAGCTCTCAGTGCCTGAAAGCGGGGTTATAGGGGAGGCCCCAATGCCTTCTGGGACAGCCTAAAGCTTTAGCCTGTTGGTGCCTCTGGATCAAGATCCACTCTACACCCTGATGTTTACCTGTGGAACCCAATGTACCTCGAAGAAAGAGTGTTAACCATGGTAAGTCTACCATAACACTCCTTATTCTAGTACATAGGAAATAGAACATTTTCTAACCGTCTTAGCTTCCCCATACACTGTCCTTTTATCAGGGAAATAGTATCATGACTAGCTTTAGCCTTTGTGGGCAAGATTTCCAAGCCAATAGTAAATCATATTATTGGTCCATGGTTGACGCAGACCCCATTGTGTTAACACATCATCCTCAATGGACATACCAAAAGTTGAATTGGATATTATTTGAGACACGATAGATCCAAGCCTTTGTTTGGAAGCTTGCCTTACCTTACTTAGTGCTCCCCTAAAAGGCGAATCTTAGCAGCTGTTTTGCCTGCCATAAACACTACATTAGTCTTCCAGACCCTCTGCGATTAGAGGATGGATAGTTACAGCTATGAAAATGTATGGTTTTGACATGTCCTTCTGGAATGCTGCCATTATTAGTGTGGCAGGATATGTTCCTACCACCTATAATGTATGCTACTCGTTGGTTCTCTGAGTGTACCCTTGCCAAGCTTACTGTAGGCTAACCAATCTTTAAAGATCAAGATTCTCAGAGCAACCACCAGGATGTATGAGGACATGTCTGTAAGGGACTTCCAGGCTACAAAACTAAATTGACTATTTTATACTGAACTGTTTTCCATTCAAATTTGCAATGAAATGTTATAAATAAAAGTACCAGTACAATACACATCAATATGCATATACAGGTGTTGATTGGTCACAGCTCTGGGCAATCAGTGCCTGGTAAATGCAGTAGACATTAGGGTATTGCTGCATTGGAAGTTCAGGTTATGGACAGACAGTAAGTATTTATATTATTTTATGCAGTGCTTTACTGAAACCGCAAATCATCCACATTCTAATTATCAGCTCTGGTAAGGAAGAGTAAGCATTTTCTCTGTATGCCTCCTTTAAAGGGCAAGTTGTTTATATAGGCATAAATGTGCAGGCACCTAAGCTGGAAGGAGAAGGTACAGCAACTACTGCAAGAAGTCCTTCTTTCAATTTTCTTCTAATTACTTTATTATTTGTGTCGTATTTATTTGTTTCACATCCATCAAAACAAAATAGTGTTACTTGAAGGTTTTTAGGCAGCTTATTACTACTTAATACTAGTTTCATTATAATACTAATTCTCTATTCTTGCTCACCAAGCTCCAGTACCCACTGCCACCAGGCTCTGGCTAACCAGGGTGCATGGTATTCTCATGTGCCATCCCAATTCAGCACTGCGTCAGAGGGATAATAATTTCTGATGGCTGAATAATGGGGGTCATTCCGAGTTCATCTCACGCTGCAGATTTTCGCTGCGCTGCGATCAGGTCTCTACTGCGCATGTGTATGCACTGCAATGCGCACGTGCGTCGTACAGGTACAATGCGGATCGTTGCTGAGCTATGGATTTAACGAAGAATCCATACGCATAGCCGATCACAAGTAGATTGACAGAAAGAGGGCGTTTATGGGTGTCAACTGACCGTTTTCTGGGAGTGGTAGGGAAAACGCAGGCATGTCCGGGCGTTTGGAGGGCGGGTGTGTGACGTCAATTTCCGGCACCAAAAAGACTGAAGTGATCGCTAGGGCTGAGTAAGTTCAGACCTACTCTGAAACTGCACAAAATGTTTTTGCAGAGCTCGGCTGCACAGGCGTTCGCACACTTGCAAAGCGAAAATACACTCCCCTGTGGGCGGCGATTATGCGTTTGCACGGCTGCTAAAAACAGCTAGCGAGCGATCAACTAGGAATGAGGGCCAATATTAGAAGAGAGATGTCTACAAGTTATTTGTGGTTTCAAGGTTCCAGTAGCCCTTTTTCCAGTAGCGACCTGATTATAGCACCCCCTTAGACCAGTTAGGATTTCATTGGCAGTGCACTTAAAATATATGCACCCAACTGGTAGAATCGCTAGCATTTCTTTTACTGTAGGTGATTTGCGATGCAAGAATATGGGCCGATTCTCAGAACCCCTACGTTCATGGTCTTCTTTTTATGCTCTCTCCCAAGAGGAATCATAGAAAAACTTGTTGCATAAAGTTTGCAAAAAAATCATCATCATCATCATCATCATCATAATCATAACTCAAAATAACATTGAGAAGTATCCAGCAATGAGCGTGGCTACATCTGTATTTGTGCAAAAATGGTGTATAAGTTGAGAAATAATGGCTTTGGATGTATTGAAAATTAAGATGACCATGCACAATTTTCATTCAGGGCAGTATCCTATTAATAGCCAGGGAGGGGGGGGGGGGGGGGGTTAGGGTTAGGCTTCAAGGAGGAGGGGGAGTTTATCATTAGGGGACCAGGGGGAAGGTAGGTATACTTAACTTCTCCTGTCGGGATTCCAATCTTCGGGATGCCGTTGTCAGTGTTCCCAAATGTCGGCAAATCATACCCAACCCACTCTGTGTTATCATATATTTCAGATAACACTCAGCAGGGCTATTCAATGCAATTACTTGTAGGGAAGCATTTTGTGCAGTTTCAGAGTAGGTCTGAACTTACTCAGCCCTTGCGATCACTCCAGTCTTTTTGGTGCCAGAATTGACGTCACACACCCGCCCTCCAAACGCCCGGACATGCCTGCGTTTTCCTTACCACTAGCAGAAAACATGGGAAAACAGTTTCCTCCACAATTACAATTTCATCTCAGACTTCTTTAGTTGTGATAAGCTCCTGAATCATATCTTTAGCTTTTGAATGTGAATAATTTTGTTTGAATTTTATAAACATTTTATATTATATTTATTTGTAACTTAATATGGTATTTAGGACAGATACAGTAGCAGTAAGAGCCATAAACATGATAGAACAGAGACTATTTCACAGTGGCAGGACATAATTGTAATGATCATAGAAGTAGATAGTGCATACCCTTGCAGGGAAATAATCAATACTATACAGTACTGTAACAGTAGATGTTAAATAGGATGTGGCAAATGTCAGCATTAAATCAATAAGAAAAATTGCAAAAAAATGTTTAAAGTTCATTAAAATAATCTGTGTTATTTTCTAAGATTTTTATGGTTCTAGAATATATTCCTTCTCTGCTTCTGTAACTAGTGATAACAATGACAAAATCTCCCTATAATGATGTATTGATGGGTCCTTCCGCCCACTGTGTGCTATTCCTGTAATGTGTACGTACACTGGTCGCACACCCTGCCAGCATCAACCCAGGTGAGTGCCTCTGATGGTGCCTCCACAGGCAGGATGTACTTCACGTGGATCATTCCGTACAGGGTATATCATAATAGTACGCAAGTGTCAGTTCTCCCATATATGCATTGGGCCCTTGTATGGCTCACCTCCCACAGTGTAACCTTCGTAGTGCCCCTATATGGCTGCCTCATCTGGTACGCTTGTGGATGGGATGAAACATACATGGACCTGACGATTTTGTTGGGACCTTACTCAGAGTGTTAGGATGCTGCAATCACCCCATTTTGTTTCCTATCTTGTAGGGGTAGTCTATTCTACCCAGGGTAATCCTACGTTCTACCCAGGGTAATCCTCTCTTCTAGGGGTAGTCTATTCTACCCAGGGTCATGCCTCACCTGGTACCTATGAGGGTGGAATACACAACCCTGGAAGTTATTACCCAAAATGCCTACACCAATCCTGCATTATGCTTACTGTGTGGCTTGTCTATTGCTGTATTACTTAAATTTTCTGTATTATGTGCGTTGTTTTTTATGTCTGTAAAGCGCCTTGGGTCTTGTTGGAGAAAGAGTGCTATACAGTATAAATAAAATTATTATTATTATTATTATTATTATTATTAAAACATAATTTACTGTCATGAACTAAATGAATAATCGCCTAGTTAATAGCATCGGTGGATTCACTGTTATGCTGTTATCTTGTATTTGACTTAAATAAACCAATTAATATGATGTATTCCCTCGAGGCTAGATGAATGTTGACTTACAGTAACGTCTGAAATTTAAATTTAGACATATTATTTTCTTTCTTATTCTACATATTCATATACAACATTTTCATTTAATGGAGAATTAAATATTTTTTTTTTTTATCTTTTGCAATAAGTAGATATTGCAGAAGTAGAAATGGCTGCAACAAAAACAGTCACATTTAGATGGTATCTAGTTGATAGACATTGGCGTTTCTATAATGGGTGCAATGGGTGCGGTGCACACGGGCCCCTGGGTCAAGGGGGGGCCACACTGCACCCATTGCACCCATTTTAACACTTACCTTTCCGAAGTCCAGCGCCGGGACCTGCAATCGCAGTGGAAATCGCTGCCAAAATGGCCGCCGCGCATGGGCGGTAGCCAAATTGGTCTCCGGATCATGGCAGGCGCCATGTTTCCGGAGACCTGCGCATGCGCAGTAGACTCTGGCACAATGCCGGAGTCTACAGCACCGTACAGAGGAGGGGGCCCACCCAGAGGTGCACACGGGCCCCCTCCTCTGTAGAAACGCCCCTGTTGATAGATCAAGTTGGGTAAGAATCCTGGCAGCAGAATGCTCTAGTGATGAGCACCGGAAATTTTTCGGGTTTTGTGTTTTGGTTTTGGGTTCGGTTCCGCGGCCGTGTTTTGGGTTCGAACGCGTTTTGGCAAAACCTCACGGAATTTTTTTTGTCGGATTCGGGTGTGTTTTGGATTCGGGTGTTTTTTTCCAAAAACCCTAAAAAACAGCTTAAATCATAGAATTTGGGGGTCATTTTGATCCCAAAGTATTATTAACCTCAATAACCATAATTTCCACTCATTTTCAGTCTATTCTGAACACCTCACACCTCACAATATTATTTTTAGTCCTAAAATTTGCACCAAGGTCGCTGGATGGCTAAGCTAAGCGACCCAAGTGGCCGACACAAACACCTGGCCCATCTAGGAGGGGCACTGCAGTGTCACGCAGGATGGCCCTTCCAAAAAACACTCCCCAAACAGCACATGACGCAAAGAAAAAAAGAGGCGCAATGAGGTAGCTGTGTGAGTAAGCTAAGCGACCCTAGTGGCCGACACAAACACCTGGCCCATCTAGGAGTGGCACTGCAGTGTCACGCAGGATGGCCCTTCCAAAAAACAATCCCCAAACAGCACATGACGCAAAGAAAAAAAGAGGCGCAATGAGGTAGCTGTGTGAGTAAGCTAAGCGACCCTAGTGGCCGACACAAAAACCTGGCCCATCTAGGAGTGGCACTGCAGTGTCACGCAGGATGGCCCTTCCAAAAAACAACCCCCAAACAGAACATGACGCAAAGAAAAATTAAAGAAAAAAGAGGTGCAAGATGGAATTGTCCTTGGGCCCTCCCACCCACCCTTATGTTGTATAAACAGGACATGCACACTTTAACCAACCCATCATTTCAGTGACAGGGTCTGCCACACGACTGTGACTGAAATGACGGGTTGGTTTGGACCCCCACTAAAAAAGAAGCAATTAATCTCTCCTTGCACAAACTGGCTCTACAGAGGCAAGATGTCCACCTCATCATCATCCTCCGATATATCACCGTGTACATCCCCCTCCTCACAGATTATCAATTCGTCCCCACTGGAATCCACCATCTCAGCTCCCTGTGTACTTTGTGGAGGCAATTGCTGCTGGTCAATGTCTCCACGGAGGAATTGATTATAATTCATCTTAATGAACATCATCTTCTCCACATTTTCTGGATCTAACCTCGTACGCCGATTGCTGAAAGGTAAGCGGCGGCACTAAACACTCTTTCGGAGTACACACTTGTGGGAGGGCAACTTAGGTAGAATAAAGCCAGTTTGTGCAAGGGCCTCCAAATTGCCTCTTTTTCCTGCCAGTATAAGTACGGACTGTCTGACGTGCCTACTTGGATGCGGTCACTCATATAATCCTCCACCATTCTTTCAATGGGGAGAGAATCATATGCAGTGACAGTAGACGACATGTCCGTAATCGTTGTCAGGTCCTTCAGTCCGGACCAGATGTCAGCATCAGCAGTCGCTCCAGACTGCCCTGCATCACCGCCAGCGGGTGGGCTCGGAATTCTGGGCCTTTTCCTCGCACCCCCAGTTGCGGGAGAATGTGAAGGAGGAGATGTTGACAGGTCGCGTTCCGCTTGACTTGACAATTTTGTCACCAGCAGTTCTTTGAACCCCAGCAGACTTGTGTCTGCCGGAAAGAGAGATCCAAGGTAGGTTTTAAATCTAGGATCGAGCACGGTGGCCAAAATGTAGTGCTCTGATTTCAACAGATTGACCACCCGTGAATCCTTGTTAAGCGAATTAAGGGCTCCATCCACAAGTCCCACATGCCTAGCGGAATCGCTCTGTGTTAGATCCTCCTTCAATGTCTCCAGCTTCTTCTGCAAAAGCCTGATGAGGGGAATGACCTGACTCAGGCTGGCAGTGTCTGAACTGACTTCACGTGTGGCAAGTTCAAAAGGTTGCAGAACCTTGCACAACGTTGAAATCATTCTCCACTGCGCTTGAGACAGGTGCATTCCACCTCCTATATCGTGCTCAGTTGTATAGGCTTGAATGGCCTTTTGCTGCTCCTCCAACCTCTGAAGCATATAGAGGGTTGAATTCCACCTCGTTACCACTTCTTGCTTCAGATGATGGCAGGGCAGGTTCAGGCGTTTTTGGTGGTGCTCCAGTCTTCTGTACGTGGTGCCTGTACGTCGAAAGTGTCCCGCAATTCTTCTGGCCACCGACAGCATCTCTTGCACGCCCCTCTCGTTTTTTAAATAATTCTGCACCACCAAATTCAAGGTATGTGCAAAACATGGGACGTGCTGGAATTTGCCCAGATTTAATGCACACACAATATTGCTGGCGTTGTCCGATGCCACAAATCCACAGGAGAGTCCAATTGGGGTAAGCCATTCTGCGATGATCTTCCTCAGTTGCCGTAAGAGGTTTTTAGCTGTGTGCGTATTCTGGAAAGCGGTGATACAAAGCGTAGCCTGCCTAGGAAAGAGTTGGCGTTTGCGAGATGCTGCTACTGGTGCCGCTGCTGCTGTTCTTGCGGCGGGAGTCCATACATCTACCCAGTGGGCTGTCACAGTCATATAGTCCTGAGCCTGCCCTGCTCCACTTGTCCACATGTCCGTGGTTAAGTGGACATTGGGTACAACTGCATTTTTTAGGACACTGGTGAGTCTTTTTCTGAGGTCTGTGTACATTTTCGGTATCGCCTGCCTAGAGAAATGGAACCTAGATGGTATTTGGTACCGGGGACACAGTACCTCCAACAAGTCTCTAGTTGGCTCTGCAGTAATGATGGATACCGGAACCACGTTTCTCACCGCCCAGGATGCCAAGGCCTCAGTTATCCGCTTTGCAGCAGGATGACTGCTGTGATATTTCATCTTCCTCGCAAAGAACTGTTGGACAGTCAATTGCTTGGTGGAAGTAGTAAAAGTGGTCTTACGAGTACGACTTCCCCTCTGGGATGACCATCGACTCCCAGCAGCAACAACAGCAGCGCCAGCAGCAGTAGGCGTTACACGCAAGGATGCATCGGAGGAATCCCAGGTAGGAGAGGACTCGTCAGAATTGCCAGTGACATGGCCTGCAGGACTATTGGCATTCCTGGGGAAGGAGGAAATTGACACTGAGGGAGTTGGTGGGGTGGTTTGCGTGAGCTTGGTTACAAGAGGAAGGGATTTACTGGTCAGTGGACTGCTTCCGCTGTCGCCCAAAGTTTTTGAACTTGTCACTGACTTATGATGAATGCGCTGCAGGTGACGTATAAGGGAGGATGTTCCGAGGTGGTTAACGTCCTTACCCCTACTTATTACAGCTTGACAAAGGCAACACACGGCTTGACAAATGTTGTCCGCATTTCTGTTGAAATACTTCCACACCGAAGAGCTGATTTTTTTGGTATTTTCACCAGGCATGTCAATGGCCCTATTCCTCCCACGGACAACAGGTGTCTCCCCGGGTGCCTGACTTAAACAAACCACCTCACCATCAGAATCCTCCTGGTCAATTTCCTCCCCAGCGCCAGCAACACCCATATCCTCCTCATCCTGGTGTACTTCAACACTGACATCTTCAATCTGACTATCAGGAACTGGACTGCGGGTGCTCCTTCCAGCACTTGCAGGGGGTGTGCAAATGGTGGAAGGCGCATGCGCTTCACGTCCAGTGTTGGGAAGGTCAGGCATCGCAAACGACACAATTGGACTCTCCTTGTGGATTTGTGATTTCGAAGAACGCACAGTTCTTTGCTGTGCTTTTGCCAGCTTGAGTCTTTTCATTTTTCTAGCGAGAGGCTGAGTGCTTCCATCCTCATGTGAAGCTGAACCACTAGCCATGAACATAGGCCAGGGCCTCAGCCGTTCCTTGCCACTCCGTGTGGTAAATGGCATATTGGCAAGTTTACGCTTCTCCTCCGACAATTTTATTTTAGATTTTTGAGTCCTTTTTTTACTGATATTTGGTGTTTTGGATTTTACATGCTCTGTACTATGACATTGGGCATCGGCCTTGGCAGACGACGTTGCTGGCATTTCATCGTCTCGGCCATGACTAGTGGCAGCAGCTTCAGCACGAGGTGGAAGTCGATCTTGATCTTTCCCTATTTTTGGAACCTCAACATTTTTGTTCTCCATATTTTAATAGGCACAACTAAAAGGCACCTCAGGTAAACAATGGAGATGGATGGATACTAGTATACTTATGGATGGACGAGCGACTGCCGACACAGAGGTAGCTACAGCCGTGGACTACCGTACTGCGTCTGCTGCTAATATAGACTGGATGATAATGATATAAAAAATATATATATCACTACTGCAGCCGGACAGGTATATATTATACAATGACGGACCTGCTGGACACTGTCAGCTCAGCACTGCAGACTCCTAAAGTAAGCTACTAGTATCAAGAAGATATAAAAAAAAAAAAACACACCACGGGTAGGTGGTATACAATTATGGATGGACGAGCGACTGCCAACACAGAGGTAGCTACAGCCGTGGACTACCGTACTGCGTCTGCTGCTAATATAGACTGGATGATAATGAGATATAAAATATATATATATCACTACTGCAGCCGGACAGGTATATATTATATAATGACGGACCTGCTGGACACTGTCAGCTCAGCACTGCAGACTCCGAAAGTAAGCTACTAGTAGTATCAAGAAGATAGAAGAAAAAAAAACACCACAGGTAGGTGGTATACAATTATGGATGGACGAGCGACTGCCGACACAGAGGTAGCTACAGCCGTGGACTACCGTACTGCGTCTGCTGCTAATATAGACTGGATGATAATGATATAAAAAATATATATATATCACTACTGCAGCCGGACAGGTATATATTATATAATGACGGACCTGCTGGACACTGTCAGCTCAGCACTGCAGACTCCTAAAATAAGCTACTAGTATCAAGAAGATATAAAAAAAAAAAACACCACGGGTAGGTGGTATACAATTATGGATGGACGAGCGACTGCCGACACAGAGGTAGCTACAGCCGTGGACTACCGTACTGCGTCTGCTGCTAATATAGACTGGATGATAATGAGATATAAAATATATATATATCACTACTGCAGCCGGACAGGTATATATTATATAATGACGGACCTGCTGGACACTGTCAGCTCAGCACTGCAGACTCCTAAAGTAAGCTACTAGTATCAAGAAGATAGAAAAAAAAAACACCACGGGTAGGTGGTATACAATTATGGATGGACGAGCGACTGCCGACACAGAGGTAGCTACAGCCGTGGACTACCGTACTGCGTCTGCTGCTAATATAGACTGGATGATAATGATATAAAATATATATATATATCACTACTGCAGCCGGACAGGTATATATTATATAATGACGGACCTGCTGGACACTGTCAGCTCAGCACTGCAGACTCCTAAAGTAAGCTACTAGTATCAAGAAGATAGAAAAGAAAAAAAACACCACGGGTAGGTGGTATACAATTATGGATGGACGAGCGACTGCTGACACAGAGGTAGCTACAGCCGTGGACTACCGTACTGCGTCTGCTGCAGTGCTAATATAGACTGGATGATAATGATATAAAAAATATATATATATCACTACTGCAGCCGGACAGGTATATATTATATAATGACGGACCTGCTGGACATTGTCAGCAGAATGCGTTTATAGAATAAAAACACCACACGACGAGTGTTTAACTTTTTCAGGCAGACAATCACAATATACTGGTGGTCAGTGGTCACTGGTCAGTCACACTGGCAGTGGCACTCTGGCAGTAAAAGTGTGCACTGTTAAAATATGTACTCCTGCTATAACTGCTCCCCAGTCTCCCCCACAATTAAGCTGTGTGAGCAGTGAGCACTCAGCACAGTCAGATATACATTATTACATAGATGATTCAGCACACTGAGGGCACACTGAGGCTGAGCACAGATATGGTATGTGACTGTGTCACACTGTGTATCGTTTTTTTTCAGGCAGAGAACGGATTAATTAAACTGGTGGTCACTGGTTACACTATCAGCAAGTAGTACTCCTAATATGCTCCCCAAAATTAGTAAATCAAGTGTCTCTACTACTCTCTAGTCTACTCTAAACGGAGAGGACGCCAGCCACGTCCTCTCCCTATCAATCTCAATGCACGTGTGAAAATGGCAGCGACGCGCGGCTCCTTATATAGAATCCGAGTCTCGCGATAGAATCCGAGCCTCGCGAGAATCCGACAGCGGGATGATGATGTTCGGGCGCGCTCGGGTTAACCGAGCAAGGCGGGAAGATCCGAGTCTGCCTCGGACCCGTGTAAAAAGCGTGAAGTTCGGGGGGGTTCGGTTTCCGAGAAACCGAACCCGCTCATCACTAGAATGCTGGTGTGTGTGGGGGGACGAGTGCAACTAGCCCCTTGCGGGCTTGCTGCGCTCGCCACAGGTTCTATTCTCACTCTATGGGTGTCATGGACACCCACGAGTGGGAATAGTCCCTTCTAGTTGTCATGCCGACTGTCGGGATTTAGAGGGGGCGGGATGTAGCCATCGGTAATGTGACCGGCGGTCTCCTGACCGCCAGTCACATAACTACACCCCGATAGATCTACAGTAAAAGGATAGACAGTCAATAGGTCGACATGCAAGAGGTCAACAGGGTCAAAAGGTCGACCGGTAAAAGGTAGACAGTGATTAAGGTTGACAGGCTCAAAAGGTTGATTTGTGAAGGACAGATCATGTCAGACCAACTTATTTAGCTTTTATGAAACAGTAAGTGCGAACCTGGATCAGGGTAAGGAGGTGGATATAATCTTTTTAGACTTTGCCAAAGCTTTCGACACTGTACCACACATGCGTTTTATCTATAAGCTACAAGAAATAGGGCTAGGGAGCACAATATGCACTTGGGTCAGTAATTGGTTAGATATAGGGAGCAGCGCATTGTGGTCAATGGATCATTTTAAAATTGGACTAAAGTACTAAGTGGTGTGCCACAAGGGTCTGTACTTGGACCACTTTTGTTCATTTTGTTCAACATTTTCATCAACGACCTAACAGTAGGTCTAGAGAGCATGGTGTCAATTTTCGCAGACGATATCAAATTGTGTAAGGTTATAAATACGGAAGGGGATGCTGAGTCTCTTCAGAATGACTTAACTAAACTGGAAGCATGGGCAGCAAAATGGAGAATGAGATTAAACACAGACAAGTGTAAGGTAATGCACTGTGGGGGCAAGACCAAAAATAACACCTACATACTAAATGGGGTAATATTAGGGGATTCTCTTCTGGAAAAAGACTTAGGGGTTCACATAGATAACAAATTAAGCAGCAGTACCCAAAGTAGGAGTGCAGCAAAGTAGGCTAATAAGATATTAGCATGCATAAAACGGGGAATTGATGCAAGGGACGAGAGTATTATACTCCCATTATATAAATCACTAGTGAGGCCACATCTTGAATACAGTATTCAACCCGTGCAATTTTAGGCACCATATTGCAAAAAGGATATCCTGGAGCTATAAAAGATTCAGAGGCGGGTGACCAAACTAATCAAGGGCATGGAGACGCTGGAATACGAGGAAAGGCTTGCAAGGCTAGGCATGTTTACATTGGAAAAGAGGAGACTAAGGGGTAAATTTACTAAGGTCCCGATTTTGACCGAGATGGCGTTTTTTCTTCAAAGTGTCATCTCGGTCATTTACTAAACACTAATCACGGCAGTGATGAGGGCATTCGTAATTTTTTGCAAGTCCAAGTAAAAAATTACGAATGAATACACCATCGGTCAAATTACGCCTGTTTAGATATGAATCTCGGTCATTTACTAACCATTCGTAATTGTAATTGCTGCCGCGAAAATGCATTTGCGGCCGCGAAAAATTACAAATCGTAATTTTTTCCTAAAAAAAAACGCGCCAGCCTTTGAAAACCGCGTTTACATGTGTACTCAATTATCCATTACTCACACCTGAATGTTTGGCCCTATAAAAGTGTTTCAGGCACATTCTGAACTTCTCTCACTCTGAAATGGCGGCTGTGGTGTGTGGCAATGATTTTTTGTTTGCTGTGGGATACCTTAGACTGCTCCATGAGGCTTCCAGGAATCAGGCCCAGGTAAGTGAACATGGTCAACAGGTTGTCCAGGTACCGCGGAGGCTGCGCCAGCCTCGTTTTTTTAGAGGGCGTTTAAACTTAAATGCATTGTCCGATGATAGTGTCATACAGATGTTCCGCCTAAATAGAACCAACATTTTCCACCTGTATGACCTTGTCAAACTGGGCATAGACCCTGAGACAGCACGCTCTCGCTCTGTCTCAGGCCTACACAAACTCCTGGCTGTGTTACACTTTATGGCTACTGGGAGCTTCCAGGCTGTGGCAGGCGACGTCATTGGTATCTCACAGCCCACCTTTTCCAGATATTTGATGCAGGTGAGTCTAAAAATACATATGCGGTTATGTCTAAGTGTTGCTTCTGGAAGTTGAAACAACACAGTATTGTAGAGAATACCTAACATGACACTCACCTTAGCTTCTTTAATGTCCACTCAGGTTTTGGATGTGTTGGAGCCACACATTAAAGCCTCAATCTGCTTCCCTACCGAGGAGTCGGAGTGGAGTGCTGTCAGGGTAGCTTTCTATGAGCTTGCTGGCATGCCCAATGTGCTGGGGGCCATAGATTGCACACACGTTCAGCTGAGATCACCTAAGGGCCGCCAATATATATATACTAATAGGCATCTGGCACAATCAACTAATGTCCAGGTGGTCTGTGATGCAAACATAAAAATTATGAGTGTTGTTGCAGGTTACCCTGGTGGCTGCCATGACTCCTTCATCCTCAGTCAGTCATCGCTCTTCGATAAATTTGAGGACGGACAAATGCCTGATGGCTGGCTGTTGGGTATGTTTAAAATGTTTTGTGTGTATGTCTTTTAACCACAAACTCGAGTTTGGATGATGTGAAAGAATAATCTAACATATGTACTAATGTTGACGATATATGTTTTTCAGGTGATGGGGGTTACGGCTGCTACTCTTGGCTCCTTACTCCATTGTCCCAACCTGATTCTCCTGCTGAACACAGTTACAATCATGCACATAAGGCTACGCGGAATGTGATAGAAAGATGTTTTGGTGTGCTGAAGTCACGGTTTCGGTGTCTGGATAAATCTGCAGGCCTTTTGTTGTATAGTCCCTCAAAGGTGACTAGAATTGTGTTCTGCTGCTGTTTTCTCCATAATCTGTGTTTAAGTCAACATCTGGCACATGATGAGGGAGAAAGCAGTCAGCAAGCAGAGGATTTAGAACCATCTGGTGACAGTGTGAGTACAAATGTAGGGAGGCAGGTACGGCAAGAAGTGATCCTGCGCTATTTTTCAGGTCAGTTTTATTAGTCTGTAATTATCCTTGACTAAACACTTTGCACTACTTTCTATTGTGTGTTTTGTTACTTACTGGCCCTCATTCCGAGTTGATCGGTCGCAAGGCGAATTTAGCAGAGTTACACACGCTAAGCCGCCGCCTACTGGGAGTGAATCTTAGCTTCTTAAAATTGCGACCGATGTATTCGCAATATTGCGATTACTAACTACTTAGCAGTTTCAGAGTAGCTTCAGACTTACTCTGCCTGTGCGATCAGTTCAGTGCTTGTCGTTCCTGGTTGACGTCACAAACACACCCAGCGTTCGCCGAGGCACTCCCACCGTTTCTCCGGCCACTCCTGCGTTTTTTCCGGAAACGGTAGCGTTTTCAGCCACACGCCCCTGAAACGCCGTGTTTCCGCCCAGTAACACCCATTTCCTGTCAATCACATTACGATCGCCGGAGCGATGAAAAAGCCGTGAGTAAAATTACTTTCTACATAGCAAAGTTACTTGGCGCAGTCGCAGTGCGAACATTGCGCATGCGTACTAAGCGGATTTTCATTGCGATGCGATGAAAAATACCGAGCGAACAACTCGGAATGAGGGCCACTGTTTGTTGTTTATAGTGGTGTGTACATTGTGCTTAGTTTATGCTAAAAATACATTTTCAGTCATTACCCATGAAAAACATACATACATACAGAGCAGCTTCGACAATGTTGGAGACGGACACAGGAAGTTGTGTGTTTGTAAAATACAAATTTTTATTTTTCAAATAACATTGTGGTTATTTTTTGCGCTTGTGTGTGCTGGGTGCTGGCTCACTGGCACGTGCTCTTGAGGAACGCCGAACAGGGGAGGTTACTGGCGTTTGGATAGGGGTCGTGGTCCCCGAGCTGGAGGTTACTTGGTGTGCTCCCATCAGTGAAATATTGCTGCTCAAATTATTTAGGCTTGCAATCAGCTGAGTGTTGGTTGCAGTGTGGCTGGCTACAATCCTGGATAACGACTCATTCACCACTTGGTTGTGCTGAATGAGCTGAACGAGTGCCTGCTGATGGCGCAGTTGCTCATCTATGATGCGCGATAAATGTGCAAGCATTTGGCTGTTGTCAGCCCTTATTTGCTCCATTGAGGTAGCCATTCGCCCTACTTGTACTATCAGTCTGCCCGAGTTGCGACTAATACGCGGTAGATGATGGGGCAGACTGGCAAGGTGTTGTGTATGTGCGGTCAGGCTGGCATTGCTTTGTGCCTGTTGGCTTGTCCAACTTGCCCAAAAATCATCTGGTATTTGGCTTGGGGGCGGAGCTTGTGCCAGTTGTGGACTGATGGAGGCTTGGGGGATATCCTGCAACTGTATTGGCTGGCTTGGGTCAACAGGTGTAAGTTGAAGTGTGATGGTTGCCTGTTGGTCTTGTCCCTGCTGGTCCACGTCGGCCATCAAGCTGTGCTCTGTATGGGGTGGGCAACATGCAATGTTTATTTGTTAAAATTTTACAAGGCTAATTCTACACATTACTACATTCATAATACTACATTTTTAAACTTTTTGGCGTTGATTTTATAAACTTATAATGTTTTTTATGTTATAAAACATATATCCCAACACAGGCGGAAACATAGACAGATTTGCATAATCCTCACCTAACTAACTCCCCTCCACAGCATTACACTGTTAGATTCCCTCCCCTGACCACGATATAGACTACTTACCTGGATAGTCCAGAGGAGCCGAGCAAGTAAGCCATATACATACTGGACAGGGGAGATGTGTGAACACTATAATGTTGTGGATACTGTTTTTTAATTTTTGTATTTTTCAAATTTTATTAAAATGTGCACGTGTGTGGGCCCAATTATATTAAAAATCTGTATTTTTTTAAAAATGATGTTGGCGAGAACATCCACTAAGACCTTAGATAAAAAATATTTAACACCTTTAGCAATTGAAGACGTAACAACACATTGCTTGTTCAGGAAAACATGTAATCTCCAAACCAACTAACAACATATTAACTGTACTGTGTATATTATTGCTTATGTGTTTAATTTCTGTTTTTACTCACCAGATAACTGAGGGGATCGGGGCTCATCACTCTGAGAACTCGCCAATAGTGCCAGTGGTGGCTGGGGTGACACTGCCGAAAGTCGACGCCTGGGTGGGGATGATGGAGCCGCAGATTCCGAGCCAAGATGCCGTGTCTTACTTGGCCTCCTGGGTAAGTGTGCCAAGCCCTGTGATGGGCGCCTTACAGGAGGTCTGCTTCCAGAAGCAGAACCTATGTGAAAATAAAAACATTAATATTTTGTACTTCTATGTGTTTTCAGAATATGTGACTACAGTGAAGACTTACCTGCAATCCCAGCCTCATCCTGACTTGTCTGAGGCCTGTCTGGCCGGCTGGTCTGTGGGACTGTTGAAAAATTGTAACAAACATTATTACCATGCTTTGTGTAAAAATAACCACTGCCAAGCCTTATTGTACTGTAAACCATCTATTAGGTATTGGTGAAACAAATAATTTCAGCTTAAGAGCTTCTAGCTTCATTATTTTGTGTTGTATATACAAATGTACATGATGTGGCACACAATAAATATGTTACATTTTCGAATTATGCCTCAGATATTGCAGAGATTGACTACTTGCAAATGTTTTAAAAATGTAATGTTGAAAAAATGGCACCGCTTTTCAGAAGTCAAAAAAAAAAAAAAAAAAAAAAGCAGACAACACAGATGTCCAAGCATTATCGCCAAAAAAAAAATTTTTTTAGTTTTAATAAAAAAAAGACATTGCACATGTTTTTGCGCAATATTTAATTTAACAAACAGCCAATGCAAGGTGAAAAAAGCACATTCTAAACACAAACACACCTTAAGGGAGCATAGGCCTGCAATATGTCAAAAACAATATAAGCATCCTTTAACATTTAAAAATGACATTTACAACATTTAGCGAACATTTAAAAAACAATATAACAAATCAAACTTACCATCCTGCGTGGGTCGGTCCGAATCCCGGACATGAGTAGCAGACACCACTTCGGCAGGAATCAATGCCCGCACAGGCTCCTCCCAGTCCCGATAGCTTGCACGGAAAGGTGGGCCACCTCCGGTTTTACGTGCAGATTTGGCCTCTTTGGCCATCTTGGCCTTGACACGCCGCTTAATATCATAAAACCTCTTGCGGCACGTGTCCTCAGTCCGCCTCACCACACCCTCACTATTCACAGCAAGTATTACTTGCCCCCACAGGACAGACTTCCTGCGGGAGGACACCTTGCCAGCATCCTGACCAAACAATTGGCGATGGTGCTTCATCAGCTCACGCACCAAAGCCATGTTTTCAGCATAGCTGAACTTTATATTCCTGCCAGTCTTGGTAGTGGTGCGTGGCTGCGGAGCCACAACACCATCACTATCACTGGAAAATACAGCAACAGGCACCCCCCCCTCCTCCTCCTCACTAACCTCCTCCCTCTCACTACCCCCCTCCACCTCACTAACAGCCTCCACCTCACTACCAGCCTCCACCTCACTACCAGCCTCCACCTCACTAACCTCCGCCACCACACTGACCTCTGAGTCGGACATGACAAACAACAAAAAACACTGAAAAATCAAAACACAAAACACACTCCTCCACTACTCCTACTACTACACACCACACAGCCAACACACACGCTCACTCACTCACTCACAAACAATGACAAAAGACTGTAAAAAAAAAACAAGGACAAAAAAATTGACAAACTGTGAAAAAACAATACTACAAATATGACAAGACTACTTACACACACAGTACAGCACTCAACAATCACCAAACTCCGCTCCAAATCCACCAAAAACTCCACCAAACTCACCAACTCCAAATACACCTTCCTCTCTCCTCTCCACTAGCTAAACCCACGAGGTGCGGAGTGTTTGGGGCGGTTTTATAGTAATATGCACAGACACTCCTCCTTCACGAATACAACCAATCACGGCCGCGTGACGTAAACGAAACTTAGGAGTAAAAACGCGGCAGCAATTTCCAAATCACTGCCGTAACAGACATGTGACGCAGTCGTAAAAAAAAACCCCCAACGCGGCCGCGAAATAGCAAACGCGGCCGCAATCTACATCAGAAAAGCACGAATGACATCGACATCGGAAGAAACGAAAAATACGAATACGACAGCTTAGTAAATTAGTCGTAATCAATTCAAAAAGTTGCAATTTTACACTGTCGATGTCATTTGTGATTGAACTTGGACATGAATTTGGAAAATACGAATCTTAGTAAATGTACCCCTAAGAGGGGACATGATCAACATCTACAAATATATAAGGGGTCAATACACAGAGCTTGGGAGGGACCTGTTTTCTATAAGATCAGCACAGAGGACACGTGGTCACTCACTTAGGTTAGAGGAGAGGAGTTTCCGCACATTGAGGTGGAAAGGTTTTTTCACAGTAAGGACAATACGTGTTTGGAATTCCCTACCTGAGAGAGTAGTAATGGTGAACTCAGTCAACACCTTTAAGAATGGGTTAGATAAATTCCTATTGCATAAAGATATTCAGGGTTATCGTGTGTAGGAACGCATTATAGTTAATATAACTTGTCCTAACATAAAAATAACTAGTCCTATAATAAGACTGCATAGGAGACCGCAAATAGGTTGAACTCGATGGACAATTGTCTTTTTTCAACCTTAGTTACTATGTTACTATGACAATGGTTGACAAGTTTCTTGTTGTTTTATTTACATTTTTTCCACCTTTCCATTATTTACAATCCACATGGACTACAACTTGGAATATTAACGTGCCCGAAACGTTTTGAGTGAAGAGTACACGTTTCTACTAATTTGTCTCCGATATAGTGAAACATACAAAATGACACCATAAAAACATTGTTCCAACCATTTTTTGCGTCGACCATTTTCATATTGACTTTTTGACCATGTTGACCTTTTGGGGTCGGACTACTGACTGTCTATATTTTAACTGTAGCTCTATTGAACCACACCCATTTAGATAGAGTACAGTATAGTACAGATACAGTAAAGGGCAGGTTAAAATAAGAATTTACTTACCGATAATTCTATTTCTCATAGTCCGTAGTGGATGCTGGGGACTCCGAAAGGACCATGGGGAATAGCGGCTCCGCAGGAGACTGGGCACAAAGTAAAAGCTTTAGGACTAGCTGGTGTGCACTGGCTCCTCCCCCCATGACCCTCCTCCAAGCCTCAGTTAGGATACTGTGCCCGGATGAGCGTACACAATAAGGAAGGATTTTGAATCCCGGGTAAGACTCATTACCAGCCACACCAATCACACCGTACAACTTGTGATCTGAACCCAGTTAACAGCATGATAACAGAAGGAGCCTCTGAAAAGATGGCTCACAACAACAATAACCCGATTTTTGTAACAATAACTATGTACAAGTAATGCAGACAATCCGCACTTGGGATGGGCGCCCAGCATCCACTACGGACTATGAGAAATAGAATTATCGGTAAGTAAATTCTTATTTTCTCTAACGTCCTAGTGGATGCTGGGGACTCCGAAAGGACCATGGGGATTATACCAAAGCTCCCAAACGGGCGGGAGAGTGCGGATGACTCTGCAGCACCGAATGAGAGAACTCCAGGTCCTCCTCAGCCAGGGTATCAAATTTGTAGAATTTAGCAAACGTGTTTGCCCCTGACCAAGTAGCTGCTCGGCAAAGTTGTAAAGCCGAGACCCCTCGGGCAGCCGCCCAAGATGAGCCCACTTTCCGTGTGGAATGGGCTTTTACAGATTTTGGCTGTGGCAGGCCTGCCACAGAATGTGCAAGCTGAATTGTACTGCAAATCCAACGAGCAATCGTCTGCTTAGAAGCAGGAGCACCCAGCTTGTTGGGTGCATACAGGATAAACAGCGAGTCAGATTTTCTGACTCCAGCCGTCCTGGAAACATATATTTTCAGGGCCCTGACTACGTCCAGCAACTTGGAATCCTCCAAGTCCCTAGTAGCCGCAGGCACCACAATAGGTTGGTTTAAGTGAAATGCTGAAAACACCTTAGGGAGAAATTGAGGACGAGTCCTCAATTCCGCCCTGTCCGAATGGAAAATCAGATAAGGGCTTTTACAGGATAAAGCCGCCAATTCTGACACGCGCCTGGCCCAGGCCAGGGCCAACAGCATGACCACTTTCCATGTGAGATATTTTAACTCCACAGATTTAAGTGGTTCAAACCAATGTGACTTTTGGAATCCAAAAAAAAAACTACATTGAGATCCCAAGTGCCACTGGAGGCACAAAAGGAGGCTGTATATGCAGTACCCCTTTTACAAACGTCTGAACTTCAGGGACTGAAGCTAGTTCTTTTTGGAAGAAAATTGACAGGGCCGAAATTTGAACCTTAATGGACCCCAATTTCAGGCCCATAGACACTCCTGTTTGCAGGAAATGTAGGAATCGACCCAGTCGAATTTCCACCGTCGGGCCTTACTGGCCTCGCACCACGCAACATATTTTCGCCAATTGCGGTGATAATGTTTTTGCGGTTACATCCTTCCTGGCTTTGATCAGGATAGGGATGACTTCATCCGGAATGCCCTTTTTCCTTCAGGATCCGGCGTTCAACCGCCATGCCGTCAAACGCAGCCGCGGTAAGTCTTGGAACAGACAGGGTCCTTGCTGGAGCAGGTCCCTTCTTAGAGGTAGAGGCCACGGATCCTCCGTGAGCATCTCTTGAAGTTCCGGTTACCAAGTCCTTCTTGGCCAATCCGGAGCCACGAATATAGTGCTTACTCCTCACCATCTTATCAATCTCAGTACCTTGGGTATGAGAGGCAGAGGAGGAAACACATACCCTGACTGGGACACCCACGGTGTTACCAGAGCGTCTACAGCTATTGCCTGAGGGTCCCTGGACCTGGCGCAATACCTGTCGAGTTTTTCCCAACGGTTTATAATCCTGTGGAAGACTTCTGGGTGAAGTCCCCACTCTCCCCGGGTGGAGGTCGTGCTGAGGAAGTCTGCTTCCCAGTTGTCCACTCCCGGAATGAATACTGCTGACAGTGCTATCCCATGATTTTCCGCCCAGCGAAGAATCCTTGCAGCTTCTGTCATTGCCCTTCTGCTTCTTGTGCCACCCTGTCTGTTTACGTGGGTGACTGCCGTGATGTTGTCCGACTGGATCAACACCGGCTGTCCTTGAAGCAAAGGTCTTGCTAAGCTTAGAGCATTGTAAATGTCCCTTAGCTTCAGGATATTTATGTGAAGTGATGTCTCCAGGCTTGACCATAAGTCCTGGATATTCCTTCCCTGTGTGACTGCTCCCCAGCCTCGCAGGCTGGCATCCGTGGTTACCAGGACCCAGTCCTGAATGCCGAATCTGCGGCCCTCTAGAAGATGAGCACTCTGCAACCACCACAGGAGGGACACCCTTGTCCTTGGTGACAGGGTTATCCGCTGATGCATCTGAAGATGCGACCCGGACCATTTGTCCAGCAGGTCCCACTGGAAAGTTCTTGCGTGGAATCTGCCGAATGGGATTGCTTCGTAGGAAGCCCCCATTTTACCCAGAACCCTTGTGCATTGATGCACTGAGACTTGGCTCGGTTTGAGGAGGTTCCTGACTAGCTCGGATAACTCCCTGGCTTTCTCCTCCGGGAGAAACACCTTTTTCTGGACTGTGTCCAGGATCATCCCTAGGAACAGAAGGCACGTCGACGGAACCAGCTGCGATTTTGGAATATTGAGAATCCAATCGTGCTGCCGCAACACTATCTGAGATAGTGCTACACCGACCTCCAACTGTTCCCTGGATCTTACCCTTATCAGGGAATCGTCCAAGTAAGGGATAACTAAAATTCCCTTCCTTCGAAGGAACATCATCATTTCGGCCATTACCTTGGTAAAGACCCGGGGTGCCGTGGACCATCCCTACGGCAGCGTCTGAACTGATAGTGACAGTTCTGTACCATAAACATGAGGTACCCTTGGTGAGAAGGGTAAATTTTGACATGAAGGTAAGCATCCTTGATGTCCCGAGACATCATGTAGTCCCCTTCTTCCAGGTTCGCAATCACTGCTCTGAGTGACTCAATCTTGAATTTGAACCTCTGTATGTAAGTGTTCAAAGATTTTAGATTTTAGAATCGGTCTCACCGAGCCGTCTGGCTTCGGTACCACAATAGTGTGGAATAATACCCCGTTCCCTGTTGCAGGAGGGGTACCTTGATTATCACCTGCTGGGAATACAGCTTGTGAATGGCTTCCAAAACTGCCTCCCTGTCAGAGGGAGACGTCGGTAAAGTCGACTTTTGGAAACGGCGAGGGGGAGACGTCTCGAATTCCAATATGTACCCCTGAGATATTACCTGAAGGATCCAGGGGTCTACTTGCGAGTGAGCCCACTGCGCACTGAAATTCATTGAGAACGGGCCCCCACCGTGCCTGAGCTTGTAAAGCCCTAGCGTCATACTGAGGGCTTGGCAGAGGCTGGAAAGGGTTTCTGTTCCTGGGAACTGGCTGATCTCTGCAGCCTTTTTCCTCTCCCTCTGTCACGAGCAGAAAAGAGGAACCTTTTGTCCGCTTGCCAACAAAGGACTGCGCCTGATAATACGGCGTCTTATTTTGAGAGGCGACCTGGGGTACAAACGTGGATTTCCCAGCTGTTGCCGTGGCCACCAGGTCTAAAAGACCGACCCCAAATGTCCCCTTTCAAAGGCAATACTTCCAAATGACGTTTGGAATCCGCATCACCTGACCATTTTACTGGTAGAATTGGACAACACACTTATACTTGATGCCAGTCGGCAATTATTCCGCTGTGCATCATGCATATATAGAAATGCATCTTTTAAATGCTCTATAGGCAATAATATACTATCCTTATCTAGGATATCAATATTTCCAGTCAGGGAATCCGACCATGCCAACCCAGCACTGCACCTCCAGGCTGAGGCGATAGCTGGTCGCAGTATAACACCAGTATGTGTGTAAATACCTTTTTTTGGATACCCTCCTGCTTTCTATCAGCAGGATCCTTAAGGGCGGCCATCTCATGAGAGGGTAGAGCCCTTGTTCTTACAAGCGTGTGAGCGCCTTATCCCCCCTAGGGGGTGTTTCCCAATGCATCCTAACCTCTGGCGGGAAAGGGTATGCAGCCAATACTTTTTAAGAAATTATTAATTGTTATCGGGGGGAAACCCACGCATCATCACACATTTTATTTCTCAGATTCAGGAAAACTACAGGTAGTTTTTCCCTCACCGAACATAATACCCCTTTTTTTGGTGGTACTCGTATTATCAGAAATGTATAAAACATTTTCCATTGTCTCAATCATGTAACGTGTGGCCCTACTGGAAATCACGGTTGTCTCTTCACCGTCGACACAGGAGTCAGTATCCGTGTCGGCGTCTGTATCTGCCATCTGCCTGAAGGCCTATGAGACGTCTGGACAGGCACAAGCTGAGTAGCCGGCTGTCTCATGTCAACCACTGTTTTTATATAGAGCTGACACTGTCACGTAATTTTCAACAGTACATCCACTCAGGTGTCGACCCCCTAGGGGGTGACATCACTGTTACAGACACTCTGCTCCGCCTCCACATCATTTTCCTCCTCATACATGTCGACACACACGTACCGACACCCAGCACACACACAGGGAATGCTCTGATAGAGGACAGGACCCACTTAGCCCTTTGGGGAGACAGAGGGAGAGTTTGCCAGCACACACCAGAGCGCTATATATGTATAGGGACAACCTTACAATAAGTGTCTATCCCTTATAGCTGCTTATATCTGTTATTTTGCCAAATAAGTGCCCCCCTCTCTTTTTTACCCTGTTTCTGTAGTTGCAGGATGCAGGGGAGATTCTGGGAGCCTTCCTACCAGCGGAGCTGTGTGGGAAAAATGGCGCTGTGTGCTGAGGAGATAGGCTCCGCCCCCTTCACGGCGGGCTCTTCTCCCGCTTTTTACTGGAAAACTGGCAGGGGTTAAATACATCCATATAGCCCAGGAGCTATATGTGATGTATTTTTCGCCAACTAAGGTAAATTCATTGCTTCCCAGGACGCCCCCCCCCAGCGTCCTGCACCCTCAGTGACCGGAGTGTGAAGTGTGCTGAGAGCAATGGCGCACAGCTGCAGTGCTGTGCTCTACCTTATGAAGACAGGAAAGTCTTCTGCCGCCGATTTATGGACCTCTTCTTGCTTCAGCATCTGTAAGGGGGCCGGCGGCGCGGCTCCGGGACCCATCCATGGCTGGGCCTGTGATCGTCCCTCTGGAGCTAATGTCCAGTAGCCTAAGAAACCCAATCCACTCTGCACGCAGGTGAGTTCGTTTCTCTCCCCTAAGTCCCTCGATGCAGTGAGCCTGTTGCCAGCAGGTCTCACTGAAAATAAAAAACCTATTTAAACTTTAATTCTAAGCAGCTCAGGAGAGCCACCTAGATTGCACCCTTCTCGTTCGGGCACAAAATCTAACTGAGGCTTGGAGGAGGGTCATGGGGGGAGGAGCCAGTGCACACCAGCTAGTCCTAAAGCTTTTACTTTGTGCCCAGTCTCCTGCGGAGCCGCTATTCCCCATGGTCCTTTCGGAGTCCCCAGCATCCACTAGGACGTTAGAGTCCTGCACATCAGAACTAGGCAACCTGCATCCTTACTTGCATTGGAGGCTCCAGATGTGAGGTTGCAGCGCCGTCCAAAATTCAAATAGGGGAGTCACACCAATTGACCCCTCCCAAAATTGCTAAACATCGCTGGCCGGGACTTACTGGCAGATGGTGTGGCTCCCCTATTTGAATTTTGGACAGCGCTGCAACCTCACATCTGGAGCCTCCAATGTAAGTAAGGATGCAGGTTGCCTAGATCTGATGTCTGGAGTGATAAAGCCTACAGATTTACCCTATATTAAACACTATAAAAGGTTAAGAGACACAGTACGCAATTGGCGCACGAGGTACCGTAAGGGTACGCCCTTAGCGTAGCGGACGCTGTATCGGGAGCGAGCCGCTCGAGCGACACAAACGCTCGCGAGAATACACTGTTGGTATCAAGCACACCATAGGCTGCCGATTACCGTAATGATACGCTACCAGCGTAGCGGACGCTCGAGACCACGAGGAGATCACAAGCGGCGCTGACGCTCACAGAATTAAACCTTAATAACTATACCTTAAAGAATGTACTTATACTGTAAACCTTTATGCAGTGATAATATGTAGATGCAACGCAATGTAACCTTGTTAGTTTAAAAGCTGTATGAGCGACTGAGACGCTCAGAGAACCCTTAGAAATATAATAAACACTCAAATACCGGTCTAAGGTTCTAACACCTTTAAGAGAGAGAATGAACGTTCAATTGCAAAAGAATATACAGTACAGTTTATACACTACCAGGCTAACATAAATATCTAACAGAATTACTACACGTTAAAATACAATAGCAACACTATTACATTTAAAGGGAAGGAGAGAGAGAATGGCTTACAACAAATAGGAGGTAAAATGGCTGCAGAGAACTTACGCACAAGGGGAAACAATCGCAAGCGCCTTCCTGGATATCCAGCTCCCGATTATCAGTGATGAGAACCGTTGAGAAGAGTAGAGTGGAGCTGGCCCAGGTCGGCTTGTCTTTATATACACTTACACACAGTACAGTACAATGGTCCCTACATTCTTATTGTTCATTGGACACAGGAATCCGTCTCCGCATTATAACAAAAGGTCATAGGTTGGTTCATACAGGTGGGCTGTGACTATTTCAAACTGCTCAGGTGGGAGGGGAACTCAGGTTTCCCGCCGCATGGGTAATAAACTGCAAATATAGTAAATGTCCATAAACTTCTTATAGCCATAACTATACGCACGAGCGATTAATCCGTTTCTAACCAACACCGGAATATTGCTAATTATATACCCTTCCGATGGATACTAAACACCACTGTGTAACCCCTGTCTGACCCTTCGTATCAAACAAAGAGGGATCTCTTTGTCTCTGAACATGCTACATTAACTAAACTTTCAGATTCTATCAACGGGACCATAATCTACAAAATACATTATATGACTAAAATATGTAACGATTGAATCGCCCGCTAGACGCACACAAACTCTACCGTAAATGCACATACCGTGCGCCTGCGAGTGCACGCGACTGCGAGTATATGCACGCACGGGAGGGCTCATGCACGTGCAGCGGGCACACGCATGAGGTGCATATATGGCAATGTGCAGCGTGATATTTTTCTGACTTTGACAGTCCACCCTTTGGCAGTCACCAATAACTGCCACTTCCGAAAACAGTTCAACAAGAGAAAAATATATGTCATGTATAATACATTTCTATGATTGGGTAAGGGAGAAGAGAAGAAGGTGGGAAAAAGGTATGACCTAGTGAGATAGTAGAAGCATGTATGTATGAGTCCATGTTTGAGGGGTCATGTATCATCGTGCCGTACGTGTTTTAAATCAAGCTTCGAGGTATTGCGAAGTATACATTTGAATTCCTTCTTATCCCGTGGTACGGGTCTGTGGATGGGCTGTCAAACTTTACCGAGCTCTTTTCGGCTTTTGGTTGCAACAAAATGGGGGAGCACATTTTAGTTGATGATACATGAATGGGGGGGGATATGTGAGTGCTGATATCTGTGCCTATATTCCCTATCGACTATGTGTGTCATTACCTGAAGGTTGTAGAGATGAAGATAAGGAGCAATTATGGTAAATGCAGTCATAAACTATGTGAGTTTAATATACATTTGTTGATTGAAGTCTTGTCTGGTGTCTTGTCTTGATGTACATGTTGACTGTAGTCTCCCGATGCTTTTGCTATAATTGCTTGAGCAAAAAGCTTTCTCAATGTCCATAGACTTACAAAAGTGTTGGGCTATCGTAAAATTTTAAAATCGCTAGGGGTATTGGGGGTCTATGGCATTGTCCATCAATGGTCTGTGTAAAAGGTTGTCAAATTCTTCTTCCAAGCGGATGTCTTTTTACCTTGGAGGAAAACAAAGGAGAAACGGGTGAAAGAAACGGATCGTGGAATCACATTTTCATCACAACCTTGTCTCTATCGTTGGGTCATAAATCAAATCAACTGGAATTACAATGTCCTCACTCCTCAGGCTCATCACCCTAGTACTTCGTTTACACTTCGTTAAAGCCCGAACGCCTCTAAATACCAAACCAATCAATATGACGATACCCAAGATACACAGAAGAAATTTCCCTACATCCATTATAATTCCTTGAGCCCATTCTCCTAAACCGGAGAACCAATTTTGCGGGTTCAACCATGACACCCAACCAGTCAGCTCATTTCCCACAGCAGCAAGGGTGAGATTGTGTCTCCTGCGAAACTCCCACTTTAATTGAAGAATGTCGTCCATCTTTTGGTCTATGACCTCGACCGGGTCCTCGGTGCTGTTTGTAATATAAGTGCAGCATTTTACGCCGTACTGCGTTGCCAGTGTGACACAATATCCACCTGTCACTGCCGTGAGATAATTGAGAACCATCCTATGCTGAACCAGTTCTGTTTTATAAGCTTGGAGCTCCCTTCCAGTATACCTAAAAGTGTCGTCATACATTTCAGTGATATTGTCTATCAAATTTGCAAGCGCAGATATATATTTGTAGTTTATCACTCCTCTGGCGGTACGAGTGATATCTAACGCGATTAGGAATTGAATCCCGGTGGATTCATGGATCAGGTCAGAGGCCGGATGCTCTGTTCTTTCTATCAGGTGCCATTTAACTACGTGCTCGTAATGGGTGTGAGTATAAGGAGCTGGGGCACTGCGGTGAATATCTTTCATTTTGGTATGTGATACCGTCATTACCTCAGGCAATACTTTTCCAATATAACACAATCCCTCTGAGTTTGGGGCAAGCCACTTATACGCCTTTCTCCCGCATATGAAATATGCGTCATCGGGGAGAACATATGGGACTGAATATGTTAGAACCATGTTACACATCTTCCATGTGAACCCTCCTAACCCTAATTCTCCCATCTGTCTAGTGCACGTATCCGGTTGTATGATATGTGCACAGTATCCTGGTGATACTTCTCCAACTCTCATGGTCCTACTTCCTAGGGTATACCTATATCGGAAATATTTTCCACTATCGGCTATGTGGCATATAAGCTCTGTATCTGTAGGCATTCTATCGGCTCTATATGAAAAGGTCATGGTTTTGTTATTCCATGACACTTCCCAATTTCCCGGCTTTCGGGGATTGGAAATGTTAAAGCACACTAAGGACCTATCCACATGGTATTGGTGGAGCTTCAAACTAGGAGGACTAGAGATGTTAAACCTCTTGTCCACCGGCCTCCCACCACTTAACTCAAGTACCTCCCCTATCGTTAAAGGAAATGGTACTAGTCCTGACTTGCTGTGACCTTGAGGTACTTGAGAGCATACCCAACAGTCTGTTTGGTTTAACACCTTTACCACTAATGAGTGATAGTCACCCAATGGATGCCGGTCCATGTTAATGTTAAAACTGGACTGACATTTCTTGATGTGACAATTCTAAATTCTTTTGTCGTATAAACAACCCTTAATGAAGTCTAAGAACACTGTACGCTGATCACTTAAGAAGTACCGTAAGGGTACGCTAGTTGCGTAACGATCGCTCAGCCGAAGGCGAGGCGCTCAAGCGTCACGTTCGCTCACGGCCCAGTGATCACAGGACAACACGTTATTGGCTATGACTAGAGTAATGATTCGCTACGGCGTAGCGGACGCTCGAGACCACGAGGAGATCACCAGCGGCGCAGACGCTCACAACGCTATACCTTTATGTCTAAACCTTTTATCAATGAAATACACAGAATACCTTAATGTGAATACAGGGTGTAAGTGCAACCTTGTGTAACCTGACTAACTACAAAGCTGCTTGAGCGTCACCGACGCTCAAGTGAACACTTAACACTATGAGAAAAATACACAGATACCTGTTTAGGGTCCAAAGCCTATTATCTGTATTATAACTATTATACTTGCAAAAAGAATCACAGTACAAATGATACACTACAATATAACAGAGACTTCCTAACCAAATAACTATACAAGAAATACAATACAATACTATGCTGATCTAATACAATACGATAATAGTCAATGGGAGATACAAGAGAAATAGAAGAGAGAGAGAGAGAGAGACGGAGAGAGAGAGAGAGAGAGACGGAGAGAGAGAGATTGGCTCACAGTAAGACAATGATTACGGAGAGAAACTTACGCACAAAGGGTATGATCGCATGCGCCTCGATATCCAGCTCCCGATTATCAGCAAGAAAACCGTTGATGAGAGTGAAGTTGGATATGGTCGGCCTGCCTATTTATGCCCCACACACAATGCAATCTCATAGTCCCTACAATCCCATTGTCCATTGGACGAAGGAATTCGGCCCCGCATCATAACAAAAGGTCATAGGTTGATTCATACAGGTGGGCTGTGACGATTTCCAACAGCTCAGGTGGGTGGGAAACTGGGTTTCCCGCCGCATACCTGAGTATGAGTAAATAATAGAAATGGACATAAACTTCTTATGTCCATAACTATCCGCACGAGCGATTAATACGCTCCAAACCAACACCGGAATATTGTTAATTAAATACTCTTCCGATGGGTACCAAACACTGCTGTATGATTCCTGTTAGACCCTTCGCACAATACAAAGAGGGATTCCTCCGTTCAGGGACATTCTATATTAACCAAACTTTCAAAATCTATCAAAGGGACCATGGTCTACAAACTACATTAATTGTGAAATTATGTAACGAATGAGTCGCACGCTACGGCTACATAAACTCTACCGTAAATACGCATACCGTGCGTCCGCGGGTGCACGCTATTGCGGGTATGCGCTTTCACGGGAGAGCGTACGCATGCGCAGCGCAGACCAGTGTGCGGTGCAAATATGGCAATGTGTATAGAAACATTTTTCTGACTTTGACAGTCCACCCTTTGGCAGTCAATAATAACTGCCACCTTCAAAACATTTCAAAAAGGAGAAAAATATAAGTCAGGGGTTAATTCATTTCCATGGTTGGGTAAGGAAGAAGAGAGGAGTAGGTGTGAAGAGGGTATGACCTAGTGAGATAGCAGAAGTATGTGTGTATGAGTCCATGTTTGGGGGGGTCATGTATCATCGTGCCGTACGTGTGGTAAATCAAGCTTCGAGGTATTGCGAAGTATACATTTGAATTCCTTCTTATCCCGTGGTACAGGTCTGTGGATGGGCTGTCAAACTTTACCGAGCTCTTTTCGGCTTTTGAACAAAATGGGGAGCACATTTTAGTTGATGATACATGAATGGGGGAATATGTGATTGCTGATATCTGTGCCTGTATTCCCTATACTATGTGTGTCATTACCTGAGGGTTGTAGAAATGAAGAAAAGACATAATTACGGTAAATGCGGGGGTATTCTATGTCAGGGAAATGTACATCTGTTGTTGAAGTTTTGTTCGGTATCTGTTGAGAGTCGTCTTCTTTGCGCTGTATTGCTCCTTGGGCATGAGCAAATAGCTTTGTCAGTGCCATCAGATTTACAAAAAATGTTGGGCTAGCGTGAGTTTAAAAATACTAGGGAAACTGGGGATCCATGGCAAAGTTCATCAAGTGTCCATATCATAGGTTGTCAAAACTTCATCTTTGGTGCTTGTCTGTTGTCTGTATAGCGTCTCGTCAACTTCCTCGTCCAAGGGGGTCTTTGTATCTTGGAGAAAAAGCAGAAAAACAGGTGAAAGAAACGGACCTTATAATCGCATTTTCATCACATCATGGTTTCTATCATTGGGTCATAAATCAAATCCAGGTTAATTACGGTTTCCTCACTCCTCAAGCTCATCACTTTTGTACTTTGTTTGCACCTCATTAAAGCCTGCCCGCATCTAAATATCAATCCAATAGATATAACAACACCTAAGATACATAGGAGAAACTTTCCAACATCCATTATGACTCCTTGAGCCCAGTCTCCTAAACCGGAGAACCAATTTCGCGGGTTCAACCATGACACCCAACTAGTCAGCTCATTACCTACAGCGGCAAGGGTGAGATTGTGTTTTCGGCGAAATTCCCATTTTAATTGGAGAATATCGTCCATCTTTTGGTCTATGACCTCTACCGGATCCTCGGTGCTATTTGTGATATACGTGCAACACTTTATGCCGTACTGTGTTGCCAGTGTAACACAATATCCGCCTGTTACTGCTGTAAGATAATTAAGAACCATCCTATGCTGAACTAGTTCTGTTTTATAAGCTTGAAGTTCTCTTCCAGTGTATCTGAACGTGTCATCATACATTTCAGTGATATTATCTAACAAATTGGCGAGTGCGGAAATGTATCTATAATTCATCACTCCTCGAGCGGTGCGAGTGAAATCTAACGCTACCAGAACCTGAATCCCGGTGGATTCATGGATAAGATCAGAGGCCGGATGCTCTAACCTTTCTGACAGTTGTCTTTTAACTCGGTGCTCGTAATGAGTGTGAGTATAAGGAGCTTGGGCACCACGGTGTATGTCCTTCATTTTGTCATGTGTAACAGTCATCACTTCAGGCAATACTTTTCCAATATAACACAATCCTTCAGAGTTTGGGGCAAGCCACTTGTACGCCTTTCTCCCGCATATGAAATATGCATCATCGGGGAGAACATATGGGACGGAGAAGGACATTACCATATTACACACCTTCCAGGTGAACTCTCCTGACCCTAATTCTTCCATCTGCTTAATGCACGTATCAGTTTGTACGATATGTGCACAGTATCCTGGTGATACTTCTCCAACTCTAGTAATCCTATTTCCTAAGGTATATCGATACCGGAAAGATTTTCCTCTACTGGCTATGTGGCGTACAAGCTCTGTATCTGTAGGCATTCTATCTGCTCTGTGTGAAAAGGTCATGGTAAGGTTGCTCCATGACACTTCCCAATTTCCCGGCTTACGGGGATTGGAGATATTAAAACATAAGAGGGACCTATCCACATGGTATTGGTGGAGCTTCAAACTAGGAGGGCTGGAGATGTTAAACCTCCGGTCCACCGGTCTCCCACCACTTAGCTCAAGTACCTCCCCTAACGTTAAAGGAAATGGTACTAGCCCTGATTTGCTATGACCCTGAGGTACTTGAGAGCATACCCAACAATCTGTTTGGTTTAATACGTTACCCACTAAGGAGTGATAGTCACTCAATGGATGCCGGTCCATATGGATATTAAAACTGGATTGGCATTTCTTTATGCACCCATCCTCAATCAAATTGTCACAGAGCCTACAGATACAGTTTTCTTCAGCTAACAATCCATCACAATTTCTTCTATCGGATCGTTTTCTGATACTCGCCTTTGCTTGTTGGTTTGGTTGATCTTGGAAAACTACGCCTCCATCATCATAATCGGAACCCATTCCAGAACCTCTCTCGACCTCTATGGTACTCTCGCCGGAACAGACTGCTCTGGTCAACATCATGGTTAACATCAAAATCCGGATCACAGTCTCTTGGGGCAAGTCCATCTTTGAGGAGGAAATAGAGAAGGATGAGAAGGGGGAAAAAGAAATTTTAAGGGAGAGGGGATGGGAAGTGGAGAAAAACAATAAAAGGGAGAAGGGAGTCGACAGCTGCTTTCGGTCTTCAAGGCTCAGGTGCCGCCTCAGTCCTCCTGGAACAGACACTCCAGTGATACAACCTCTACCGTCTGTTCCTTATCACGGGACTTCTCTGGATCAGCAACCTTTTTGCAGTGGGATGAATGGACCCAAGTCTCTCTCTCAGCAACCTTCAATGCTGTGGTGCTAGTCAATAAGACCTGGTATGGTCCTTCCCATCTATCAATAAGACAACCCACAGGATTCGGTGGTACATACGCAGGCTGCCTTGTGGTCAGCGCCTGTATACTTACTGACATCAACTTATCACTTTGCGACTCCCTGTGTCTAGTGATGTTTCTGTCGTGATCAATAGCAGCCTCTCTCAATGTGGACACCGACAGACCTCGCCAACATGGTTGCGTGGTCTGAACCCTAGTCTTTAATGTTTCCTTTAAACCATCCATCAGTACAGATACTGCTACTTCTTGGTGGTTTGGGTTGGTCCTAATGTCTTCTATTCCAGTGTACTTTGCCATTTCTAATAGTGCCCGATGAAAATATTCTGTTGCCGTTTCGGACTCTTTTTGTCTAATGGAGAATATTTTGTTCCATTTAACAACGGCTGGGAAATACTCCTTTAGCTGTAAATTTATCCTTTTTACGTTATCTTTGTTGTACACATCTGAAAGTGGTACATCTTTATCTAGTCCACAATCGGCTAAGAATTGAACTGAGTCGACATTTGAAGGTAAACAAGCTCTTAGCAGTATCTGCCAATCCTTGTTGTTGGGTTCTACAGTGTTACCTAGATCCCTGATGTATTTTTGGCTAGCAACTAAGTCTTTCCTGGGGTCAGGAAATTCGGACACTATTGTTCTTAATTCCATTCGGGAAAATGGAGTGTACATGGCAATGTTCCTTATGGGAGTGGCTCCTGATACATCTGTTTTCCCATTGGGAACTGCTATTACTCTAACAGGGTTAACTCTAACAACCTCATTCTGTGTAGATTCTACAACTTGTGGTGAAATTGTTTCGGTATAATGCATGGTGCCATACTTACCCGTTGACACGACCTCACCTATCCCTCCGCTAGGGGCCTTCGCTAATCTCGTGGGTGTTGCTGTGCCTACTGTGGTCTCTGCTATGGTGGCCGCTAGAGAGAGAGCTGAAATTGTTGCTGGATCGTCTTCTTGATCACACTCCTGAGGAAAGTTCAAAACAGGGTACATCTTGCACGGGTTAGTAATTGCATGGGTTACTTGGTTAACATCATTAACATTTACAGGGTTACTAAGTGTTTGTGTTTTACAACCCAGTGCGTTTCTCTCCGTAATCAACTTCTCTCCTGCTATGTATGGTGGTGGCGGGGCTGTGGCTATCAGTTTCCTGACTGCCCCAGATCCCGCCGCCAGAGCCAAACCTCTCTGTATCTCACCTTCCTGTTGCCACAACTGTAAATAATCATGATGCTGAATTCGTCTCTTTGTTGATTTTATGAGACATATCCTCCTCCTTAAATTTTGTAACACTTCTGGACTGAAGCTACCTATTCTTGGGAATTTCTCCCTGTCTTGTACAGTCATTCTCTCCCATTCATCACATAAAACCTCTGTGTGACTTCCGTATTTTTCACACATGATGTACCTTGCCGACCCGACTGGTCGGTTCTCTGAATCAACCCGAACCGAGGTTGATCGCCCCCTACCTGAACAATTGGCCCCCATAATCTGCAGGTGTTGCTTACTACTCCTTTGATCTTTATATCACGGTCTTCAGCGAACCCTTACAGCAAACCAAATTATTCAAAATAGGCCGGCGGTGGCGGTTTACCGAGTACCCCACTCACTCGCCCACCTCGACCAATACGACCTGATCACACCGATATGGTGCTGGCGTACTCGATACAGGGCCCTACCAGAAACCTTCTGTTTACTGGAACATACGAGGGTTACCCGCAGGACACTTACTCTTTCCAGTAAAGGTGGGGTTGTTAGATAGTTCCTGAGTGACCAGCGAACTTCCCTTTAAAAATAAAAAATTACACAAATCACGTCAGAATGTACAAATAGCGTTTGTGACCACTTTACTCTATTGGTATTAGGTCAGATTACTAACTACTGCACACAATTACGTGCGGTACAATCGTTCAGTACATAAGCACTACCTGTTATGTACTGAGAGATCAATGGAATCGAAAATTGCGGCTGCGAATTCCTTCAGCCAGAGCTTCCAATGGCCTATATGGGTTTTAGCACCAACCCCCGGGGTTGTGCTTCTTGTACCTTTATAGCGGACCTTCTTGTTACCTTGTGGTCCGCTATACTCTAATGCTCAAATATTATTTAACCAGGGATGCCTCCCTAGCCACCGTATATGTCACTTACACGTATGTCCTTTACGAGTACCCGATTTCTTTTTTGGTTCAACCTCTAAGTTATATAAACTTATGTATACAAAAACACACTCACTCAACACATGTACACTTTCGTTTCTATATCTATTTCTGCGCAGAAATTTTCTTTAGCCCAGCTGTGTTACCAATTAGGAGCAGGATCTGTTGAACTAAATTTCAAATTTTCCAAAAATAGATTTGCGTTATTTACCGCGTCGCGTTATCTACCGCTGTGCGTTACTTATCGCCTTTTCACAACTTGAGCTATGTGGGCATAACCGGACGCTACGTTGCGTAATGTACGCTGCGTGCGTCTGCCTTTGGATTGCGTACGCTAGTCTTTGTTAGAGACACGTGTACGCAAAACAAAAGATCCACCGTAACACAATTTCTACTTTTATCAATGTAGATGATCCCTGATCATCTACCGCACACCACACTGACTGCCTTATCTCCCAGACAAGCCGTGTGTTGGTCTATACTTTAACTATTATCTCTACTATGAAATAACAGCAAATCTCTTTTAGTACTTTCTATCAACTATAAAAATTGGCAAACAGGAATAGTGATATACGAAATTGAAAAAGAAATGCAGATATATATGTATGCGTGCGTGTATACGCAAGACAGAAGAGAAATAAACAGTTTTAAAAGACACAAGCGTTTTGTTCTTACTTCCGGTTCCCGGATTCCTTCAGCACTCTTTATCTAAGCGAAGCAGACGCTTATCCCGTCAGCACTGCGAGACAACCTCCCACCCTTTGCTGGGGGATAATGTCTGCTGATCTACCTAGTGCAGATATGAGAAGGACAGGACGAGTCCCCAATTGACAATTCTAAATTCTTTTGTCGTATAAACAACCCTTAATGAAGTCTAAGAACACTGTACGCTGATCACTTAAGAAGTACCGTAAGGGTACGCTAGTTGCGTAACGATCGCTCAGCCGAAGGCGAGGCGCTCAAGCGTCACGTTCGCTCACGGCCCAGTGATCACAGGACAACACGTTATTGGCTATGACTAGAGTAATGATTCGCTACGGCGTAGCGGACGCTCGAGACCACGAGGAGATCACCAGCGGCGCAGACGCTCACAACGCTATACCTTTATGTCTAAACCTTTTATCAATGAAATACACAGAATACCTTAATGTGAATACAGGGTGTAAGTGCAACCTTGTGTAACCTGACTAACTACAAAGCTGCTTGAGCGTCACCGACGCTCAAGTGAACACTTAACACTATGAGAAAAATACACAGATACCTGTTTAGGGTCCAAAGCCTATTATCTGTATTATAACTATTATACTTGCAAAAAGAATCACAGTACAAATGATACACTACAATATAACAGAGACTTCCTAACCAAATAACTATACAAGAAATACAATACAATACTATGCTGATCTAATACAATACGATAATAGTCAATGGGAGATACAAGAGAAATAGAAGAGAGAGAGAGAGAGAGAGACGGAGAGAGAGAGAGAGACGGAGAGAGAGAGATTGGCTCACAGTAAGACAATGATTACGGAGAGAAACTTACGCACAAAGGGTATGATCGCATGCGCCTCGATATCCAGCTCCCGATTATCAGCAAGAAAACCGTTGATGAGAGTGAAGTTGGATATGGTCGGCCTGCCTATTTATGCCCCACACACAATGCAATCTCATAGTCCCTACAATCCCATTGTCCATTGGACGAAGGAATTCGGCCCCGCATCATAACAAAAGGTCATAGGTTGATTCATACAGGTGGGCTGTGACGATTTCCAACAGCTCAGGTGGGTGGGAAACTGGGTTTCCCGCCGCATACCTGAGTATGAGTAAATAATAGAAATGGACATAAACTTCTTATGTCCATAACTATCCGCACGAGCGATTAATACGCTCCAAACCAACACCGGAATATTGTTAATTAAATACTCTTCCGATGGGTACCAAACACTGCTGTATGATTCCTGTTAGACCCTTCGCACAATACAAAGAGGGATTCCTCCGTTCAGGGACATTCTATATTAACCAAACTTTCAGAATCTATCAAAGGGACCATGGTCTACAAACTACATTAATTGTGAAATTATGTAACGAATGAGTCGCACGCTACGGCTACATAAACTCTACCGTAAATACGCATACCGTGCGTCCGCGGGTGCACGCTATTGCGGGTATGCGCTTTCACGGGAGAGCGTACGCATGCGCAGCGCAGACCAGTGTGCGGTGCAAATATGGCAATGTGTATAGAAACATTTTTCTGACTTTGACAGATGCACCCATCCTCAACTAAGTTATCACAATGCCTACAGATGCAATTTTCTTTAGCTAACAATCCTTTACAATGTTTACAAATAACATGGCTGCTAGATCGTTTTCCGGTACTCGCCTTTGCTCTGTGATTGTGTTGTTATTGGAAATTTACACCTCCGTCTCAGTCATCAGAAACTCATTCTGGATCCTTTCTCGACCTCACTGGTACTCTCACCGAAACAGACTGCTCTGGTCAACATCATGGTCAACAGGAAAATCCATATCACAGTCTCTTGGGGCAAGTCCATCTTACAGGAGGAGAAAAGGAGAAATTTGTAATGGGGGTACAGAAAAACAGTTTGAGGGGGAGAGAAACTTGTTACGATAATTAGTTCTCTAGTCTTGTTGTTCTTCTTGTTCTGCTGTCATCTCAAAGATGCTGTCTCTCAGTCTTCTAATCATTCTGGTGATACAATATTCCTTCTAGCTCAGTGCTCTTTCTGTAAGGAGAATAAATCTTGCATTACCATTTATCCAACTGATGTGTGACATACCATCTATAACGTTATGAGAACATGAGAAAGAAGAGAGAGAGAGAGAAAAAAAAAAACAACAAGAGAGAGAGAATCGTTCATATATATATATATATGCGTCACATAAATCAACAATAAACAACAACAGGAAAAAAAACCATTTTTCAGGAGAGAAAAAAAACCATTGTCAGATCTTCCGTTCATCATCAGGCTGTCACATCTACATGTCCTATGGTATCCTTGCGCAGTCCCTCCCACCAGCATTTCCATGCTCCACCCTTTGTATCTGGCCAGGATACATTGATGCGGGTAGGTCATGCTGGGGTTTGGTAGACTTCTGCAAAGACCAAGTAGCTATGCAATGTTTGAGTCCTGCCGATGACCGTCAGAGATGGGGGAAAAAAACATTTTACATATACATTACAAATTTTACCCGGTCATTCCTGTGTCTTCAAGGAATGACTTCCCAATTTATTAACTATAACCTCAGGCTTACCATCAGTCCTAATGATCACCTTTCCTGACTACATATCATGGGTGTGGCCCAAAATTCTTCCTATATGATCCCTGATTATAATTTGGTGTGTCATTACTCTGTTCGTGTTTCTGTCTAGGGGGTCTGATTTTATGTGGGTTGTTACAGTTGTTGGCATAATGCCCTTCTCTTTTACAAAGATAACAAACCCTTGGCTTCCTCCATGTGCCAGCGGCCTGGGGTTTTGGTTGATTTGATGCCTCCTCTACTTCTTGGATGCTCATCACCATCAACCGCTCTCCCTACGCTTCCCTGGTTCTTTGACTATTATGGTCATGTCGTTGTCTAGGGGGTGTATATACCTTGTGTGTGTTTTTAGACCTACAATCTCGTGCAACATGACCTTCCCTTAAGCAGTTGTAACACCTTCTTACTTTTGACCTATTCACAGGGGTTTGTGGCTTGCTTTTGATGTTCCGGTCATGATTAATAGCGGACTCTTTCAAATCGGCCACTGAGATATCTCTCCAGTTAGGTAGAGAGGCTTGTATATTCGTTCTTAATACTTTCTTTAAACCATTTATTAACACATAAACTGCTACTTTCCTGTAGTGTACATTTGTCTTAATATCTTCTATACCAGTGTATCTAGCCATTTCCTGCAGTGCCCGATGAAAGTAATTAGAAGTGATTTCCCCCTCTCTTTGTCTTATGGAGAAGATTTCTTCCCATTCCACAATGGATGGGAAATATACTTCCAACTGTCGGTTGATCTGCTTAATACATTCCTGATTGTGTTCCTCCGTACAAGGTACCTCTGTGTCTAATTTACAATCAGCAATAAATTTCGCAGGGTCAACACTGGAGGGCAAACATGCCCTCAGCACTGTCTGCCAATCTTTGTTGGTGGGTTCTGTGGAGTTTCCTAGTTCTTTAATAAATCTCTGACATGAAGCTAGATCTTCCCTAGGATCAGGGAATTCAGACATGATTGATCTCAATTCTGTCCGGGACCAGGGACGGCGCATTGCACTGTCCCTGGCGGGAATGATTCCCTGAGCGTCAGTCTCCCCATTGGGGACTGTGATCACCCTGACAGGGCTAAGTTCAATTACATCATCTTGTGTTGGTTCTTCTTTATGAGGTACATTTGTTTGTGCGTGATATATAACACCGTACGTACCTGTGGACACGACCTCACCTGACCCTCCGTTAGGGGGTTTGATTATTGCCTTTACCGATTTGGTCGCGTCCACCTGGATGTCTTGTAGGATGGCTACTGGAAACGGTGCCGACATCGTGCTGGTTTCACTTTCTCGCTGGTAATCCTGAGGGGAGTTTAACATGGGGTGCAACTTGCACAGGTTAACATTTGTAATTTTGACACTTTCATTTTTATAAACATTATTACATTTGTTACTTTCAGTCTTAATACAGTTACTAAGTGCATTTTTATCGTACACCATCGTGCCATTCTCTGCAGCCAATTTCTCTCCAGGTATATATGGTGGTGGGGGTGCAGTGGCTATCAGTTTCCTGATAGGGTTAGATCCAGCGGCTTGCGCCAACCCCCTTTGTATTTCACCTTCCTGTTGCCACAATGTTAAATAGTCATAATGTCTAATACGCCTTTTTGAAGATTTAATCAGGCAAACTCTTCTCCTTAAATTCTGTAATACTTCTGGGTTAAAAGTACCTACCCGGGGAAACTTCTCCCCGTCATGCACAGTCATCCTTTCCCATTCATTGCACAACATTTCTGTGTGATGACCATATTTCTCACACATGATATACCTTGCCGACCCGATTGGTCGGTTTACCAAATCAACCTGAACCTCGGTTGATCGCCCCTTACCTGAACAACTGGCCCCCATCTTTGCAGGTGCTGCTTTCACTACCTCTGACTTCAAATCAGGGTCTTCGGCAACCCTTACAAAAACCAAGATGCCCGGGGTAAGGCTGCGGTGGGGGTTTTGCCTCGAGGTCCGCCCACTTAACTCCGCCCACGCTGGCCAATACGGCGACCAAAGTTCCCAGAGGTTCCGTACCCAACCTAGGGCCCCTATGAACGTCTACTTGCTCGGGCGTGTGGGAGTATGTTACCCTCCCCAGCAAGTATCAGTCGTTGGAATGTCCCTGAGTGATCAGGCTACTTCCCTTAAAATAAAAAAAATTACACAAATCACGTTAACAATGTGCAAGTAGCGTTCTTATGAATATTCAAGACACGCTAATGCACACAATCACATGCGGTACAATCGTATCTGCACACAAGCAACTAATCTTATGTGCGGAACGATCAGTGGAATCGAAAATTTCGGCTGCGAATTCCTTCAGCAATGAGCTTTGTTGGCCTATATGGGTCTCGCACCAACCCTCTTCGGTTGTGCTCTCTACTTCTAGTCTACTGTACCTGAACCTCCTGGTCCGTGACCTCCTGGTCTGTTATGTACAGCAGACTCTACTGCTCATAATATGTCGAGACTAACAAGGGACGCCTCCCAAGCCACCCCACGCTATCACTCTCGCTGGTGTACCTCTTTCTAATGGCCTATGGTTCCCACGTCCGTAAAAAAAGAGAAATCTTATATATACACACTCTTACATTCGAACACTCTTATTTCTGTACAGAATTCCTTTCATTAGGTATTAGCCTAACCCAGAAGAATTGCAACAGAGAAGGTTTTTTTTTCTTTTAACTTTAACTTTTGGATTTGAGATAGATTTGCGTTATTATCGCGTTACTTCCTTATCGCCTACTAAAACAATACTATCGTGCGGTTTGTATTATGTGGGCGTATCCGTACGCTCCGTTGCGTAATATACGCTCCGTGCGTCGACCCTTGCGTCGTGTACGCCCCGCCCTTGTAAGGACACGTGTACACAAACCAAGTACGTCCACAGTAACACAACTACACGTTTATCAATGTAAATGATCTTTAACTGTAATCATTCACTGAACACCACCCAAATCTCCCTTGTATTTCTAGGCGAGACTGTGTGCGTGCCTTTTACAATTATTCCCTTAAATATTACTTTTTATCTTTTAACTATTAATAACAACAAATCTCTCAGCACGTTATCACTGGTATGTGGCAATCAGGAGAATGAGATACGGACAAATACTACTAAGCAAGAAATACAGGTGTGTGTGCTTATGCGTATGTACGTAAAACAGAAACTAAACAGTTTTAAAAGACAATAACGTACTGTTCCTACCTTCCGGTTCCGGATTCCCTCAGCACTCCTTACTAAGCGAAGCAGACGCTTATCTGGTCAGCACTGCGAGGGATACCACCTTCCCGCCCTTTGCTGACCGCAGCAGCGGATCTTGCCATGGTGTGGCGCCCTCCGGATGGCGCCGGCGCCCTCCGGAAGGCGGCGCCCCGGGCAAAAGTCCTGCTTGCCCGTGGCAAGATCCGCTACTGCCTATGACCCCTCCTATACTGTAAATGACCAGCCCTTTGACCGATGGGTGAAGAGATTACAGTTTCCTTTGTTTCATGCTTTGGACTATTGTATAAAAGCCAAGCCTCCTGGCCGTTCTCAGTTACATGCTCTGAAGGTCATCTTTCCAGATTGACTGAGGACCGGATCCGGGTGACGCAGGCGATCAAACGTATGTATCATTGGTTGTAGCTTCTTCTCTTGTGTTATTGTATTTCTGTTGTAACCCCCTTTTAAGTAAACATTTGTTTCTGCGTTGGACCACAACATTACATATACAATTGGTGTCGCATTCCTTTCCTGTTAGGGGTTATAAAGTATATTCCACCGCACGTGTAGCTACTTTGTGCTTACAGCATGACGGCGTGCTTTACGCAATGTGTACTCATTTCATAGGGGTTACACACACACGCTTAGCGTTCGCAGCGGCCTGAACAGATTGTGTATTTAAGGTATTGCTTTTTCTTCCTGAAAGTTAAACGAACTTAACACAAGGATGCGTTTCGAAAAGGAGGGCACCAGCAATCCGGTCTTCTGCTTTGGTTTCTCTGTGTAACTGCAGTCAGAAAGGAGGTATTTTCAGTGCCTGTCCCAGCCTCTGATAGCACGTTATGAGTGCAGATTGAGAAATTTTGTGCAAATCCAAAGTCGGCCAGGGGTAAGAGGCAGTCTGGGGTGAGGAGGGTAGTTGCCTTGGCAGTAGTGGAAAAAAAGAAAACAGCCGAACCTGTCTGCCGTTCCATGCGTGGAGAGAGGCATATGCCAGGTCCCATTGCTTTCTCTCTGTGTCCCCCATTCTCCCAATCGGGCGTAGGTGAGGCACCTCGAGACACATGTATGTTTATACAGTACATATAGTTCAGTCTCTTTGCACTTCCAGTTGGACCCGGCATTAGCATATGCTTCTCTCAGCACACTGCAGACAAGCTTAGCTGTATTTTTTTCCTCACCAGCTACTTCCTTCTGGTGTACCTTAGTGGCTGGAAGGGGCTGGGTATGGGATACCGGCAGTCATGATGCCAGCAGCCAGAATACCGACCCCAGCATCCCGACAGCTTGAAATCCTAACAGGGGACTCTACTAACCTAACTCTAATCCTAACCCACCACCTAATCCTAACCCTCCCTCCATGCAGTTTAACCCTAACCCTCCCTCCCCTCAACCTAAACCTAGTCCTACCTCCGCAGTCTTAACCTAACCCTTTCCTGCATACTTACAGTACGTTCAGGTTTCCGGCTGTCGGGATTCCGGTGTCTGCATTCTGACACCTGTCGGGATTCCGGTGCTGGGATTCTGACTGCCAGGATCCCTAATGCCGGGATCCCACCTACATCCTGCTGGAAGGGGAGGGATAGTTCAGGGAGAAGGCTGCTCTTCTCATGTCTACAGGCTCCTTATGCCATCCTAAAATGGCAAATTATTTTACGGAAGCGAAATGGAATGCTAAGCTTCCATCCTTCTATGAATCACTCTACCCATAATACGGTATGGGGAAGCGATCCTGAACCTGAGCAGGGGTTCTGCTCGAAAAATCTGAGATTTATTGATGGTAAATACTTCTGTGAATGGGAGGAAGCAGTGAAAATCCCTGTTATCACTGATAAAGAGTTTTTTACTGTTCCATGAATAGAACCATACATGCAGGGATGGTGCAAGGTCTCTCTGTACCCTAGGCAAAGCTTCAACCTAGTGCTCCCCTAACCTACAACCCCCCTGCAGGAGGTGCATCATGGCTATGAGAAGCGGCCGTGAGAGCGCCCTTCGGGAGCTACAGTTACATCCGCCTCCCATGTGCCTTCACATGACTTGATGTTACATGTGTTGGCACAGAGGAAGCACTGAGGCACTATGTGGTACAGCCTGATAGTGGTAGCTGCACCTGCTTAGACCTGCAGTAGCAGCCAGCGCAGTGTAAGAGGAGGCCGCATACAGAGACATCCTTCAGTTTTTTGCTAGATGAATTCAGTGACACACTCCAAGGGCTGGCGCTCCTAGGCAGCCGCCTAAAGCTGCCTAATGGTATAGCCGGCCCAGCATACTTATGTCACCACACTGAGAGTTAGACAACAATATCTCCTGATAACGTAGAAGCATCTAACGCCGTGATGAAAGTGGTCACTTATAAACTATCCGATTGTCTAAGAAGGAAGCAATAGTGTACGTGATGGTTTGACTATTTTTAAAGTAGGGATGTGCACTGGGCATTTTTCGGGTTTTGGTTTTGGATTCGGTTCCGAGGTCGTGTTTTGGATTCGGACATGTTTTGGCAAAACCTCCCTTAAGAATTTTTGTCGTATTCGGGTGTGTTTTGGAGTCGGGTGTTTTTTTTCAAAAACCCCTCAAAAACAGCTTGAATCATAGAATTTGGGGGTAATTTTGATCCTATAGTATTATTAACCTCAATAACCATAATTTCCAGTCATTTCCAGTCTATTCTGAACACCTCACAATATTATTTTTAGTCCTAAAATTTGCACCGAGGTCACTGGATGACTAAGCTAAGCGACGCAAGTGGGCGGCACAAACACCTGGCCCATCTAGGAGTGGCACTGCAGTGTCAGACAGGATGGCACTTAAAAAAATAGTCCCCAAACAGCACATGATGCAAAGATAAATAAATAAAAAAAAGAGGTGCAAGATGGAATTGTCCTTGGGCCCTCCCACTCACCCTTATGTTGTATAAACAGGACATGCACACTTTAACAAACCCATCATTTCAGCAACAGGGTCTGCCACACGGGTGTGGTTCATCAAATCGACAGTGTCTAGGTCGACAATGTTTAGGTCGACCACTATAGGTTGACAGTCACTAGGTCGACATGGATGGAAGGTCGACAGGGTTTCTATGTCGACATGCGCTAGGTCGACATGTCTAAAGGTCGACATGAGGATTTTTTTTTTGGGTGTCGTTTTCTTTGTATTCTTTGGTGTCGTTTTCTTCGCATGGCTCGCTTCGCTCGCCATGCTTCGGGCATGGTGCCTTCGCTCCGCTACCGCTTCGCTCGGCACACTTTACCGTTCCAATCGTAGTCCACGTGGATCGTTAAGTATGAAAAAATCCAAAAAAAAAAAATGTGAAAAACTCATGTCGACCTTTAGACCTGTCGACCTAGCACATGTCGACCTAGAAACCCTGTCGACCTTCCATCCATGTCGACCTAGTGACTGTCGACCTATAGTGGTCGACCTAAACATTGTCGACCTAGACACTGTCGATCTTCAGACCTGATCCCCTGCCACACGACTGTGGCTGAAATGACTGGTTGGTTTGGGCCCCCACCAAAAAAGAAGCAATCGATCTCTCCTTGCACAAACTGGCTTTACAGAGGCAAGATGTCCACCTCCTCCTCATCGTCCAATTCCTCACCCCTTTCACTGTGTACATCCCCCTCCTCACAGAGTATTAATTCGTCCCCGCTGGAATCCATCATCACAGGTCCCTGTGTACTTTCTGGAGGCAATTGCTGGTAAATGTCTCCACGGAGGAATTTATTATAATTCATTTTGATGAACATCATCTTCTCTACATTTTCTGGAAGTAACCTCCTACGCCGATCGCTGACAAGGTTACCGGCTGCACTAAACACTCTTTCGGAGTACACACTGGAGGGGGGGCAACTTAGGTAAAATAAAGCCAGTTTGTGCAAGGGCCTCCAAATTGTACTACTATATACTGGTCACCACAATGCAGCAATGATAATAATGAGCACAGATATTGAGCACTGTTCAGGATAATAGAACTGACACTGGGCAGCGAGAACAGCACTGGACTACTGTACTGTACTGTACTACTATATACTGGTCACCACAATGCAGCAATGATAATAATGAGCACAGATATTGAGCACTGTTCAGGATAATAGAACTGACACTGGGCAGCGAGAACAGCACTGGACTACTGTACTGTACTACTATATACTGGTTACCACATTCTAGCAATGATAATAATGAGCACAGATATTGAGCACTGTTCAGGATAATAGAAAACTGACACTGGGCAGCGAGAACAGCACTGGACTACTGTACTGTACTACTATATACTGGTCACCACAATGCAGCAATGATAATAATGAGCACAGATATTGAGCACTGTTCAGGACAATAGAACTGACACTGGGCAGCGAGAACAGCATTGGACTTCTGTACTGTACTGTACTACTATATACTGGTCACCAAAATGCAGCAATGATAATAATGAGCACAGATATTGAGCACTGTTCAGGATAATAAAACTGACACGGAGCAGCAAAATACAGCAATGGACTACTGTACTGTACTGTACTACTATATACTGGTCACCACAATGCAGCACTGAGACTGAGCACAGATATTGAGCTGATATTGGGCTATTCAGGCAGAGAACGTAGCCACATCCTCTCCGCTCAATCTACAATGCACGAGTGAAAATGGCAGCGACGCGCAGCTTTTTATATGGAATCCGAATCTCGCGAGAATCCGACAGCGGGATGATAACGTTTTCTCACGTTCAGGTTTTGCGAGTAAGGCGGGAAGAACCGAGGCTGCATCGGACCCGTGTAAACCACGTGAAGTTCGGGGGGGGGTTCGGATCTCGACGAACCGAACCTGCTCATCTCTATTTTAAACTTAATAGATTTGTTCCAGAATCTCTACCTAACCCTCTCCTGCCCCTCCAAACATGTGATATAACAATGTGGGGCAGGGCACATGTGACCAAGGAGAAGATGAGCGTACATAGCATCCTAATAGGGCAGCTTTCTATCCAGGCAACCTTCATACCAAATACAAGTTGCCTTGTTGCAGTAAGGGTGTTCCTTCTTAGGCACAGGGCCGGCGCTTCCATTAGGCAGCTTTAGGCAGCTGCCTATGGGCGCCTGGACCTGAGGGGGCGGTACGCTGAGGCTGCCAGCCATGTAGCCCTCACGCAAAATCAGCAGCAGGGCACCCGGCGGCATAGACACACATAGCAGCGCTGCGGGTAGTCCTGCAACGCTGCTAAGCCAACTGACAGGCAGCTGATGCACTACACAGTGTCCCGGGATCCACCAGCGATTTTCTTTCACTCACCACCGCTATGCAGTGTGAGCAGAGAGGTAGTTTCCCCCTCGGCCAGTCCCGTGTTCCTTACCTCTCTGCCGGGCAGCTCCATAGCCTACTGTACTGCTTGATGTTTTTTTTTTTAAAGGGGCGTGGCCACACCTCCGTGATTAGGCCACGCCCCCCGAGTATGCTAGGTTCTCGGTGGTCTGTCTGTTGGTCTGCTGCCTGGCATGGCTACTCTTTCGGAGACTGACTCCTGTGATCTGAGCTGCATGGAGGTTACTACTGTGCTAGTGGTGTGTGTGTCTCAGTGTGTGTGTGTGTGTGTGTGTGTGTGTGTGTGTGTGTGTGTGTGTGTGTGTCTCAGTATGAGCGTATGGGTGCCTCTGCCTCAGTATGTGTGTGTCTCTCAATATCAGTGTGTGTGCCTCAGCATGAGTGTGTGCCTCAATGTGTGTGTGTGTGTGTGTGTGTGTGTGTGTGTGTGTGTGTGTGTGTGTGTGTGTGTCTCTGTGTGAGTGTGTGTGTGTGCCTCAGTATGAGTGTACATGTGCCTCTGCCACAGTATGAGTGTACGTGTTTCTTTATCACTGTGTGTGTCTCAGTATGAGTGCGTGTGCCTCTGCGTCAGTATGAGTGTCAGTGTGTCTCAGTTTGAGTGTGTGTGTGTGTGTGTGTGTGTGTGTGTGTGCTTCTGCTGCAGTATGAGTGTCAGTGTGTCTCAGTATCAGTGAGTGTGTGCCTCTGCCTCAGTATGAGTGTCAGTGTGTGTCTCAGTATCACTGTGTGTGTGTCTCAGTATCACTGTGTGTGTCTCAGTATGAGTGTGTGTGTGTGTGTGTGTGTGTGTGTGTGTGTGTGTGTGTGTGCCTCTTCCTCAGTATGAGTGTCAGTGTGTGTCTCAGTATCACTGTGTGTGCATCAGTATGAGTGTATGTGCGCTTCTGCCTCAGTATGAGTGTCAGTGTGTGTGTGTGTGTGTGTGTGTGTGTGTGTGTGTGTGTGTGTGTGTGTGCATCAGTATGAGTGTATGTGTGCTTCTGCTTCAGTATGAGTCAGTGTGTGTGTGTGTGTGTGTGTGTGTGTGTGTGTGTGTGTGTGTGTCTCAGTATCACTGTGTGTGTGTGTGTGTGTGTGTGTGTGTGTGTGTGTGTGTGTGTGTGTGTGTGTGTGTGTGTGTGTCTTAGTATGAGTGTATGTGTGTTTCTGCTTCAGTATGAGTGTCAGTGTGTGTGTGTGTGTGTGTGTGTGTGTGTGTGTGTGTGTGTGTGTGTGTGTGTGTGTGTGTGTGTGTGTGTGTGCCTCAGTATGAGTATATGTGTGCCTCTGCCTCAGTATGAGTGTCAGTGTGTGTGTTGCAGTATCACTGTGTGTGTGTCTCAGTATGTGTGTGTGTGTGTGTGTGTCTCAGTATGAGTGTGTGTGTGTCTCAGTACAACTATGTGTGTGTGTGTGTGTGTGTGTGTGTGTGTGTGTGTGTGTGTGTGTGTCTAAGTATGAGTGTGTGTGTCTCAGTAAGTGTGCCTATGCCTCAGTATGAGTGTCAGTGTGTGTCTCAGTATCACTGTGTGTGTCTCAGTATGAGTGTGTGTGCGCCTCTGCCTCAGTATGAGTGTCAGTGTGAGTGTATCTCAGTCTCAGTGTGTGTGTGTGTGTGTGTGTGTGTGTGTGTGTGTGTGTGTGTGTGTGTCTCAGTTTCAGTGTGAGTGTCAATGTGTGTCAGTATCACTGTATGTATCAGTATGAGTGTATGTGTGCCTCTGCCTCAGTGTGTGTGTGTGTGTGTGTGTGTGTGTGTGTGCCTCACTATGAGTGTATGTGTGCCTCTGCCTCAGTATAAGTGTCAGTGTGTGTGTGTGTGTGTGTGTGTGTGTGTGTGTGTGTGTGTGTGTGTGTGTGTGTGTGTGTGTGTGTGTGTGTCTCAGTATGAGTGTGTGTGCCCCAGTATGAGTGTATGTGTGCCTCTGCCTCAGTATGAGTGTCAGGATGTCATATACACTCCCAGCCTGCTCCGTCACTTATGTCCTTTGCTGCCTCATCTACAGGAAGTTCCCTGGTAGTCCAATGGTTTATGCATCTGCAGCCTAATCCCACTGTCACTGTGAGACCAGCACCAGCCCGTGATCCTACTACAAACTTTTTTTTTACTTTGTCCTACAGAGCTACGGAAGACCTGTAGGTTCATAGGCTGTGATGGATGCAGGCTGATTGCTTCTCCATCTGACGGTTTCTCTTCCTTGCAAGTAGGTAGTGGAGTTTTTTTTTCCATGTGTCACCTGTATCTGATGTGAAACTACATTTCCCAGTATGCCCTGCTTCTTTTTGGCGGGATGTGCTGGGACTCGTAGTTCCACATTGGCTGGGGGTGCCACATTTCCCTATATTTGCAACATAAAAACTGTTTGTTAATGAACCAACATAGGTATATCACCAGATATATAGTGTATGGCTGAACAAGACATCCGTACCTGCTGCTCAGAAAACGTATTTGTCAGATTGTCGTGTTCTATTTTTTTGCCATATATTAGTACTGAAATCTAACTGCACACACTAAACAAATGTGCTGCCCGACAACGCTCAGAATCCCGATGCCGGAATCCCAAGAGTCAACATACCGAATGTAAGTATGCTGGGAGGGTTACAGCATACTTTCCTACCTGACCCTCTCCACGAGGGAGAAAATGCTCTGTTCCTGGACTTTCCTGGTAATGTATGATTGCCATCAACTGTGGTGAAACACCTTTCTTATCAATTAACTAGCTCACCACAGGTGATGGCAATCATACATTACCAGGAACGTCCAGGAACAGAGCATTTTCTCCCTCATGGAGAGGGTCAGGTAGGCAAGTATGGGTTACAGTTAGGCTGTGGGGAGTAGGGGGATAGGGTTAGGCACCAGGGGGAGGGTTAGAGTTAGGTTGCAGGGGGGGGGGGGGGTAGGAGTTAGGGTTAGACTACAGGAAGGGGAGGGGTGGAGGGTTAGCATACTTTCCAACGAGGTGTTGGGATTCTAAGCGGAAGGGTCCCTTTCCCAACCTGCTGTAGGGTGTATTCTCTATACAGCCTGCAACATTTTTTATACGTTGTAATCCAATCGGCGGGACAGTGGCATAGGGTTAGCATTACTGCCTCAGAGCACTCAAGTCATGAGGTCAATTCCTGGTCATGGCCTGTCTGTGTGGAGTTTGCATGTTCTTTTTATGTTTGTGTGGGTTTCCTCTGGGTATTCCTGTTTCCTCCCACACTCCAAAAACACATGGGAAGGTTATGTGGAATTGTCTGTGTGTGTTTGTATTTTAGGGAATATCGGCCCTCATTCCGAGTTGTTCGCTCGGTATTTTTCATCGCATCGCAGTGAAAATCCGCTTAGTACGCATGCGCAAAGTTCGCACTGCGACTGCGCCAAGTAACTTTACTATGGAGAAAGTATTTTTACTCACGGCTTTTTCTTCGCTCCGGCGATCGTAATGTGATTGACAGGAAATGGGTGTTACTGGGCGGAAACACGGCGTTTCAGGGGCGTGTGGCTGAAAACGCTACCGTTTCCGGAAAAAACGCAGGAGTGGCCGGAGAAACGGTGGGAGTGCCTGGGCGAACGCTGGGTGTGTTTGTGACGTCAACCAGGAACGACAAGCACTGAACTGATCGCACAGGCAGAGTAAGTCTGAAGCTACTCTGAAACTGCTAAGTAGTTAGTAATCGCAATATTGCGCATACATCGGTCGCAATTTTAAGAAGCTAAGATTCACTCCCAGTAGGCGGCGGCTTAGCGTGTGTAACTCTGCTAAATTCGCCTTGCGACCGATCAACTCGGAATGAGGGCCATCACTCTCATTCCAGTGGGACAGGGAGAGATTCGAATTCTGATGTTCTGTGTACAGCGCTGTGCAAATTAGTGGCACTATCAGTAACAATAGTTTTGATACTTTAAGATAGGGCCTTGCACACATGTTGGAGAAGCCATCACATTTTCCCTTTGTACTTAGCAGGAGCACATTCATTTGCTGTTCTGTCAATAATAAATGGGTAAATGCAAAATTGCTGCGATCAACTCTGAATTAGGCCTATTGGGGGTAATTCCAAGTTGATCGCAGCAGGAATTTTGTTAGCAGTTGGGCAAAACCATGTGCACTGCAGGGGGGGCAGATTTAACATGTGCAGAGAGAGTTAGATTTGGGTGTGGTGTTTTCAATCTGCAATCTAATTTGCAGTGTAAAAATAAAGCAGCCAGTATTTACCCTGCACAGAAACAAAATAACAGACCCAAATCTAACTCTTTCTGCACAATGTTATATCTGCCTCCCCTGCAGTGCACATGGTTTTGCCCAACTGCTAACAAAATTCTTGCTGCGATCAACTTGGAATTACCCCCACTATGTATGGTCTTTGCTTTATCTGCTATGTATGATTTACTGCTGTACCAACTGTGGAACAGTGGTAACTCCCAGCGCTATTACACAAAAGACAGTATGGCAAATGGTATAAAGGAGGTTATACATTTTATTATTCTTAAGAATATAAAACAGAGTCTATAAATGTCTAATTTCAATATCCAACGGGGAAAAAAAAGTATTTGCAGGCAATATACTATATGTGAAGTATGATGAATAAAAATCAGTATGAATAAAATGTTCCTAAGAGGGTCAATGCACATGAGAATCTGATACGTGTATAAAGGGGGTGTATTACCATATGCAATATAGATTAGTTCCTAATACCGGTATACATACATAAAAGACACTGGACAAGCATATAAAAACAAGTAATCTTGTTGCCTTAGTAGAGACGCACATGCGGTTTATTCTACTAAGCTAATATGTAGGTACTTGGTAATAAGAACTCCTGTGCGGTACTGTATCCAGAAACAATGTTTCTAAAAGTCCAATCTTTGATACAAGGTAACAGTCTTTCCAGCAAAGTCTTTAAGCAGTGGCAAGGCAGTAGTAGTTGATGTGGAAAAATTCCAAAAGTCACTCACCGCTATTTCTAAGTCTCACTGGTGTTCTGTGGGCTGCTGTAAGGGTCTTATATAGATGTATAAAAAGGCGGATGTCTGCCGGCAGACACTTGGAATCAGCAATGGTGGTCAGCGTTTGAAAGCGTGCGTCCGATCCCTTGTTCGGCGATCAACGCGTTTCGCCTTTAACACAGGCTTCGTCAGGATGCCAGAGGATTCCCCGTCTCATCTTCTTATTCCCCATTGCGCCCTCACTTGCGGACAAAGGCCCTCATTCCGAGTTGTTCGCTCGCAAGCTGCTTTTAGCAGCTTTGCACACGCCAAGCCGCCGCCTACTGGGAGTGAATCTTAGCTTATCAAAATTGCGAACGAAAGATTAGCAAATTTGCGAATAGACAGTTCTTAGCAGTTTCTGAGTAGCTCCACACTTACTCGGCAACTGCGATCAGTTCAGTCAGTTTCGTTCCTGGTTTGACGTCACAAACACACCCAGCGTTCGCCCAGACACTCCTCCGTTTCTCCAGCCACTCCCGCGTTTTTCCCAGAAACTGTAGCGTTTTTTCGCACACACCCATAAAACAGCCAGTTTCCGCCCAGAAACACCCACTTCCTGTCAATCACATTACGATCACCAGAACGAAGAAAAAACCTTGTAATGCCGTGAGTAAAATACCAAACTTCTTAGCAAATTTACTTGGCGCAGTCGCACTGCGGACATTGCGCATGCGCATTAGCGACTAATCGCTCCGTTGTGACAAAAAAATAACGAGCGAACAACTTGGAATGACCACCAAAGACGGGCGTCATATCCGCCCTTACTGAGCGCTGTATCTGTGCAATCCTTAGCTAGATTCCCTGCACCCCATGTTTAGCAGGGAATATTACTAACGTTAATATGTAATATTGTTTATGGCAGTTTGTGTTTGTTTCATACTAAGCACCATTGTCTGTGTTTTCATAAGTAAATGTAAGAACATATAGAATGACTAATTATGGTATAAACAGTGGATTATACATTTTAAATTCCGTTGATTTTAGTATATATAGCAGCATATCGAAAACATGTAATGAACATAAACAGACACACATAAAACGTAGGACAATTGTGACAAATATATGCTATCACGGATTCACGTAGAAAAGACAATTCCTTCCGAAGGGGCCAATTATCTATATTATTGGATAAGGGTATCTTTGTTAATGGGACAATGTTTTTAACGCAAAGAGAAGTTGTGCAATTTATGAATTTAAGGAAGCACCGGAGGGAAAAAAATAGTGGGTAGCAATTAAAAAAGATACCGAATGGACGCAAAGTTTGTTATAAAAAACATGGCATACGGTAATGCTCAGAATGGATAAAATACATGGGTAGTTGTAATATACTGTATTCCTTGTTGGTATAAATCAATTATAAACCCCCTTACGCTCATATTAGAGGTATGATCTAATGTTAAATGAATTAATTAGTGTAAGAAAAAAAGGTTAAATATTCAAATTATATTAGCAAAGGAAAGGCTAATGCAATAAAAGTATAGGGGGATGGGAATATTTATTTCATTGTATGGTATTACATATAATAAATAATAATGACTACGGTTATTTCTTTTTATTATTATTTTATTGTCTCCTACTTTTTAAGAAATGGATGTAGCTCAAAGTCTACATTGAGACCCTTTGGGGTGAGAGTATCCAATTCAAATATCAGCATTGTTTCCTGTCTAAGAAGGTCTGAATTCCAATCTCCTCCTCTCCACGGTTTTCTAATATGTTTAAGACCTATAAATTCAACAACTGACTGGTCACTCTTATGTGCAAAGTTGAAGTGTCTGGGAACGCTGTGGTTTTCTTTCTTATTTTTGATGTTGAGTAAATGTTCATTAATTCTTGTACTTAACGTGCGAGCGGTCTTTCCTATATATTGTAAGCCACAGGGACAGGAAAGGAGGTAGACAACTCCGACTAAATTACACGTGATGCTCTCTTTTATCCTAAATTCCTTATTGGTGGAGTATGATGTAATACTCTTGATGGGCTTGGTGGTTTTATTCTTTGTCTTCCTACAGGCTGGGCAAGTGTGGCATCTGTAGAATCCTGAATTTTTATTCCTGAGTGTGTCGTTCTGTTCTTCTTTTGTTCTAAAGTGACTCTTCACCAGGCTTTTCTGGATGGTGGGTGCCTGCCTGTATACAGTTCTATGTTGTGGCGGCAGTAGGGTCTTAAGTTCGTCATCATTCATAAGAATGTGCCAATACTTCTAAATACTTGATTCAAGCAATTTTCTCTGTCCTGAATAGTTTGTGATAAATAATAGGTCCATCCCTTTGTTCTGATCTTTATTGGTATTATATTGTAAGAGATCCCGTCTTTCTAGGGTTCCAATTTCTTGTTTGTCTTTTTCTAATTTATTCATGTTGTAATTCTTCTTCCTGAAATCATTCATCAATTTGGAGGTTTTTACACAGAAGGTTATAGCGCAGCCCTCATCCATATATTTTTTGATATCTGTTGCTTTCCACATTGAGGTCCGCAGCTTACTTTTCAGTATGGCCTTTAACAAGGAAGAGCGCCTTATACTTCTGGAAAACCTTATCCCCTCCAGTGGTAATAGATATACATATAGAGAACCCACAACCCTAGAAGAGACTTTCTGTGATTTATACAATAATCTTGAGAAATTAGAGACGAAAGAAATTAGACTTTGGTGGGAGAGTACTACACTCAATAAATACATAGAGAAAAAGATGGTCCCAAGAGGATTAAGGTTAAACAAAAAAACAACCTTTACCTCCCAGAATAGTGAATTCGAACAAAAATGGAACGAGACATTAGACATGTGCTCCTTTAAATTGATGCGATTAATTATTGAAGATAGGGAAATCACCCTAAGGAAGATGGAGGAAGATATCAGAGTTATCAGAAAAAAGCTAGAACCTCTGGAAAATCTTACGGATTTCAAAAACCTAGAAGAACTCACCAAGAACAAATTAAGAAAGATTGAGGAAGATGTCATTGAACAAAAAAGAAAGAAACTATCCAGAGATATCGAGGATTACAAAGGAGATTACAGGAATTGGGCATCCACAACTAGAGAAAGAAGAGGAAGAGGTGAAGAACCACCAGCCCATTATGAGAAAAGACAAGGACATGGAGGAAGACAACCACCAAGATCAGAGAATCGGGGCCATTATCCTGTGGAACAATGGAGACATCAAGGAAATAGAGAGTGAGAATACCGCATTCCCCCTAGAAGATACTCCAGAGATCAAAATTACAGGGATGAGAAAGAGAGGATAGAGAGTAGAGAAGGACAGGATAACCACAGGAGAAATGGCACAAGTACCCGTCTGCAGAATAAAGATCTTAGAAACCGAGGGACAGAATATCCATCAGCCGCTACACTTACACGGAGCTTCCAACATGGCAAAGAGGACCAACAAGACATTTACAATACATCTGCCAGGACCCTCATGGAGAGACTTAATAAAAGAACAATGGAAAAGACGAGAAGGAAGATGCAGAAATGATATGGAAGAAGATTTGGATGAAACAGAAGAACTTCTGGATACTTTTTTTAGAATTGGCCAAGAATCAGTCGTTCAGGAGCATGGGAGCTATCCCAAAAGTGCATACGAACTCAGAGGAAGAGAAAAGAAGAAGAAGGAGAAGAAAAAGAAGCTCAACCACAACAAATGGAGAAAACGGGGAAAACGAGGAGGAGCCAAGAACCGGCCAAAAGAAAAAACAAAAGAAAACATCCAAGAAAGCCCAGAGAAGGGGATACTCAACCTAAGCCAACACGTTTTGGACACCACAGAAATTGGGGTTTTGAGGAAGGGATTTAAATTTGCCCCAACGAATTGTCTCAACAAATTCGACACATTCATCGACCTCCACAAATTTATCAGAAAAATCACCTTAAAGAAGTTCTTCCATAGGATGAACCAGTCGAAGGAGAAGGGGGATAAAGGAGATGTAGAGGACACACCAATTTTAAAGAAGGATCATCCTTCCATCCACAACATCTCAAAGGACATCTTATAAATACGTTCCAAAAATTAGTGGAGGAATACATTAGGAGGATCCCGAATACCTTGGAACCAAGACATGGCAGAAACTTCACTAGGAAAGAACACGACGCCCTCAGGAATTTGAAAGAAAATAACAACATAGTAATTAAGCCAGCAGATATAGGGGGAAGTATCGTGATAATGGATCGGGAATGGTACGAAAAAGAAACATGGAGACTTTTGGGAGATACCAATACATACAAAGTACTCAAAACAGATCCAACTATGGAATTCAACAACATTCTCAGTAACATGCTAAAACTAGCAAAGGATGATGGAATACTGACCAAAGAAGAGTTCCTTTTTCTAGAACAGAAGCATCCCAAAATCCCAGTTTTTTACCATCTTCCGAAGGTCCACAAAGACCAAAAGAACCCACCAAGAAGGCCCATTGTGGCTGGAATTGATTCCTTGACATCGAATCTCTCCTGCTACATAGACTATTTCTTGAAACCAATAGTAACTCAACAAAAGAGTCAACTTTCTAGATCTCACAATTTATATCAAGAATGACGTCATTGAAACGAACACATACATCAAGCCGGTTGACTGTAACAATTACCTCGATGCAAAAAGCAACCATCACCCCCAGTGGCTTTCAAACATTCCGAAAGGACAGATGAGGAGAGTAAAAAGAAATTGCTCTAGGAAAGAAGACTGTGATATACAAACCTTCAAATTGATGGATGATTTCAGGAAGAAGAATTACAACATGAATAAATTAGAAAAAGACAAACAAGAAATTGGAACCCTAGAAAGACAGGGGCCAAAATTTACTAATTTTCGTGTTTGTGTCGGTTTGTGTAGTGTTTAAACTCGTCTTGTATCGGGTGCATTTTCATGCAACTTTTTGAGACTATATACGCCAAGTTACTAAGCATTCGAGTTTATTGTTTTCGTGTTTTCCGATGTCGATGCCAGTTGTTTTTTTTGGCACATTTACGGCCGTCATTGTCATTTGCGTACGTGTTTGTGTTGTTTTTGCTGGGGTTTTTTCTAAGTTAAACGCGGCAGGGGTTTTTTTTCCCGCGGCCGCATTTTCACTTTTTTAGTTTCAGTTTTCATCCCCGTTCGTGATTGGTTGTGTTTCAGATGGTAGGAGTGTCTGTGCGCAACCATATAAATACACCCCAAACCGTCCGCACCTCGTGGGTTTAGTTAGTGGTGAGGAGAGAGGTTGTGCAGTGGAGTTTGGTGAGTAGTGTTTGTTTGGAGGAGGATTTTTTGCGAGTTCTGAGTGTTGTATTGTGTTTGAAAGTAGTTTTGTCATTCTTGTTGTCTTGTATTTTTTGGTTTTGTCTCAATTTTTGTCCAAGTTCTTTTTATTTATAGTCCCTTGTCAGTGTGTGTGTGTGTGTGTGTGTGTGTGTGTGTGTGTGTGTGTGTGTGTGTGTGTGTGTGTGTGTGTGATTAGTGTAGTGGTAGCGGAGGAGTGTTTTGTTTTGTCTTTTTTTTCTGTGTTAATTATTTAGTCACACAATTATGTGTGACTCAGAGGTGGCTGAGGTGAGTGAGGTGGAGGGTGTTAGTGAGGGGGAGGAGGTCGGTCAGGTGGAGGAGGTGAGTGTTAGTGAGGTTAGTGAGGTGGAGGAGGTTGGTGAGGTTGCTGCAGCAGCCTCAAGTGACAGTGATAGTGACAGTCAGACAGCTCCGCAGCCACGCACCACTACTAAGACTGGGCGGAATGTCAAGTTTAGTTATGCAGAAAATGTGGCATTGGTGCGGGAGCTGATGAAGTATCAGCGGCAGCTATTTGGGCCTGAGTCCGCCAAGGTGCCAACACGGAAGAAGACGGTGTTGTGGGCAAAAGTAGTTTCTGCTGTAAATAGTGAGGGGGTGGTGAAGCGGACGGAGGACACGTGCCGCAAACGGTACTATGACATAAGGCGACGTGTCAAGTCCAAAATGGCCAAGGAGGCGAAGTCGGCTCGCAAACCCGGTGGTGGTCCGCCTTTTATTGCCACATATTTGGACTATGAGGAGCCCATGCGGACTATAATCCCTCCAGAAGTAGTGTCTGCAACCCATGTCCGGGATTCCGATCGCCCCAGGAAGGATGGTGAGCATGTGTATTTGCCTTAACATTCTATGACATTACTTCTGGCTTACTGTATGTTTTAAATGTGTGTCATGTGACGTTGCATATTACTCCCATCTTCAAGTGTGCGTCATCAAATACATTGTTTTGGGTCATGTTTCATACAAAAGTCAATGTAACGTCTTACTTGCTTGTATGTCATGTGGTTTTTGGACAGTACATTTTCCATGTGTAGTTTGGACTTGGTGTGTCATTGAATTGTCCAGCAATAATGCTTTACTTTTGCACATTGTACATTGTGAAAGTTGGACTATGTTTTTTAATTCAGTTAACCATGTGCAATGTTTCCAAATCAGTGGTTGATATGTTAAAGGCTGGAGTAGTGCAAAGTGTCTTTGAAGGCAGTTACATGTATAATTTCATTAGTACTCAATGTAATATTGTTTAAGTCAAGGCCACTATTTGCTGGTTCATTTTGAGTCTGTATTTGTACACTGACACAACAACTGCAAGACTTAGTTACCTTACTGTTTTTTTTTTTGTTTTTGTTTTTGGCCTCATATTGTGTTAATGTGTGATGTGGAGTGCCACATCACAGACCTATTTCTATATCGCATCTGTTTTTTTCCCCCTTTTATTTGAAAATGAAGCTGTGTGTGTTTTGGCTTGTTAGTGTATGTTTTTGGAATTGTGTCCTATGTCTGTGTCCTGTATATGATTCCCTGTGTTGCACTTTCCATAGTGCATATGGCTATTGGACAATGTTTTGGGTTTGTTGTTGTGCTTTTTGTGTTTAATGTCCTTATTTTTAGATTCATAATAAAACATCCATTTTTTAAAGATGTAATGTTTATAAGCATAATGGGTGGATGTATTAACAATAGCATGAATAATGTTTTTTGTTGTTTTTTTGGATTTACAGTGTTGAAAAAAAGCAGTACTGGTCGTTCTACAGTCACTCCCATCACATCTGATGATGATGATGATGACACTGCGGAAGCAGGTAAAGTGTCCATTGTAGTATAGGTTAGGTTTGTAAATGAATGGCCATAACAAAATGTCACTTTCAATACTAGGTCCATCCAAAGAAGTCTTAAGCAGCAGAAGGCGCACTTCTGGAACACACCACAAAAAACATCTGCCAGTAAAGAAAGCAAGGTCTGATGTCCAGGGCCAACCACAGCAGGCTACCCCGCCACGAAGATTATCTACTGTTTGTTCGGTGCCCCTACTCCAAATTTTGGACACACCTCCAAGACAACAACCACACTCCCCTCATCTTGATTGTGAGTAACAAACTGTGATAACAATTAAAAATGTCAGATCTTTAAAAAACCATTTACTTAAACTCATTAAGTCAATACCCAACAAAATCTGCTATACTTACCCAAGTCAGTAAAACATGAAATGGAAACCAAACAAAATTGCCTACACAACATCCAGTAAAGATATGTATGTCCACTTCAGCCATACAGTAGCACATTGTGTGGAAGATGCTGCAACAGAAACTCATGTGTAAGCTTTGCAAATAGTAAGGTTGTTAGAATCATTTACACATGTGTGTTTGTCCTAACATTGCCAACTGCATACAAAAACATTACTATGTTTTGGTTGGAGACACTATAAGGCAACACATTATGGATTACAATGTGTTTTTAGGCAGGAGTATGTCTGATGTACCATACAACTCATGTGTTTGCTTTCAGAATGAAGTAACCAGACACATTTGCCACAAACAGGCATATGTATGTATTTAAGTAATGAGTGATGATGTTGCTAGGCCGGATATCTGAAAGCACCAGTCCATTACATGTGTTCCATGTTTAGTGCTTTGTACCAATGTATTAAACATATGGGTAAGTAACGGATAAATGTTTTTAATTTCAGCTTCTAGTCCTGGTACCAGCATCCCTCCGCAACAACAGCAACACAGTGACATGGATGACACAATCATGTTAGAAATGCATCCAGTAAGCGAAGGAATCAGCCCCCCAGCACCTATGAGTACTCCCCCACAGCAAAGCACACCACCACCCCAACACAGCCCAACAACACCAGTAACACAAGGCCCTGATCAAGTGTTCTGGACCATTTGGGCTAGACAGCAGGCCACTAATGAAGATTGCCTGCGTAGGCAGACCCAAATGTTTGCAAGCATACCATCTCACCTCAGACGAATTAGCAGAAATCTGAGTAGACAAAATGAAACAAACACAAGAATTGCAAATACCATGGAAATCATACGTGCAGACATTACACATGTCATGGGCAACTTACAGCACATAATGGAAGAACAGCACAGACAACAGCAAAGCTATATAAACATTTTAGAAAGCAATCAAATGATCAATGAATCCATGTCCAGAATTGTAGACAATCAAAATGCTGCAACACGTGAACTCAATGCCACCCTCACTAACCTCAATGAAACACTCAGATCCCTGCAGCAACAGCAAACAAGCAGCAGTTCTGGTACGACTACTCCAAATGTAACGCCAGTGTCATCACCACCAAGGCGCTCCACCAGAGCACGCCAACACGACAGTTGTAAAGGCCAGGACAAGCAACCGCCCAAATAAACATGAAAAAAAAACACACCCATTTCTTTAAAGAGAAGAGAGAAAAAACACTTACCAAGTGTATGATTAACAGAATATATATAACACTTAGCTCCTTGACAATTTGTACAACATCATTAATTATAACTGGTACAAACAACAAAAGGAATTTTGTACGCACATTTCTTCTTTATCATCTGTATTTTTTGTTAGCAGGAAACTGTTGTTTGAGCTGCACATAGATGTTAGCAGGCAGAAAGCAGTCCACTTGATTTTTTTCTGTTCATTACTCTTTCTAGATTCTAATCATTCTTTGAGCCAGCAGACAGACTAATTGGCAGCCAGGCAGATTGTCTTAAGCAGGCAGAAAGCAGACCACTTGATTTTTTTATAATCATTACTCTTTCTAGATTCTAATCATTCTTTGAGCCAGCAGACAGACTAATTTGCAGCCAGGCAGATTGTCTTAAGCAGGCAGAAAGCAGACCACTTGATTTTTTTCTAATCATTACTCTTTCTAGATTCTAATCATTCTTTGAGCCAGTAGACAGACTAATTGGCAGCCAGGCAGATTCATCCATGACCAATACAATTTACAATGTGAATTGTAACTGTTTTACATTTCTTCTCTAGACGAATTGACAAGAAAAACACAATTGAGTTGGCTAAAAGTGTCCTAATATGTTGGGGGTAATATTTAGATAATTCAGTCCGAAAATGACTGACATTATTGTTGTGCCATGTTTGTGTGTGTTAAAAATAAGTAATCTGATTTAAAAATATGATGCAGAAACAACATTTGAAATATTTGAAAGTTGAACACAAATGTGTGTAATAATGGATATATGTTGTTAAATGTGTATTGCCTTACAAATCTACAAGTTTTGGCCAGCAAACATAAGGAAATAAATTATTTTGCATGAGAAGTTTGTGTCCCTTTTATAGGCATCCTAATTCAGGTTAGAATGATTTGTAAGTGTCAACACATGTAAACACGGCTGAAAAAAGCAGGTCTATTTTTTTGCTGGGTTTTTTAACGAATCGAAAACAAATCCGACCGCAATTGAGCACTCAGAGACTAAAGGGGGGTACACACGGAGAGATCCGTGCTTAAAATCGAAGCAATCTTGCTAGATTGCTTAGATTTTAAGCACGGATCTGCCGTGTGTATGCCCTCCAGCGATAGCGATGCGCGGCCCCGCACATCGCTATCACCGATGCTAGATTGAGCTGCATGCAGGCTCAATCTAGCGGGTCGCTCACTTCACCGTTGTGTGAAGTGAGCGGCCCCCCGTCGGCTTTCCCCCTCGCTCAGCACATCGCGCTGTGCTGAGCGGGGTGAGAGATGTGTGCTGAGCGGTCTGTGTTAAGATCGTTCAGCACACATCTCTCCCGTGAGTACCCCCCTTAACACCCAAATACGAATGAATAGTGAATTCCCGTATTGTATGAAATAACAGGCGCATTTGACCGATGGTCTATTCATTCGTATTTGTGTACTTTGCCGTTCAAACCATTACGAATGTCCCAAACACTGCCGAGATTTGTGCTTAGTGAATTCCCGTGTTGGGACTTAGTAAAAAAAACACAAATCGTCCAAACTCGGATTTTTAGTAAATACTGTCCCGGATCTCTTACAATATAATACCAATAAAGATCAGAACAAAGGGATGGACCTATTATTTATCACAAACTATTCAGGACAGAGAAAATTGCTTGAATCAAGTATTTAGAAGCATTGGCACATTCTTATGAATGATGACGAACTTAAGACCCTACTGCCGCCACAACATAGAACTGTATACAGGCAGGCACCCACCATCCAGAAAAGCCTGGTGAAGAGTCACTTTAGAACAAAAGAAGAACAGAACGACACACTCAGGAATAAAAATTCAGGATTCTACAGATGCCACACTTGCCCAGCCTGTGGGAAGACAAAGAATAAAACCACCAAGCCCATCAAGAGTATTACATCATACTCCACCAATAAGGAATTTAGGATAAAAGAGAGCATCACGTGTAATTTAGTCGGAGTTGTCTACCTCCTTTCCTGTCCCTGTGGCTTACAATATATAGGAAAGACCGCTCGCACGTTAAGTACAAGAATTAATGAACATTTACTCAACATCAAAAATAAGAAAGAAAACCACAGCGTTCCCAGACACTTCAACTTTGCACATAAGAGTGACCAGTCAGTTGTTGAATTTATAGGTCTTAAACATATTAGAAAACCGTGGAGAGGAGGAGATTGGAATTCAGACCTTCTTAGACAGGAAACAATGCTGATATTTGAATTGGATACTCTCACCCCAAAGGGTCTCAATGTAGACTTTGAGCTACATCCATTTCTTAAAAAGTAGGAGACAATAAAATAATAATAAAAATAAATAACCGTAGTAATTATTATTTATTATATGTAATACCAAACAATGAAATAAATATTCCCATCCCCCTATACTTTTATTGCATTAGCCTTTCCTTTGCTAATATAATTTGAATATTTAACCTTTTTTTCTTACACTAATTAATTCATTTAACATTAGATCATACCTCTAATATGAGCGTAAGGGGGTTTATAATTAATTTATACCAACAAGGAATACAGTATATTACAACTACCCATGTATTTTGAGCATTACCGTATGCCATGTTTTTTATAACAAACTTTGCGTCCATTCGGTATCTTTTTTAATTGCTACCCACTATTTTTTTCCCTCCGGTGCTTCCTTAAATTCATAAATTGCACAACTTCTCTTTGCGTTAAAAACATTGTCCCATTAACAAAGATACCCTTATCCAATAATATAGATAATTGGCCCCTTCGGAAGGAATTGTCTTTTCTACGTGATAGCATATATTTGTCACAATTGTCCTACGTTTTATGTGTGTCTGTTTATGTTCATTACGTGTTTTCGATATGCTGCTATATATACTAAAATCAACGGAATTTAAAATGTATAATCCACTGTTCATACCATAATTAGTTATTCTATATGTTCTTACATTTACTTATGAAAACACAGACAATGGTGCTTAGTATGAAACAAACACAAACGGCCATAAACAATATTGCATATTAACGTTAGTAATATTCCCTGCTAAACATGGGGTGCAGGGAATCTAGCTACAGTGGCGTGCGGTGAGGTCAGTGGCTGGTGAGGCTGCAGGCAGGGAGGGTTACGGGGGTTGGGGATATGGGTTAGGGTAATAATAACCTAACAGTTGTCGGGATACTGCATGTCGGGATGCCGCTGTCAGTATTCTGACTGTCGGCATACCAAGCGCCAGAATCTCGATCTCATCTTTCACATATATGTCACACATTTATACAGAGGCAACTATTAGTTTATTACATTTGTGGACGCAGCAGTCCCTGACGTCTGCATGCCCGCCTGCCTTGCTCCTTAAGCAAGTGAAGAGTGGTGGCAAAGCTGATCACCTGCCTCCAGCACAATGGTCCCAAATCATCTACCGCTCCCCAGTATAGGGAACACAGGCCATCTCACAACTCCTGCAATCTGTATAATGGAGATACCCCTTTACATTTCCCCAAAAGTCATCACTGCTGACCCTTCCCAGAGTAACAGTACAACCTTCTTTCATCTACCCCTGTGTAGCAGAACCACCCATATATATCAAGCCCACCATAGTCAGGCAGAGCCACACACCCAATCTCTCCATTTCACATGTCTCATTTCCATTTACCTATTCCCCTAACACACTCCACACTGCCAGTACACAGCCACTCCTCAGACACCCAAACACAGTGCTCAGGTAGAACAGCCCATCTCAAATCCCCTCTCCTATTAGAATGTCAGCTCCTCAGAGTAAACAAGCGACAAGGAGCTGCAGCAGCTGCCACCCGTACACCCCCTCTCCCTCTACATTCGGCGCTGCCGCATCACCTTTAGTTTGCTCCAGATCAGGGTGTCTCCGACTCATGGACAGGAATCTGGGGTGACTGTAAGGAGGAGGGCACTAATAAAATCGTCTGGCTGTGTGAGGAAATATCTGGGGGGGATAATTGCCTGCTCCCACTACCTGGCGCATTTCAACTGGTCCTGGTGTGTCCGGGTCACCACAGCCCCAGTCCCACTTCCACTACCTCCGTCCTCACACAAAGCCTTCCTGCGACCCGCCAAGTCCAGCCGCCAATGAAAACAAAGCGCATGGGGAGGAGAAGTGAGAGTGGATGGCAGCAAATCGGAGGGGGCTTCGCCGCATCCCTGCTGGCAGCTGTCAGTTCACTGCTGGTGAGGAAGTATGCTACAGCCCTGTCTGGGGCCTTCTGCAACCTGCCAGGCAGCTTTGGCCGTATAGTGGTGGTGAATCTGCTACTGGCCACAGCCGCCTCTGCCCGCTACTGTGGTGCCCCCCCGCCAGCTATCGCCCCCGCCACTAATTCCTAATTCCGATGCCGTCGCAAATGTAAGGGGAGTAGCGGCAGCCAGGGTCTGGGCAACAGCAGTGAGTGCAGCTACTGCAGGGATCCCGGCCGCCAGAATGCTGGCAGGGGGCTGAGGGCTATTCCCACTCGTGGGTGTCCACGACACCCACAGAGTGGGAATAGAACCTGTGGCGAGCGCAGCGAGACCGCAAGGGGCTTTATTGTGCTACCCCCCACCGGCCATCCAACAGCTGGGATCCCGCAGTCGGTATTGTGACTGGCAGTCTCCTGACCGCCGATCACACATACCCAGCCAGATATATCTCTCCCTGTAAGCGAAACAAGAGAAGTTATCTTTTCAGGGAATTCTCAAAGGAAAAAGGTTGGAGTGTACTTGCCACCTGCCCATGTAAAGGGCGAGATGTATCAATCCTGAGAGAGAGATAAAGTGGAGAAGTTGCCCATAGCAATGAATCAACTTTTAGCTATCATTTATCTGGTCTATAAAATGACAGTTAGTAGCTGATTGGTTGCTATGGGCAACTTCTCTGCTTTATCTTCAAGAATTAATATCTCTACCCCGAAGTAAAGTCAGGATGCATGGGTCCCTGACTCCCTGGTAAGGCCCAGCATATTCCTCTTGTATTTTTATTTTTTTTATTTCTTTAAAGTAAAAATAAAAAAATAAACTCAGAACTAATTAGAGTACATTAGAATGGTAATACTTACCAGAACTCCCTCCTCAGAAAAGACTGTTGATGTTAATGAGGAGCTGTACCCAGGCAGCCAGTAGCACTGTCACCTCCCCCAGGCACCCAGCAGGACATCGTGGACGCTCCCGCAGCGCCCCCCCAGCTGTCTGCCCGGCCTGTTACCGCTTCCTCCGGGGCTGCTGCAGCTTTGATCGGGTCCGTGGCAGCTGGTTCAGGCATGATGTTCCGCGCCTGAGCCGATCGCTGTTCGCTGCGAGGGGCGGGAGCCAGCGGGAGGGAGCCGGCGGCTGCACGGCTGTACATGGGCACAGAGGTAGAGGAAGACGAGAGGTATGGAGCTGTAGGGAGGGGGGGGGGGGGGAGAATACCCCCATCGCCACCCCTTCCCCTCCCAAATACGCCCTTGTCACTGAGGCACTTTTACCAGTGCCGCATTCAGTGCATTTTTGAATGGGCTTTTACATCCCTCTCTTTGCCCTCCCCCCCCCCCCCCGCTTCCGGTCCTTTATCATTGGCGGCGGGAGGCACAGTTCTCAGTGCCTCCGACATACATTTAAAGTCGTTTTATAATGTACATTTGACTACAATAATATAAGCATATCCTTAAGACAAAAAATATATGTCCTAAGTATCTTCTTTATATTATTGAAATCATTAATGACAGGGGAGGCACTGCCTCCCCTGCCTCCCCTGACTGCACATCTCTGTCTAGCTAAGGATTGCACAGATACAGCGCTCAGTAAGGGCGGATATGATGTCCGTCTTTGGCCGCAAGTGAGGGCGCAATGATGAATAAGAAGACGAGACGGGGAATCCTCTGGCATCCTGATGAAGCCTGTGTTACAGGCGAAACGCGTTGATCGACGAACAACGGATCGGATGCACGTTTTCAAACGCTGACCACCATTGCTGATTCCAAGTGTATACCGGCAGACATCCGCCTTTTTATACATCTATATAAGACCCTTACAGCAGCCCACAGAACACCAGTGAGACTTAGAAATAGCGGTGAGTGCCTTTTGGAATTTTTCCACATCAACTACTACTGCCTTGCCACTGCTTAAAGACTTTGCTGGAAAGACTGTTACCTTGTATCAAGGATTGGACACATAGAAACATTGTTTCTGGATACAGTACCGCACAGGAGTTCTTATTACCTAGTACCTACATATTAGCTTAGTAGAATAAACCGCATGTGCGTCTCTACTAAGGCAACAAGATTACTTGTTTTTATATGCTTGTCCAGTGTCTTTTATGTATGTATACCGGTATTAGGAACTAATCTATATTGCATATGGTAATACAGCCCCTTTATACACGTATCAGATTCTCATGTGCATTGACCCTCTTAGGAACATTTTATTCATACTGATTTTTATTAATCATACTTCACATATAGTACATTGCCTGCAAATACATTTTTTTTCCGTTGGATATTGAAATTAGACATTTATAGACTCTGTTTTATATTCTTAAGAATAATAACATTTATAACCTCTTTTATACCATTTGCCATAGTCTTTTGTGTAATAGCGCTGGGAGTAACCACTGTTCCATAGATTCGATAGGGCTAGTGGAAGCCCACTTCTCCATAGCTGCTTTTTACACAGAAGGTTATAGCGCAGCCCTCATCCATATATTTTTTGATATCTGTTGCTGTACCAACTGGACTTTGATTGAGCCTCCTTAAATGGTGAACTAGCTGAAAAAATTTACATTGAGCCACTGAAATATTACAAAGTTAATGCATTTCATGAGGTAAAATAATATCTGCTAAATAAATCATTGTATGGGTTAAAAAGTGCTCATTCCTGGTACTGTACTTATAACTTGACAGTGTATTGCTGGAAATGTACTTTGTACATTCTAAAACTGAGCACTGCCTGTCAGGGCCAGTTCTTGCCCTTGTGGCGCCCCGGGCAAAAAGATAGGGGCGTGGCTTCATTCGGGGGCGTGGTCAGTTATGCCCCCATTTGTGCCCCCTGTAGTGCCGCTGGACGAGAAAAAAAATGTATACTTACTATCCCCGCTCCTGATTCCATACCGCTGCAGACAGCCGCCGGCGCCGCTCCTCTCCTCAGATCAGCATAAACACTAGAGGTCAATTATGTCTCCTAGCGTCTGTGCCACAATGCTGTGCGGTGTGCGATGACGTCATCGCGCACCGCACAGCAAAGGTCCCCTCCACGAAGGGAAACTAGACGCGTAGCGTCTGGTTCCCTTCACAGCGGGGGACCAGCGGGGGGCACAGCGGCGGGGGGCACAGTAGCGGATCTTGCCATGGTGCGGCGCCCTCTTTAGGACGGCGCCCCGGGCAAAAGTCCTGCCTGCCCGTGGCAAGGTCCGCTACTGCTGCCTGTACTATAAGTTAAAGATGATCTCTTGTAAAGGATCTACTGCTTGCAAGCCAACAGAGCCATATAGCAGACGTTAAATTGTTGTTTGGTGACAGGTTCAGACCTAAAGATCTTGGGCTGGCACACCAACTGCTAGTTCTAAGGAAACTTCAAAATCTTAATGCTGGGACTGTTACTATAGACAAAGATACACTGAACCAATGCTTATCAAGTTTAAAACGGTAGACACTAAACCAGGGCCACTGATAGCTGAGCAGGGCCTGGGCACTGGGAGTGCGGCCAGATCCAGGACGTGTGACCATGTTTCTACAGAAAAAACTATGCAATGTGGTGCATGCTTTGTCCCCTTAAGCAGCTGACCCAGGCCCATCCAACTGGGTGTGGATCATTAGAACTACACTAAAAATGTCTGCAGTCAATAGGTCGACCACTTATGGTCGACATGCATTAAGTTGACAGGATCAAAGGGTCGACAGGGTCAAAAGGTCCACCGGAAATAGGTAGACAGTAGAAAAGGTCAACAGGGTCAAATGGTCATCAGGGTCAAAAAGTCGACATGGAAATCGTTGATACAAAAAAAGTTAGACACAATTTTCTTTTTTTGTGTGTTTTGTCACTTTTCTTCCACAAAAAAACCATGTCCCCTCACATGGGTCACTATGCTCAGGTTACTATTCTGAATTGTAGTCCACGTGGATGGTAAAGTATGAAAAAGTTGTAAAAAAATGAAGAGAAAAATACATGGGTCAAAAGGTGAACTGTGGCAAAAGGTCAACATGACAATGGTCAACACATATATGGTCGATATGTGTGTTGACCATTGTCATGTTGACCTTTTGCCCCAGTTGACCTTTTGACCCAGTTGACCTTTTAACCCTGTTGGCCTAATGTGTGTCGACCATTGGTGGTCGACCTATTGACTGTAGACCTTTTTTAGTTTAGATCTATATACCGGATACCATCCAACCTGTACACGGCTGGGTAATCAATATTTGTCCCCTCCCTTGGTGCACCTGGTTAAACCTGTCAGTACATTAATTGACAAAGGGGGTTATTCAGGTTTATTAGCAAACCAAAAAAGCAAGCAACTGGGCAAAACAAGCAAAAACAAACAACCAAATGGAGATCGGGCGCAAATTTGGGTCGTTGATCTAATGCTGCTGCTCTAAAAAACAGGATAAGTCAGTCCTGTTATACCACACCAAAAACAATATAGATACAAAGGAGCAGCGCTGGTGTATAAACAATGAGATATAGATGGATAGGAAAAAAGGTGGGTTTATTAAAACAATTAATAAAACATGTTAAAATTGAAAGATATCACCGACATGTGCTGTTATGTAGATGAGTGTCCGTTCCTTTAGAAATTACTGGACTGTAAATAGAAATGGTATCTATAGTGGGACGAATGGCATATCCACCCCTTCATTACCCCTCCATTACTACAGCGCTTTACAGGGCGGAAGTATTAAGAAAGCGTGTCACAATAGATTCATCACGTGACCATATCCCGTTGCTAGGCAACGCCGCCACAAATACGAACTCCTCTATTGACACACTATACGAATCCAGCATTAATCACTGGACGAAAATGATGATGTGGGTCACTGTGCACAACACAAGCCCACTTCTATCTGATAAATAACCCTTATGTGCGAGCGGCTAAAGGTTGATAGTCACATGACCGCATCACTCTGGTTAAACCAGAAAGTATTTCCTGGTTCAGGGATTAATTAATCTTTTTTAGAACGTTATTAAAATATGAAATCATGATTCCTATTTATGAGTCTGTGCTGTGTACCCATTTTGGGTTTAATCACATATAGATACATGTGTTTTTATTAGTTATTTAATTGATTGAGATGGATTGGATTAACAGGTGTGGACCAATTAAGAGCTACTATGGGTATAAATGCCCTGCCTATTCACAGGATCAATCACCTTTGAAAAAGCTGCAGGACCTGCAGCGAAACGCGTCAGGTGTTGCTGTACTATCACTGACTGTTTGCTGCCTACTTTGTGCCCGGACCAACTGGACTACAAAAGCTTTTATTTACACCTCGCTTGGTGAACGGACTTGCAAACTTGGCACTTCCTTCCACGTACAACTTACTCACAAGGTTGCGCAATCTGTTGAGGACCCAGGATTCAGGTTCACTTCCTTCATATGGAAATTCCTAAAGGGACTTTGCCTCTAGCGGTGCGTATGTGAACTCTACATCCGTGGATATGCCATTCGTCCCACTATAGATATCACTTCTATTTACAGTCCAGTCATTTCTAAAGGAACGGACACTCATCTACATAACAGCACATGTCGGTGATATCTTTCAATTCTAACATGTTTTATTAATTGTTTTAATAAACCCACCTTTTTTCCTATCCATCAATATCTCATTGTTTATACACCAGTGCTGCCCCTTTGTATATATATTGTAACTGGTCAAAACAATGTTGCAAAACAGGTGGGGCAAATGTATCGTGTGCAGAGAGATTTAGATTTGGGTGGGTTATATTGTTTCTGTGCATGGCAAATATTGGCTGGCCCCATATCACAAAAATAACAAAAGCAATGTGTCTAACTACAAAGGCAGATATAGAGCAAAATCCCACAACTAATTGAATTCCCCCATTATTTCAAAAGACATTGGGCCTTATTCTGATATCTACAGTATTGCACAACCGCAGGGAAGTAGCTGTAAAACAGTGTACACGTACAACTAATATTCTTTTTTGTATAATCTGTTTTTATTTAGAAAAGGATGAAAAGTACATTTAGATTTACAATATAACGTCACATGACTGAAGATAATGGTATGCTAGGTATATCAGGCTGAAAAACTTGCAGTCTAGTATAGTTTATTATGGAGCAATAACATTTTTCCAAGAGAGTGTGTGATGGGAGCATAGGAACGCCATCTGACTATTATCAAAACATTGAATATAATCTAAACAACATAGAGAATAATATAGAAAAGCAATAGGAAAGAGCAAGATGTAAGAAAGAAGAAAAGGAGGAAGTAGAATGTGGAGTGACCAATTCCAGGAGATTGTCATGTGAAAGAAGGAGGATTCCATGGCAGTTCCCATCTTATTTATTAGCATATATATATATATATATATATATATATATATATATATATATAGTCCTTGTATTCTTTTGAGGATTTATATTCTATCCAGGGAAACCAAGTGGCTGTGAATTCTGAAAGCCTGTCCCTGGAGGCTAGGAGAATGTTTTCCATATTCATATAATAATCGATTCTAGTGAACCAAATTGTCCGTGTGAGCGGAGATGGAGATCTCCATAATGTGGGAATAACTGCCCATGCTGCACTAGACAGATGACGGAGCAGAGATGTTCTATATTGAGCTAATGAGGTGAAGGAATGGGATAACAGCCAGAAAGCTGGGTCAGAGGGGATGGGGATGTTAAGTATGTCTTGGGAAATAGAGATGATATCGTCCCAGTATGGCCTAAGTAGAGAGTAGTCCAACCAAATATGCAACAAGGAGCCAATGGTGTTAAGACATCTCCAGCATTTATCTGTCACCTTAGGGTATATGGCATGGAGAAGAGAGGGGTGTCTGTACCATCTCATTAAAAGTTTATATTGAATTTCTTTCACCTGTATACAAACAGAACTACAGTATTATGAGCTTTGAGAAATATAATCTCCCATTCCTTTTCTGAAAATTTAATCCCAAGGTCCCTCTCACAGGCCAACTGAAAAGATGGAGATGTCTGAGCATTGGGGACTTGTAGCAATTTATAGATAGTGGAAACTGCATGTTTAGGGTCAAAAGTAGAGACACATAGTCTCTCAAATGATGTTAATTCTCTAGAAGCCTGAAGGAATCTATTTTTGGAGTATAGGAAGTGTCTAAGCTGTAAATATTTCCAAAAATTGTGTGGTGGGATATCCCATTTAGATCGTATTTCTGAAAATTGTCTAACCCTTGAGGAGATTGCCAGCTGACCCACCCTGAAGAGCCCTTCCAAAGCCCAGTCACGAAAATGGGAGAGTGTTAGACCAGGTAAGAAGTCAAAGTTGGCCAGGAAAGAGGTTAGCAGACAAAAGTCTGAAGAGATACAAGACCAGCGGCACTCCTTTTTCCAAAAGGAAAGAGTTGGAGAAATAATTGGTTTGGCAAAAGGAGGTTTATGCAGAGAAGAAAGCCAAGGGAAGATTTCAGGCTATTGTTGCATATAAAGCCCTTCCAGGACTACCATTGCTTAGTCTACTGACTTCTCATCCAGTCCAAGACTCTATTAAGTAAAATTGCCCAGTAATAATTTCTAATATCCGGTAGTTGAAAACCACCCTGCCAAATGTAGCAAGCCATAGTAGCCCCACCAATTCTAGGTAATTTCCGGGACCATATAAATTGTTGTATTAAGAGTTGGACGGACCTAAAGCAGGAGTCTGGTACTTGTATGCGCAGAGCCTGAAGTTTGTAAAACAGTTTAGGGATAGTGTTCATCTTCACAACATTCACCCTTCCCAGCCAGGAAAGCGGCTTAAGATACCATCTACTATAATCTGCTTTAAGAGTCCGAATAAGAGGCAACAATTTTTGTGAAACTAGGTGGGAATATCTCGTTGTAGTTGTATTCCTAAGTAAGTAATATTGGAGGTATTCCAAGTAAAAGGAAAGGAACGTTTGAGCCTGACCACTATATCTAGAGGGGAGGAGATATTTAAAGCACATGACTTGGATATGTTGACCTTAAAATTAGAGCGATAACCAAAAGTTGACAGTTCCTACATAAGATGGGGGAGGGAGGAAATTGGATGCGTTATTGTAGCCAGTATATCGTTGGCGAACATTGCAAGTTTGTGCTCCGTATCTCCAACTCTCAGACCAGTAATATGATCAATGGCTCTAATAGCCCTAGCAAGAGCTTCGATACATAGGACAAAGAGCAGGGGAGACAATTGGCAGCCCTGTCGTGTCCCATTACCTATGGAGAAAGGATCAGGTAAGGAACCGTTAACCTGAACCCGGGCAGTGGGTGACCTATAAAGTGCCATAATCCTACTAAGTGCTCACAGACCCAGTCCGATGCGCCCCAGTACAGACCCCAAAAATCCCCAGTTGACTCTGTCAAAAGTCTTTTCGGCATCAGTGGACAACAATACAGTAGGGGAACTATCACGAGAGGCTAAGTGGATTAAATTTAGAACCTTGGTGGTATTATCTTTTGCCTCTTGGCCTGGGACAAACCCCATTTGGTCTGTGTGGATAAGAGAAGCAGGGCTGGCTCCAGGTCTACTAGTACCCTGAGCGAGAATCTTAATGCATCTCCCCACCCCCACCAAATGTGTGCGCCGAAGGCGAGCGCGCTCCTGAAAAAGTGGGCGTGGCCTCAACTATATATTATCAAATTATAAATATACTGTATGATCACCCTCCTCTACATACAAAATTGGCAACCTTACACATAATGCCCACAGTAGTGCTTATTATATGTAATACCTCCAGCAGTGCCAGATACACAGAATACCTTCAGCAGTGCCAGATATGCAATCCCAAAAGAAATCAGACAGAAAGTTGACCTTTTCATTTATGTCTGAATGCTAAATGACCTATTCCGGGCTCTCCCAGACTCAATCAACTTCTGCCCATCACAAATGCTCAAGCAAATGTTAATCACTGTAATAAAGCCATGTGAGTATATCTGAGTTCTGCTTCTATAAATGTCCCAGATGTAAAGTACATAGCTGGAAGTGAGCATCCAGCAGGTGCACACATATGCATACACACAGGCACACAGCTGCTGCATCCACCTTAGCAGGGAAACATGCCTGTTCTGTAAGGGACCCAAATAGCAGCATGTGCACAGAGGTGCCCCTGTATGTGACCTGTGATTTAGACAAAGCAAAGCTCGGGTTCCATCTGTTAATGTTGTGGAAAGAAGAGAGCAATACTGCTCAGTCTCCTTGCCATTCCCACTCCTCCTGCTCACACCACTATAGCATCCCTGTTATACAGTAGATGCCAGCTCTGGGGCTGCTTGAGCAGCCCCAGCAATTGAGCTGCCGCTATCAGTGCCCATGCTTGCCATGTGTCAGTCATATGAATGAGCACCCCAGTCATTCTGAGAACTTGGCTCCGAAGCCCCCTGTCACACAACAGCTGCTGCACCTCTCCCAGTGACTGGGGCGGGAGGGACCCCACACAGGCAACATCAGCAGCCCAGGAGCACTCACGCTAACACAGGCATAAAGTTTCTCCTGCAGGTTTCCTGTAGCACAGTGGCTCCTGGCACCTAGAGAAAGGGAGCCCCCTGATTGGTGCCAGCCATGCTACTGCAGCTCACACTCCCCCTTTCACAAGCTTACTCACAGCAGTGAGAAGCAGCAGGTCTTTGTCACTGGTTTTGGGGGTTTTTTGCAACCCCTATGTATCCCGTGTTTGGGTCTTTCCTTACCTATATGGTGATTTCTCTGCATTAGGAGACCACTGAAGAAATTGAGCCACCCTAGGCAGACAATGTCTTGAGATGCTATTCAGTATGTATATAGGAGATTGCGTGTTACAGAAGCCACATGTTTGTGTAGAAATAAATATGTAATCTTCATATAACAAAGGCTCTAATTCACTAATAACCCCAGCAGCACCCCCATCCTTAATGACCCAGCAGCTCCCCCATCCCTAATCACCTGGCAGCACCCCCATCCCTAATGACCCGGCAGTACCCCCATCCCTAATCACCCGGCAGCACGCCCATCCCTAATCACCCAGCAGCACCCCCAACCCTAATCACCTGGCAGCTCCCCCATCCCTAATCACCTGGCAGCTCCCCCATCCTTAATGACCTAGCAGCTCCCCCATCCCTAATCAACCGGCAGCACCCCCATCCCTAATGACCCGGCAGTACCCCCATCCCTAATCACCCGGCAGCACCCCCAACCCTAATCACCTGGCAGCACCCCCATCCCTAACGACCCGGCAGTACCCCCATCCCTAATCACCCGGCAGCACCCCCATCCCTAATAACCCAGCAGCACCCCAACCCTAATCACCTGGCAGCACCCCCATCCCTAATGACCCGGCAGTACTCCCATCCCTAATCACCCGGCAGCACCCCCATCCCTAATCACCCAGCAGCACCCCCAACCCTAATCACCTGGCAGCTCCCCCATCCCTAATCACCCGGCAGCTCCCCCATCCCTAATCACCTGGCAGCACCCCCATCTTTAATGACCCGGCAGTACCCCCATCCCTAATCACCCGGCAGCAACCCCATCCCTAATCACCCAGCAGCACCCCCAACCCTAATCACCTGGCAGCTCCCCCATCCCTAATCACCCGGCAGCACCCCCATCCCTAATGACTCGGCAGTACCCCCATCCCTAATCACCCAGAAGCACCCCCATCCCTAATCACCCGGCAGCTCCCCCATCCCTAATCACCCGGCAGCTCCCCAACCCTAATCATCCAGCAGCTCCCCCATCCCCAGAGCCGGCCCTAGGCATAGTCAAACTTGGCAATTGCCTAGGGCATCTGATATGCATAGGGGCACAAGAAGCTTCTGCTGATTAAAATGATATGCGGATATGTGTAAGGGACATTATGTGTCAGTATGTGTATAAGGGCATTAACAATGTGCGGCATATGTGTAAGGGAAATTATGTGTATAAGGGCATTAATAAGGGTTGGCATAATGTGTAAGGCGCATTATGTTTATAAGGACAGTAATAATGTGTGTCATGTGTAAGGGGCATTACTGTGTGGCATTATGTGTATAAATGCATTACCTATGTGTGGCATTATGTGTATAAGGTGCTCTACTGTGTGGCGTAACGTATAGAAAGGGCACTACTGTGTGGTCTAATGTGAATAAAGAGCAATATGGTGTTCTGTAATGTGAATAAGGAGCAATATGGTGTGGTGTAATGTGAATAAGGAGCCATATGGTGTGGTGTAATGAGAATAAAGAGCAATATGGTGTGGTGTAATGTGAATAAGGAGCAACTCAGTAGGATGTTATGTGAATGAAGGGCACTACTGTGAGGAGTAACGTATATAAGGTAAAGTGGTACTACTGTGTGATGTAATGTGAATAAGGGACACTATTGTATGATAAATTGTGAATAAAGTTGCACTGCTGTGAGGCATAATTTGAATTGGGGGTACTATTGTGTGGCCATGCCCCTTGCCAGCAAAAACACATACCGTTTTGGGCTGTGCGCCGAATGTGCACACTGTTCTTATTTAAATTACAGGGGTATGGAAAGAAAAAAGGACTGCTATGGGTGGGGGGTGATGGTGCTGGGAAAGGGGTGCAGGGTCAGAGGTGGAACTAGCGGTGGTGCTAGGGGGCACCAGCCAAAATCTTGCCTAGGGCAGCATATTGGTTAGGGCCGGCTCTGCCCATCCCTAATCACCCGGCAGCACCCCCATCCCTAATCACCCAGCAGCACCACCACCATCCCTATTTCACTAATAATACACAGCAGCCAAACCTCTGAATAACAGTCAGACATATGTAATACCCCCCTCACCCCAGCTGCTCCACTTACTGTGGCTGTGTGGTCCACCGCCTCTCACTGCCAGCAGAGACAGCAGGTCCCGTCACAGAAGAAGGGCTGAATGAGGAGGTAGGCGTATGGGCTGGGAAAGAACTCAGGGAGCCTGCTCTTTAATGCAAACAACTTCAGCGCAGCTGTGGTCAAGTGTTCCTCCTTGTACGTGCTGCCCTCGCTCCTCCACGGCAATGAGACGAGTCACGAGATCAGATGCCTCTCCATGATCTCATTCCCGGTTTGCAACAGCCATGTCACTGTAGCACCGCCCGCCTACCTCATCTAGGCAGCGCACAGTGGGTCTCAAGTAAACCAGGCAGTAGTTCCTTGCCAGGTGCCCTTAGTAACTCGGTGCCCAGCGCGGCCGCTCCTACTGTATGTGCCTGGAGCCGGCCCTGATGAGAAGGAAGGATGTTGTTCAGTCTATTCGCCATCAGTTTTGCAAAAAGTTTGACATCAACATTGAGAAGAGATATGGGCCTATGACTGGAGCACACCGAGGGGTACTTACCGGGTTTCGGAAGAACAGTAACGTGGGCTTCTAAAGACTGGTCAGAAAAATTAGTATCTGCAGTGATAGAATTAAAAGCTTGCAGAAGAAAGGGGATTAGTAAACCTTTAAATTGTTTATAGTAAGTTGATGGACAACCATCCGGTTCCGGACTCTTACCAGAAGGCGTGGAAGCTAGAGCTACCTCCAACTCTTGCGGAGTAAAAGGTAATTCCAGGGCTCCCCTGTCCAAGGGAGGAAGAACGGAATAAGATACCTTTTCTAAATATGCCTTCGCTCTTAAAGTGTCAAAAAGAGGCGCTGCATCTCTGGAGTGTCCCCATAAGTTATATAAGAGAGAATAGTACTGACTGAAACAAGCTGCTATTTCAGGAGTCTTGAAACATAAGGTACCTTTGTGATCTTTCATATTATTAATAAACAAGGAAGTTCGTTGGGCTCTAAGTGGCTTAGCTAAGAGACGACCAGGTTTATTACCCCATTGGTAATATTTAGAGTTACATTTACGGATGGAGAGCTGGATGCTATCATTAAGGGTCTTCTTTAGTTGTACCCGTGTTTCAAGTAAATCTAAATATTAAGTCTCTGACAAAGATGATTTATGAGAGGCCTCTAGAGAATGGAGTTTTGTAACAGTGTGGCGATAAACGCTGATCTCTGTTTTTTCATAAGTATACCTAACTGTAAATTTACCCCGTATAGTGCATTTATGCGCTTCCCAGTCCGTATTGTTTATGGAGAAAAATTTGATTAAGGCCTTCTCAATTTCCCCCTTGCAGTATTGATAGTAGGGATTCGTTAAGACGCCAAGTCCACTGGCCAGGTGTATTTAAAGGAACTGATAAAGTCATGAACACTGGGGCGTGGTCAGACCAAGTTTTCAAGCCAATGGAAGAATCTATTAGTAAGGGAAGGTGTCTATGGCTGAGGAACAGATAGTCAAGACATGAACTAGCTTGGTGTGGATTGGAGTAAAAGGAGTAATCCCGATCAGAGGGGTGGAGGACCCTCCAGGAGTCAGCCAGCTGGAGATCGTGGAATAAACGTTTAACTTGGCGATATTTACATTGGGAGGCCGTGGGAGTATTGGAAGAAGAATCTAAGGATGGATCCATTGTCCAATTCAAATCTCCCCCTAAAACAACAATGCCCATAAGGAGAGATTCTATTTGAGAAAGTGAAGACTGAAAAAAGGAAACCTGATCTTTATTAGGAGCATAAACTGCAACAAACGTGTAATAATGCATATATATTTTACAATTTACCACTAAAAGTCAGCCAGGAACCAGCTTATGTACTAATATGTCGGTCAACTGAAGTCTCCTAGAGAACAATATCGCTACACCTTTCGATTTATTCCCTGGGTTGTTACTGTAAAAAGCATGGGGAAAATGGTAATTAATCTAAGAAGGGCTGCGAGCTGAAATTTTAAAATGTGTCTCCTGAATCAAAGCAACGTCTACTCTATCAGCCCAGAGAGACCAGAGAAGGGAGGACCTTTTCTCTGGGACATTAAGACCCTTTGCGTTAATTAATGATATTTTAAGTTTACCTGGTGATGTCATAGGAGATATAGGACCTGATGGAATGCAATAGGTCTAGAATGGTCAAAAAATGGGAGTGAAAAGATAAGAGAACAGGGAGGAAAAAGAAAAGAGAGAGAGAAAAACAAATCAAGTAGGAAAAGTAACAATAACATACAAAAAACCCACAGTGGCGAGGCTGATCCATCTAAGAATCAGAAACCCAAGAGGCAAGTAGCAGAGAGCGGGTAGGAGGGGCCGGGGAGCCACCGCCGAAGGCATATTTAAAAGCGGAAAACAATATCAAAACAATCATTACACAGATATAGTCATAATTAACTGTAAACAACGTTGTCGTCAAGAAATCTTCAAATAGTATAAAGACAGAAACATTTCAATAAACAGAAACCAATAATTAATGGCCCAAAATATAATAGAAAAAACCTAGTCTCACTGGTAACAGAACAATAGGATAATTCTCACCTGCGGAGAGAGAAAAAAATTCACCTAAACCTAAGGAGAGAATTAGGAGTGACATATACCAACAAGTGACATAGGTTTATCAATCAGGTTATGCTGGTGCCAGAGGGGGATACATTTGCCCTCTTCTTCCTGGGGCTTCGCACCTCCTGCCAAGAGGATCCATTACTCAGAAGATGCAGGGATAGCAATTTAGGCATAGGGAAGTCCCAATTGCGTAATTCAAGTTTCGGTAATCCAAGACCAGAGCAGAACATCGGGAGGTCAGAATGAGAGCTAAGAATGTGAGTCTTCCCCGAGGAGGAAACTTGGAACCTGAAGGGGAAACGCCAACGGTACTTCAATTGGCGTCTACAGAGTTCTTCCATTAGGGTCTTGAGGAATTTCCGCTGTTGGAGAGTATGCCAGGACAGATCTTGGTATATATATATCATTGAACCATTGGAATCGACTCCATTGAGTTGGCGAACTTTACGCATAATGTCATCTTTTTGTGTAAAGTAGTGTAATCTGCAGAACACATCATGTGGGTGATCAATTGGAAGACTTCCTGGTTTCAGAGCAGGGTGGGCCCTATCGAAGATAATGGTGTCGTTAGGGTCATTACCCAATGGGGGTCATTCAGAGTTGTTCGCTCGCTAGCTGCTTTTAGCAGCATTGCACACGCTAAGCCGCCGCCCTCTGGGAGTGTATCTTAGCTTAGCAGAAGTGCAAACGAAAGATTAGCAGAATTGCGAATAGAAATTTCTTAGCAGTTTCTGAGTAGCTCCAGACTTACTCAGCCATTGCGACCAGCTCAGTCCTTTTCGTTCCTGGTTTGACGTCACAAACACACCCAGCGTTTGCCCAACCACTCCCCCGTTTCTCCAGCCACTCCTGCGTTTTGCAACTCGAGCGCCTGCGTTTTTCCGCACACTCCCATAAAACGGCCAGTTTCCGCCCAGAAACACCCACTTCCTGTCAATCACACTACGATCAGCACAGCGATGAAAAAGCTTTGTTATGCCGTGAGTAAAATACCTAACTTTTGTGTAAAATAACTAAGCGCATGCGCTCTGCGAACCTTGCGCATGCGCAGTAAGCGACTAATCGCAGTATAGCGAAAATCAGGAATGAGCGAACAACTCGGAATGACCCCCAATACCTCATTAAAGATCTATGTAAGGGCTGGTCTTCAGTTTTCCGGCTGTTGGGATCCCGATGCACAGTATACCGGTGCCGGAATCCCTACACCCGGCATACCGACACCTTTTCTCCCTCTTGGGGGTCCACACCCCCCTGGATGGAGAAAAGATAGCATAGAGTGCCACCGTGCCCGCAGTATGGCGAGCCCGCAAGGGGCTCATTTGTGCTTGTCCAGCTGTCAGTATGCCGGCGGTCGGGATTCCATCATCGGTATGCTGGCCGCCAGGAGCACGGCCACCGGCATACCATACTATACTCCTTTGTAAGATCATCAATCAAGCCAGTATGATGGACATCTTCCAGTAAGCCCTGCACACTAATGTTATTTCTCCTCCCCCTGTTGTCCAAATCCATCACCCGTGATTGAAGAAATCGAATCTCGGTCGACTGAGCCTCAATGACGTTCGTAAATGACTTCAGAAACGTGTTGGAAGAGGTATAGTGATCCTCTAGATTTGATATCCGGTCAGAATGACTAGAAATGTCCTATCTCATAGTAGCCAATTCACGTCTCACGGTGTCCTGTAGATCTTGTTTAGTGGGAAGGTTTATCATATAAGCCAGGATGTCCCGCAGCAGGGCTTCAGCGGTCAGCAGGCATTATATAGGGAGATATTACCACCGGGAGTGGCCGTGGCTGGCTCCGGCGGTGTGAGCGCTTCCGCACTCAGCTCCTGTCAGTCCGTGACCCAAGATGGCCACCGCCAGGAATGGTCTCCAGCACGGCGCTCACTGACTCTCCTCCTCAGCAAGGGGAGAGGGTTCTCCTATTTTTCAGGTAAGGCACTGGGAGTGCAGGGTCTTCAGTGTCCGGGGGAATAATGGTGAGTCGAGATAGGAGATAACCTAGTCCTGAGGCCGCTCCTCCATCCTCCCCCGCCTCATGCCTTGAACATCTCAGCTTTGCTTAAATACTGCCACCAGGCTACCTCCCGCTTGCTTGCACCTCATGTCATTTGTCTGTCAACCCTTTCCACTAGATTGTTAGCTCTTCAGAGCAGGGCCCTCTTCTCAACACATTTCACTCACAGCTCTCCCCTACTCATCAACCATCTTTACCCGCTTTTTCTCCTGCTGGTAAAGGCTCATCTCCATCTATGGCCACCAGCCCCTAGTAGTACGATGATCACTCCCTCACTACTTACATCTTAGCTGCATTATGTCTTGAGAATGTGTGGTGCTCTTTGTTACCTTTTACTCTATTTCTGTTATTTATTTATTGTAATGCCAAGTTTTGTTTCCCTGTACTGTCCTTTGTACGGCACTGCAAAACACTTGTGGCGCCTTATAAATAAAATGTAAAAATAATAATAATAATAATAATAATAGGAGCCTATGGTTGCCTGTGTCGAGTGCTGTGTGCGACAGGTCTGGAAGTCCCAACCGGCCACTGTGAGTACTCGAGACCCCGGTTTAGAAGGTTGGCAAGGCCTCAGAACACGGGAGCATCTCCAGACGTCCCCGGACAGCAGGAGAGTTATGATCATATTAGGAAGGCTCACAGGGCAATATAAAAAGGGTTGAGAGCCCTCCAGGGAAGGAGATTGGGTTAGAAATCCTAGTCAGGGAGACACTTGGTAGGAGCTCTCTCTAAGCACGTCTGCCTGCTCAGACCTCCAGGCCACGCCCCCCACAACTAATATTCTAATGCTACAGGAGGCACCTATAGGAAAAATAATCCTCCTGCCAGCATCTGCCCTTTGTGTGCTGAATCCGTAGACAATGGATACAGCCCTTGGCAACCTGCGTAAGCAAGAGAAAAGTACTAAGCTTACTCAGACTGGCCATCAGAACTCTTCTGCTGGGTCCAAGAAGTCTGCATTCAGCAATACAGACCCTGGGATCGGCATTACTACAAAATGGGGGCGTTATGCCTTTATTTTGTAGAACAGTCCTGGTCGCCACCGCCGCTCTGACCCCTAAACGCCGTTGAATCATTGATATGCTGCAGCATTTGGGGGGCATAGCAGGGGTGACAAGTGTTCATGCAGGACTCATTCTGCACATGCCCACTTCCCCCAGCATCATATTTGTACGTAAATCATTGGGTTTCCGTACATATCCGAATCGCCTATTCTCAACATTGCATGTGACAACAAACTGCAATCGATTTGTCTTCCAGTACCAAACATCATGGTCGGACTAAGCACATTGCCATAAGACACCATTTTATAAGAGAGATGGAAGATGGCAAATTTATTAGTGTGAAATATGTAACAAGTGAAGAGAATCTTGCGGATATGTTAACCAAAGGTTTGATGTCACTTTGATGTACTAGGGTGATAGGGTGTACTATGGTGATAGGGTGTACTAGGGATGTGCTGTCTCTCTCTCACTGCTGAATCCAGGACTCCATGCCTAGACTGAGGTAAGATACACGTATGGGCATATCTATAATGAATGCAGGGGCCACCACTGGGTCCAGGAGGGGCCACACTGCACACACTACAACCTTTCAAAATACTCAACTCTTGATCAGCACCATTTTCTCAGAGATCTGCGCATGCGCAGTGGACTCCTTTCATGGAGGCTGCACACGGGCACTCCTCTCATTTGATCCACTCCTGGGTATACTGTGATAATGTCAATTATTATCTTTAAACATAAAGCTATACACTATTACCGTGGAGCCGCTATGGCCGCTAGACCAAGTGCACGTGCTACGCACTTTGTACGCTATTTGCGTACAGAGTCCCGCACGTGGTACGCACTTGGCGTACACACGCTGCGCTGAGTGTACGGATTACACACAGCGGGCGCACACACAGTTGATAACCTTTACCTTGCTAATAAAACACAGTGAGAATATACTTATACTCTAAACATTAATAACCAAGTACTGTAATGATGTAACGTTTAAAAACCTTAACAATGTGTATGCTGTTTGAGCGATTGAGACTCTAAGAGGGCCCTTTGCAGTAAACAGTGAAAACACAAGACCTGGTTTGGATTTAAAAACCACAGCAGCTCTAACACCGCCGTGGATGGTTTAAAGAAAAAGAGAAACACAATACAAGTTATACACTACAAACTAACATCAAAATCTAACACAATAACAGAGAATAATATGAACAATAACAAACAAGAGTGAACAAATTGAAACGAATGGCGAACAGAATGGATAACAAAATGGCTACAGAGAAATATATATACGTAGGGATCATTCGCAAGCGCGTCCTGGATCCAGCCCTCAGCATTCAGAGAGAAAGCCTTCAGAGAGAGTGAGTGTCTGGCCAGGCAATGGTGGTCTTTATATACACAACATACATTCACAATACAATGGTCCCTATAATCTCATTGTTCATTGGACACAGGAATGTGTCTCCACATTATAGCAAAGGTCATAGGTGGATTTCAACAGGTGGGCTGTGTCTTTCCCCAACTGCTCTGGTGGGAGGTATCCTCAGGATTCCCGCCGCATGTGTAATTTACAGCAAATACAGTTAATGTTCATAAACTACATTTGTACATAACTATACGCAGGAGCGAGCAATCTTTTCCTAACTAGCATCGGAATGTTACTCTTAAAATACCCTACAGCTGGATACTAGACACCACCTTTCAACCTTTGTCTGACCCTTCCTATCATGTAAAGAGGAATCTCTCTGTCCAGGAACAGTTTAAACTAAACATACTTGCTGACATTGTCTAGGGGAATATTTACTATAAAACACACTATTTGGGTTAAATATGCTATGATCGAGTCGCACGCTAGACGCTTACAAACTCTACCGTAAAATGCGCCGGAGCGATCTTACGCAAATTGCGGATATGTGCATGCACGGCAGAGCGTGTGCATGCGCAGCGGGCATGTGCATGAGGGGTTAGTACAAGGCATATGCATCAGGATAGTTTTCGACTTTGACAGTCCACCCTTTGGCAGTCAACAATAACTGCCACTATCTAAACAATTTAAGCAGAAAAATACATAATACCGTGAAATACCTATATATGATTGGGTGTAGGGAGGAGAGGAGAAGGTGGGAAATGTATGACCTAGTGGGATACTAAAAGCATGTATGTATGAAATTCATGTCTGAGGGGGTCATGTATCATCGTGCCGTACAAGCTTCGAGGTATTGCGAAGTATACATTGAATCCTTCTTATCCCGTATTAAGGGTCTGTAAGTGGGCTAACAAACTCTACCGAGCTCTTTTCAGCTTTTAGTTCCAACAAATGGGGTGCACATTAGTTGATGATACGTGATGGGGGAAAATATGTGAGTGCTAATATATGTGCCTATATTACCTGTCGACTATGTGTGTCACTACCTGAAGATCGTAGAGATGAAGATAAGAAACATGCGTTATAAATGCATTCATATGATTATGTATGTGATTGTCCTTGGATGTCTTGTTGATGTCTTGTTGATGTCTTGTCCGGGTTGCTGTATCTTTACTGTAAGTGGTAAGCAAAGTTTTTCAAGTGTCCATAGAAAGTTAAAGTCTCTAAAAGTTCATCAAATGTCTGTGAAAAAGTTCATCAATGGTCTGTATAAAAGGTCATCAAAATCTTCTTCCGAGTGGATGTCTTTTTACCTTGGAGAAAAACAAAAGAGAAACGGGTGAAAGTAACGGACCGTGGAATCACGTTTTATCACAACATTGTCTCGATTGATGGGTCATAAATTAAACCAGTTGTTTTAACAATGCCCTTGCTCCTCAAACTCATCAATTTGGTACTACGCTTGCAATTCATTAAAATCCGAACACATCTAAATATCAAAACAATCATTATGACAACTCCTAGGATACACAAAAGGAATTTCCCTACATAAACAATAACATTTTGGGCCCATTCTCCTAAACCTGAGAACCAATTGCGTGGGTTCAACCATGATACCCAGCCAGTCAGTTCATTACTCACAGAAGTAAGGGTAAGGTTGTGCCTCCTTCGGAACTCCCACTTCAATTGCAAGATATCGTCCATCTTTTGATCTATGACCTCGGTTGGGTCATCAGTGCTGTTTGTGATATACGTACAGCACTTTACACCATACTGAGTTGCTAGGGTGACACAATACCCGCCTGTCACCGCTGTGATGTAATTTAGAACCATCCTGTGCTGGATCAGTTCCGTTTTGTAAGCTTGCAATTCTCTCCCAGTATACCTGAAGGTGTCATCATACATCTCGGTGACATTGTCTATCAGGTTCGCTAGCGCAGTTATATTCCTAAAATTTATAACTCCTCTGGCGGTACGGGTGATATCTAGCGCGAGTAGGAGTTGAATCCCGGTGGATTCGTGGATCAAATCAGAAGCTGCGTGCTCTGTCCTATCTATAAGGTGTCTCTTAACAATGTGTTCGTAATGAGTGTGAGTGTAAGGAGCTTGAGCATTGCGGTGAACGTCTTTCATCTTTTCATTGGTAATGGTCATTACTTCTGGCAACAGTCTTCCAATGTAACACAATCCCTCTGAGTTTGGGGCAAGCCACTTATACGCCTTCCTCCCACATATGAAATATGCATCATCTGGGAGGACATATGGGACAGAATATGACATCACCATATTGCAAACCTTCCAGGTGAAAAATCCTATCCCTAACTCTCTCATCTGTTCAGTACACGTATCAGGCTGTATGATATGCGCACAGTATCCTGGTGATACTTCTCCAACTCGCATGGTCCTACTTCCTAGAGTGTACCTATACTGAAAATATCTCCCACTGTTGGCTATTTGGTGTATAAGTTCTGAGTCTATGGGCATTCTATCGGCTCTGTGTGAGAATGTCATGGTTTGGTTGTTCCATGTCACTTCCCAATTTCCTGGCTTTCGGGGATTGGAAATGTTAAAACATATTAAGGCCCTATCCACATGATATTGGTGGAGATTCAAACTAGGAGGCTTAGAAATATTACATTTCTTGTCCACCGGTCTCCCACCCCTTAATTCAAGTACCTCATCTATCGTTAAAGCCTATGGCACTAGTCCTGACTTTCTATGACCTTGAGGTACTTGTGAGCACACCCAGCATTCCGTTTGGTTTAAAACCTTACCCACTAATGAGTGATAGTCACTCAATGGATGACGGTCCATGTTGATATTAATGCTGGACTGACATCTCTGGATGCACCCGTCCTCAACTATGTTTTCACAATTCCTACAGATACAATTCTCTTCAGCTAACAATCCTTCACAATGTCTCTTAGTGTCATGGCTACCAGATCGTTTTCTGATACTCGCCTTTGCTCAGTGATTGTGTTGCTCTCGGAATTCTACGAATCCATCCTGGTCATCAGAACCCATTCCAGATCCTTTCTCGACCTCTCTGGTACTCTCACCGAAACAGACTGTTCTGGTCAACAACAGGGTCAACAGGAAAATCCGGAACGCAGTCTCTTGGGGTAAGTCCATCTTGCAGGAGGAGAAAGACAAAGTGGTAATGGGGGGTAAAGAAAATAATTAGGAGGGAAAGAAAATTGTTACGATAATTGTCTCTAGTCTTGTTGTTCTTCTTGCTCAGATGCCATCTCAACAGTGCTGCCTCTCAGTCTTCCCAAAACGAACACTCCAGTGATACTATATTCTTTCCGAATCAGCGATCTTTCTGTAAGGAGCATAAATCTTGCATTACCATTTGTTTAACTGTTGTATGACATACCATCCATAGAACATGAAAAAAACAAAAAGAGAGAGAACAATAGAAAAATGCAGCCACCGAGATACCTCTCCAGTTAGGTTGAGTGGTCTGTACCCTTGTTCTCAACACTTCTTTTAAACCTTCCATTAATACGGACACCGCTACCTCTCTATGATGTACACTTTCCTCAATGTCCGCGATCCCAGTGTATCTAGCCATTTCCTCTGATGCTCGATGGAAATAATCAGAAGCAGTTTCACCTTCTTTTTGTCTAATGGAGAAAATTTTGTTCCACTTGACAACAGTTGGGAAATATACTCCTAATTGCAGGTTGATCTGTTTAACATTTTCCTGATTGTACTCTTCAGTGAGAGGTACTTCTGCGTCTAACTTACAATCAGTAATGAATTTCGCAGGGTCAATACTAGAGGGCAAACATGCCCGCAGTACTGTCCGCCAATCTTTGTTAGTGGGTTCGGCGGCGTTACCTAGCTCTTTAATGAACCTTTGACATGCGGCTAGATCTCTCCTGGGATCGGGTAACTCAGACATAATTGTCCTCAATTCTGTCCGGGACCAGGGACAATGCATGGCAATGTCTCTGACGGGAGTGACTCCCTGAGCGTCAGTCTTTCCATTTGGGACTGCAATCACCCTGACAGGATTAAGTTCAACTACACCATCTTGTGTTGACTCTACAATGTGAGGTGCAATTGTCTGTGCATAATGTACAATACCGTTCTTACCTGTGGACACGACCTCACCTGACCCACCGTTAGGGGGCTTTACTACTGCCTTTACCGATTGGGCCGTGCCCACCTGGGTGTCTTCTATGGTGGCTGCTGAAAAAAATGCCGACATTGTGCTGGGCTCACTTTCTTGCTGGTAATCCTGAGGGAAGTTTAACATGGGGTGCAACTTGCACGGGTTAGAATTTCTACATTTATCAGTTTTACTCCTATCGTCATTAACACATTTATTACGTTTACTCTTATTGTCATTACTACATTTATTAAGTGCACTATTATCATCATATCCCAGTATGCCATTCTCTGTAGCCATTGTCTCTCCAGTTGCCATCAGTTTCCTGTTAGGGTTAGAACCAGCTGTTTAAGCTAATTCCTTCTGTATATCACTCTCTCGTTGCCATAAATGTAAACAGTTTGTGTGTCTGATCCTTTGTTTTTGGGACTTTAACAGACAGATCCTAAGCCTTAGATTATGTAATACCTCTGAGTCAAAACTACCTATCCCAGGAAATGGTGCTTTATCCCCCACAGTCATTTGTGTCCATTCATCACAAAAGGTCTCAGTGTGGGGACCATACTTCCCCCACATTACTAACCGAGCTGACCCCCGGGGTCTGAACTCTGCAGTCTGAACCCTGACTGCTAAATGTCCCTGTGCTGTGCACTTGGCTTCCATTGTGGACCTTTTTAACACAGAAAAACTTCCTAAAATGCACCAAACACAGTAGTCTACGGTGGAAATCCTTAAAGCTCTTCCACTGAACTTCTTCTGCTCCGGGTATCCCCGGTCCGCCTTTTTGCAGACTCGTGTAGCCGTTGCAGGCCCTACCTCTATTTTACACAAATCACGATTGCATGTGCTCACTACAACGCGTATGAGGATAAGATTTACGCACGAATATGGAACCTCATATCATGTTGCATCAATTGTTTACACATACAACCGTGCGGTCCAATCGTACCACTTATAGACACTTGTTATCTATAAATGGTAGGATCATTGGAGTCTCTTCTGTCTGTGCTCCACAACAGCTGGAGCGTAATACCACGAAAACTTTTATCACACTCCGTCGCACGTGTACACCTGGACCGTGCTCGCACGTTTTCACCTAGACCGTGCTTCACCAAGCTTCACCAAGATCACCAAGACCATCAAGCCCACCAAGTGGGGTTCAATACACTCATACCTTTTTCAGCCCACACTATCATTCTATAGTTTTCTGATCAGAAAAATCATTTCTTGTTAACTGATAGCTTTCCCCAGAGGTAATACAGAAAAAAGGTGTTTTTAAACTAAATATTGGATACTGATCAATTTGTGCTATTATCGCGTGGCTACCGTCTCGCCTAAACTAAAACAGTGCTATTGTGTGATTTGTATTTAGTGGGCGCATCTGTACGCACGTTGCGTAAACACGCCATGTGCGTAAGCTTTTGTGTTGCGTACGCAGTCCCGCACGCTGTCCGGGACACGTGTACAAAGGCCGGATGCGTCCGCAGTAATACAAATAACACACTTCTATAAATGTAAACAATATTCAACTATAATCGCTTACCCACACCACACAGTATCTCCTGTATAAGCCTTTATAACTGGGCCAGGCTGCGTGTGTGTTTTACATGTACTCCCTTAAATATTACTCTTTACTTTTAACTAAATAGCAACAAATTTCTCAGCACGTAATCAATGCTAATGGCAAACAAGCGGGTAGATATGCAAAACACACAAAATACAGGTCTGAATGAATCTAGTAATCAATGCTTCCAATAGTATGATTCATATTGGATAGCTATCTTGCAGAACATACATTGATATAAACACACACACATAATTATAATATTATATCTATGTACTATTCACTGGTCTCCTGAGACTCATTTACTCATTAAGTGCTTCTAATTTGCATATGAATGTGCTTTTGACTGTCTGTGAAGGTGGTTTTTCACTGCCAGGAAAAAGCAGTTGCACAGGTTAATTTGCATTTCAATGGCTTTCTTACAACAAGCAGGGTTTAACTGAATCCTAGATGTAAAGGGAAAAAAAACTTTGTTTATCTGTATGTGGTTCTTACATCACGTATTCATCTTACTATTAACTTTTATAAAGCCCCATCTGAATCTATTTGTAATTGACTATGGCATGGGTTAAATAAATGCATTGGTAACTCATAAATGGTGATTTCTTTTTGACCAAGGACGGCTGATTATTCCTGAGCAGACTGAAAATCAGCCATTTAGAAATAAAATGACCATCCCAAAATGGCCGCTGCTCCTCCCCCTTCCACATCCATGAGGGTTACACAAAATGGAGGACAGACCATGCGGCTTCCTTTGTCACAAAAAAAATCACCATGCAAGCCCCTGAAGTTATTTTAGGCCTGAGTTAAAAAAAAACAACACTATATCAAGGCTTTTGCAGCAACTTTTAAATATACTTTTAAACCTACTTAAACAGATAAGCAATCCAATCTGAATCAAACACAATATGACTCATTTGAACCTTGTTTTTGCAACAATATAACCAGATATGCAGAGTACAGGTGTATGCTTGTATTCAGAAATTCACAGACTTTAAAAATAGCTTTACGTTCTTACCTTCCGGATCCCACCAGCATCCCTTCAAACCAAGCGGAGCAGACGCTTATCTAATCAGCACCAGTGTATCCCCGACCACAAAACGGCTAACAGGGGATACTACCTTCCCGACCTTTGCTGATAGATAAAAGTCTGCCTTGTCCTGCTAGGCTGCGGATATGAGGAGACCCGGACGATTGCCCCCAATTGATAATGTCAATTATTACCTTTAAACATAAAGCTATACAGTATTACCGTGGAGCCGCTATGGCCGCTAGACCACGTGCACGTGCTACGCACTTTGTACGCTATTTGCGTACAGAGTCCCGCATGTGGTCCGCACTTGGTGTACGGATTACACACAGCGGGCGCACACACAGTGGATAACCTTTAAACCTTTATAATAAAACACAGTGAGAATATACTTATACTCTAAACCAGGCTTGTCCAACCCGCGGCCCGCGGGCCGCATGCGGCCCAGGTCGGCTAGTAATGCGGCCCAGTGCAATTTTTTTTTTTTTAAGAAATTCTAAAGTTTCAAGTTACACTGCCGGCGCTTGCGGCCGGGGCACGTCACAACGGTGACGCCAGCGCGCTTCACCCGCCCCATCCATTTTTTTTTTGCAGAGTACGGACACCACATGTGAAGCTGAACTGGCCCCAGCAGGCTGTCAGCACAACCTGATTGGATTGCTGCCGCTGGGACCAGCACCAGCTCACGCCCTCTCCGCTGTCAGTCACAGTGTAGCCCTCCTCCGCTGCATAGCGGCACACGTGACTGAGCAGCACGAGAGTAGAGGAGCCCAGCGGAGAAATTGGTTCTACAAGAACACGTAAGTGAGCCGGGGGGGGGGTGTCTGAAGTCCGTGGCCGCGCCGCTGTACAGTGTCCGGGGGGGGGAACCGGGATCTGAAGTCCGTGGCCGCGGGGGGGGGGGGGAGAGAGGAGGTCTGAACCGCTGTAGAGTGTCGGGGGAAGGGAGGGTCTGGTCTGAAGTCCAGCGCCACGCCGCAATACAGTGTCCGGGGGGTTTCTTGGGAGCTGGGATGGACTTGATGTCCAGCGCTGCAGCAGTAAAATGAGGCCGGCGGTGTCTAAACTCCACAGTACAGATTGGTTCGGGGGGAGGTGGTAACGAGGATGAAGTCAGGTGCCACTGCAGTACAATGTGTCCGGGAGGGGCGGGTTTGGGGTCCGCTGTCAGTCACAGTGTAGCCCTCCTCTACTGCATAGTGGCACACGTGACAGCAGCACGGAGCTCAGCCCAGCGGGAGACATTTGTGGGCCCTTGAAGAAGCACAGTGTGGAGGGGGGGGGAGAGGAGGAGGAGAGGAAGAGGACTACAGTGTGCGTGTGGGGGGGGGGGGATGCATTGGTGGCTGAGAAACAATCTCAAACATCTCACTAACTTCATTTCCAAGTAAGTTTAATATGTTAACTATGTTTTCTATGGTTTTTTTGGATTATCAGGTATCGCTACTGTTATTTTATTTTATGTGCGGCCCAAACCAAATTTTCCTCTTCTAATGTGGCCCAGGGAAGGTGAAAGGTTGGACACCCCTGATTTAAATCATAATGACAACAAAAACTACCCAAATGACCCTGATCAAAAGTTTACATACCCCAGTTCTTAATACCGTGTATTTCCCCCTTTAACATCAATGACAGCTTGAAGTCTTTTGTGGTAGTTGTGGATGAGGCTCTTTATTTTCTCAGATGGTAAAGCTGCCCATTCTTCTTGGTAAAAAGCCTCCAGTTCCTGTAAATTCTTGGGCTGTCTTGCATGAACTGCACATTTGAGATCTCCCCAGAGTGGCTCAATGATATTGAGGTCAGGAGACTGAGATGGCCACTCCAGAACCTTCACTTTATTCTGCTGTAGCCAATGTCAGGTCGACTTGGCCTTGTGTTTTGGATCATTGTCATGTTGGAACGTCCAAGTACGTCCCATGCGCAGCTTCCGCGCTGATGAGTGCAAATTTTTCTCCAGTATTTTCTGATAACATGCTGTGTTCATCTTGCCATCAATTTTGACCAAGTTTCCAGTGCCTTTGTAGCTCACACATCCCCAAAACATCAGCGATCCACCTCCGTGTTTCACAGTAGGAATGGTGTACCTTTCATCATAGGCCTTGTTGACTCCTCTCCAAATGTAACATTTATGGTTGTGGCCAAAAAGTTCAATTTTGGTCTCATCACTCCAAATGACTTTGTTCCAGAAGTTTTGAGGCTTGTCTCTGTGCTGTTTGGAGTATTGTAAGCAGGATGCTTTGTGGCATTTGCGTAGTAATGGCTTTCTTCTGGCGACTCGACCATGCAGCCCATTTTTCTTCAAATGCTTCCTTATTGTGCATCTTGAAACAACCACACCACTTTTTTTCAGAGAGTCCTGTATTTCAGCTGAAGTTATTTGTGGATTTTTCTTTGCATCCCGAACAATTTTCCTGGCATTTGTGGCTGAAATTTTTGTTGGTCTACCTAACCGTGATTTGGTTTCCACAGAATCCCTAATTTTCCACTTATTAATTAGAGTTTGAACACTGCTGATTGGCATTCTCAATTGCTTGGATATTTTTTTATATCCCTTTCCTGTTTTATACAGTTCAATTACCTTTTCCCGCAGATCCTTCGACAATTCTTTTGCTTTCCCCATGACTCATAATCCCGACACGTCAGTGCAGCACTGGATGAAAGATGCAAGGGTCTTTCAGGAGTCCAGAAACTCACTGACCTTTTGTACGCACACAGTGATTACAAGCAAACAGATCACAGGTGAGGATGGTTACCTTTAGTAGCCATTCAAACCCGTTTGTGTGAACTTGTGTGCATGTTATCAGGCCAAAATCTCCAGGGTATGTAAACTTTTGATCAGGGTCATTTGGGTAGTTTCTGTTGTCATTATGATTTAAAAAGAGTAAACACAGTTGTTTGACAATAAATGGTTTCACCCAACCACTAACCATGAGTGAAAGAAAAGTTTGTGAGTTATCATTCATATTCTCTGACAAATGGCCAGAAAATCACAAATTCTGCTAGGGTATGTAAACTTATGAGCACAACTGTATATATATATATATATATATATATATATATATATATTGATCTTTATTTATTTTTAAATAGAACAATAAGGAGACCAAAGAAGAAGGGGGGAGGAGGGGATGAAGATGGAAAGGAAGGATCTGGTGGTATTCCATGGCTGATGGATGAAACTTGCTCATTGGAAGAGCAACTTACTTCAGTTGCATTTCTGGGATGCTCAGGGAGAGATTTTTCATAAGCAGAGATTGAGATGCCAGAAAGCAGAGCCAGTCAGCAACTCAGCAGACGTTATAGCCTTTGAAAATTGATTTGGATTTTTATATTTTATGTTATGGATGAAGGTCATAGGGCAAAACATTTTCAATGCTCTTTTTTAAATTTCAAGAAGGTGTCACTATAGGACAAAAAAAATAAAATAAATTAAATGCAAGCCCATCTTAGCTACATGTAAAGGGAGGCACTGCCTATTTGCTGTACGCAAGCAGAGTATTTAACTGAGATGGGTATGAAAAGATGAGATTGTCTGAAAAAAATATTTTTGCATGTAATGTATTAAGTGAAGTAGATGAATAGGCATCATGGTGATGCCATTGTTGTTGTTTTTTGGCCTCAACTTCTGAATGTTTTACTGTTCTCAAATATTTGACACTCAAAGGGTTAAAGCAGGTTTAGTTTGAAGAGTTATTACTGTTACACTCTGTCAGTTTATGATGAAAGTGAATGGGAAACACTTTTCCATTGTCACACCAAAGCAATCACACTACATGCAGAGTTTCTGACAGTGCATAGAGTATTTCTCATTCCCTTTCATGATATGTTGACTGAGCATAACATTGAGTTAGAATTCTGCTATTTCCAAGGCCTAGTGAGTCAATAGTGCCTAAAACACTCCTATGTTTTGAATGGTCTATATTTCCCATTAAACTAGCCTACGTTCCAAAACTAAGTATGTAGAAGTAATATATAAATTCAAAGACTCAACTTAATTTGCCCTCTAGATTAGGGGGACTGATTTGCCATCTTTGAAAACTGTGTGGCATTGTTTAAGATGGATGTGAGACTTCATTTAGCTGCTTTGAAACACAAAGTGCAATTTATAACAGGGGCTGTAAAGATGTAAATCTTTGTGCCAGCTGTGCCATCGCCCAGGGCATTTGCATTTGGCTTACAGGGTACCTGTAATCAGAGCCGTGTCTAGACATTTTGGCTCCCAGTGCGAACAGTAAAAACATGCCCTCCTCCCCCATAGACATTATAAAAAATAATTCTGTGAGCGCGACCCCCCAAAGAGGGGCATGGCCTCACTAAGGTGGGTGTGGCCTCACTAAAATGGGCATAGTCTTGCAGGAAAGAAAAATATTCAACCAAATTATGCCCCATAGTAATTCCCCCTGCACCATAATATGCCCCACACAGTAATGCCCATGCACCATAATATGCCCCACACAGTAATTCCCCCTGCATCATAATATGCCCCACACAGTAATTCCCCCTTGCACCATAGTTATCTGTACACTGTGGGGCATAATAAGTTATCCTGGGCAGTACTGTGTGAGGCATAATAAAGTGGCATGGGCATTACTGTGTATGATAAAGAAAGGGAGTATATGCCCTTTCAAAGATGACATTGACATAGTGGAGGAATGAAATTAGTTTTTCTCATCAGTATTCACAAGAGAGGATCAGATGGCGGTATATAGGACACTGGTCCTGTAATGTGCCCAGCAGTGACAGATACACATTATGCCCCCCAGCAGTGCCAGAAACACATAATGCACCCAACAGTGCCAGATATAGTGCCCCTAGCAGTGCCAGATATAATTCCTCCCAGCAGTGCCAGACATAATGCCCCCAGCAGTGCCAGAAATAATGCCCAGGGGGTAAAGATTTACTAGAGGGCTGTTTCTAAATAAATAAATAAATATATATATATATATATATATATATATATATATATATATACATACAGTATACATATATCTAAAAATCCAGGCTGGACTGGGAGAGTGAGTGTCTCTCTGTGGGTGCTGGTGTCAGGTGGGGTCAGTGTGTGCTCTGTAGGGGTGCTGTTGCTGTCACTGTGGTGTACCTGTGATGTTAGGGGTGCTGTCCTGGCTGTCACTGGTGTTTCATGTGCTGCAGCTGTACATGGGTGTTGCTGTCCTGGCTGTCACTGTGTTGAACAGGGGGCAGGGGCACTGTCCTCCTATATGCTGTGAAAATACAGGGGTGCTGGCAGTAAAAACTCGGGTGCAGTGAAAATAAAAGTACACTAGCCCTGTCTTGTATGCTGTAAAAAATCTGGGGAGCAGTGAAAATAAATGTACTGTGGCCATGTCTTGTATGCTGTATAAATTCTGGGGTGCTGTAAAATAAATGTACACTAGCCCTGTCTTGTATGCTGTAAAAATTCAGGGGTGCAGTAAAATAAATGTACACTGGCCCTATCTTGTATGCTGTAAAAATTCTGGGGTGCAGTAAAATAAATGTACACTGGCAATGTCTTGTATGCTGTAAAAATTCAGGGGTGCAGTAAAATACATGTACACTGGCCCTGTCTTGTATGTTGTAAAAATTCAGGGGTGCAGTAAAATAAATGTACACTGGCCCTGTCTTGTATGCTGTAAAAATTCAGGGGTGCAGTAAAATAAATGAACACTGGCCCTGTCTTGTATGCTGTAAAAATTCAAGGGTGCAGTAAAATAAATGAACACTGGCCCTGTCTTGTATGCTGTAAAAATTCTGGGGTGCTGTTATTAAAATAAAAGTGCGCTGGCCTAATCTTGTATGCTGTAAAAAATCAGGGGTGCAGTAAAATAAATGTACACTGTATGCTGTAAAAATTCAGGGGTACAGTGAAAATCAATGTACACTGGCCCTGTATGCTGTAAAAGTACAGGGGTGCTGCTGTCAAAATAAAAGTACACTGGTCCTGTATGCTGTAAAAATACAGGGGTGCTGTTGTTAAAATAAAAGTACACTGGTCATATATGCTGTAAATATACAGGGGTGCTGTTGGTAAAATAAAAGTACACTGGTCCTCTATGCTGTAAAAATACAGGGGTGCTGCAGTTAAAATAAAAGTGCACTGGTCCTGTATGCTGTAACATTACAGGGGTGCTGTTAAAATAAAGGTACACTGTTCCTGTATGCTGCAGGGGTTTGTGAAAATACAGGGGTCTGCAGTTGCGATGTCTAGATCTGACCTTCACAACACTGTATGAGAAGAGGAGGCTCCTACCACCACTTGCACGCCCTCTGCAAGTGCTGGTTGGAGCACCGCCAGTCCAATTGCTGATATTGAAAATTAGGATGTCACTGTAGAAGTACACCAGGATAACGAGGATATTGGTGTAGCTGGCGCTGAGGAGGAAGTTAACGATGAGGATTCTGATGGTGATGTGGTTTGTTTGAATAAGGCACCAGTGGAGACAGTTGTTGTCCATGGGATGAAAGAGCCCATTATCATGCATGGGAAAATACCAAAAAAGCCACCTCTTCATGTGGAATTATTTCTCCACAAATCCGGACAACAGATGTCAAGCCATCTGTTGCCTTTGCTAATCCATAATAAGTAGGGGTAAGGACATTAACCACCTAGGAACATCCTCCCTTAAACGTCACCTGCAGCGCATTCATCATAAGTCATTTTAAATGTCAGAAACTTTGGGTAATAGGGTAAGCAGTCCACTGACACCTAAAGTATGTGGTTTGTTTGAATATTATTTCTCTGTGAAGATGAGGATGTAAACACTGAAAGTGGGGGGGGGATCTGAGGATGAGGATGACATCTTGCCACTGTAGAGCCAGTTTGTGCAAGGAGAGATTAATTGCTTTTTTTTGGGTGGGGGCCCGAACAAACCAATCATTTCAGCCACAGTCGTGTGGCAGACCCCATCACTGAAATGCTTGGTCTGTTAAAGTGTGCATGTCCTGTTTATACAACATAAGGGTGGGTGGGAGGGCTCAAGGACAATTCCATCTTGCACGTCTTTTCTTTGCCACATCATTCCAGGGGTGCTACCTTATATGGGGTGCTACCCCTCTGCCCTATAAGTCCAGGGGTGCTGACCCACTGCCATTTAAGTCCAGGGGGGCTGTTGCCTGTCTGCTGTGCTGTGTAATTCTCCAGGGGTACTGCGTATGCTGGAAAAGTCATGGTGTGCTGCTGTATAATTCCAGGGGTGCTGCTGTACTTGATCCTGTGTTTAAATGAAAGCCCAGAGCAGATATTAAACAAGCTTCAACATCACAAACAGATTTGTGAAAACATAGCTGCAAAGGTGGAAATGGAAATTGCTATTCTAACGAAGTGTTTTTAAATAAAGTGGGGAGAGATCACATTTGTGGCCAAAGTCAGTGTGGCTTAGAAGAGACTGAATAATAATCCAGCACAACTGACGGTGAGGTAAAAGTTAGATTTTCTGCCGGAGCATTAGAGAGAGGTACTTCTCAATTATTTCATGTTAGGGACTCCCTCAAATGAATGGCTCCAAATAGTCAACTTTAATTTTGATTTATTATTGATGTTCCACATTTTGGGATTATTTATTTAGAAGATGCACATTTGTTGTACAGGGATTTTCTTTTCCTAAGGGCTGCGTAGGGTTATCGCAAGACCTTGCGGTGTTAGAAGAACAGAGTTTCAATGATCTTGCATTGCATCAGCTTTCCATTGCACTGCAGCATTAGATGGGCCAGGAGCTCCTGTGATGCACAAACAATATTGGAGTGCCCAGTATAAAGTCTCATGGTGGTTTACAGCCAGGAAGATGGCTGGCTTGCCAGGCTGAGACATGCTGTGGGCACAGAGGTTAGCATTGCTTCCTCCCGCAGTCTTACTTATAGTATGAAATGATTTTCAACTGTAGAGCGGTAAGCTTCACTAGGGCAGGTGCTCAATAACAAAAAAAAGTCACTGCACAGTCCTGCTTAGTACTGTACCGAAACCACCCGAACTCAACTTCCCCATCCGAGGCTGCTGTGGGGGCTCAATAAGGGCTGCTAAAACATCTAAGGGGCTGCTTTATTTAAAAATTAAATATGAAAAAAATTAACAAGACACACAGATATGCTCACAGGCGTGTATCTGGGACACACAGGTATGCTCACATGCGTGTAACTGGGAGCTGTGAAAAACAAAAATAAAGCATCTGCCACAAAATATGTAAATAAAAATGCAATAAAAAAATGGAAAAAAAGAAACCCACAAGATTTTCACAAAATAAGTCTCCAGACTCTGGGGAGGGGAAAAAATCCAATCTTCATCCTGAGGTATACACCAGTTCATTTACATCCCAGCATTAAATCCGAGATTATCTTAATCCCTGAATATGGAGAATTGGGTACAAATTTGAAGGCTTTGGCCCCTTGCTTTTCAGTTTGTCCAGTAATGTGGTAATTACAGTATATATTTGCTTGGTTGAAGTCCTTTCCGTTGCACACCAATATAGGAGTGGAGGTGAAAGCCTGTGTGTTATTCCTGATTGTGTGTGCCTCTCTAATTTTTAATCACCTTCTTGACACTGTCCTCTTCTTCTTTCCTCTTCTCATAATGTGAAAAGTCATCAAATATGGAGGTGTTATGTTTGTAGCTAGCTATGATTTGGAGAACTTGGCAAGCTTTTTCCAAGGGGACCACCTGTCACTGAAATGATGGGTTTGTTAAATTGTGCATCTCCTGTTTATACAACATAAGGTTGGGTGGGAGGTCCCAAGGACAATTCCATCTTGAACCTCTTTTTTTTTTTTTTTGCGTTATGTGCTCTTTGGGGGGCCTAGTTTTTAAAACTGCCATCCTGTCTGCCACTGCAGTGCCATTCCTAGATGGGCCAGGTGTTTGTGCCGCCCACTTGTGTCGCTTAGCTTAGTCATCCAGCGACCTCGTGCAACCTTTTGGCCTAAAAACAATATTGTGAGGAGTTCAGAATAGACTGGAAATGAGTGGAAATTAATGTTATTGAGGTTAATAATACAGTAGGATCAAAATTACCCCCAAATTCTGTGATTTTAGCTGTTTTTATGTTTTTTTCAAAAATCATCCAGATCCAAAACCAAAACCCGAAAGGGTGGTTTTGGCAAAACCAATCCAGATCCAAAACACGAGTGGGCATCCAGATCCAAAACCAAAACACAAAATATGAAAAGTGTCCGACATACATCCAGGGCCGGATTAAGCCTTGGGGATGCCCGTGGCACTTAAGACAGGGGACCCCGGTATAAGGTGGAGGGTGTATAGTAGATTGTGCATACCTCCCAACATGTCCCATTCCAGGCGGTACAAAATGCTGTCTGCCTGGACTTCCCTCTTAATTTATGATTGGCGTCACCTGTGTTGAACTATTTAATTTATAAGAAAGGTATTTCAACACAGGTGATTGCAATCATAAATTAAAAAGTAAGTCCAGGTAGAGAGCATGCTGTCCCTCCTAGAATGGGTCACAGTGGGAGGTATGGATTGTGTATATTAAATTTAAACCAATGATGTATATTAGATTTAAACTAATAGTTTAATAATGCCTGGGTACTGTTTATAGCTCCACTTAATTGAAAGACAGCTATTATACAAAATTTTCTTGTAGTGGAACAAAGACAACTTAACCTTTAAATACACATATAGAAAAATAAAATAATTGATCTTGTCACATGCAAGAATAGCAGCAGCCTCTGCATTACTTACACACTGGGACAGGACTCAGGAGGACTCTCTGTGTGTGTCTCTATCTCTAGACCCAAATGGTATAGTTGCATAACAGTTTACACAAGACTCAGTCACCCCAGCAGGGAAGACAAGTAGCTGGGATCCCTGGGTCACTTACAGCTTTCTTCACCCTCCTGTCTCTCCTCTGGTCGGAAAGCTCTATCGGTAGCTCATAAAACATGATACTCCTGTGTCTCTGCCTTCACTTCATACTGTCCTGCTCACATTCTGGCTGCTGATTCAGCTGCTGCTCAAGATGGAAAGCTAGTGATGTCAGTGTGCTCTGGCCGGAGGGCCCCATGACAAAGGGGGGCCCGAGGTACAGTATGTTCTGTAAACCCCCCCCCCCCCCACCACCACCACCACCACAACCACCCCGTAATCTGGCTATGCGCATGAAAGGGTTAAAGCTCGTCTCTGCTTCACATGTCATAGAATTGTTTGTGTTACAGAACTGTTTGTTCCAGCACATTTTTGCTACTGTCTTTGTCTGTTATCTTTTTATACCGTGTGCATAACTTTTCTGTGTGAGTACAAACTTGCCCATATATGTATATCCTTCCGCTGCGGCAGTTCCTAGCCAATCATGTTATGTTAACCCCCTTTTGTGTTCTGTCCAATTAGTTATTGACTTGGGACATACACGCCCTAAATCCTTTCTTTTATATACTTTTGTTAAACAAACAATAAACAGTGTGAATCTTTACTGCTTGTGTTTTGCATGTTACTTGTAGCATAAGGTTTACACTCACGGACGTCTGAGAGACTATCACATCGAGGGTTAAAGAATAGAGGAGTAAGCCTTACAAGTGGGGGCTCGAATTCCGGAATTCAGTTGATCGTCCCCGGACCGGTGAGATAGAGAATTTATTGTCTGTCTTTGCCATACGGGATTGCGGTCATACACTGAAGCTGAATCCGTGTCAGTGTTCTGGGAACACGTGACCTAACATCTTTAATGTCTGGGACTTAAAGATACGTCTGAGAAGTGACCAGGGGTCCAAGCGCAATTCTCCAAAGACGTTAGTATCTGGGATACTTAAAATAGACCTGGGAGTCTATACATAACGTAGATTTTACCTCGATTTGATTGTCTACTTATTATGTTATGGCCATAACAGATATTAGAGTATAAGTTTCATGTATTCAGCTTGACGGGTGGTAAGTGCACGTCTGTTGAATACCCTTATAACTTTCTTGCTTCCTATCACAATACGCTGCATTTCCAAGTCCCTGTACGAGTGGTGAGTAAACGTACAGATTATTACTATCGATTGTTTTGTTAAAGTACTATGCAGATGATATTGTGATATTGTCAATAACTAATTAACTGGTTAGCTGATGCATGCATAGAAAGTTGTTGGAAATTGTGTTTTTACTATGGGCTCTGGTCAGAGTAAGAAAACTGTATACCCCCCTCCCCTACCCGGGGAGACATGTAAAGAATACGTGGCCCGTAATTCTACCTCTGATTATTATTTGATTGATCCCTGGGTGGATAATTTAGCAGGGTGGACAGAGAAAGCAGGACAGGACCCATTTCCACGGGAAGGCAGTAATTACCCTTTCTATATGGATATGGTTAAAGGTCTTTGTTTAGGGGACAGGGAAGCCTGGCCGTGGTATGATCATGATCCACAATGGGATATGACATATATGCGGGCCGGGGGTGAGCAGTGGCTGACCATAGCACCCTATTGGTATGATAAATCCATCAATAAGAAACAAAGGAGGATTAAAAATATCAGTTCCCAACAGCACAGAAAGGAGGAAGTGAGAACCTGTAAATCTTTGAAAACCCTCTCGCCTCCCCCTTACAGCCCAGTATATCCTGCTCTTAAAGACACAGATCTCTTAGCAGCAGTAACCCTTTCACAACAGATGGGATCGCCTCCACCTCCACTGCTAGAAAATGCGTCCACTAGCTCTATCCCTAACGCACCAGTAACCCAGAGTTTAGATAATAGTATAATAACCTCCCAGCCCACATCCCTTAAACAACCAGCCACCCGCCGCACAGCCGATTCCACTATCGCTGCCGAGGGCTCCTTCTCCCCCCATGTCACTCGAGGAGGAACTGAATTCTCTGACGGCGGTGAAGCTTCTTCCACCACCGTTGCCCTCCACTTACCCTTTATGACAGTGGGAGACCAAATGTTAATAAAACCCATTGAAATAGAAGATTTAGACAGGATAGTAAAACACTGTCCCAAGCCTACCGTTACCCCCGCTGGCTGTATATCTTATTTGCGCAAAGCTTGCAAAGGACGCAGCTATACACAAGAAGACATGAGGCTGATTATAGATGGTGTAACCGACCACTATAATGGATGGGATTGGACAAAGGTCCCTGCCATCCACACACCTGCTGCACAAAATAGTGCCGCTACCTACACCCTCAACACACAGACAGGTATCGAGAATATGTGGAAGGAAATTGATACACATATGCAGGAAGTCTTTAAAACCCGTGCTTCTTTGCCTGTCGCTGTAGCTTGTAAACAGAAGCCTTCAGAGTCTGTTACTGAGTTTTGGAAAAGGTTTAAGGACTGTTGGACAGATGACGCTGGCTTACCTTTGCTTAACTCGGAAAGCTTACTCATTTCCACCTTCATTAACAACCTTCTACCTTCTGTCATAGTTTCTGTTAAGCAAAGCGTCTCTTCCTGGACTTCTGATAGTACGAAAGATTTTGAAAAACATCTATATGAGAAAGAGGCTGCAGGGTGTTTTGATGTAAAGAAACCTGCACCCACTCATAACTATCAGAACTCCAGACGCTTTGACAGACAGAACCAACCCCGCAGTCAGGGAAGATTCCAAAGACCCCAACATAAATCACCTACAGGAGACATGGCCGGCAAACGGCACACCTCCTGTTACAACTGTGGCCAGGATGGTCACTGGGCAAGAGATTGCCCCCAGCCCCCTCAGACACCTCGACAGCCTGCTCTGAATCCTGCCCCCCAACAACACCCCCGCCCACGCCATGACAACCCTCTCTCTGATCATGTACGTTTCAGAGTTGACTGGCAAGACCCCGCGCACTGACGGGGCCCGGAGGAGGGTATCCCAGCCTTTATTCAACTCACCCGTCATTGGAAAGATTCACCTCTGCTGCCACTTATTATAAATGGAAGTAAAATTCCCTTTTTAGTGGACAGCGGTGCAACAACCAGTGTTTTGTGTTCTGACCTATATGATGGTGATTTGGAAAAGACTGCTCCTTCAATGGGAATCAATGGGATACCCACCAATGCCTACCTAACCAAGGCCCTCTCTGTCTCCACAACAAAGGGGTTGCGCATGGGCAAACATAGGTTCACAGTCATACCTGAGTGCCCCATCAACCTACTAGGTAGGGACCTGCTTAGCAAACTTTCCATCTCTATTCTGCCCTCACCTACTGGTACTGGGTTGGATATTGAATCCCCTCATTTTCCAATTTGGGAAATGACTACCAACATGCCTGACCTCGCCCAAGTAAACCCCGCTCTTTGGTCAGAAGGTCCATATGACACTGGCCTAATCTCATGCACACCATATAAGGCCAATCTCAAACCCGACTCACAACCTGTTTATCAAAAGCAGTATCCCCTCTCACCAGAAAAGATAGAAGGTCTCCGCCCCATGATACAGCAATTCTTACAACAGGGTATTCTCAGACATATTGTATCACCATACTGTACTCCTGTGAACCCTGTTGCCAAAGCTGATGGCAGTATAAGATTTGTACAGGATCTCAGAGCGATCAATCAGCTAATAGTCCCAATTGCACCAATTGTTCCAGACGTAAACTCACTCATTTCTGCAATCCCTGCAGATGCTGCGTTCTTCTCTGTAATTGATTTGAAGAATGCCTTTTTCAGCATACCTGTAGATTCACAGACACAATTACTTTTTGCCTTTTCTTTTGAGGGTAAACAACTTACCTGGTGCAGATTACCCATGGGCTATATTGACTCACCCGTTGTCTATAGCATTGTACTCCAAGCCACATTGAGGCCCTGGCAACCTCACCATGGTTCAGTCCTGCTACAGTATGCAGATGATCTGCTGCTCTGTAGTCAAACTGAGGAGGCCTGCCGAGAGGATGGTGTTTCATTACTAAACTGGCTTTGTGAATGTGGACACAAGGTGTCCAAAACAAAAATGCAATGGTGTAAAAAGCATGTTGATTACTTAGGTTTTGTGCTCACTCAGGGAGAGAGGAAAATCAGTCCACAACGCATACAGTCTGTATTGGGCCTGGTCACCCCAACTACCCAGAAGGAACTACTGTCCTTCCTGGGTATGGTAAATTACTGCAGACAGTGGATATCTGATTGCTCCTATTATGATAACATTTTGAGACAAGCCACACTGAAGGACAAACCTAAAACTGTACAATGGTCACAAGAAATGTTAACTGCATATGAAAGTTTAAAATGTATGTTGATGAAAAGTCCGGCACTTGGCCTCCCCAATTATGTACTACCTTTCCATCTATATGCAAGGGACAATTGTAAAACCATGGCGGGGGTGCTCACACAGTTTCATGGAGGGAAGTTGCGCCCCGTGGCATTTTTTTCCAAAGTCATGCCAGTGTCTGTGCAAGGTATGCCTGCCTGCCTCAGGGCTTTGGCAGCCTGTGCAATGGTTGCAGAAATGGCCACTACCCTCACTTTAGGCCACACCACAGTACTCCACACCACACATGATGTCCTGGCAATACTTAAAGGCTTACACACACAGCACATGTCAGCACAACGCCTTAGTGGATATGAAGTACTTCTTTTGGGCAACCCTACACTTACCATCAAGTACACTGCCAGTTCTTCTGGCCCTACACCCATTCTCAATGCCCTTTTAGGCTTGAAAGGTCCCGAGGATGAACCACCCGACCTACATGACTGTGCTGCTTCCATTGAAGCTGAAACCTCTCCCAGACTTGACATGTCTCCCGTTCCCATACCAGGCGCAGACATAGTTTTTGTTGATGGCTCCTGTAGTAGGCCCAATGACAATACATACCAAGCTGGCTATGCCATTGTCACCCTCCCTGACACTGTGTTGGAAGCCCTACCAATACCTTATCAGTCCGCGCAAGCTGCAGAACTCATTGCACTCACTAGAGCATGTCAGCTCTACCAGAACAAGCCTGTTACCATTTACACTGACTCCAGATACGTCCACGGCGTTGTTCATGACCATGGGGTCATTTGGCAACGCCGTGGCTTTCTCGGGGCAGATGGCAAGGGTATCTCGCATGCGCAGCTCATCTCTGATCTGTTACATGCCATTACCCTCCCTTCTGACATTGCCATTATCCACTGCAAGGCACATACTGGCGGCAAGGATAATATCTCCCTTGGCAACGCCCTTGCAGACACTACTGCTAAACAAGCGGCCCTACAGCCTACTGCCCATTCTCACATGGCAGTCATGGCCCCTCCCTCCCTTGACAACGTCCATCTGCTCACTCAACTTCAAGCTGCTGCGACTAATACTGATCTCTCCGACTGGACTTACCCAATTCTGCAGAAAAATCCCAAATCAGGATTAATCTGCAAAGAGGGGAAACCCTGTATACCCCAGTCCAGTGCCCCTTTGCTCATTGCCCATTACCATGGTGTTGGTCACCATAGTAAAGCCACAACACTCCTCCTACTAACCAAGGATTTTTATGTTACTGAGGCCAAAACACTTGTGGACCAATATGTTAGCAGATGCATCACCTGCCTCAGGAACAACCCTAACAACCCTAATAAAGCGAAACACCAGCATCTTGAATACCCCACCACCCCTTTTACACACTTACAAATTGATTTTACCCATATCCCTGGCATAGGCAAACAAGAATATGCCCTGGTCATTGTAGATATGTTCTCTCGCTGGCCAGAAGTATTCCCAACTAAGTCAGAGGATGCTAAGACAGTAGCTAGAATCCTAGCACAGGAAATCATCCCGAGATGGGGATGCCCATTGCAGATAAATAGCGACAAAGGCACAGCCTTTACAGCCAAAGTCACACAGGCCCTAGTGAAGGCCTTGCAAATAGAATGGAAGTTTCACATCCCGTACCACCCGCAGAGTTCAGGGGTCGTAGAAAGAATGAATAGGACCCTCAAAGACAAACTAAGGAAGGCCACAGGAGGTACCTTCCACAAATGGAAGCAAGTCCTCCCTATCATCCTAGCAGAAATTAGGATGACCCCACAGAAAACCCTAGGGTACTCCCCTTTTGAGATATTGATGGGTAGGCCTTTTCCCACCCCATGGGCAAAAAAAACCGTTGATAATACAGGAAGGAGATCTAGAACTTATAAGGGAAGAGTATGTCAGGGCCCTCATAACCAAACTTGATGAGATTGAACATGATGTTGTTTGTAAAAATCCTTTGAACCCACAGGAACCAACACATCCTTTCAAAGTTGGAGACAGAGTCGTGGTAAAAGTACTCCCAAAGAACAAGACTCCGGGAGACTTCACCTATGGTCCAGAGACAGAAGTCGTTGCTGTAACCCGAACCGCAGTCCTGACAGAAGAGAGTCCCACCTGGATCCATGCTTCCCGAGTAAAGAAAATTCCTAGACCAGACCTAGAGGAGGAAACAGGTGATTCCAGTGAGGTACGAACAGGGGCGGACAGCCCTGACCTCCCACCTAGCGAAGACAGAAGACCAGAGGAGGATGAAGAAAATGCCCCCTATCTTTACCCTGGGGACTACCTTGATAGCCCTACTGGCCCACATCCACCTCACAACATGTGAAGTTGACATTACACACACCGACGGGGTTCCCACCTTGTGGTATAATTCCTCCAACACACACGTAGCCACCTATGTCCTAGACTATTTTATGTTCCCCAAGCTTGCTGACAACAAACATTTCATACAGCAAAGAAGGAAAGCAGGGATGTCCGAAACAGTTTATATTTGTGTTACTGATTCCTGGTGGGGATATAACTGTGACTCCTGGGGATCCGTGGGGTGGAACACGGGACTTGATTGGGGGTACAGACCATCAGACGCCTTAAACAGATGGAGTCAACCTGATGGAGTACCCCTACTCAAGAGACTGTCTATCTTTAAGATGGATGAAGGCCCGAATGCATACAGGTTTAGACTAAACATCCAACACCCTAGCAGAGCAGATAATGGTACCTATGTAGTTGGGATATGGTGGAAAACAGGGTACTTTAGCGCAAGACAGATCTTTTATTTATGGGATATGTTTAAACATCCAGCATACCAGTCCAGAGTCTCTCCCCAAGGTAAACCTTTAAGGCCTCATATTGCTACCTTTAAGGATATGGTAGCCATTAATAACCCCACTTTTGAAGACATCCTAGCCATTGAAACCGGTTTCTCTGACATTAATTTCTGGCTAGAATGGATGAAGTATAATGCTGCAAAACATAATATGAGCAATTGTTACGTATGTGGCAAATCTAGGCCCCACTTAGGTACAGTACCTTTAAACATTCCTTTAGATCAAGAAGGATGCTTCTTTAGCCTATACAATGATACTAAAAATAATGATAGTCAGTGTGAAATGTGGAAGAAGGAATATCCTATATTATTAAAAAATCCTAATCCCGGAAGTACCATAACCATATACCCCGGGAATTATACCTGTTATGTATCCAACACCACCAAAGGAAGGGATTTAAAACCTTTCCCACCAGGGTATTGCGCAGAAAGAAGGACAACTGTCCTAGTTAATCAAACTAGATCATTAGGCGACATCTACTATATATGCGGGGATATGAAACTTAGGATCAAATTGGATACGCCCTGGCATGGTGAGTGTGCCCTGGCCAAAGTCATAATGCCACTTCTAATGATCACCGAAGACCACCCCACTCCTTCCTCTAATTCCCCTATCCTTCGGAAGAAAGGACACTCCCAGGAGGTAGTTTTGACCCCCATGTATACATTGATGCTATAGGGGTCCCAAGAGGGGTTCCAAATGAGTTCAAAGCTAGAGACGAGGTAGCTGCAGGATTTGAATCCTTATTCCCTATAGTGACTGTAAACAAAAATGTAGCGTGGATTAACTATATATATTATAACCAACAAAGATTTGTTAATGATACCAAAGAGGCCCTTCTGGGAATATTTGAGCAACTAGAAGCTACTTCCCATATGACCTTCCAAAATAGGATGGCTCTGGATATGATGCTAGCAGAAAAAGGTGGTACATGCGTTTACATCAACAAAGCCGAAGGATGTTGTACCTATATCCCTGATAACACAGGTCCTAACGGTAAAATAACATTAGCCATACAGAAACTAGAGTCATTATCAAAGGAACTCAAAAGGAACTCAGGTGTTGATAATCCATGGAGCCAATACTTTGGATGGGTTGAAAACTGGAAACAAGCCCTTATACAAATAGGTATAGTTATACTTATTACCCTTATTCTTGTTACCACTATTGTTTACTGTATTATCCCGTGCTGTAAGAAGCTCACCTCCAAAGGTATCGATAATGCTATAATGTACAATGGTGCCCTGTCCCATACTACTGAAACTGAGGTACCTGGCCCTGAGTCATACGCCCAGTATCTAGTCCACTGGCGTGCAGAAAGACGTAAGCTTTGTTAGAATCATATAGTATAACAATAATGATTCTAAGAGGGGAATGAAAGGGTTAAAGCTCGTCTCTGCTTCACATGTCATAGAATTGTTTGTGTTACAGAACTGTTTGTTCCAGCACATTTTTGCTACTGTCTTTGTCTGTTATCTTTTTATACCGTGTGCATAACTTTTCTGTGTGAGTACAAACTTGCCCATATATGTATATCCTTCCGCTGCGGCAGTTCCTAGCCAATCATGTTATGTTAACCCCCTTTTGTGTTCTGTCCAATTAGTTATTGACTTGGGACATACACGCCCTAAATCCTTTCTTTTATATACTTTTGTTAAACAAACAATAAACAGTGTGAATCTTTACTGCTTGTGTTTTGCATGTTACTTGTAGCATAAGGTTTACACTCACGGACGTCTAAGAGACTATCACATCGAGGGTTAAAGAATAGAGGAGTAAGCCTTACAGCGCACATCTCTACTTTAAATAAATCTTTCGTCAGAACTAAAGTAAAAGGTTCTGAAACATTGATAATTCAACATCCATTAAGAGTCTTTATTTAAAGTCGCCTTTATTTAAAGTCGCCTTTTATTGATTTCTATGTGGACCAGCCTCCGGTAGCATATTATATTGAAGGGAAGTAGGAGTGCCGTCTTATCGCACACTATATATATATATCCTTCCAAAATAGCGTTACTCCAACCATATAATAAGGCTTTCTGGTAATCAGCAAGGACTTGATGAATATGCCAATACATTAAAGGTATTGAAACGTTGACTACAAGCTGACTACCAGAAAGCAAGAGTTCCCTACTGCAGTAACTGCGATGCGGTTTTCTTTGAGATGGATACACAGCTGTCTCTATCTATAATAGAAGGAATTTAGTCCATTGGGGGGGGGTTCTGTGTACTCAGACGCCCCCCCCGACCTGCATGCGCTACTGATGCCCCAGCAGTGCCAGATATAATGCTCCCAGCAGTGCCAGAAACAAGTCCCCCCAGCAGTGCCAGATGTAATACCCCTAGCAGTGCCAGATATAATGCAGCCAGCAGTGCCAGATATTATTCCACTCAGCAGTGCCAGATCTAATGCTCCCAGCAGTGCCAGATATAATAACCCCAGTAGTGCTCAACGTTGCTGGCTTCCTTTGCCTCCGCCACTGCTGCCGGTGCTGCTCCTGTCTGCAATAACAGGAGGGGAGGAGAGCGTAGTGCGCGCCTCTCCCGCCCCTCACTGAAAGTCCTGTGAGCGCCGCCGTGACACTATCTGGTGGCCATCACAGCGCACAATCCAGCAGCCAATCAGGAACCACCGTTCCATATTAGAATTGAAGGGAGCTGTGCCAGTGACTGCCCAAACCCATGCGCCCTGCGAACTACTGAAAATACTATGATGAGCTACCAGTAGCTCACAAGCGACGGGTTGGCGGTAACTGTTCCAGAGGGTTAGTCAGCCATATATAAAGTCTTAGTGGTGGCAGCAGCAAACATAATACTAATTGTGTGATATAAAAGGGCGGTTTTAATAATTTTTAGACAGACCAGGTTGCTGTTAGTGTCAAAACAGTCTCATGGGACAGCTTGGGCAGTACTTGTCAGATATTGCAATCTCTTGGAACCATGTCTGTGACTTCTCCAATAGAGTGTCTCATCCATATTGACATGAATGAGATGCAGCCAGCAGATATCAGCTGATGATTCTTCAGGACTATGGTCAGAGTGCATAGTTCCCAACATTTACACATGCCGAGTAGGGACAAAATAGGCTTCACCTCTAATCTGTCTAGGTTCTATCTAGATCCAGCCGACCTTCCTCTAACACCCACTTTGGTCATAAACGTCCCAGTTTGATGTAATACAATTATTATAACTGGTCAGCTGGGAATGGATGTACTATATGACTGCAATTCTGGTCAGTTGGGATGTATACCTGTAGTAATACAATCACACACCACAATCCTACTCTGAGAAGAAGAGAATGTCACCTTCACCGCAGGGCCGGTTAACCCTCTGGGGGGCCCGGGGTACTTAAGTAAAGGGGCCCCCCAAACACACATATATATTTATATATATTTTGCATACATCCACACACACAGCAAACGTATGCAAAACACACACACTCAGCATATATACATACATACATACATACAAACACACAACACACAGTCACACACAGCATACCTACACACACACAGCTTACACATACACAGCAGACCTACAAATACACACACATAGCATACAAACACACACAGCATACATACACACAGTAACACAGCATACCTACACCAGTTCTGCAAATATGGCGATATGGGATGGCACTGCGTACCGGTAAGAAATTGCCAGCCGGTACGCAGTACCACTGGGACGTCCACCACACCTGCAGCCGCTGCTATGTGAGGGGAGGAGAGCGCAGTGCCTCTCCTGCCCCTCAGTGCTCAGTGATGTCCGGTCTCCGGAGGCGGGGTGAATTTCAAATGAGGCACCTGTTTGTTAGCCAATCAGAGCTCGTGGACCGGCAGCCATGGCACCTGATTGGCTGCCAGTCTGCGAGCTCTGATTGACTAACCAACCGGCGCTTCATTTGAGATACCGCCACCGGAGACCAGACTCACTTCACTCACTGAGCAATGAGCATTGAGGGGCAGGAGATGCATGTGCTGTGCTCTCCTCCCCTCACATAGCATCAACAACAGAGGCAGCGGTGAGCAGCGCGGGGGGGGGGGCACTGTGGGGCAATGTGTATCTGGTACTGTGGGGAAATGTGTATCTGGTACTGTGTGTGGGACACTGTGTTTCTGGCACTGTGGGCAATGTGTATCTGACACTGTGGAGCAATGTGTGTCTGGCACTGTAGGGGTGTATCTGGCACTGCTGGGGGCATTTTTGTATTTGGCACCGTGGGGCATTTGTGTGTCTGGCACAGTGGAGGCGTATCTGGCACAGTGGGGGTATGTGTGTATCTGGCACTGTGGGGGCATATGTGTATCTGGCACTGTGAGGGCATATGTGTATCTGGCACTATTGGGGTCATATGTGTATCTGGCCCCCCATATGTGTATCATGCCCCCATTTTCATTGGCCACGCCCCATGTGGCATTTGGTAACACCCATTTTTTGGCACGTGCACACAGTACCACTAAGTCATTTTTTCTACTTGCACCACTGACCTACACACACATATACATAGCATGCATACATAGTATAATGGCCTTCTTTCATGTGGGAACTGTGTCATACTCATCAGGCTTTAGTTGAATGGAACAGATAGGGCTCTGGATTTCCCTCTATCTAAGCAGCATAGAGCAGACAATGGGAGTAATTTAGGTTGGATTGCAAATTCTGCTAAATTGCAGAATTTGCAATCCTTGTGATCGTATGCTGGGGGCCGCCCAACGCAGGGCAAGGCTACCCAGCATGCTGACCGCAGCTCCCCCTTCCGATGAAGCAGAAATTGCGATCACATCACAATTTCTGCTTTATCATAGAAATTAGGGTTGCCTACCGCCGGCGCAGCTTAGCTGCGGCCGCAAAAGACCTGCAGCCATCTTTCAGATCACGTCGACTGCGTATGGCGTCACGCAGCCACCCTGATCACACCCCGTCACGCCCCTGTTCGTGCCGCACCATCAGCCATTTAGAAGCCAGGACCACTTTCCATAATTTTTGCGGTTGGATCGCGATGATAGCCAATTTAACAGAATAATAAAAAAAGCCACTACAACAATTTTTTATTTTCAATTACTGTATGTAATGTATACATATTTACTAACTAGGATAGCTTTCAGGGTAGTATACAGATGTCCCACACATTTACACTCCATTCAAGATGGCATTTGGTACAGTATAGTGGGAATATTTAGCAGATACTGGTACATTTGGGGTTGAAAGTACCAACATAAGCATCCAAGTACTGCCCCCCAAACAAGTGTCACTCCCAGGCACGTGCCTCATCACTGTGTGATGGGGCTGAGAAACACATAAGGAGGAGAGAAGGAGGAGTTTTATCAACATTATTTGCCTTTTCCGTGCAGGACTATTGCCTATAAGAAATATCCCCTATACAATCCTGAAAATTGCTTTAGGATTTAAATAGAGTGAATACATTTTATTACATATGAAAACTGTGGGTGATGGTTGCATGCGCAGTGATTCCATTTTTATTATCTATATATAGCTCTTCCATATAAATTGCATCTCTAGGTATATGATTTTTCCCATCATAAATCACTAATTATGTTAATGCATGGGGTTATTCTTTATAATCTATCTATGTATTGCAACTCTGAATAACCAAGGTTACAAGCATTGCAAATCTCTCTGAAATTGAATGTAGCTGTGATCTAATAGTTTTTCTTTCTTTCTTGCCAGTGAATTAATTTCAAATATTTAATGGAAAACAAAGAAATATACTATTTGGATTGGATGCTGTTCTAAGCTATTAGGTTCACATACCTCAATTACAGGTTGTTTAAGGAAGAAGATAGGGATACTGTCACAACTGAGGGTTTTAGCTGACAGGAGGAAGCCTCAGTTGTAGGGGCTGAGAGGAACTTAAACCGGGGAGGTTTAATCAGACCCCTGGACATGTAAGAGTTAAAAGGAAACCCGAAGGTGTGACCATGACAACCAGGTAAAAGTAAATTAAAAGTTTATTGACAAACTCCGTGTAACAACAGACAGCAAATAATAAAAATGGCAATGATAAATAATATGATTCCTGGAGCACTCTGACCATGAAATGGTTTCACAGGACACTGGTAGGTAAGAACAGTTGTTAAAGTCCTTAGATGGAATAACCTTACCAGGCCTGGCTGTAGTAGTAAAGATATCCAAGGAACATGCCAGTAGATGGAACAGATGAAGCTGGTAACTTGAATCAGCTGTTGTAATTGCTGGATGGAACCAGCCAGGTGGTAAGACACGGAGTGGATGCGGAATGGAATCAGCCAGATGATAAAGTCACTGAATGAATGCTGGATGGAACCAGCCAGGTGATGAAACACGGAGTGAATATAGTAAGATGCTAGGGAGCGTGGAAACAGAGGAGTTGAAGGATGATTACCGGTGGTAGTGGATACTGCTGGAAGCAGATGAAATAGCTGGAAGCTGGAAACTGGATCAGCCACGGAGGACTGCAGAGTCAGGCTGCACCGCAGGATGGTAGGCAGGTGCGGGTCTCTTTAGTGGATGCTGGAGACAGGAGCTGGAACCTGGAAACACAACCACAGGAGAGAGACTGGAACAAGGTATGACAAACAAAGCACTGACCATTTGCTGGCCCAGGCACAGGATACTTATACCTGCAGCAATGCAGGTATTGGCTGGGCAATTATGCAGATTTCCAAGCAGTGGATTGGAGGAACTGAAACATGTGATTGAATCCAACATGGCTGCGCCCATGTTAGAACTTGGAGGGAAAACTGGTTTAGGAAACCATGTGGAAACATAACTGCAATGGCGGCGTGGGCCGCAGAGGACAGGAGACGCCAGACTGAGAAATGTATGCTGATACTCGTGGATGACAACGGAGGCCGCGGCAGGCATGGAACACCACACTGACAACCTGCACCTATAACACAGGAGCGGCGGCGGAGGCCGCGGAGGACGGGAGACGCAATGCAGGATTCAAACATGGCGCCGCTGTGACAGCATCTCAGCGTGACAGGAGGGATGTGCAGTATGTGGACACAGATGAGATCCGGCCTTGGAACGCTGAGCGAGCCTCAGGAGACATCTGAAAGGCAGGTAATGGTGTCCAGATACCCGGATCGTGACAGCACCCCCCCCCCCCCCCTTTAGGAGTGGCCCCAGGACGCTTCTTAGGCTTTAGAGGAAACTTCGAGTGGAAATTCCGGACCAAGGCAGGAGCATGGACATCAGACGCATTGGTCCAAGAGCGTTCTTCAGTACCATAGCCCTTCCAGTCAATAAGATACTGCAACTGACCGTAACGGAAACGTGAGTCCAGAATCTTGGCCACCTCATACTCGATTCCCCGTTGAGTCTGAACTTTAGGAGTTGGAGGAAGTGCAGAATGAAACCGATTCAGGATCAGCGGTTTCAACAGGGAAACATGGAATGTCCTGGGTATTTTCAAGAAGGGAGGTAACTGGAGTCTGTAAGCAACAGGATTGATGACTTGTTCAATTTTAAAAGGACCGATGTAACGAGGAGCAAATTTCATGCTGGGAACTCTCAACCTCAAATTCTTCGTGGACAACCATACTCGATCACCCACCTTGAGAGCAGGAACCGCTCTACGCTTCCTATCGGCAAACTTCTTGTACCTAAATGAGGCTTTAAGCAGGGCTGCGCGGACATTCTTCCAGTTGTTTGAAAACTGACGCAAGGTGACATCCACTGCTGGAACAGAAGTTGCTGGAAGCGGTTGGAATTCTGGAACCTTAGGGTGAAATCCATAGTTGATGAAGAATGGTGTTGAGGAGGATGAGGAATGGTATTGATTGTTGTGGCTAAACTCGGCCCAAGGAAGGAGTTGAACCCAGTCATCTTGGGAGGAAGACACGTAAATGCGGAGGAAGGCCTCCAAGTCCTGATTCACCCTCTCGGTTTGACCATTGGTCTGAGGATGGTAAGCCGTAGAAAACTTTAACTTGACTTGGAGGGCTTGACACAAACTTCGCCAAAATTTGGCTACAAATTGTACTCCACGATCGGAGATGATCTCTTCAGGAAGACCGTGAAGTCGGAAGATCTCTTGGATAAACACTTGAGCCAACTTGGAAGCTGACAGAAGACCGGTGAGGGGTATGAAATGTGCCATCTTGGTGAACCGGTCAACTACCACCCAGATGGTATTAAACTTGTTGCATATAGGCAGATCTGTAACAAAGTCCATCGACAAATGGGTCCACGGTCGACTGGGAACAGATGATGGAACCAGTTGCCCCGCAGGAGACTGGCGGGGAACTTTGTGTTGGGCACACTTTGGGCAAGAGGCAATAAACTCCTTGACGTCCTTCTTCAGAGTTGGCCACCAGTAGGACCTAGAGATAAACTCGAGGGTTTTCTGAATGCCTGTATGTCCGGCAAAACGGGAAGCATGGGCCCAATGCAAGAGCTTCTTCCTTAACACCGGCTTCACAAAACTTTTCCCTGGTGGGGGCGTAGAGTCCATCCCTACCGTGGAGAATGCCAACGGATTAATAATAGGATGCTTGTCTGAAGACTCTGACTCGTTTTCTTGCTCCCAAGAGCGGGAAAGGGCATCGGCCTTGCGATTCTGAGAGCCCGGACAGAACTGGAGTTTAAAGTCGAACCTGGAAAAGAAAAGTGCCCATCTGGCCTGACAAGGGTTAAGACATTGTGCGCCTTTCAGGTATAAAAGATTCTTGTGGTCGGTAAGTATCGTGATTGAATGAGAAGCTCCCTCCAACAGATATCTCCACTCCTCTAGAGCGAGCTTGATGGCTAGCAACTCCTGGTCGCCAATGGCATAGTTGCGCTCAGCTGGGGAGAACTTCCGGGAGAAGAAACTGCAAGGATGTAGATGGCCATCTTTAGCCCTCTGTGATAACACCACTCCTACTCCAACGGAGGAGACATCCACCTCTAAGATGAAAGGAGAGTCGGTGTCGGGCTGTTTCAGAACTGGTGCAGAGATGAAACGTTGTTTTAAAAGATGAAAAGCTTGCGTAGCTTCTTCAGACCACTTGGACGGGTTAGCACCCTTCTTGGTTAATGCAGTGATAGGCGCCACAATGGTGGAAAAGTCTTGTATGAACTTTCTGTAATAATTGGCGAACCCTAAGAACCTCTGGACCCCTTTGAGGGTTAAGGGTATCGGCCAATTCTGGATTGCTTGTAGTTTCTCAGGATCCATCTCTAGTCCGGAACCGGACACAATGTAACCTAGAAACGGAATGGATTTAACTTCAAAGACACATTTCTCCAATTTGCAATAGAGATGATTGACACGGAGACGGGACAGAACCTCCTTTACCCAGAAACGATGTTCCTCTAGATTATTGGCAAAGATGAGGATATCATCTAAATAAACCACGACGTGGCGGTATAAAATGTCTCTGAAGATCTCATTCACGAAATGCTGGAAGACAGCTGGAGCATTGCTCAAACCGAAGGGCATGACGAGGTACTCATAATGTCCATCACGGGTGTTAAAGGCGGTCTTCCACTCGTCACCCTCACGGATCCGGATGAGATTGTAGGCACCCCTCAAATCCAACTTTGTAAAGATGGTTGCTCCGCTGACTCTATCGAAGAGCTCTGTAATCAAAGGTAAAGGATACCGGTTCTTGACGGTAATGTCGTTCAGACCTCTGTAATCGATGCACGGTCGCAGACCACCGTCTTTCTTCTTAACGAAGAAGAAGCCTGCGCCAGCTGGAGAAGAAGAAGGTCGGATAAAACCTTTCGCCAGGTTCTCTTTGATGTACTCCTCCATGGAGTGCGTCTCAGGCAGAGACAACGGGTAAGTTCGGCCTCGAGGTGGAACCTTCCCTGGAATGAGATCAATTGGGCAGTCCCATTCTCTATGAGGAGGAAGGATATCAGCAGAAGCTTTACTGAACACGTCGACCTGGGGAAAGAAGAACAAACAGGAAGCACTTTGGACAAACAAGTCTTTGCACAGGAGGGACCCCATGCTAGTATTTGCGTAGTCGTCCAGTCAATCGACGGATTGTGGAGACGGGGCCATGGAAGGCCCAAAACCACTGGATGTGTGGCTCTTGGAATCACTAGGAAGGAAATAAATTCTGCATGAAGAACTCCCACTCTCAGACGAACTGGTAGAGTCCTTAGAGAAACAACTGCGTCAAAAATCTTGCTGCCATCTACTGCAGTTAAGGAGATGGACGAAGAAAGTCTCTCGGTGGGTAGGGACCACCGTTTAACATAAGCTTCGGTTATGAAATTCCCAGCTGCTCCGGAATCAAGGAGGGCAATGACGTTCCTGTAACGTTGAGCAATTTGGAGCGAGACTGGGAGATTACAATCATGAGGAGATGGAGAGGAGATCATTACTCCTAGCCGGCCCTCTCCTTGGCGAGCTAGGATTTGGAGTTTTCCCGGACGTTTGGGACAGGCATTGATAATGTGAGACGGCGCTGCACAATAGAGACAGAGAGACTCAGAGAGACGTCTTCGGCGCTCAGCGGGAGATAGACGGGAACGGCCAATTTTCATGGGCTCATCCTTGGATGGAGACGGTTGATGAAGAGGAGGAGCAGAAGATTTTGGAGCAGACGATCTTCCTCGCTCGGTTGCTCTCTCTCTGAAACGTAGATCAACCTTTGTGCAAAGAGAAATTAGCTCATCCAACTTAGAGGGCAAGTCTCTGGTAGCTAACTCATCCTTGATGCGTTCTGATAAGCCATGCCAGTATGCAGCATACAGGGCCTCGTCGTTCCATGCCAGTTCGGATGCCAGGATTTTGAACTGTATGAGATACTGTCCCACAGTACGTGTTCCCTGGCGTAAACGGAGAATCTCAGATGAAGCAGAGGTTACCCGGCCTGGTTCGTCGAAGATGCGCCTGAATGTTGCCACAAAGTCCGTATAGGAGGACAGCAGGGGATCAGACTTCTCCCATAAAGGTGATGCCCAGTCAAGGGCTGAGCCACTGAGAAGGGAAATGATATAGGCAATTTTAGTACGGTCGCTGGGGAAATTGCCAGGCTGAAGCTCAAAGTGGATTTCGCATTGGTTAAGAAATCCCCTGCAGAACCTTGGAGATCCGTCAAACTTTGCTGGCGTTGGGAGATGAAGACGTGGAATGGAAATGGGTAAGGTGGGTGGGGTTACAGCTGGTGTCACTGTAGTGGACGCACCGGACGTGCCAGGTCCACGGAGGGTCGTTTGAATCCCATCCAGCCGCATAGAGAGATCCTGGAGACAGCGGATGATGTGGCCTTGTGCAGCCTCCTGATGTTCGAGTCTGGCTGCCAGTTCTTGCATCGGCCTAGCCGCTTGATCCTGGTCTCCGGCTGGATTCATAGGGTCAGGGCTTACTGTCACAACTGAGGATTTAACTGACAGGAGGAAGCCTCAGTTGTAGGGGCTGAGAGGAACTTAAACCGGGAAGGTTTAATCAGACCCCTGGACATGTAAGAGTTAAAAGGAAACCCGAAGGTGTGACCATGACAACCAGGTAAAAGTAAATTAAAAGTTTATTGACAAACTCCGTGTAACAACAGACAGCAAATAATAAAAATGGCAATTATAAATAATATGATTCCTGGAGCACTCTGACCATGAAATGGTTTCACAGGACACTGGTAGGTTAAGAACAGTTGTTAAAGTCCTTAGATGGAATAACCTTTCCAGGCCTGGCTGTAGTAGTGAAGATATCCAAGGAACATGCCAGTAGATGGAACAGATGAAGCTGGTAACTTGAATCAGCTGTTGTAATTGCTGGATGGAACCAGCCAGGTGGTAAGACACGGAGTGGATGCGGGAGACAGGAGCTGGAACCTGGAAACACAACTACAGGAGAGAGACTGGAACAAGGTATGACAAACAAAGCACTGACCATTTGCTGGCACAGGATACTTATACCTGCAGCAATGCAGGTATTGGCTGGGCAATTATGCAGATTTCCAGGCAGTGGATTGGAGGAACTGAAACATGTGATTGAATCCAACATGGCTGCGCCCATGTTAGAACTTGGAGGGAAAACTGGTTTAGGAAACCATGTGGAAACATAACTGCAATGGCGGCGCCGGCCGCAGAGGACAGGAGACGCCAGACTGAGAAATGTATGCTGATACTCGTGGATGACAACGGAGGCCGCGGCAGGCATGGAACACCACACTGACAACCTGCACCTATAACACAGGAGCGGCGGCGGAGGCCGCGGAGGACGGGAGACGCCATGCAGGATTCAAACATGGCGCCGCTGTGACAGCATCTCAGCGTGACAGGAGGGATGTGCAGTATGTGGACACAGATGAGATCCGGCCTTGGAACGCTGAGCGGGCCTCAGGAGACATCTGAAAGGCAGGTAATGGCGTCCAGATACCCGGATCGTGACAGATACGAAACTACAAATAAAATTTGCGTATGCAAACCTTGTATTAAATAAAAAATGAATGAACAATATCTCAATAAATAAAAACCTTTGACAGATTTATAAGAGAAGAGGAGGCTAGGATGAAGAAAACAGAATCCTCTAGAAAACAAAGGGGCTGATTCAGATCTGATCGCTAGGCTGCGTTTTCTCACAGCCTGCAATCAGATCTGAACTGCGCATGCATATGCACCGCAATGTGCAGGCGTGCCGGACCACAGCAACTGGGATCGCCAGTCAGAGACGGGATGGTGCGAAAATTCTGAATGCACCAGCGATCGCAAGGAGATTGACATGAAGATGGCGTTTGTGGGTGTCAACTGACAGTTTTGTAGGAGTGTCCGGGAAAACGCAGGAGTGACCAGGCATTTTGAAGAAGGGTTTCTGACGTCAGCTCTGGCCCCGATCATCGCAGCGGCAGAGTAAGTCCTGGGCCAGAGCCAGCCATAGGCATAGGCAAACTAGGCAATTGCCTAGGGCATTTGATATGCCTAGGGGCATCAGCAGCTTCTGCTGATTAAAATGATATGCAGCATGCCTATATTCTGTGTGCAGCATTTCATATGCAGATACAGCCACAGTCTCGCACAGTATATAGGCATGCTGCATATCAGTTTAATCAGCAGAAGCTGCTTGTGCATCCTAGCTACATAGCAATGCAAATAAGATGCATTTTCATTAAAAAAAGGTGCCCGACATTAGCATTGAGGCAAGATTTATGAGGACACATCTGTATCCAAGCAGAGGCAGAGGTCACAGGGTTAGTGGCAGTGTGAGTGCTGTGTGCATGTGAGTGGGTTGGTTGTGCAGTAGTGTTTGGAATATGTGTAAGGAGCATTATGTGTGTCATGTAAAAATGCATTAATAATGTGCAACATATGTGTAAGGGGCACTATTTGTGTTATTATGTGTATAAGGACATTAATAATGTGCGGCATATGTGTAAAAGGGTACTACTGTATGTGTGTCATTATGTGTATAGGGGCACTAACAATGTGCAGCAAATGTGTAGGGGGCACTATGTGTGTCATTATGTGTATAAGGGCATTAATAATGTGCAGCTTATGTGTAAGGGACATAATGTGTAAAAGGGCATTAATAAAGGTTGTCATAATGTGTAAGGCGCATTATGTTTATAAGTACATTAATAATGTGTCTCATATGTGTAAGGGGCATTACTCTATGTGTATAAGGTGCTCTACTATGTGGTGTTGCGTATAGAAAGGGCACTACTGTGTCGTCTAATGTGAATAAAGAGCAATAGGGTGTGGTGTAATGTGAATAAGGAGCAATTCAGTGTGATGTAATGTGAATAAGGGGCTCTACTGTGAGGAGTAACGTTTATAAGGTAAAGTGATACTACTGTGGGATGTAATATGAATTATGGACACTATCGCATGATCAAATGTGAATAAAGTTGCAGTGCTGTGTGGCGTAATTGGAATTGGGGTTACTATTGTGTGGCCATGCCCCTTGCCAGCAAAAACACACCCCTTTTTGGGCTGAGCACCAAATGTGCGAACTGTTCCTATTTAAGATATAGGGGGTACAAACACCAAAATAAGGACTGCTATGGGTGAGGGGTGATGGTGCTGGGAAAGAGGTGCAAGGTCAGAGGCGGAACCAGCAGTGGTGCTAGGGGGCACCAACCAAAATCTTGCCTAGGGCATCATATTGGTTACGGCCGGCTCTGTCCTGGGCAGTACAGAGACTGCACAAACTTATGTTTGTGCAGCTCTGCAGCAAAAGCGAACGCACAGCTGGACACACACCATACCCTCCCCCTGTAGTCGGTGACTACCTGACTGCAGGGATGCAAAAAACGTAACCTAGCGATCAGGTCTGAATTTCCCCCAATATTACATTATGGGCCTAATTCATACCTGATCGCTGTGCTGCAAACTTGCAGAGGGCTGCGATCAGATAGTCGCCGCCCAGGGAGTGTGAAAATCCACCCCGCGCAAGTGTCTGAATGCATGTGTACGCCGTGTGAAACTTCGCCAACAGCTGCAAATCCGTTCGCAACTCACCATCAAATGTTTTTTCGAGTCTGGGCAGCCTGTACAGTCTGTGCATAGCCCAGGACTTACTGCTCCAGTGCGATAGAATCAGGCTGATCGGGGCCGAAGCAGCTGACGTCACACACCCTCCCTGCAATGCTCGGGAACGCCTGTGTTTTTCCAGACATCCCAGAAAATGGCCAGTTACCACCCCCAAACGTCTCCTTCCTGTCAATCACCTTGCGAACGCCTAGTGATAGAAATTTTCACACCACCATTTCGCAGTTTGGCGACGCGCGTGCGCATTGTGGTGCATACGCATGTGCAATCATTCGATAATCACCCGCTGTGCGGTTTCACACAACAGCGATCAGGTCTGAATTAGGCCCTATGTTGTAAACAAGTATATCAATGTAACAGCAAATAAACAAAATTATCATTTATTGAAATACATTTCAATGTTGGAACATTTCAACATATTAAGTCCATGTTTTTATGATTCCGTATTGGAAACAAAGACAAATAATAAAAAAATAAAGCTAATGTTGTATCTGGAACAAACCATGATGAAATGCTAGGAGTAAAAATATATTTTATGTTATTGCATGCAGGGTAAATTCTGGCTGTTTTTGCATGTAGCCCACAAGTGACAGCTTTACTTTTACACTGCAATTTAGATTTCAGTTTTAACACACCCCACCCAAATCTAACTCTCTCTCAGGGGTGTATCTAGAGGTCCGAGCGCCCCTGGCAAAGTAAGGGGCTGCCCCCCCCCCCTACACACATTTGGAAAAAGGTGCGAGTATTGAAAATGGGGTATGTGGGGGAAGGGCATGAACTCAATAGTACTTCCAATTCAAATTGTGCCACACAGTAGTGTCCCTCATTCACATTACACTGCACAGTAGTGTCTCGTATTCATGTTACACCATCCCTCCCCTCTAACCCACCTTTCCCACAGCCTGACCTTATCCCACCCCTCCCCCAAAGCCTCTTCAATGGTGCCTAACCCTAACACACCCTTCCTAATCTCCCTCCCTGCAGCCTAACCCTAGCCCTCCAGCCCTTGCAGCCTAACCCTAACCCTCCCACATGGCTTACCAGTGGAGACTTTGGCACCAACTCGATCCGGATTTTGGCATTCTGCATCGCTATCTATGTTGGGATGCCAGCATCAGCATTCCGAGCGGTTTTGGGATGCTGGCGTCAGTTTTCCAACCGCCGGGATGCCAAACACCCGCATCTTGACTGTCTCCTGAATGAAATGCTAATGAGATGCTGTGAGATGAGCCTCAAATGGACCCAGCCATTAACCAAACACCATTAGTTGGATGGTAGAAGTGCTTCCTGTTAGAAAAAACATTAGGGTGCCATCACCTCCAAGACATTTCCTTGAACATGGCCTTGAAATAGGTAAGATATGTATTTTCTTTATTACACTCAACAAGTTAAAGTTTTCACTTACTTACTATTTACTTACATCTAACATGCATGGAAATCGTGTAGTTTTCCAGGTACTACAGTACCTTCTCCCAAACACTGCCACTTTTTTATTATCTTCAACAACAAATAGATCTATAGCACTGTGCTATATAAAACAATTGCTGTGTACCTAGTCCATACTTGCCTACCTGACCCTCTCCATGAGGGAGAAAATGCTCTGTTCCTGGATTTTCCTGGTAATGTTTGATTTCCATCACCTGTGGTGAGCTAGTTAATTGATAAGAAGGCTATTTCACCACAGGTGATGGCAATCATACATTACCAGGAAAGTCCAGGAACAGAGCATTTTCTCCCTCATGGAGAGGGTCAGGTAGGCAAGTATGACCTAGTCAGAGTCTGTTACTGCCGCCGCTGCTCCGGTGTCCGTCAGCACCGCACTGCACTAGTGATCAGACTAGTGTCCGGCAGCACCGCACTTGTAATCAGACTCACAATAAACTACAGTTCCCATCAGCCCTTGCTGCCGGGAGCTCCCAGCAACAAGGGCTGCTGGGAGCTGTAGTTTATTTTGAGTCTGAATACAAGTGCAGTGCTGCTGGACAACAGCGCCGCTCCAGCAGTAACAGACTCTCACCAGGTACAGTCTGACAGTACTGCTTTTCTATCCTTTGTCCACAGGTGGGGCAGCCAGGCGGCACCCCCTCCTTGCCTGGTGCCCCTGGCGAGTGCCATCCTGGCCAATAGGTAGATACACCCCTGCTCCCTCTGCACATGTTATATCAGCGCCCCCCCCCCCCCCCCCCCCCGCACTGCACTGCACTGCACTGCACTGCACATGGTTTTGCCCATCTGCTAACAAATTTGCAGCTACGATCAGGTGTGAATTAGGCCCATACTTGCCCACCTTTAAAGTCTCCTCTCTGGGAAAAGACCGGAGAGGAGACGCTGCTCGAGCCTTCTAGAGGGCACGGCCGGGCTGTCACACATTTGCATCATTAAGCCCTACCCTCTCCATAGTCCTGCAATTCCCTGTAAAATCTCCTCATCCTGCCCGCTTCACTAGAAAGCAGGTGGTATGCGGGAGACCTGGCCACTCCTCCGTGGGTGCAGGGGACTGCCTGAAAAATCGTAAGTCTCCAGGTACTTGCAGAAGAGTAGGCAAGTATTTTTTAGCTTTCAGTTTGGGCATGTCCCTCTATAATCTAAATATCTCTGCACATTTTACATCTGCCCCACCTGCAAGGCAACATGGTTTTGCCCAGGTGCACTGCAAAGTTACAGTACTTGATGTTTTATTTGCTTTGCTCCCAACTCAGAATCATCCTCTGTATAGATGCAATTATAACAAATGACTGATTGAAATAGAAGTTTCAGCTTTCTCTCTTCTAGCTACAATTCTAAAACACTGAGAACATTTGCCTTATTCCTGCATGCGCTGTAAGCGTGCATTCTGCAGGTATTTGTTGATGTGCCTCTGACTGCATCGTACACATGGACGTACGAGCAGTGATTCTCTGTTTGTTCCACCAATAGCACAAGGTAGCACTGAGCACAAGCCTTCATGGCCCCCTGGTGGATGTCTGAATGTGTGTGAGAGCATGCCAACAGAGACCCATGAAGCATTTAAACTGCAGGTTAGCAAAGAAGAGCACAACGCATCCTAATAGCTGCAGATAGTAACAGCTTGATCTCAGCCGTGTTGAACTAGAAGACTCGGAATAAACCTACCTGGCAGTACCATTTGGAGAGCAGGATTACAGCGACAAGGGTAAGGACATTTCCATATGTTGTTACATTAGCTTCCCTTGAGAGGGACAGACAAAAGGGAATCCTCCTCTAGACTTAAATCTTGTTTAGATATGAAAATGTCAATCTAGGTCTGTTTCCAACGCAATCACCAAATGACTTGTGAGTGGAATTTTTCATTCTCTACATGTCCCAGTATCCTATGCAATGCTTTCTATGCTGGTGTTTCCGAATGATTATTACTGCTGAATATTTGGTTTTGGGTTTCTGATACCTGAATATGTCAACAGAACTTATCTCTTGATGCTTAATAATAATAATTATTATTATTATTATTGTTGTTATTATTATTATAATATGTTTGTCATCCAAAAAGATTGAGTATTTTTTGGCAGGCAATACTAGACTACCTATTCCCTCTATAACATGTATAACCTATTCTAGCCATGCCAAAATTTGTAGACACCTGCTGAGTGGGAATACCTTATCCAATGGTAAACAGGTCTTTTCTAAGGGCTAGTATCCATTGGCAATAAAATTAAGCACTCAAATTGTTCTTACATGCCTGAGGAAAATCTATTAAACTGTCCCCGATGCCAGGTTTCTATACGAATAATGTGAATGAATGGTCTTATACACACATACTTTCTGACAATCGTTTGGTTTACATAGTTATAGCGTCCAATCAATTTCGGCGTTGCCTGCAGAGTTCACAATTGTTAATGCTTGGTAAAGTGCCCCAGACTGTTTTGGAAAATCTCATTTGGGGCAGTACGGATGGTGTAATGGTTAGCATTACTGCCTCACAGCACTGAGGTCATGGGTTTGATTCCCAACATTGGTCTGTGTGGAGTTTGCATATTCTCCGATTTCCTCCCACAATCCAAAAACATACTGGTAGGTTTATTGGATCCCAACATAATTAACCCTAGTGTGAATGTGTGTTCATGTACACGTGGTAAGAAAAAAAAAGATTGTAAGCTCGACTGGGGGCAGGGACTGATGTGAACGGCCAAATATTCTCTGTAAAGTACTGCGGAATATGTGCGCGCTATATAAATAACTGGTAATTAAGTAATTAATTCATTTAGCACTGTACGCCTCTTAAAGCTCCTAATGTGAGGTCATGGTACCAAAGCTTCAGTGAGTGTTGGTTTTCATTGCGTATATGACTGCTCTGCTAAGTGACCTAGCAATACAGAATAACCATAACAGGGATTCCCATGTACCATGGCTGGCTCTGCTGTTTATTTCACAGCTGCTCAGTGACTAGCTGTAGAATAGTAATGTTGGCGTTCTTTTATATGTGATATTTGATCCATTTCATTTGAAAGCTGAAATGTGGAATGGAACCATCACATAGGATCTGTATAGAATGTAGGTAATTGAGCACATGTGTGCACCTGTTGCTGCCAGAGAAAGATACCTTCAAGGGATGTGCAGAGCTATCAAAATTTATCATGTGACTCTCAGCGGGTATATTATAAGTGCATCTGCTGGAACAGAACCGGCACTGTGATAATTACAGGAAAATACGGTAGAGCCTGCTTGCAAGTCTATCTTGTATGCTTCGACTATCAAAACATTTCACTTCCAATTAAGCTTTCAATAAATATCATAACACATGGAGTAGACTTCATTGCAGATTCTGGGGTGAATGTAATAGAGTGCAAGAACCGGGAAGTGCGAGACTTCATCCGAGTTCTCGCGTATTTTTAAAGCAGCAATCAGTTACACGGCAAAACAAGCTTGCCACTTTAAAAATACGTGAGAACTCAGACGAATTCCCGCACTTCCTGGTTCTCGCACTCTATTACATTACACCTGATATGTACAGACCTAGTCATATACAGGTTAATGGAATGCAGTCATAAGGTTGATATTCAGAATGTCGACAATCATAATGTTGACGCCACAATGTCAACATTATTGAATTGTCTACAGGAATCATACTGAAAATGTCGACATCTGAAAAAAAGATAACTTGTGAAATCCAAACATTCTCAGAATGGCAACATTAGGGCTAGGTAGATAAGGATTAGGCTGCGGGGGGAAGCGGTAGACTCATGCACTAGGAGGAGGGTTAGGATTGAGGAAGGGATAAGGGATAGGGGGTCTGTATTTACTGGCACGTCAAATGACTGCTCATCACATGAACGCAGTGACCTGGAAGCCGCCACTGGAGATGTCGCTGCCACTGGGACCAGATAAGTGATCGCTGGGCCACCATTGACAGTTTATTGACATTCTATCATGCTGACATTTCAGCAGTGTCAACATGAAGGTCAACGGGCCAAGAATGTTGACATGCTGTATGCTGACATTTTGAATGTTGACCAGGTATACCAAACACCAGGTTAAATTTTTGCAACACCCCTGGTTGCAATATGCAAAGGACAGACTAGATGGGCCAAGCGGTTCTTATCTGCCGTCAAATTATTTGTTTCTATGTAAGTTATAAAAGATGTGAAGCCTATAGAGGACAGACATTGATGGAAAGACACTTATATATACATCTGATGTATGATATCACATTTAGTTCAATTGTATGCTACATCATGTTTCTATAGTGTTGGCTGGTGGCATGAAATACGTACAGTATCTCATCTAATACAACTGTAACAGTTCTTGAATTTGTATTTTAAGTGACTGTTCTGCACAAGGAAATAAGGAATCCCTTCTGCGCTCATCCAACAACAATGAACAATAATAAAGTAAATTATGGGTTCTCAATTGATCAGTCTATGACTCAGTTCCAGTCTCTGCTTCAGTTCTTTTTCAAAGCGGAAGTGCTAGGTGTAGGGAGACTCGATGCGTACCGTACTCACATGGAGTCGTGGTATGTCCCGCGTATAAAGGTATCTTTGATCTCTTAATTCTTTTTTCTTCTCCGAGGTGGAAAATTCTTATCCTCGCAGTTTGGAAAAAGAAAAATGGGACAAAGGAGCAACTGATAGTGTAGTAGGTTCGTACAAACGCGTACCTTACTCACGTTAAATCACCACTCATTCCGAGCACTTCCATTTCTATACCATCACTTATAGAAAGGATGAAAATTCCGGATCACTACCCCTAGAGCCACGTTGAATATACTCCATCACTTATCTGTATCCAGTGATCTCCTGTTTGTACGAACCTACTACACTATCAGTTGCTCCTTTGTCCCATTTTTCTTTTTCCAAACTGCGAGGATAAGAATTTTCCACCTCGGAGAAGAAAAAAGAATTAAGAGATCAAAGATACCTTTATACGCGGGACATACCACGACTCCATGTGAGTACGGTACGCATCGAGTCTCCCTACACCTAGCACTTCCGCTTTGAAAAAGAACTGAAGCAGAGACTGGAACTGAGTCATAGACTGATCAATTGAGAACCCATAATTTACTTTATTATTGTTCATTGTTGTTGGATGAGCGCAGAAGGGATTCCTTATTTCCTTGTGCAGTATTGTTCCAGGGTGATTGAGTGATCACCCGTTGGTGTCCCCACTGCAGCTCTCTGAGGCGCAGCAGTCCTCTATCATCCTCCTTTTTAGATAAGTGACTGTTCTGCCTACCCTAATATTGGGGCAGATGTATTACCCTGGAGAAGGCATAAGGAAGTGATAAACCAGTGATATGTGTAAGGTGATAAACGCCCCAGCCAATCAGCTTCTAACTGTTGATTTACATATTGGAGCTGATTGGCTGGTGCCTTTATCACCTTGCACATATCACTGGTTCATCACTTCCTTATGCCTTCTCCAGGTTAATACATCTGCCCCATTATCTGCTAGACATGTTCTGTGTGCTTAGGTCATACTTACCTCCTCTCCCAGATCTTCTCTGAGTTTTACAAATTTCGGTTAGTGCCCTGGGCTCCCGGAAGAGTTGGTGGTTTTCCCACATCCTAAAGAAGTGTGCGGGATGGGGAGAATAATACCAGGAATCGTGCATCAGTGGGGAGGGGCCAAATGATGCATGTAGCCCAGCCCTGTCCCTATTACCTGGTACCTGCATCTGCTCCCTGGACTAATTTAGGGCTACCGAATATTATTGCTTAATACGGCGGTATATGTTATTTATGCCTCAGTTGCAGAACATACATTTCATCCTGTGTATCAGCATCCTGCAGTGCGTTGCTGTGTGTATGCACCTTTTATATCTTATATTCGCATGTAGAGAATGTTTTATGTCTGTGACCTCCGTGTGTCTTGCGTTACTTCTTCCACTATATAGTACATCAGCTCAGTTCCATCTGCCAGGCATGTGTGTCTATTGTCTACACAGAATATTAAACAGTGGAGATAGAAAAAATCCATGTTGCATGAGCTGCTAGTGCTACACATCATATCTCCCTGCCTTGCAGTTTGCACAGTACAGGAAATGGCATAGATAGTCACGTCATACAGATTTTACAGCTATCTGATGCAGTGGTTCAGGCATCAGATGTAGCTGGACTGATCCCCAGTGCAATGAATGTATAGTGATAAGTAACATCTGACACGTCTCTCTGTGTGAGATACTCTACCTCTCTTTCTAATTAAACAGCAGCAATATAGTGTAGATGCACCATAGGAGTAGTATAACCTCGGTGGGTCATAAACAATACATTTAAAGTAGTGATGAGCGGGTTCGGTTCCTCGGAATCCGAACCCGCCCGAACTTCGGCCTTTTTTGCACGGGTCCGAGCAGACTCGGATCCTCCCGCCTTGCTCTGTGAACCCGAGCGCCCCCGAACGTCATCATCCCGCTGTCGGATTCTCGCGAGATTCGGATTCTATATAAGGAGCCGCGCGTCGCCGCCATTTTCACACGTGCATTGAGATTGATAGGGAGAGGACGTGGCTGGCGTCCTCTCCGTTTAGAATAGATTAGAGAGACACTTAATTTTGGGGAGCATTAGGAGTACTCAGTACAGTGCAGAGTTTTGCTGATAGTGACCACCAGTTTTATTTATAATCCGTTCTCTGCCTGAAAAAAAACGATACACAGTCACATACCATATCTGTGCTCAGCCTCAGTGTGCTGCATGATATATCATCTATGTATATCTGACTGTGCTGAGTGCTCACTGCTCACACAGCTGAATTGTGGGGGAGACTGGGGTGCAGTTATAGCAGGAGTACAGTGCACACTTTTGCTGCCAGTGACCACCAGTATATTGTCTGCCTGAAAAAGTTAAACACTCCTGTGGTGTTTTTTTTATTTTATTCTATAGTATAAACGCATTCTCCTGACAGTGTCCAGCAGGTCCGTCATTCATTATATTATATAAATATTTACCTACAGTAGTGTTATATTTTTGTTTTTTCATCTCTATCATCTTTATCATCTCTATATTAGCAGACGCAGTACGGTAGTCCACGGCTGTGGCTATCTCTGTGTCGTCAGTGCTCGTCCATAATTGTATACCTACCTACCTGTGGTGGGGTTTTTTTTTCTATCTTCTTCATACTAGTAGTTTAGGAGTCTGCTGACAGTGTCCACCAGGTCCGTCATTATAATCCTACAGTAGTAATATATTTAGTATATTATCTATACTAGCAGACGCAGTACGGTAGTCCACGGCTGTGGCTATCTCTGTGTCGTCAGTGCTCGTCCATAATTGTATACCTACCTACCTGTGGTGGGGTTTTTTTTTTCTATCTTCTTCATACTAGTAGTTTAGGAGTCTGCTGACATTGTCCACCAGGTCCGTCATTATATTATATACCTACAGTAGTAATATATTTAGTATATTATCTATACTAGCAGACGCAGTACGGTAGTCCACGGCTGTGGCTATCTCTGTGTCGTCAGTGCTCGTCCATAATTGTATACCTACCTACCTGTGGTGGGGTTTTTTTTTCTATCTTCTTCATACTAGTAGTTTAGGAGTCTGCTGACAGTGTCCACCAGGTCCGTTATACAGTATATTATATATATAAGCAGCAGTACGGTAGGCCACGGCTGTACCTACCTCTGTGTCGTCAGTGCACTCGTCGTCCATAAGTAATATAATACTATACTATCCATCCATCTACATTATATACCTGTGTTGTTGTTTTTTTCTTCATACTAGTTTAGCAGTCTGCTGACAGTGTCCACCAGGTCCGTTATACAGTATATTATATATATAAGCAGCAGTACGGTAGGCCACGGCTGTACCTACCTCTGTGTCGTCACTCGTCGTCCATAAGTAATATAATACTATACTATCCACCCATCTACATTGTATACCTGTGGTGGCTTTTAGTTGTGCGCAAAATATGGAGAACAAAAATGTGGAGGTTAAAAAAATAGGGAAAGATCAAGATCCACTTCCACCTCGTGCTGAAGCTGCTGCCACTAGTCATGGCCGAGACGATGAAATGCCATCAACGTCGTCTGCCAAGGCCGATGCCCAATGTCATAGTACAGAGCATGTAAAATCCAAAACACAAAAGATCAGTAAAAAAATGACCCAAAAATCAAAATTAAAAGCGTCTGAGGAGAAGCGGAAACTTGCCAATATGCCATTTACGACACGGAGTGGCAAGGAACGGCTGAAGCCCTGGCCTATGTTCATGGCTAGTGGTTCAGCTTCACATGAGGATGGAAGCACTCATCCTCTCGCTAGAAAAAAGAAAAGACTTGCGGCAAAAGCACAGCAAAGAACTGTGCGTTCTTCGAAATCACAAATCCCAAAGGAGAGTCCAATTGTGTCGGTTGCGATGCCTGAGCTTCCCAACACTGGACGGGAAGAGCTTGCGCCTCTTTTTTTCTTTGCGTCATGTGCTGTTTGGAGAGTTTTTTTTGGAAGGGCCATCCTGCGTGAGATGGGCCAGGTGTTTGTGCCGGCCACTAGGGTCGCTTAGCTTACTCACACAGCTACCTCATTGCGCCTCTTTTTTTCTTTGCGTCATGTGCTGTTTGGGGAGTATTATTTGGAAGGGCCATCCTGCCTGACACTGCAGTGCCACTCCTAGATGGGCCAGGTGTTTGTGTCGGCCACTTGTGTCGCTTAGCTTAGCCATCCAGCGACCTCGGTGCAAATTTTAGGACTAAAAATAATATTGTCAGGTGTGAGGTGTTCAGAATAGACTGGAAATGAGTGTAAATTATGGTTATTGAGGTTAATAATACTATGGGATCAAAATGACCCCCAAATTTAATGATTTAAGCTGTTTTTTAGGGTTCTTTGAAAAAAACACCCGAATCCAAAACACACCCGAATCCGACAAAAAAATTTCGGTGAGGTTTTGCCAAAACGCGGTCGAACCCAAAACACGGCCGCGGAACCGAACCCAAAACCAAAACACAAAACCCGAAAAATTTCCGGTGCACATCTCTAATTTAAAGTAAGTCAGCAAAAATCAATATTACTCTATGATGTTATACTTGATTGGCTTTTGCAGTGAGCAAGGTAAAGGTCACCATTATTAATTCAGTTCTCAGTCATAAATCACAATTGGGGGATGCGCTCTGCAAAAGCTCGTGATTTATCATTCTGACTTTTTGTGATAAGAGTGTTTAGAATGATTACTACTTCTATACTGTGCCACTGGCAGTTAATGGCGAGCAATTTATAGCATTATAGGGCAACCTTTTATTTGGAGTATCCTTAGGCTTTGATCTATAGCAGGACAATGACTGACTTCAGTGCTTTGTCAGCAGTGCTGCCTTTCAATTCTTTCCATCAATCTTCCAATCAGATATTCTGCAGCTCTAAAGGAATTAAATTGTACATTGAGTGATTTATCATTGACCAGACACAGTACAGTATATCATGATGTGATTTCTCTTGTTTAAGTAAATGAATGGAAAGATATCGGACAAATGCACAGCATTAAATTACAAAGCTATTCCTCTTCCCTGGGTCTTACTCTGAAAATTCCCTAAATCACAGGTTCTCAAACTCGGTCCTCAGGACCCCACACGGTTCATGTTTTGCAGGTCACTTGTAGATTTTTCAAATGTGACAGTTGGTTATACACAGTGCAGCTGTTGGGTGACATGGAAAACATAAACCATGTGGGGTCCTGAGGACCGACTTTGAGAACCACTGCCCTAAATCATTCAGTTCTCTGGACCAGGCATTCCCAACCACGGTCCTCAAGTCACACCAACAGTGCAGGTTTTAGTGATATCCAGGCTGCAGCACAGATGGTTAAATCAAAATAACTGAGCTACTAATTAAGTCACCTGTGCTGAAGCCTGGATATCACTAAAACCTGCACTGTTAGTGTGCCTTGAGGACCGAGGTTGGGAATGCCTTCTCTAGACACTCTGTATACCAGATACATTTTAATGTTGTGGAAGTAGGTTTTTTTTCACGAGATGACACATGATTGGATGACAGCAGCACTAGTCCAATCATGTGCTACTTTCAGTGGCAAATTCCCCTGTCCGGGAATCCAAAATTGAAAAGTTGGTAACCCTAGCAGCCAACGTTTCAATGGACTTTTAAAACCCTGTGTAACGCACAATGTCTTGAGTACTGTAGCATGCACGGTGTGCTGTCTACCCTGTATAACCGGTTCCACTTCTGTGATTAATGTTTGGTGGTCCTGGTCCTCTTTGTGTTCTGGATTTGGAGTTCCCAGGTGCCCATGTGCTCCTCTCCTCATCTCTTCACTGCACATGCAGTAGAACTGAAGGACATCTAGCAATGGGTATCGGACTTCACCATAAAACAAAGTTTGGCTTCAGAAAACCACCTACAACTACCTGTGGAGATGTATCAAACCTGAGAGAGAGATAAAGTGCAGTCATAGTTGCCCATAGTGACCAATCAGCTCCTATCATTTTATGGTAGATGCTAGAATCAAGTGGGCTAAGGGACCTTTTCCGTCTGGGGGAGGAGTCACAACACAAGGGGGAGGAGCAAGGCCAGCGGGATAGTTCCTCTACTATCCACGCCACCAACTATTACCTTTAGTAATCAGGTGGTGAGCGAAGCAAGCCACCGAGCCCGAAGTGTGGCGAGCGTACTTTTCAGGTACCTTGTTCGCCCGTAGCTCCTCCCCCTGGTGACGTGTCTCCTCCCCTAGATACGTCAGAAGGTCCCTTCTCCCACTCCGATATAGAATCAACCATCATTTTATGGGCTGTGCTACATAAAATCTAGGTAGAAGCTGATTGGTTTTGAAAAATCTCTCATGGTAAAAGGTCAGAGTCAACCACCAATCAGCATGCTAGAAACCATGTAATATTGTATTGTCAATCAATCATACAGGACCTGTTAGTAATTTCCAATCTGGAAAATCAGAGTATGATATGATGTGCCAAAACTACAAAACAGGACTCTAGGTATAATCATAATATGTTCAAAATTGTTCTTCCTTGTACAGAGCTGTGGAATACAGTATGTAACTGCTATACAAATAAAGGCTAGCACCAGTGGCGGAACTAGCGAGCGGTGGGCCCATGTGCGACAAAATGGCTTGCCCCCCCCCCCCCCATCCCATCCAAGTCCACCCCCTCACCCCTGGAGAGGATCTGGTGAGGGGGACCTGCTCAGGGAAGTGGATACCTAGCAACAGTGCCGTGACTAGACATTTTAGCACTGTGTGCAAGAAACGGCATCGGAGCCCCACCCCTGCATGCAAAACAGGGGCAGTGCGCGCCGTAGGCGCGCGCAAAAATACATAGTGGCGTGGCTTCGTGGGGAAGGGGTGTGGCCACAAAATAATACCAATTCATAAAACGGTGCACAGTAGTCTCCATTATTCAAATTACGCCGCACAGTAGCACCACTACACCAGGTAGAGACCCTTTTACACCTTACGGCGGACAGATTCCTCTTTTTACACATTACAGCAGACAGCGTCCCGTTTTTACACATTACGGCAGACAGCGTCCCCCTTTTTTACACATAACGGCAGACAGCGTGCCCTTTTTACACATAGCAGCAGACAGCGTGCCCTTTTTACACATAACGGCAGACAGCGTGCACTTTTTACACATAACGGCAGACAGTGTCCCCTTTTTACACATAACGGCAGACAGTGTCCCCTTTTTACACATAACGGCAGACAGCGTGCCCTTGTTACACATAGCGGCAGACAGCGTACACTTTTTACAAATAACGGCAGACAGCGTGCCCTTGTTAAACATAGCGGTAGACAGCGTACCCTTTTTACACATAACGGCAGACAGCGTGCCCTTGTTACACATAGCGGCAGACAGCGTACACTTTTTTCACATAACGGCAGACAGCGTTCCCTTGTTAAACATAGCTGCAGACAGCGTACACTTTTTACACATAACGGCAGACAGCGTGCCCTTGTTACACATTACGGCAGGCAGATTCCCCCTTTTTACACATTGCGGCAGGCAGATTCCCCCTTTTACACATTGCGGCAAGCAGATTCCCCCTTTTTACACATTGCGGCAAGCAGATTCCCCCTTTTTACACATTGCGGCAAGCAGATTCCCACTTTTTACACATTGCGGCAAGCAGATTCCCCGTCTTTACACATTGCGGCAAGCAGATTCCCCGTTTTTACACATTGCGGCAGGCAGATTCCCCCTTTTTACACACTACGGCAGGCAGATTCCCCCTTTTTACACATTGTGGCAAGCAGATTCCCCCTTTTTACACATTGCGGCAGGCAGATTCCCCCTTTTTACACATTGCGGCAGGCAGATTCCCCCTTTTTACACATAGCGGCAAGCAGATTCCCCCTTTTTACACACTACGGCAGGCAGATTCCCCCTTTTTACACATTGCGGCAAGCAGATTCCCCCTTTTTACACATTGTGGCAGACAGTCCCCCTTTTTTGAGGAAAGAAAGAAAGAAAGAAGAATTATACTTACCCTCTCCGCTGGCTCAGGCTCCTCGGTGCAGTGTCAGACGATTCCCGGGCAGGAGAGAAGGAGGAGGAGGGAGGTGGAGGAGGGAGCCGCAGCAGCGCTGTGTTATTGGTGGAGGCGCTCCTGCTGCTGCCCCTCTGCTTCACTTTAGGCTGTTCTCGGAAGACAGCCTATAGTGAAGCAGAGGGGCAGCAGCGCCTCCACCAGTAACAAAGCGCTGCTGCGGCTCCCTCCTCCACCTCCCTCCTCCTCCTTCTCCCCCGTACCGCTGCTCCTCTCCTCTCTGGGCGGCTGTGCGCTGCGGGTAGCGGTTGCCCGCAGCGCACAGCGGCATGTAATGAGTCAGTTTGACTCATTACATGCTTTGGGCCCCTGGACAGAGGCGGGCCCCAGTGCAACGCACTGGTTGCACTGGCGGTAGTTCCGCCTCTGGCTAGCACTGAAGAGCAAGGCAAACCATGTCCACAAGGTCCTTTAAAGTGATGTTTATTATTTTTAGACACAGCAACACATTTCAGGGCTGCAGCCATTGATTAAGGCAGCTCAGAACAGGTGTAAATAACATAGAGGCAGGGCCACAATGCTCAAGGTGAACCTTTGGCATGAACATGTTTCTTCATTTCATTAGAAAAATAGCTTTGAGATTGTGTTGATGTTTCTACTGTGTGGTGTGGGTAATGCAAGACTGAGAAGCAACACATAAGTCAAAATTACCCTAGGCCATACGTACGGGATGCAGTCAATTTACCTCCAATCAAAATCCCGATGGTCAAAATCCCGACAGCAATTGACCGACGGTCAAAATCCTGACAAGGTCAAAATCCCGACATGGACAAAATACCGACATTTAAAATAACGGCAAGGTCAAAATACCGACATGTAAAATGCCGACAGGTCAAAATGCCGACATGAGTTTTTCATGATTTTTTAATTGAAACCGACTTGTTCATATTTTACCATCCCAGTGGACCTGGAGGGGGAATATAATAGTGTACCCGAAGCATGCGAGGGGACGCGGTACACTTATATGGTGTCCATGTCGACCTATGTCGACATACACACACAAAAAACCAATGAAAAACGCATGTCGGTATTTTGACCTTGTCCGTATTTTAAATGTCTGTATTTTGTCCATGTCGGGATTTTGACCTTGTCGGGATTTTGACCATCGGTCAATTGCTGTCGGGATTTCGACCATCGGGATTTTGATTGGAGGTATTTCATACCGATCCCCATACGTACACAGTTCTGATGCCGAATGCAGGATTTGGAGAATGTTTAGCAGAAGTTTTGACAATTTTGCCCATCTTTACTATCATACCGCTGTTTAAATCTCCATAGTCAGAAATTGTTTCAAATGTTTTTGTTGTTGTATTAATCAAAAACTTTCTCATTAAATTATACAGAAACTACAGTATTCCAGCTATGTAATATCAGCGTAATGCAGGAGATTTCACAGAAATCTCCTGAAAATGGCTAATTAGCGCTGCAGACTGCAATCCCCATTTGTCTCAGTATTCTGACCCCTATATACCATACTCCCAAAATCGGGTGGCAATCAATATACTGGCTGTCGGGATCCCGGCGCTCAGCATGCCAGCGCCGATATCCAGACCGCTGGGATACCAACAACTATTCTCCCTCTTGGGGTGTCCACGACACCCCTGGAGGGAGAATAAATAGCGTGCCGCGCGACACAGTTCCCGCAGTGCGGCGAGCGCAGTGATCTCGTAATGGGCTCTTTTGCGCTCACCCAGGCTGCCGGCATTCCGGTGGTTGGGATCCTGACGCCGGGTTCCTGACAGCTGGCCAGTTATATTACACACCCCAAAATCATAGCTTTTCAGGGTCCCATTGGTGAACATCGTACTCAGATGGACTAATCGTCTTTATGCCTATGGAGGCATTCTCACAAAAGAGGGATATCACCATCTCTCTCCTGCAGCCTCCGACCAGCTACAGTAAAGCTGGCCATACACAGATTTATTGTCCGATCTGGCAGGTTGGAACGAAAATCGGGTAATGGATGGGAGCAAATGACAATTGACCATTTGCTACGAAATGCCGGAAAACTCCCAAAAACGATCAATCAAAAAAAATTGGTTAAATCAAATGGATTTAACCAATTTTACTGAGCGACCAATTTTGTCTGTTTTTCAGTGTTTGGGAGCAAATGGCCAATTGTCATTTGCTCTCATTTATTACCAGATTTTCGTTCCACCCAGCCAGATCAGAAAATAAATCTTTAGGTGTATGGGCAGCTTTACTAACACTGGGGGTGATTCCGAGTTGTTCGCTCGCTAGCTGCTTTTAGCAGCATTGCACACGCTAAGCCGCCGCCCTCTGGGAGTGTATCTTAGCTTAGCAGAAGTGCGAACGAAAGATTAGCAGAATTGCGAATAGAAATTTCTTAGCAGTTTCTGAGTAGCTCCAGACTTACTCAGCCATTGCGACCAGCTCAGTCCTTTTTCGTTCCTGGTTTGACGTCACAAACACACCCAGTGTTTGCCCAACCACTCCCCCGTTTCTCCAGCCACTCCTGCGTTTTGCAACTCTTTGCAACTCGAACGCCTGCGTTTTTCCGCACACTCCCATAAAACGGCCAGTTTCCGCCAAGAAACACCCAGTTCCTGTCAATCACACTACGATCAGCACAGCGATGAAAAAGCTTTGTTATGCCGTGAGTAAAATACCTAACTTTTGTGTAAAATAACTAAGCGCATGCGCTCTGCGAACCTTGCGCATGCGCAGTAAGCGACTAATCGCAGTATAGCAAAAATCGGCAACGAGCGTACAACTCTGAATGACCCCCACTGTGCACATAAACACCATCAGAATCTTAGGAGCATACTTTCGCAAATATGAAAGATGTGCCTGGGATGTAACTCATAGGTTCAGCGATTTTTGCAACCACTGTTTCTGCAAGTTACTATTAATACATAGCTGGGATACTTTAGTTTAAAATGAAAGAGTCCATCAGAAAAAAAGTGACACTTCTGTGATTTGTAATATATACTGTTGTCCCCTTTAATACAAATCTCAGTGCTATCATGAAAACTAACTTAAAACGGCAATCTTCCATATTTGTTTGTCTCCTGCATATAGCAAGTTACCCTGACTTTGAGACTTCTTCTTTTTCCTTTTCTTTACTCTATTACTTTCTCACTTTCCTTCTCCTCTTTTTATTTTCTTTTTGTTTCTCCAGCTGGTTCTCCAAAAAACTTTCTGACTATTATTTGGTCCCACATACACAAAAATCAGAGTGCCAATAAGTTGAGTGTCATGTACTTTATTTCATTTATTCATGACATGTCATGTTATGTGTACCTTTCCATGTGATCCATTAAATATAATTTGCAACAAGAAAAAGCACCACCATCCACAGTTGTTGTGGAACTATACATCTCAGCATAGTGTGCCATAGATTAGTAATACAGCCACTCTTTTAATGATGTTGGACATGCTGGGAAGTACTACAACAGCACATGCTTGTTGATTTTGTTAACATATATTAGTGTAAAAAATAATTTTATTGCTAAAAAAATAAAATGGCAAAATTGATATTAATACAATTTCAAATATTTGTTTGGAAACAAAAATAAATACATTTTTATATATATATATATATATATATATATATATATATATATATGCCCGTTATCTACTTCTTCTTTTTTTTTGTAATTTAACACATTCCTATGTATTTTTTTTCACAATAATAAACATATTTTATGACTTTTTTCAGCATAAATATGCAAACTTTAAAGTGTATACATGTTTGTTTACATTTTCACAGCACCTTCCACAGAAACATATAGATGCCCCACAGAGCAAATGGAAAGTGCAGATAAGGAAGTGGCCGGAAAAAAACATGAAAGCATGGTCAGATTGGGGTGGAAAACCAGACCGGCAAATTTATAGATGTAGCCCTAATGAGGGTGGGGTCTATTGAGGAGGTGGGGTCTGTTGAGGGGACTGGAGCCCTCCTCATAGTTCCTGATTCTGAGTTGGATGCGGTTGCTACCTTTCTTTCGCTACAGTTGCTTCTACAACTTTATTTTAATGTTGCTGCAAAGCCTCTTCCTGGTATACATTTATATGTCTGAATGTGCGAGGCACTGGAACACCCACTTTCAGTAATCATGCTTTGTGCTTTTATAGACACCACCATCAGTCGCACCATTGAAACTTGCACAAGACCTGTCCTCGGTGCAGATCATCCGTCTGAGTATGGCCTCCATTGTAAACAATGCAGTGTCTCTACATGCAATTACTTTCAGCAACATGCCTGTGCTATGTTATATCTGCGTCTGATTAGCTAACCTCATGTGACCACCCAACACTATTCTAATGCACGTCTGGGGTGCATTTGTCTGAATTTGTACTGCAACTTTGTACGAACACCATCGGGATGCATGGTGGTGGTGATACTCTGCAGGGAGAGGGAACATGGGGGGAAAGCGATACTCTGTAGGGAGTGATGGAATGGAGTGATAATCTGCAGGGAGCGGAGATACATGGGGAAGTGATACTCTCTGGGGAGTGGAGTGACACAGGGGGGAGTGATCCTCTACAGGGAGAGGGACATGGGGAAGAGCTACTCTGTAGAGAGTGGATTGATACTCTGCAGGGTGCCTCTTAGTTTTCAGAGCCTCTCCTTTCCCCTTATCACTCTTCCTCCAGTCTGCCCACACTGTCCTCCATCTTCCTGGGGGCCAGTTAGGCTGGGTACGGTATGTCCAGGGGCCGGGTAGGGCAGCGCTCATTAGCCCACAAGAGGCGGAAATGAACATTTTCACCTACTTTTGTAGAATTTAAGCTTTGGGGCCATTCATCATGAAGGTAACGCAGGAGATATTACTGATATCTCCTGCTTACCTTTGTCTCCCGAGCTGGCTAGCATCCCCATTCACTAGCATGGAGACCTCATTCATCAAGCTCCGAAAATACAATATTTTTGGAGCTTGACTGTGGTAACATTTGCCATCTGCAGATGGTAAATGATCCCTCACCTGCTTACCTATGGGAAGTAGGTCCGGCTTTTGATCGGGGATCATCCTGGATCCCTCCATCGCTGTCCTTCTTCTTCTTCCACTTGTGCACCTGCGTGAACCCTGCTCCACACAGGCTCACTAGTGCTGACTCTGACAAATTTTTTCACTGCTGTGAAAGTAGCAGAGAAAAAATGAGTGGAGACAGCTGATGTTCTCATCAGCTGTCTCCACACCGGAGCAATGATGAATTCCTCTGGCGCTCGTGGTGCGTCAGAATTTTAATTTTTGGGTGCCGTCCGGCGCCCGATAACTAAGATGATGATTATGCCCCTACAGTATATATTAAAAACAGTCACAATTGTAGTTGCAGTGATTTTCAGAGAGTATTTATTGTACGTCTGAAGGTGAAAGAGTGTAACAATGTCTATACAGCAGTGTTTATATGGGACAGTGTTTGTAATGTGTTTGTTGTTCTGTGCTCATTTTTCTAAACTGAAATCTTTTTGTTGCATTTTATGAATATTTCCATATTCCTTTTTAATCTCCTGTGCCTTGCTGTAGGGCAGGTAAAGCATAGAGTGGAATAAAATTGTTAGATGCTAAATATTTCACATCATGTATCTATTTCCAGGATTAGGGGAATTGAAAAATAAGCGTGAAAACTCAGGGGCTTGGAATATTTGAAATTGTATATCTTGGATGCCGTTTCTCATAAATTCATTTATATATTCATAGCATGCTGTACAGTGTCTATATCCAAGGCTCATCATCACGAAGAAATGTTTTTCATAAATACAAGTTCTGGAGAATAAACCTGTTATTTTTATTGGTTTCCTGAAACTTAGTTTTAAATATGTCAGCGGAAGATTTACAGTATGCAATAATCAAAGTTTTATTGGACTCTTTTTTTATTTATGGTGGTCACTCTAAACCAGAGGTTCTCAAACTCGGTCCTCGGGAGCCCACACAGTGCATGTTTTGCAGGTAACCCAGCAGGTGCACAGGTGTATTAATTACTCACTGACACATTTTAAAAGGTCCCCAGGTGGAGCTAATTATTTCACTTGCGATTCTGTGAGGAGACCTGCAAAACATGCACTGTGTGGGCCCCCGAGGACCGAGTTTGAGAACCTCTGCTCTAAACAGTCCAAAATCTTAACTCTCCTATGTTTCGGTACAGCTATAGTTATAACATATCTACGGCAAGCAGGTGGACACCCAGAAAGGACGTCATTATACACTGGAGGACAGTTTATGTTTGGCACGGCTGTCATTTCATAGATAGATTGTGAATAACAGAACTTCCGTAGCAACATTTATAAGCCGCTCATAACTTTATTGTGATTACATAAACCTTTTATTTAAGCTAGCTTATCACTAAATAAAACCACACCACACACTGAAATAAAGACACGGACACAGTAGCTGGAGTTAAAGGGCAGACGATGTTTATTAATCGCTGACCAACTCTTTAAACTAATAATTGAGGCCGAATTAGAATTGAATTGAATATATATTTAACTCTAGTTTGGAGGATGGCAAAAACAGAAAACCGCTGCCAAACACCAGCACCCGTCACCTAGATGAAAACCACCAAACCAAGGAGGGGAGTACACATACCCCGCCTCCTTCCCGCATAACCCGCATTGTGCTGGCCTTACCCCTCTTTCTCTGGCAAACGTTCGGTTCCCGCAGGGGAACGTCTAAATGTCCAACCGCAAGAAAAGGACACACCTGCCGTCCATTTAAAGAGGGAGCCCCACAATGACCACTTATGCCTGTGTGACAGCTGGTTGGCAGCGATTTCCCGCCACCAAGGTTTACCAAACCGCCACCGCCATCCGCAAACAGAAACTTAACCAACCAGAAACTAACTAGCTCTAACGAAAAAGACCGAAAATATCTTCCAGAAAAAACTGCACTCCTTCCGGAGAAAGGTGAACCCCATCGTCTCTATAGAACTGCCTGTTCCGCAGCACCAGCAGAGGATGCTTAATTGCCACTCCGCCTATGGCCTTGACAAACAGAGACACCGTCTAGTTCACCTTTTTGCGTGCTTTCTCCAGCGCCGAGAAACGCACCGCACCACGCCAATGGAAACGGGGCACCATTTCCGACCAGACAATGCATACCCCAGGCCAGTGACAACGTATTGCCACCACATCCGCCTTTATAGACAAAATCAAGTCTATGCCTTTAACTCGGCCCAGATCATTACCACCCAGATGAATGATAATACAACTGGGGCGACCCCAGCGGCGCTCCCGAGAAAAAAGGACGCGCAACAGATCACCCCATAACATGCCCCTAACACCTAGCCATCTAAATTGCCTGGACCCAAAAATCTCAGTCGCCCTAGACGCCATGGGATGTTTCTCCGCCCAAAAAACATAGGAATGACCAACCATCCATATGTGGTCTCCAAAATTGATGACAGCTGTAAAAGAAAATATCCTAATGTCAGATTATGCACATAATCTGTAACTTAAACACAACGTAACCAATTAAACCCAAGTGAAGGAGAAAACTCAAAAAACCTCCCGTGGACCTTGGTAGAACAGCCAATTGAAATTAGGCCCCCTCGGAGGAAAAATTTTAAAAATTCGCTTCACACCCTCGATTCCTGAACGGTAAGCGTTCAAAAACCGACGAGTAAACATGTTTTTGGGTTAGCGCAACAGGCGCACTTATAACTTATCTATACGGACATAGGACTTATAGGAGGCCGACTTCCAGCGACCCAACTCCCGAATAGCCGCTGGTGATGAACCAGCGGCCGCCGCATGGGTGGCCGCCCCAATCCGAAAGGAATGAGTACCGAAGTCCGCCTCCTGCAAGCCCAACGCCGTCAAACATTTCTTGAACACCGATGAGAACTGAAACTTTGTCAGAGGGTCCAACTGCGCGTGCACCAGCAACTGGTTGCCCCCCGGAGGTCTTAACCGCACATACTCTTGGGTCAGCCGCAGCGGGCAAACGCCCATACCTCCCTGAGCCTCCAAGGACAACCAGCGACCCCGACCTGTTTGATCTGTCTTGGATCGCACAATCCTACAGAGCAACAGGCCCTCCTGTAAGCGCACATTCTCGTAGAGCAGACCCGATTCCCGGGACGCCTTGCTGCTCGCCACTAGCTCGCTCACCCGAAAAGCCCCGAAAAAGGCCAGGGCATACGCGCTACTAAACAATGCCACCTCAAATTCCGAGGACGCAATCCGAGGTAGCACACGCAGCAATTCCGCTAGCAGCTGCAACGTTATAGGCCTACGTGAATCCGCGTGCGCCGGGTGCAACCTAGCCCAACCTTTCAGCGCTCTGGAAAGGACAAACGACCCCGTGGGGTCCGTTGTCCCGTGGAGTCGCGAGTGAAAGGCGATGCCCGCAAGGGCAGTAGCCATGGCCGCTTTTGACCTACCGTTTTGGTAATGCTCCCAAACAAAGGTCAACAGGGCGTCGGCCGAGGACTCACCTGCTACCCCGTACCTACTCTGAAAGGCTGACCAATCCCGCCATGCAGCATCATACGCTCGTAGCGTGGAGGGAGCCAGTGCACACCTGGCCAACGCCGTTAAACCGCTTCGACCATCTGCCAGACAGAAGGTGGGCACTGTAACCCCTCTGCCTCCGCTCCCGGAACCAACGTCCTGAATTTGTCAAACTGGAACCGGGACAATGCATCCGCAATTCCATTGTCAACTCCAGGTACGTGGCGGGCCCTAAAATTAATATTACGCTGTAAACAAACCAGCACTAAATGCCTTAGCAATCGCAGGGCCTGCGGAGATGAGGAACGCTGATTATTAATCGCATGCACTACCCCTAAGTTGTCGCAAAGAAACAAAATGTCCCTATTTGCGAACCGTCCGGCCCATAACTCAAGCGCCACTAAGATCGGGAACAATTCCAGCAGAAGCAGGTTCTTGGTAAACCCACGCGTTACCCAAGATGCCGGCCAGGCCGCAGCGCACCATGCGCCAGCGAAGAACGCGCCGAAACCACGGCTGCCTGAAGCATCCGTGAACAACTGCAGCTGCTTACTGGAACAACAAGGAGCGGGCCACAACACTTCCCTGTTGAAGGACACCAGGAACGAGACCCAAATCCGCAAATCATCCTTGATCTCGCTGGAAAGGTACACGGAGTGATTCTGTCGAACCGTCCCCGCTGTGGCCCGCTCAAGTTTGCGACAGAAAATCCTGCCCATGGGGATAATCCGACACGCAAAATTGAGAGAACCAAGCAAGGACTGCACCTGCTTAAGCCGAACCCTGCGTTTTCCTAAACAGTCTGTAATCAAACCCAATAGCTTCCGCACCTTATCCTCGGGCAAGCGACAGCACCCCCCTACCGTGTCAATCTCGATACCTAAATAGCTAAGACAAGTGCAAGGACCCTCGCACTTATCCTGAGCAACCGGTACCCCTAAAGCGCCGAATAACGACCTGGCCACCGAGAGAATGTCCCCACAGACCGAACTGTCCCCGGGCCCTACAAAGAGAAAATCATCCAGGTAGTGAGCCACTCCCAGTTGCCCGGAAGCGGTCTGGACGCACCAGTGTAAAAATGTGCTAAAGCACTCAAAGTAGGCGCAGGAGACAGAGCAACCCATGGGGAGACACCGATCGACGTAGAATTCGCCCCCTATTTTGAAACCCAGAAACCGCAAGGAATCTGGGTGTAGCGGGAGTAGGCGAAAAGCTGACTCCACGTCCAATTTTGCCAACAGACTCCCCGGACCACCATCCCGCACTAAGCGCAGCGCGTCGTCAAACGACTGATATCGAACTCTGCACTGGGCTTCCGGGATAGCGTCGTTGACCGACAACCCCGGCGGGTGAGACAAGTGCTGTATCAAACGAAACTTGCCTATGGCCTTCTTGGGCACCACCCCTATTGGGGAAATGCACAAGGAGGGCAACGGGGAAAAGGCGTAGGGCCCAGCCATGCGCCCCAGCTCAATCTCCCCGTCGACCTTCCGCCGGATCTCCTGCGGGAATTCACGAGCCGATCTCAAATTCTGGCGTGCAACCACATACACCGAATCCGGAATTGGCAAGCGAAAACCGTGCTGAAAACCCTCCGAGAGAAACGATGCAGCCGACTCATCGGGGTATAACGCAAGCCAGCGCTGCAACTCGGGAACTATAATCGGGGAGAAGGCCTTACTTGCCAACTCCACCGGCCTCGGTGGAAGCGGCAGGCTTACTGCCTGTTGTCGCGGTGCATTCCTTGGCCGGGTGACTAGATCCGCACAACCTACATGAGTGGCGAAAACGACAACTCGTTCCTTTGACGCATTTACCGTCGTTGTAGGCGAAACACTTCCCTTTCCCCGTCAATCGGGAAGCCGCCGCCCCGGACGCCCCGGGCTTCTTGGCCGTGACGTCTGGGGTGGGTTTGACCTGCTGCGTGACCTCCAACCACACCTCAACATCCTTAAAACCCGCGGGCAGGATGGGGTTGCCATCCTGATTGCGACGAAACTTCTCGTCGTAATCCCGCCACGCGGAACCCTTGGATTTCAAGTACATATCGTGTACTAAAAACAAATATTTCACCAAGTTGGCATACTCCGAGGGACGCGATTCCGTGTAGCAAGCCATGAACACCAAAAACCCACGCAGCCACTGGTGAAAATTGCGAAACGCACTTTCCCCAATACCGCCCGGCTTCTTGGCTGCTTCAAAACCCTGCCGCATTTCCTCCGTAAGGGTGAATATGTCTACATACTTCCCCTTGCGGATCTTTTCCCGCATGCGCTTGCGAACCCCCCTTGTAACTGCCGTGTTGGCGCAATGTACCATCTCGCCGTAACGGGGAGGGTCCGGGGGGACCACCTGCGCAGGGGCGGCCGCCTTATGCGCCTCCTTAGCCATTCGCCGCGCGATGAGCCTAGCTAATTTACGCGGGCGCCGCGGAGAGCCGGATGATACGCTGCTAGAAGACGATGAACTACAAGTTGAGACGTGTAAAGGAATGTTTAGCTCACTGGAGTTCGAAGGACCCGGAACCTCGTCGTCCGCTGCACCCGCCTCCGCTGATGGCCGTACCTCCACGTTCGCAGTCCCGCTCGTCCGTGATCTTCGCCTCATGTCGGGTGTAGCCCCTGAACTAGACGGGACCTGTGAGGGAGAAAAAGAGGGGACAACAGGCACAGGGGGAACCAGAACATCATTAACACTTGGCCGCAATTGCGGAGGCGGAGGGACCGCCCCTCCACTCCGCGGCGGATGGCCGCCCGGCAGCTGCAGGGAGGGGGCCCCCGCCGAGGTGTACCCGATCGACTGCGTAAAGGCCGACCCGCTTACTGCACCAAAACTCGCGGGGTAAGACGGCCGCCACGCCGTATGCGGCGGGCAGACGCCTGCTCCCGCCCATCCGTATGATGCCGGAAGGAACTGAGGGGGCGCCGGGAGAGGGGGCCAACCCTGTGCCACCTGATACCCACCGCCCGGTGCCTGTCCTGGCTGCAGGCCCGCAAAGGCCGGCAAGGGCACCGCGACTCGGGGTCCACCGACCGACCATGTGGACTGCACGCCGGCGCCCGCGCTGGCCCCACACGGGGAAAACTGTGTGCCGGACACCGTCATGAAACCCATGGAAGGCATACTGGCGGCTAAGGGGAATGCTGGAGCCGGAGGCCACGCAAACCCCCCGGGGAAGGACTGGCTCCCCGCGAAGCCTTGCTGCGCTGTTACCGCAAGCGCCCCGCCGTGTGTAAAATAAGCCGCCGAGACGGACGCCTGCGTGGACCCGCATTGCAAAGGACCGTGGAGGGCGTGGGGAGGAGTTTGATACCCTGTAAGTGAGGGCGCCGTTAATGGCGGCGGGGCAGCTGACGCCCAGGGGGCGCCCGAGTAGGCCCCTGAGGCCGGGGGGAAACCCTGCCATGTAGTTGCCGCCGGGGCGGGTGCGGCGGCAGCCGCTGCCACGTCCCCCGCCCCAGCCACCCCAGATCCAAGGTGCCCCCCGTTATCACAAATCACCTGGGGTGCGCTAGACCCCTCGTTGGCAGAGGGTAGTGTGTGGTCCTGTATTGTCCCAGGGACAGCGGGAGCCGCTACCCGCTGTCCTGGGCTCATATTCCCCTGCACATTGACCCCCCCCTCACCCCCCGCAGCTCCGCCGCGGTCGTCCTGTGCCACCAGGACGCCGCCGAGAGCCATAAGCGGGGATGGAGGAAGAGAGCCGTCAGCACTGCAGGAGAGAGGGTGAGGGGACGTATGTGCCGCGGGAGGCGCCGGGGCGCGCGGCCCGGCCGGGTCGCGCGCACCTGCGCCATGCATCAAGCGGCTGCTGGCAGGAGGCGGAGGAGGCCTGAAGGCGCCCGGAGCAGGAGGGCGAGGAGAGGCCCGTCCCGCTGCGAGCGCCGGGGTGCGCGGCTCGGCCGAGCCGCGCGCCCCGGAACCACGTGACGAGCGGCCGCTGGCCGCCCGTCTCCGAGCGGCAGGGGAGCGGGCTGTAACTGCCCGCCCCCGCCGCCTGTCTGCAGCGGGGGAAAGGCCACTCTGAGGCGCGACGCTCGGGGAGCGGGAGCGGAGGGAACTCCCCGCATCCACGAGGCGCCGGGGGGGGGGGGCTGAGCGTCGAGGACGAGGCATGGCAGGGGGAGGATAAGTCTGCCACAAAACAAATACACTGCACAGAGAAGGGGCAAGCGTGCTATATAATGCCCAGTGAAGGCAAATGAAATACAATAAGTTTATAGCAAGGAGAACAAGCAGTATTATATACTTATCCTTCCTGGGCAAAACTGAATGGCAAGAGGAAGTCTGGCAAAATGGCCACCCCTTATATACTAACCTAAGACCCTCCTCTTCATATTGATGCACAACCCTCTAATCCAATAGGAAAAAACCCAACCGGGAAAACTGATCTGCCTAGCAACTGCTTAGTCATTTAACAACCAATCACAAAAAGTTGATCGCTTATATGGCCTCAGGCTTATGCAGCCTTCAGCTTATCTAATCATGGAAGCAGCCTAGGTTTCCATGCTTATAGATGTTGCTCAGGTACAATAGATCAGTTATTTGCAAATGATCTGTGAAATTGCAGTATGTTTCTGAGTTTTCGAGGCTCAATTTCAGACAGTTATTTCAAGAATCAGAAGTTCTCCTAGGAAGTTCAAATCATAATTTTTTTTTTTTAAAGTTTAAATGATCCTTTCAGGACAGACAGATACACACACACACACACACACACACACACACACACACACACAGTGCACTAATTGGGGTTTCCGGTCACTTTATGAACAAAACAACGCCAAACCCTCCCCAAAAAACTCATGTCGACCTCTTTCCAGGTCGACCTTTTTCCAGGTCGACCTTTTTCCAGGTGTCAACCTACTTCCTGTCAACCAATAGTGGTCGACCTAAATAGGGTCGACCCAACAAACCCATTCTACTTATACTGGTACTTAAACACACATTGGAACCACAAATTAAGTATGTGCGAAAGCAAGGTAAAACCTCGATATGACTGGGATAAATACCATGTGCAAGACACACATACACACAAACAGTCGTCTATAGAAAAATATATAGTGAATGGCTGGGGTCTAGGGACCGCTTAGGCCCCAGATGCTCTAGGGACTATGATAGCATGAAATACAGTATATTTTAGATGATTTTTTTAACACTGAGACTACTGTACATTGTTAGGTCAGATAAAAAGAAAAAAATTGTTATATGCCATCATTCAGGGACGTATCTATGCATTGGCCAGGATGTCACTCACCAGGGGTGCCACCCACAGAAAAGGGCTAGAAGTTCAGAGCCAGCAATAATACCCAGCAGCAGTAATGTGTTTGAGCCGCCGTGGAGTAGCAGAAAAAGCCTCTCCTGATGGCTAGTCTCTCGGGAACTGCATCCGCCCCTTTCCAGCAGTGGTGCAAGTAGAAAAAATGTCTTATAGGTACTGTGTGCCAAAAAAATGGGTGTGGTCAAATGCCACATGGGGCGTGATACACATATGGGGGGCCCAGATACACATATTACCGCAATAGTGCCAGATACACGTTGCCCAACAGTGCCAGATATACACTGCCCCCCACTGTGCCAGATACACAAATGCCCCCACTGTGCCAGATACACATTGCCCCACTGTGCCAGATACACATTGCCCCACTGTGCCAGATACACATTGCCCCACTGTGCCAGATACACATTGCCCCACTGTGCAAGATACACATTGCCCCACTGTGCCAGATACACAATGCCCCCACTGTGCCAGATACACATTGCCCCACTGTGCCAGATAAACATTGCCCCACTGTGCCAGATACACAATGCCCCCACTGTGCCAGATACACAATGCCCCCACTGTGCCAGATACACAATGCCCCCACTGTGCCAGATACACAATGCCCCCACTGTGCCAGATACACAATGCCCCCACTGTGCCAGATACACAATGCCCCCACTGTGCCAGATACACAATGCCCCCACTGTGCCAGATACACAATGCCCCCACTGTGCCAGATATACAATGCCCCCACTGTGCCAGATACACAATGCCCCCACTGTGCCAGATACACAATGCCCCCACTGTGCCAGATATACAATGCCCCCACTGTGCCAGATACACAATGCCCCCACTGTGCCAGATACACAATGCCCCCACTGTGCCAGATACACAATGCCCCCACGGTGCCAGATATACAATGCCCCCACTGTGCCAGATATACATTGCCCCCTGTGCCAGATATACATTGCCCCCACAGTGCCAGATATACATTGCCCCCACAGTGCCAGACATACAATGCCCCCCTGTGCCAGATATACAATGCTCCCCTGTGCCAGATATACAATGCTCCCCTGTGCCAGATATACATTGCCCCCACAGTGCCAGACATACAATGCCCCCCTGTGCCAGATATACAATGCTCCCCTGTGCCAGATACACAATGCCCCCACTGTGCCAGATACACAATGCCCCCACTGTGCCAGATACACAATGCCCCCACTGTGCCAGATACACAATGCCCCCACTGTGCCAGATACACAATGCCCCCACTGTGCCAGATATACATTGCCCCCACTGTGCCAGATATACAATGCCCCCACTGTGCCAGATACACAATGCCCCCACTGTGCCAGATACACAATGCCCCCACTGTGCCAGATACACAATGCCCCCACTGTGCCAGATATACATTGCCCCCTGTGCCAGATATACATTGCCCCCACAGTGCCAGATATACATTGCCCCCACAGTGCCAGACATACAATGCCCCCCTGTGCCAGATATACAATGCTCCCCTGTGCCAGATACACAATGCTCCCCTGTGCCAGATATACAATGCCCCCACTGTGCCAGATACACAATGCCCCCACTGTGCCAGATACACAATGCCCCCACTGTGCCAGATATACATTGCCCCCTGTGCCAGATATACATTGCCCCCACAGTGCCAGATATACATTGCCCCCACAGTGCCAGACATACAATGCCCCCCTGTGCCAGATATACAATGCTCCCCTGTGCCAGATATACAATGCTCCCCTGTGCCAGATATACATTGCCCCCACAGTGCCAGACATACAATGCCCCCCTGTGCCAGATATACAATGCTCCCCTGTGCCAGATACACAATGCCCCCACTGTGCCAGATACACAATGCCCCCACTGTGCCAGATACACAATGCCCCCACTGTGCCAGATATACAATGCCCCCACTGTGCCAGATATACAATGCCCCCACTGTGCCAGATATACATTGCCCCCACTGTGCCAGATATACATTGCCCCCTGTGCCAGATATACATTGCCCCCACAGTGCCAGATATACATTGCCCCCACAGTGCCAGACATACAATGCCCCCCTGTGCCAGATATACAATGCTCCCCTGTGCCAGATATACAATGCTCCCCTGTGCCAGATATACATTGCCCCCACAGTGCCAGACATACAATGCCCCCCTGTGCCAGATATACAATGCCCCCACTGTGCCAGATACACAATGCCCCCACTGTGCCAGATACACAATGCCCCCACTGTGCCAGATATACAATGCCCCCACTGTGCCAGATATACAATGCCCCCACTGTGCCAGATATACAATGCCCCCACTGTGCCAGATATACATTGCCCCCACTGTGCCAGATATACAATGCCCCCACTGTGCCAGATATACAATGCCCCCACTGTGCCAGATACACAATGCTCCCCTGTGCCAGATATACATTGCCCCCTGTGCCAGATATACATTGCCCCCACTGTGCCAGATATACAATGCCCCCACTGTGCCAGATACACAATGCCCCCACAGTGCCAGACATACAATGCCCCCCTGTGCCAGATATACAATGCTCCCCTGTGCCAGATACACAATGCCCCCACTGTGCCAGATATACAATGCCCCCCTGTGCCAGATATACAATGCTCCCCTGTGCCAGATATACAATGCCCCCCTGTGCCAGATATACAATGCTCCCCTGTGCCAGATATACATTGTCCCCACAGTGCCAGATAAACATTGCCCCCACTGTGCCAGATATACAATGCCCCCGTGCCAGATATACAATGCTCCCCTGTGCCAGATAAACATTGCCCCCACTGTGCCAGATATACAATGCCCCCGTGCCAGATATACAATGCTCCCCTGTGCCAGATATACATTGCCCCCACAGTGCCAGACATACAATGCCCCCCTGTGCCAGATATACAATGCTCCCCTGTGCCAGATATACAATGCTCCCCTGTGCCAGATATACATTGCCCCCACAGTGCCAGACATACAATGCCCCCCTGTGCCAGATATACAATGCCCCCACTGTGCCAGATACACAATGCCCCCACTGTGCCAGATACACAATGCCCCCACTGTGCCAGATATACAATGCCCCCACTGTGCCAGATATACAATGCCCCCACTGTGCCAGATATACAATGCCCCCACTGTGCCAGATATACATTGCCCCCACTGTGCCAGATATACAATGCCCCCACTGTGCCAGATATACAATGCCCCCACTGTGCCAGATACACAATGCTCCCCTGTGCCAGATATACATTGCCCCCTGTGCCAGATATACATTGCCCCCACTGTGCCAGATATACAATGCCCCCACTGTGCCAGATATACAATGCCCCCACAGTGCCAGACATACAATGCCCCCCTGTGCCAGATATACAATGCTCCCCTGTGCCAGATACACAATGCCCCCACTGTGCCAGATATACAATGCCCCCCTGTGCCAGATATACAATGCTCCCCTGTGCCAGATATACAATGCCCCCCTGTGCCAGATATACAATGCTCCCCTGTGCCAGATATACATTGTCCCCACAGTGCCAGATAAACATTGCCCCCACTGTGCCAGATATACAATGCCCCCGTGCCAGATATAATGTACAATGCCCCCCTGTGCCAGATATACAATGCCCCCCTGTGCCAGATATACATTGCCCCCACAGTGCCAGATATAATGTACAATGCCCCCCTGTGCCAGATATACAATGCCCCCCTGTGCCAGATATACATTGTCCCCACAGTGCCAGATAAACATTGCCCCCACTGTGCCAGATATACAATGCCCCCCTGTGCCAGATATAATGTACAATGCCCCCCTGTGCCAGATATACAATGCCCCCCTGTGCCAGATATACATTGTCCCCACAGTGCCAGATAAACATTGCCCCCACTGTGCCAGATATACAATGCCCCCGTGCCAGATATAATGTACAATGCCCCACTGTGCCAGATATACAATCCCCCCACAGTGCCAGATATACATTGCACACTGTGCGCTCATGGTTTGGAGCTAGGAGGGAGCAGGAGCACACAAACAGCAGGACCAGCCTCGTGCCCTGCTGCCCGCTACAGTCCCAGGAGTCAGCTGTGCTGCAGTCAATTTAACTAAAAAGTTACCTAGCTTCCAGTTCTCTCACAGGTTCCCAGATTTGCAGCGATGGAGACCACGGGTGGTCATGGAGACCACTGAACCAAATTGGCTCAGTCCTCCTCTTACCTTAACCTCTTTTTCTCCCCTACGATCCACAAGGCAGCTGAAGGCCACTCTGCAGCGCACATGGTCTGATGTCGCTGAGCCTGTTTTCTCCTTTGAGCAGAAATCATGCAGGAGAGGAGTCTGGCACACACACACATTGGGATGCATGTAGCATCCCAGATATTGGGATGCCGGCAGTCATGTGACCGACACCGGAATTCCAACACCACTCGGGAGACAGGTGCCGGAAGACCAACAGCCGCCAAGTTTAGTATTGTGGTAATTTTAAGGGTTAAGGTGCGAGGGGCGTTAGGATTAGTCACTGGGGGGGTTAGGGTTAGGCACTTGGGGGGGGGGGGGGGGCTAGCCATAACTGCCACCCCCCAAGGGTTAGTCCTAGCCACCACCTCTGAAGGGTTTGGGGAGGGGAGGGGAGGGGAGGGGGGGGTGAGATAAAAATACCCCTTCCGACATTGGGATCAGTGTCGTCATGTGACGGCTGGCATCCCAACAACCGGGATATCATACTGAGGGGTCTATTTACTAAGCCTTGAATGGAGATAAAGCAGACGGAGATAAAGTACCAGCCAATCGGCTCCTAACTGTCATTTTTCAAACCCAGCCTGTGACATGGCAGTTAGGAGTTGACTGGCTGGTACTTTATCTCCTTCCACTTTATCTCCATCCAAGGTAGTAAATAGACCCCTGAATCCCATAAATCACCTGCAGTGCATGACAGTGTGGTCATTAATTGTAGGAAATGTAATTTTGGTATTAATATGTGAATTGGGATTTAGGGGGTAATTCCAAGTTGATCGCAGCAGGATTTTTGTTAGCAGTTGGGCAAAACCATGTGCACTGCAGGGGAGGCAGATATAACATTTGCAGAGAGAGTTAGATTTGGGTGTGGTGTGTTCAATCTGTAATCTAAATTGCAGTGTAAAAATAAAGCAGCCAGTATTTACCCTGCACAGAAATAAAATAACCCACCCAAATCTAACTCTCTACACGTTATATCTGCCTCCCCTGCAGTGCACATGGTTTTGCCCAATTGCTATCAAAAATCCTGCTGCGATCAACTTGGAATTACCCCCTTAGTGTATTGTTGTGGGACTATAAATGCAATGTGGGAACTTTTAATGAAATGTAAATGGTAATTATATACTGCAGTAGCTGGTGAGGGCTATTTGTGTAATATGGCTCTGTTTACAAGAGGACTGGTGTCTTTTAAATTCTGGTGTGGGCTATTAAATGTATATGGGACTCTTTTTAAGAAATGTGAGGGCTAGGACTAACAGTGGTGAAGATGTTAGTAAAGTTGGGGGAGGTGTTAGGACTAATGGTGCTGAAGGTGTGAGTGGAGTTGGGGGAGGTGTGAGAGTTAATGGTGCTGAAGGTGTGAGTGGAGTTGGGGGAGGTGTTAGGACTAATGGTACTGAAGGTGTGAGTGGAGTTGGGAGAGGTGTGAGAGTTAATGGTGCTGAAGGTGTGAGTGGAGTTGGGGGAGTTGCCAGAGGCGCTCGTACACCCATATACTAGATCATGTAAACTTTCATGATGAAACATTGTGGAGAGACATCATCCTCCTACGTCTCTCCGGCACCATCCTCCCTACATCTCTACAGCACCATCATCCTGTGTCTCTTGAGCATCATCCCCCTACATTTCTACAGCACCATCCCTTGCATCTCTCTAGCACCATCCTCTGACATTTCTCCAACACCTTCCCCCCTGCATCTCTTCAACTCTCCTCCTCTGTCTCACCAGCATTATCACCCCCTGTATCTCACCAGTGTCATCCCAAGCATCTCTCCACACCATCCCCCACTGTCTCTTCAGCACCATCTCCCTGTGTCACCCCATCTGTGTTGTTCCCCAGCATCTCATCCAACCTGCATCCCTCTAGCAGCTCTGCTCACCTGTGTCCCTCCAGCAGCATACTTCCCTGTGTTACTCCAGACTCTTTTCACTTTCTACTTTGTTTTCTCACCTGCACACAGTGCCTGCTCTTCTGCCCAACTCCTCTTCTCTGCAGTGGCGTGACATCATGACATCGTGTATGTCGGGCTGCAAAAAGGAACCATCAGGACCTGAGGAGGGAGAGGCAGGAAAATACAGTGATGCCGACCTCATCTATTGTGCAGTGCAGCGCACAGCATGGTGGGCTCTGGCACAGCGCACACAGGGCCACGGCGGAGACGGAACCTGTACCAATACCGGTGACAGAACATAGTTCTGACCTATTCTGGATCCATTTTAACCCTTGAATGCAATTTATTATAGACTTTAGTCTCAAGGGTGGGAAGTTAAATTTATATCCTGCCTTACTATCCTCACATCTCCGCTTTCATACAGGAGGTATAATTAATTTCTTTTTTTTTATAATTTATAAGAGGGTAGGAAGATAAGGGAGCCGAATTGATGCCGATCATGGCTTAAAGCTATGGTTGTTTGAAACAAAAATTCCCCTAAAAATAGCTTAAGCTAAGATAAAACATAAAAGCAGACAATATTTAAAACATGACTCCCCTGTAGAATCACCTGTTATTTCTACCAGCCAGCATTCTGCAATGCAGGATCCCCCCACTAACTTTTATCAACCTTCAACTATGCCCCTTTATCCATGCCCACTTCCCTACTTCCCCCACTTCCAGTCTTTCTTCTAATGAGCGTTACTGCACACATTACTCCAGGACAGAGGTGACACATCCCTTCTCTTACTCTAACTTAGCCCCTGAACCTACTCCCCTGTCCCTCAACAAACAGGCCTGGGAACTAGACCTCTTGATATGCTCTAACACTGATGGAGGAACCTTAAGCTGCCATCAAACAAAACTCCTATAAAGTCACCACCAGGTGGTATTTGGTCCCAGATTGCCTCCACAAAATGTGCCCAGGAGTGCTAACCCTCTGTTGGTTACAATGCGGCAAACCTGGTATCTTTTTCCACATTTAGTGGTCTCATTATTCATGTTACAGGTTATTTGTTATCTCTAGACCCAACAATCCTAATACTGCCCCTCCCCCTTCCCCAGTCATACCCAGTTCATACTGCCAAACTAATACTTCACATTACCTAATAACATATAATCAATTTACGCATACTGGAAGCTGCCAAAACCCCTCTCCAAACAGGAGGTGGTGAATCGGATCTGGATTTTGTTCCGAATGTTATATATTGATGGCATCGTAACAATACTATTGACACGTTCCAGGCAGTCTGGACACAGTGGTTCGCACGTCATGGGGTGGGTACCCATGCCTGGTTCCTGTTGATAGTTCAAGTCTCTCACTCCTTTTTCCTCACATCTAGCCCTGGCTCACTCTACCCCTCCCCTAATTCCTTCCTTCTACCTTGCCCCCCCAATCCTATCCACCTCTCCCTTTCCCCGATTTCCTCCCCCCTCCTTCGCCTTCCATTCACTTTTAACCAAGTATGAGTTACTCTTGACCGTATCATATAATAATTTATTTGGAAATGTGACATCCTCCCCACCTCCCTATACACTGCACTACATCACTGTTCCCTCTATACCACCCATATCCCAAGGATATCTCAGAGTACCATATCTGTGCAGAACTCCAGAGTGCAGGAGAGTGTCAGGGTAGAAGGGAGGGGTAGGCGTGGTCCAGGGAATGAGCAGGAGCACTTAGGACATCCTGTAGGACCAGTAACCACAACAAAGCCTCAGTGGGGAACTAATTGCATGATGGTGTGAAAGTGATCACTTGCGGAGGAAGCGGATTGCAGGATGGGCTGGATTTAGACACAACGGACAGTGGCCTCAGTCACTGTATAGTTGCAGTTGTCAACTCTATGTGTTATCTCTGTAAACTTTCTATCCATGATTTACAACCCTTAAGAAGGATCTTCTGATTTCCAGACTGTCCAGAAAATTCTTGTTTGGGTAGCCCATGAGTCTCCCCCGTGAGTTGTCATCCCACAATCCCACACCACTCCCCTTCTTGGCTGTCTTCTTCTACAATTTGGGACTCGCCTACCCTGACAAGTAATCTATTTGATTTTTTCATTGCCCTATATTCTTTGTTCCAGTAAACATTCTTCACACAATCCTCTACATTAGTTTAATTGATTCCTTAAATCAGTTATCACTTAGATTAGGGATTGTTTTGTACTCAGTCACTTCCAGGAATTGATCAAATGCTTAAAGTGAACAGCAGAGTGTATAAATTAATGCAAAGCGGCATTAATCAAGTCCTTGAATTAAATCAAGTATTAGCATAAATTGAAGGAGAATCTATGTTTACAATAACATTACAACATTAGTGGAACACTACACTTGTTATGTCTCTATGTAAGAGATGAGAGAGTGCAGAGGTTTTACAGTCCTTTACTGAATCTGTGACTTCTTTGTAGAACCACTTGCTTATCTGATCCAGAATTCTTGCTTCAATAGCTGTGACGTGTGGACAAGCATATAAGCAAAGCTCATCTGAAATATCTCCAAAAAACATCCCCTACTTCTTTCCAGGTCACTAAGCAAACCTTCAGCATTGACATCTTTATTGTAAGTAACATACTGTCTAATCCACAGAAGTAAGTCTTATTTTAAGTGCTTTGATCTTTTACAGTATCCTGTATTTTAAATGTAGCGAAGAACGCACTAAAGATGGAGTGTAAAGAAAGATGCATCCTAATGTTTACCAAATAAACAATAATACAAGTAAATGAATAAACTTAGCTAATTTTCTCAATGTACATTAATTGAGGAAGCACGGTTGGCCTAGGATAGATGTGTCAAACTCGCGGCCTGTGGCCTGCGGTCCAAACTCATATGTTTTGCAGCCCCACAATAGTAATTCAAACCAAGTGGAATGCGGCTCGAACCTTCCTCACGCACAAACTGCCACTAGGTCAACCATCCCGCTGAAACACTGTACCAAAGCCTGATTTACTCCCACCCCCAATAGCCCCGGCTGGAGAGCAGAGCGATCCCGTGTACCACGAGATTTGGGGCGATTATGTGACCGTGGACCAGTAAGTCCCAGCTGCGTGCGGGTAATAGCCACTCCGGCACCCGCAGCCATGGCAGGGGACTCCGGCAGCCGGTCACTAGTTACCAGTACACAGACACATCTGCAGCAGGAAAAGAAATAGGGCAATGGACGCGATACAACCTGCATCAGTAGTTACAGCTCTGCCGGCAACCCACAGCCTCTTAGGAGAAAAGGAGGAACACTTTCACTGGGGAACGGTTAAGTGAGCTACAATGGTGGGATGCCACCTAGTGTGTCACTTTACCTGTGCTTACTGCACCATATTACCTCCTTTCCTGAGGTAAGCACAGTACAAAAGCACTCCCTTTCTATTTTCCCCGTGCGCGCGCCTCCTCAACCCGTAAGCAGGAGCATTGCACCAGTAACATCACGCTGGCTGCAAGAAGAAATGCCGCACACCGCTGCACACCAATATTGAGACAAGGAGCCCAACTGCCCGCCTAGCGTTGCAGCCTTTTCAAACATTTCAAAATTGCATACAATACTTTTTCTTTTTCTTGTGCCCCACAGAAACTTAGACCTTGATTATTCGGCCTAATTGGGATTTTGAATAACATGCCTGGCCACGGGGTTAGAATTATTGCCTGACAGCACTGGGTCCTAAGTTTCATTCCCACCAAGTCTCTATCTATGCAGAGTTTGAGTGTTCTCATTGTGTTTGCATGTATTTCCTCTGGGTGCTCTGTTTTCAGCCCGCACTCCAAAAACATACTGGTAGATTCATTGCATACTTATGGACGGACTTCTCCCAAGGGTTCTAATGGAGCTAAGCTCAGAGATAGCAAGGCCATAATACTTAGGGCGGGATTTACTAAAGGGAAAATGCGGTAAAACCCCCGTTTTACCGCATTTTCATATGTACTAACTCCCGACCGCCGCGTTTTCGCCTCATTGGGTATCGCCATATTTTTATGGCGATACCCTATAGAAGCCTATGGGATTCTTACCGCCGCCCCACGCCGCATCCCGCCGCCGCCCCGCGCCGCTCACGACGACACCCCCCCTTCCCCCCCGGCATACCTGAGCTGCTGCTGCCTGCTGGTGCGGCCCCCCTCCTCCTTCTCCCCCGCATCACAGCCTTGTCTCCTTCCGGCTGCAGGGGGGAGGAGGAGGAGCCCGGGGACTCCCTGCACACGTCACCTCCCGGGTCTGGGAGGTGACAGAGACCCCCGCCGACCCCGGCAGACATCATCGCGGGGGGCCTCCTATACCGCATTGCGATACTAATCGCATATGTTAGTACATATGCGATTAGTATCGCTGCGGTAGGCGGCGAGAGGCGGCGATTGCTTATAGTAAATCCCGCCCTTAATCTTTAAATTCCTAGGGGCTGACAAAAAGCAGCTGTTGTGCCATTATTTAAAAAAAGGAACTAAATCTAATCCTGAAAATTACAGATCGGTAAGGCTGACATCTATAGTGGGGAAAATATTGGAAGGTACTTTATATTAAGGGATAGCATTCAGGAGTATTTGGGGTGCTTAAACATAATTAGTGGGAACCAGCATGGGTTTGTGAGATATAGGTCATGTCAATCTAATTTAGGGCCTAATTCAGACCTGATTGCAACACCAACATTTTTCTCTAATGGGCAAAACCATGTGCAGTGCAGGTGGGGCAGATATAACATGTGCAGAGATAGTTAGTTAGATTTGGGTGGGGTGTGTTCAAAAATCTAAATTGCAGTGTAAAAGCAGCCAGTATTTACCCTGCACAGAAACAAAATAACCCACCCAAATCTAACTCTCTCTGCACTTGTTACATCTTCCCCACCTGCACTGCACATGATTTTGTCCATTAGAAAAAGATTTTGCTTTTGCGATCAGGTCTGAATTAGGCCCTTAATTAGCTTCTATGCAGAAGTGAGTGCAAACTTAGACATGGGAAATGCTATGGATGTGGTCTTTTTAGATTTTGCGAAAGCCTTCGACACAGTACCTCACATGAGGTTGATTCTTAAATTAAGTGAGCTTGGTCTTGGGGACACCATTTGTACATGGGTGGTCAATGGAACATTTTCGAGCTGGACTAAAGTATTAAGTGGTGTACCTCAAGGATCTGTACTAGGGCCTCTTAAAGCCAGGGATGTTTAGGGGTAAATTTACTAACACTTCTAAAAATGAAAAGTTGTGATGTTGCCCATAGCAACCAATCAGATTCTGTCTATCATTTTCTTGGATGCTGTGGGCAACATCACCACTTGAAATTTTTAGAAGCTTTAGTAAATTTACCCCTTACAGTTTATTGTTGTTGGAGAGGAGTGCAATCTTACGCAGTCTTATTCTCTCCGTGTACAATGACGCCCCAGGGGGATGACAATATTTATGAGCTACTGCGAGTGCACAACCTGGCATATGCCACCTTATAAAGGGGGTAATTTAGACCTGATCTCTGTTGTGCGAATTCGCAAGCCGGCCGATTATTGATCGACTGCGTATGGATGTTAGTATGCATGCGCGAGGACAAACAGCGTAAAAATCTAGCAATTTTTTTTTTTGATCGCTAGCCATACGCAACTTGATTGACAGGAAGCTGGCGTTTGGGGATGGTAACTGGCCTTTCTGGCAGTGTCAGGAAAAACGCAGGCATTCCCAAGCATTGTCAGGGAGATCCGATAATCCTGATTCCATCGCACTGTAGGAGTAAGTCCTGGGCTATGCACAGACTGGAAAAATAATTGATGGTGAGTTGCAAATGGATTTGCAGCTGACCAGCGAACGCAGAGATTTTTGCATGGCGTATGCAGACTTGCACTGGGCGGGTTTTCACAATGTCTGGGCGACGGCTATTTGATCGCTATTTGATCGCAAATTCACAGAGGAGCAATAAGGTCTGAATAACCCACAAAGTACCACAGTACTACACGAAGCACCTGTGAGTAAGCCCTGTGTAAGCCATGTGTTTACTGCTGTCTTACCTGTGCCTGCTATATTGCCATATTACTGCTGCTGCAGCCATTACTATGCATATAGCTCTTATCCAAATGATGGATGCGACCACAATATGATTGACAGCGGCGGGCGTTTTCGGGGCGGTGACACAGCGTTTTCGGGGCAGCTGCATGACGTCTCCAATAAAAAACATGGCTGCTGACCGTCTGGCAGTGAAGCTAGGCTGCGCTGCCAGGGGTCAACCCTAGATCCGATGTGCTTGCAATTAGATTGCGGACGCAGCAGGGGGCAGCCCCACACAGGCTGGGCGGCCTTGCCCTGTTCTGGGTGGCCCTCAGCATGTGCAGAGATGAACACAGATCCGGCTGAGTATGCAGCGATCTGCATTCATCTCTGAATAACCCCCTATGACCATGATGTCAGATCTGACCATTATCATTCGGACTCCAATGCTAACGATACGATAGGAAACAATATAGGCTTTAACCCAGTTCTGGATATATTTAGCATTTTTTTCAACTCCATTGCCCCCCACACATTAGCCATTAACTATTACGTACACTAAGAACTGTTTCTCCATATGTACCTGTTAATTTGATGGCTGGTGTACAATACAGTCCACAATCCTTAATCCCCAATGGAAACTCATGCGTAGGTACACTGTAAGGCAAGAACATCCCTAACTGGGGGAAAACGCTCCTCCCCCAGATTCTACATAATAACTTAGGGTGTGTACACACGGTGAGATCCTTGCTATGCCCGATGATTTTCACTTGCGATTTCCTTTGAACTCCCCGGAGCCCAGACAGCACTTTTCTTGAGATATGGACTATGTGTGCTTACGATTTTGGCTTATGTGAGATGTCATTGACATGTGAGATGAACTAGATAGTACACCGATCTAGCAAGGATTGACTTGCCTGCACAGTCTATCTTTTCTTGCGATGCCGACCTGGCGGGACCGCGCATCGGGATCGAATCGTGATCGCAAGGTGACTTTCACCTTGGGATATGCACTAACTTTTCTTGCGATTTTAACTATATAGTCAAAATCGAAAGAAAATATCTCACCGTGTGTACACACCCTTAGGGATAAGTTTTGTTGCTCTTCCATACCTAGCACTAGGCATGCTGTAGGACCTAGAAGAGCAGTCACAGCCCCAAAAGTCTGGCCACTCCACTGCCTCCCTAAGCCCAAGCTCCATCAGTGCCCATTTTCAAATCAATGTTCTTATGGAATAAAATAAAGTTGTTCTGATGTCCAGGAGGTGCTTAGCTAAAATATAACTGGCAAAATCTCAAAGCATTCTGTCAATATTACTTTGGCATTGTGGCAAACTGTTCTGCTAGATACAATGGGATTGATTCAGAATTGGAAGCTAAACAAGAAACAGCAACTAACTTTTTTGGGCCTAATTCATACCTGATCGCTGGGCAGTGATTATTGCTGTCCTGCGATCAGATAGTCGCCGCCTACAGGGGGAGGGTATTTGAGCTGTGCAAGTGTGCGAACGCATGTGTAGCAGAGCTGCACAAACTGATTTTGTGCAGTCTCTGCGCAGCCCAGGACTTACTCAGCCGCTGAGATCACATCAGCCTGTCCGGGACGGGATTTAACGTCAGACACCCTCCCTGAAAACGCTTGGGCACGCCTGCGTTTTTCCAGACACTTCCTGAAAATGGTCAGTTGCCACCCACAAATGCCCTCTGCTTGACAATCGCCCGTGCGATCAATTTTTTTTTTTTTTGTTACCATCCCGTCGCTATGCACCGATCCCTGGTAGAGTCGTCCGACGCGCTGACCTGATCGCAGGCTGTGAGAAAACACAGCCTGGCAATAAGGTCTGAATTACCCCCTTTGTACCTGGACAAATCCAATGCAAGAGGTATATATTTATTTATTTATTTTTATATTATTTTTTTAAACTATATATTTGTTTGTTTCATGCAAGCTAAGTACTGGCTGTTTTTATATGTAGTTCTCAAACGTTGGCAGCTTTATTTTTATGCTGGGCTGTGGCTTGAGAGGCACTTTGTGCTGGAGCTGGAGAGACACTGTGCAAGCAGGGGCTGTGGACAGTGGTGGCACCGGGTTCAGCCCATGGCATGCTAGGCTGCGACTAGGAATTAGCGAAGCGATCACCGGCTGCAGATAGTCACAGCCTGGCACGCAATGCATCATGCCGTGATCAGGGCCGGTGCTAGGGTGTTCGGCGCCCCCTGCAAACTATAAATTTGTGCCCTCCCATACTTTACAAAGGGACAGCGCACATAATGCTTTTACACACAATGCTCCCTGTAGTAGTGCCGCTTACACACGTAACTCCCCCCTGTGGTAGTGCTGCTTATACACAACGCCCCCTGCAGCAGTGATGCTTACACACGCAACGCCCCCTGTACCAGTGACGCTTACACACGCAACGCCCCCTGTACCAGTGACGCTTACACATGCAATGCACCCTGTAATAGTGACACACACGCAATGCCCCCTGTACCACCACATCAGGGCCGTTTCTTGGGGCAGGCGAGCAGTGCAACCGCACTGGTCGCCTGCTGCGACACTAACTGTGGCTCCCTGCTTCCCCCTCCTATTTCTCCCCTAGTAACCCGCTCGGGGGGTGGAGTTTCACGGAATGACGCGGTTGCGTCGTTACGTCACAACGCAACCCCATCACTTCGCGAAACTCCCCCCCCTCCCCCCCCGAGCGGAGTACAGAGGGGGATTGAAGTTAGGAAGAGGGAAAGGCCAGCGCGAGGAGCGACTGGTGAGGCGGGCCGAAGAGCGGTAATCGCCTCTGTAAGTATTCTCTCTCTCTCTTTCTCAATGTGTAAAATGGGGACACCTGCCGTAATGTGTGAAATGGGGACTCTTGCCTGCCGTAGTGTGGGGATTTAATGTATCAAGGGCATTGCGGTGTGTGGCATAATATGGTGCAGGGGGCATTACTGTGTGGGGCTTAATATGGTAGAATTTTTTTTTCCTGTGGTGGTCATGATCTGTTGGAGCAGGGTCAAAAACTGGATTGTGAGGTAGTCTTTTCAGACGGAGCCACACCCATTTAGATTAGGCCACGCCCCCCTGTCGGGTGCGCGCAAGTTTTTTTTTTTATCTAGGAGTGTGGTGGGGGGGGGCACATTTTTTTATGTCATGGGGGGCGCATTTTTAAATCTCGCACTGGGAGCCAAATTGGCTAGAAACAGCCCTGCCAGTGACGCTTACACACGCAATGCACCCTGTAATAGTGACACACACGCAACACCCCCCTGTACCAGTGACGCTTGAACACGTAACACCCCCTGTACCAGTGACGCTTACACACATAACGCCCCCTGTACCAGTGACGCTTACACACGTAACGCCCCCTGTACCAGTGACGCTTACACACGTAACGCCCCCTGTACCAGTGACGCTTACACACGTAACACCCACTGTACCAGTGATGCTTCCACACGCAATGCCCCCTGTACAGGTGACGCTTACACACGCAACGCCCCCTGTACCAGAAAGTGACAGACAGCAGTCAGAGAACAGGAATAATAGGAAACAAAGAGAAAAGATAGCTGGGAGCAAAGAGCTATATAGAGAACAGAATGCACAAAGAAGAGGTCACACAGGGAGAACTGCGGCATGGTTTGAAGGATACAAGGGCAGTTTGACATGGTGGCAGTGTGTTAAACCTGCCCCACTAACCCACCCTGCGGAGTCCTGGGAATATCAGTGCCCTGTGCTGGAGGTGCTCTACCAAGTTATCCCCCCCCCCCCCCAATCTCCTACCTGCTCTTCCAGTTCCCGGTACCTGGCTGCAGTGATCTGGCTTTGAGTCCGCTGACCAGGAGGAGGAGGCATATAGTGCTTCGGGCTGACACCTGTTTAAGTTCCACTGAGCAGTCTATGTCTCTCAAGATGACCTGCATCATGAAATGGGATATCCTCTGCCGGGCCACTCTCCCTGTGACTGCAAGTGCATCACATATTTTCATACACTTATACATATACATACAGTTACATACATGTACACATATAGTACATATATAGTCACACACATACAGGTGCACACATACATACAGTCACACTTATAAGCATACATACATATATACACACACATGGCCCCATACATATGTACAATCAATCGCATACATTACAAACAGCAACACACATAATACAGCCACACACTTACACACATATACAAACGGTCACACATAGTGATAAACATACAGTATACTATACACATACTGTACATGCACCGACACACCTAGACACATACTGTATATACAAACAGCCACACACTTATACACACAGCCACATACTTATATACACAGTCACACGCATATACACACACAGCCACACATAAATGCACACAGCCACATACTTATACACATATACACACAGCCAAACACTTATACACACAGCTACACACATATACACACAGCCTCACACACATACACATATACACACAGCCACACACTTATACACACAGCCACACACTTATACATGTATATACACAGCCACACACTTATACACACAGCTACACATATATACACACATACACTTATACACACACATACACATAGCCTCACACATACATATATACATAGAGCCACACACAGATACACTTATAGATGGTGCCCCCCCCCCCTTACCTTTACACAACACATGGCAGCACATCTTGGTATATACAGGCAGCACACTGGCGTTTATATAATGGGTGCAGTGTGTGCGGTGAACACGGGCCCCTGAGTCCGGAGGGGGCCCCCACCTCACACGCTGCACCCATTTTCTGAATACTCACCCCTCCGGAGTCCCGCTGCGACGTCCACGGCGGTGTTAAAATTCCGTGAAAATACCCCAGCTGCCATTTTCACGGAGTTCTGACATGCTCAGTACAGAAATCTCAGGGAAAATGGCCGCCGTGCCATTTTCCCGGAGATCTGCGCATGCGCAGTAGAGTCTGAGTGCTCAGACTCTCAGCGCTGCCGTCAGAGAGGAGGGGGCCCGAACGGAGGAGACTGCACCCGGGCCTCCTCCTCTCTTAAAACGCCCCTGAGGCAGCAGCTCAGCCTCTGATCCTCCCTCAGTTTCCCACATTGCACAGCAGCAGGCAGCCAGTGACTGCACACAGAGCCGTGTAGCCCCACCCCCTACTCGGACTCTCCTTAGTTTCACTTTCAAAAGCTTGAACACTGCAGCTTTCAGTGTCATTAACTATGCATACTCTAGGTCTGGTATGTTCAGCCGCCCAGCACACTGCACAGTGCGGTAAGTGTGTGACAGGGGAGGGGGACAGGAGGCTTCAGATGCCGGCGCCGCTGCCTGTCATAGAGTATGACAGGCGCAGCAGCTGGCATCAACAGGGGAACTCAGCAGCAAGGATGCAGAGCAGCAGAGCGCCTCTCCTGCCTGACGCCAACCTGCTTTGCATCCCTTTGCAGAGCGGTAAGCGCCGGGCCTGGCCGTGATGCAGCATGCCACATCACAGTAAGATGAGCATGGCTACATCTGTAGAACACCCCCTACTGCACGTGGGACATCAAAGCTGCCACTGATAACACCCCCTACCCCTTCCGCTGGAGGATGGGTAGGAACCCCAGTGCATTGTTTTGCCCAGGGGCCTACACTGCTGTTAAGATGGCCCTGCCAGGGGGAGGTGGGTGCACCAATCAAAATCTTGCCTAGGGTACCAAATTGGTCAGGTTCGGCCTTGTATATAGTTTACTGACTATTTACAGTACATGAACCTTTGTTATAGAGTACGTTCTGCTAAAAACATTACATTAAACTGAAAACAAATGTAAAAGGGAAGATTCTACAAAAAATTTTTTTGCTAAGTTCAAGATACAAGAGCAAGCATTCAATTATTGTAACCAATGTATATGCCACACTGTGGTCACATAGCTCTGCCCTGTTCCGTGGCATCTTATTCTCTTTTATGTGTTCTGAACATTCTGAATGCACTAAAAATAGTTCCTGGCTATCTCTGCAGATCATAGCAAATAATGGAAGTGAGATTTCAAGCCTGGGACATGACTGGCAGTTATTTATGCTTTGCTGCAGTTCAACCCAGCATAATTCTGTAGAACTTTGATGGGAGTCACTTGTAAGACCCACACTAGCCTTCTTGGGTACCCATTGTGCATGATTCTATACTGACATGAATTTGCATGCCAAGATTGTATACTTAGCAAAAGGACTATTTAATGGATGGATTTGAGCAGGCTGGGGTATGCTTCACTAATGCAAGTTAGTTGTAAATGTGCACAGATTTAAACAGTGAACAACACTAAAATAAAATGTTGTGGTATATCAAAGCTCAAACCAAAGGCATGTTCATAATTGACGGTGTTCCTTATTGCAGGGCTGGAAAATATTTGCAGTTTCTCCCATTTCTACAGCTTTTCTGTTATCTACTGTACTTAGCATACTTTTTATATGATCTTTTATATATAACATTTATTGGTCTGCTGATTGTTTGTTTGTTTGTTTGTTTGTTTGTTTGTTTGTTTGTTTGTTTGTTTGTGTGTCTGGTTATGTATTTGGACAACCCTGCACCGATTGGGATGAAATAAATAGGTAGGTACTTATCCATCATGCAATACCATCAGGGAGGCATCTGATTGATTCCAAATTTATTCTGCAGCAGGACAACGGAAATATTCCACGTATTCCCAGTGGATGACCACATATTCCCGGTGGACGGGATGCCGGCTGTCAATATCTCGACAGCGGCATCCCGCCCACCAGAATGCAGGCAGCGGGGTGAGCGCAAAGAGTCCCCTTGCAGGCTCGCCACAGGTTCTATTCCCACTCTCTGGGTGTCATGGACGTCCACGAGTGGGAATATCCCTGTGCGCCGGGATTCTGGCTGTCAGCATTGTCGGCTGCCGGGATTCTGGCGTTGTTGTATCCCAGACAACGACCCCAAGCATACAGCCAATGTCATTAAGAACTATCTTCGGTGTAGAGAAGAACAAGGAGACCTGGAAGTGATGATATGACCCCCACAGATGTTTGGAACAACCTCCCTGCCGAGTTCCTACAAAAACTGTGCAAGTGTACCTAGAGGAATTGATGCTGTTTTGAAGGCAAAGAGTGATCATTCCAAAAATTGATTTGATTTAGATTTCTCTTCTGTTCATTCACTTTGCATTTTGTTAATTGATAAAAATAATCATATAATACTTCTACTTTTTAAAGCATTCCTACTGTGTAGCATTTATTTCCTATTGCACAGTAATGTGTATGTATAGCTATATGTGTGTATCTGTTTGTGGCATACATGTGTGCTATATATCAGTGGTTATCAAACTGTGTGCCGTGGCACCCTGGGGTGCCTTAGAATACTTGCAGGGGTGCCTTGGATTGGTGATCCAGGACCAATTTAAATTATTTATTGTCAATGTAATAGGCTAAAACAGTGCTGGTGGTTCCAATCAAACAATGGGGGTAATTCCAAGTTTATCGCAGCAGGAAATTTTTTAGCAGTTGGGCAAAACCATGTGCACTGCAGGGGAGGCAGATATAACATGTGCAGAGAGAGTTAGATTTGGGTGGGTTATTTTGTTTCTGTATAGGGTAAATACTGGCTGCTTTATTTTTACACTGCAATTTAGATTGCAGATTGAACTCACCACGCCCAAATCTATCTCTCTCTGCACATGTTATATCTGCCCCCCCCCCCCCCCCCTGCAGTGCACATGGTTTTGCCCAACTGCTAAAAAATTTCCTGCTGCGATCAACTTGGAATTACCCCCAATATGTGGACAAACAGAAGCAAATCCTTTCCCTCGCAGACAATTGAACGTAAGGATAACATAAGGATAACATATAAACACAATTTACTTAATTTAATATTTTAAACTTTTGGCCCAGGGGCGCCGTGAAAATAATTCTGATACTCAAGGGGGCCTTGATTCAAAGAAGTTTGGGAACCACTTTATATATGGATATACAGTGCATCCGGAAAGTATTTACAGCACTTTTTTTTTACACATTTTGTTATGTCACAGCCTTATTCCAAAATGGAATAAATACATTTTCTCATACGTCCTAGAGGATGCTGGGGACTCCAAAAGGACCATGGGGTATAGACGGGATCCGCATGAGACATGGGCACTTTAAGACTTTAAATGGGCGTGAACTGGCTCCTCCCTCTTTGCCCCTCCTCCAGACCTCAGTTAGATTCTGTGCCCAGAGGAGACTGGTTGCACACTAGGGGAGCTCTACAGAGTTTCTCTAGAAAATACTTTTTTTTAGGTTTATTGTTTTCAGGGAGCACTGCTGGCAACAGGCTCCCTGCTTCGTGGGACTGAGGGGAGAGAAGCAGACCTACTTCTGTGAGTTCAAAGGCTCTGCCTCTTAGGCTACTGGACACCATTAGCTCCAGAGGGTCTGATCACTTGGTGCTCCTAGCTGTTCGTTCCTGAAGCCGCGCCGCCGTCCCTCTCACAGAGCCTGAAGAGAGAAGCCGGGTGAGTAAAAAAGCAAGAAGACTTCAAAGGTGGCAGAAAACTTCAGATCTTCCGGAGGTACTGCGCAGCGGTCGCGCTGCGCACCATTGCTCCCTCACACAAGCGGCACTACATGGGTGCAGGGCGCAGGGATGGCGCCCTGGGCAGCAATAAAACCTCATATTTAACCTGGCTATATGTATATACATTGTCTAGGCAATGTATAGGGACCCCCGCCAGTATAAAAAAACGCGGGACCGAAGCGTGCCATATAGGGGGCGGGGCTTCCTCCTCAGCTCAAACCAGCGCCATTTTCTCCACAGCACAGCTGCAGAGACGCTGCTCCTGGCCCTTCACTGCTACCACAAGAAAACGAGGGGGGGCACGGCAATTTGGTGTTGATTATTATTATATAAAAAGCGCTTACAGGTCTGGGGCATTGATTAATTCCTTCAGACCGGTAGGGCGCTGGGTGTGAGCTGGCAAACTCCCTTTCTGTCTCTCTGAAGGACCTTACTGTGGGTCTGTCCCCTATAGCCCAGTGTGTTTGGGGGTGTCAGTACGTGTGTGTCGACATGTCTGAAATTGAATGCTTTTCCCAGGAGGAGGCTGGTGAGGGAGCTGAACAGAATGTGGGAGGGACTCCATCGGCACCGCCGACTGCTGATTGGGTAGATATGTGGAAAGTTTTAAATGCAAGTGTGGCTTTATTGCATAAGAGGTTAGACAATTCTGAGTCTCAGAACCAAGCATGGAGACAATCCATGGGTGATGTTTTATCACAATCTCAAGCCCCCTCAGGGTCTCAGAAACTTCCATTTACCAAGGTAGCAGACACAGATACCGACACTGATTCCGACTCCAGTGTCGACTATAATGATGCCAAGTTACATCCTAAAGTGGCTAAGAGTATTCAGTACATGATTGTGGCTATTAAAGAGGTGTTGCATATCACAGAAGACCCCACTGTCCCTGACACAAGGGTCTGTATGTTTAAGGGAAAGAAACCTGAGGTAATGTTTCCTCCCTCTCATGAATTGAATGCTCTTTTTGAAAAGGCTTGGGAGTCTCCTGACAAGAGACTGCAGATTCCCAGGAGAATTGCTATGGCGTATCCTTTCCCCTCGCCGGATAGATTACGGTGGGAATCATCACCCACAGTGGACAAAGCCCTGGCGCGTTTGTCCAAGAAGGTGGCGCTACCGTCCCCTGACACGGCAGCCCTTAAGGATCCTGCGGATCGTAAACCGGAAACTACCTTCAAATCTATTTATGTTACTACCGGTACGCTACTCAGGCCGGCGGTGGCATCGGCATGGGTGAGTAGCGCTATTGAAAAGTGGGCAGATAACTTGTTATCTGACATAGACACCCTGGATAGGGACAGCGTAGTTTTGACCCTGGGTCACATCAGGGACGCAGCGGTTTATCTAAGGGAGGCTGCGAGGGATATGGGCCTCTTGGGATCAAGGGCCAATGCCATGGCAATCTCGGCTAGGAGGGCGTTGTGGATTCATCAATGGAATGGTGATGCTGACTCTAAGAAGGCTATGGAGGCTCTGCCCTACAAAGGTGAAGTTTTGTTTGGTGAGGGCCTCGCGGACCTGGTTTCCACAGCTACCGCGGGTAAATCTTCCTTTTTGCCTTTTGTCCCTCCACAGCAAAAGAAAACACCTCAGTACCAGATGCAGTCCTTTCGGTTGCATAAGTTCAGGAAAGGACGTGGTTCTTCCTTCCTCGCGTCCAGAGGTAAGGGAAGAGGTAAAAGATCCACGGCTGGGGCAAGCTCCCAGGAACAGAAGTCCTCCCCGGCTGCAACCAAGTCCACCGAATGACGCTGGGGCTCCCCTCCGGGAGTCCGCACCGGTGGGGGCACGTCTTCAACTCTTCAGTCAGGTCTGGGTTCGCTCGGACCTAGATCCTTGGGTGCTGGATATTGTGACCCAAGGATACAAGCTGGAATTCCAAGACGTGCTTCCGCACCGATTTTTCAAATCGGCCTTACTAGTTTCTCTTACAGAGGGAGAGGTAGTATGTGCAGCAATACAAAAGCTGTGTCAACAGCAAGTCATTGTCACGGTACCCCCGGGGAGACGGGTTTTATTCAACCCTGTTTGTGGTCTCGAAGCCGGATGGCTCGGTCAGGCCGATTCTAAACTTAAAATCCCTCAACCTTTATTTAAAAAAAATTCACATTCAAGATAGAATCTCTCCAAGCAGTGATCTCCAGTCTGGAAGGGGGGGATTTTATGGTGTCGGTCGACATAAAGGATGCGTACCTACATGTCCCCATATACCCTCCTCATCCTCCTCAGGATTGTCACTACCAATTTCAGATGTTGCCATTTGGTCTTTCCACGGCCCTGAGGATTTTCACCAAGGTAATGGCGGAAATTATGGTGCTCCTGCGCAAGCATGGGGTCACAATTATCCCGTACTTGGACGATCTCCTGATAAAGGAGAGATCGCAGGAGCAGTTACTGAAAAGCGTTGCGCTCTCCCTGCAGGTGCTGCAACAGCATGGCTGGCTCCTAAATTTACAAAAGTCGCAGTTGATTCCGACAACTCGGCTATTGTTTTTGGGCATGATTCTGGACACCGACCTGCAGAGGATCTTTCTCCCGTTGGAAAAAGCTCAGGAAATCCAGAACATGGTCAAGGAACTTCTGAAACCACCAAGAGTGTCGATTCATCACTGCACTCGAGTGCTGGGAAAAATGGTGGCGGCCTACGAGGCCATTCCGTTTGGCAGGTTCCATGCAAGAACGTTTCAGTGGGACCTGCTGGACAAGCAGTCCGGGTCTCATCTGCAGATGCACCGGAAGATATGCCTGTCCCCCAGAACCAGGGTTTTTCTCCTGTGGTGGCTCCAAAGTTCTCACCTTCTAGAGGGTCGCAGGTTCGGAATCCAAGATTGGATTCTGGTGACCACGGATGCGAGTCTCCAAGGTTGGGGAGCAGTCACACAGGGACAAAATTTCCAGGGAAAATGGTCAAGCCAGGAAGCTTGTCTGCACATAAACGTGTTGAAGTTAAGGGCCATCTACAACGGCCTGCGGCAGGCGGAGCATCTTCTTCGCGACCTGCCCTTCCTGATTCAGTCGGACAACATCACAGCCGTGGCGCACGTAAACCGCCAGGGCGGAGCGAAGAGCAGAGCGGCAATGGCGGAGGCCACCAAGATTCTTTGCTGGGCGGAAAAACATGCAAGCGCTCTGTCAGCGGTCTTCATTCCAGGAGTGGACAACTGGGAAGCAGACTTCCTCAGCAGACACGATCTCCATCCAGGAGAGTGGGGTCTTCATCGAGAGGTCTTTGCAGAAGTGACAAGTCGTTGGGGACTTCCTCAAATAGACATGATGGCGTCTTGCCTCAACAAGAAGCTTCGGACATATTGTTCCAGGTCGAGGGACCCTCAAGCAATAGTAGTGGACGCACTAGTGACACCGTGGGTGTTTCAGTCGGTCTATGTGTTCCCTCCGCTTCCACTCATCCCAAAGGTGTTAAGGATCATAAGAAGAACAAGGGTTCGGATGATACTCATTGTTCCAGATTGGCCACGGAGGGCCTGGTATCCGGATCTTCAGGAATTACTCACAGGAGATCCCTGGCCTCTTTCTCTCAGAGAGTATCTGTTACAGCCAGGACTTACCGCGGTTGTGTTTGACGGCATGGCGGTTGAACGCCAAATCCTAGCTAGGAAGGGTATTCCCGGGGAAGTCATCCCCACTCTACTCAAAGATAGAAAGGAAGTAACGGCGAAGCATTATCACCGTATTTGGAGAAAATATGTGTCTTGGTGTGAATCCAAGAACGCTCCTACAGAAGATTTTCAGCTGGGGCGTTTTCTCCACTTTTTGCAAGCAGGTGTGGATGCGGGCCTGAAGTTAGGCTCCATTAAAGTGCAGGTGTCGGCCTTATCAATTTTCTTTCAAAGGAAATTAGCCTCTCTTCCAGAAGTGCAGACTTTCATGAAAGGCGTGCTACACATCCAACCTCCGTTTGTGCCCCCTGTGGCACCATGGGACCTTAATGTGGTGTTACAGTTCCTTACGTCACATTGGTTTGAACCTTTACAAAAGGTGGAGTTGAAATTTCTCACTTGGAAGGTGGTCATGCTATTGTCCTTGGCGTCCGCAAGGCGGGTATCCGAATTGGCGGCTTTGTCTCACAAAAGCCCCTATCTGATTTTCCATGAGGATAGAGCAGAGTTGAGAACTCGTCAACAATTTCTACCAAAGGTGATTCCAAGTCTCTTGATGTGGTCAGAGCTTTGAAAATTATGTAGCCAGAACGACTCGGGTTAGGAAGACAGAGGCGCTGTTTGTCCTGTATGCGGCCAACAAGGTTGGCGCTCCTGCTTCTAAGCAGACTATTGCACGCTGGATCTGTAATACGATTCAGCAGGCTCATTCTACGGCTAGGTTGCCGTTACCGAAATCGGTGAAAGCCCATTCCACTAGGAAGGTGGGCTCGTCTTGGGCGGCTTTGCCGAGCAGCTACTTGGTCGGGGTCAAACACCTTTGCAAAGTTCTACAAGTTACCGATTGAGCAAACAGGAGGTCCTCATCAGCCAGGGTGGCTGATGAGGACCTCCTGTTTGCTCACTCGGTGCTGCAGAGCCATCCGCACTCTCCCGCCCGGTTGGGAGCTTTGGTATAAACCCCATGGTCTTTTTGGAGTCCCCAGCATCCTCTAGGACGTATGAGAAAATAGGATTTTAATACCTACCGGTAAATACTTTTCTCTTAGTCCGTAGAGGATGCTGGGCACCCGTCCCAGTGCGGACTCTGTCTGCAATAATTGTATATAGTTATTGCTTATGTTACACAAAGGTTGTGTTTTGGTAAGGGTCAGCCTGTTGCTGATCTCGTTGGTTCACGCTGTTAACTGGTTTTAGTAAAATGCCATGTTGTACGGTGTGTTGTGGTGTGAGCTGGTATTTATCTCACCCTTAGTTTAACAAAATCCTTTCCCTCAAAATGTCCGTCTCCTCTGGGCACAGTTCCTATAACTGAGGTCTGGAGGAGGGGCATAGAGGGAGGAGCCAGTTCACGCCCATTTAAAGTCTTAAAGTGCTCATGTCTCCTGCAGATCCCGTCTATACCCCATGGTCCTTTTTGGAGTCCCCAGCATCCTCTACGGACTAAGAGAAAAGGATTTACCGGTAGGTATTAAAATCCTATTTTCCCCCTCAAAATTCTACACACACTACCCCATAATGACAACGTGAAAAGTTTTTTTTGAGATTTTTGCTAATTTATTAAAAATAAAAAACTAAGAAATCACATGTACATAAGTATTCACAGCCTTTGCCATGAAGCTCCAAATTGAGATCAGGTGCATCCTGTTTCCACTGATCACCCTTGAGATGTTCCTACAGCTTAATTGGAGTCCATCTCTGGTAAATTCATTTGTTTGGACATGATTTGGAAAAGCACACACCTGTCTATATAAGGTCCCACACTTGACAGTGCATGTCTGAGCACAAACCAAGCATGAAGTCAAAGAATTGTCTGAAGACCTCCAAGACAGGATTGTCTCAAGGCACAAATCTGGGGAAGGGTACAGAAAAATATCTGCTGCTTTGAATGTCTCAATGAGCACAGTGGCCTCCATCATCCATGAATGGAAGAAGTTCGAAACCACCAGAACTCGTCCTAGAGCTGGCCGGCTGTCTAAACTGAACGATCGGGGGAGAAGGGCCCTGGTCAGGGAAGTGACTAAGAACCCAATGGTCACTCTGTCAGAGCTACAGCATTCCTCTGTGGAGAGAGGAGAACTGTCCAGAAGGACAACCATCTCTGCAGAAATCCACCAATCAGGCTTGTATGGTAGTGTGGCCAGACGGAAGCCACTCCTTAATAAAAAGCATATGGCAGCCCGCCTGGAGTTTGCCAAAATGCACCTGAAGGAATCTCAGATCATGAGAAATAAAATTCTCTGGTCTGATGAGACAAAGATTGAAGTCTTTGGTGTGAATTCCAGGCATCATGTTTGGAGGAAACCAGGCACCGCTCATCACCAGGCCAATACCATCCCTATAGTGAAGCATGCTGGTGGCAGCAGCATGCTGTGGGGATGTTTTTCAACGGCAGGAACTGGGAGACTAGTCAGGATAGAGGGAAAGATGAATGCAGCAATGTACAGAGACAGCCTGGATGAAAACCTGCTCCAGAGCGCTCTTGACTTTAGACTGGGGCGATGGTTCATCTTTCAGCAGGACAACAACTCTAAGCACACAGCCAAGATATCAAAGGAGTGGCTTCAGGACAACTCTGTGAATATCCTTGAGTGGCTCAGCCAGAGCCCAGACTTGAATCCAACTGAACATCTCTGGAAAGATCTGAAAATGGCTGTGCACCGACGCTTCCTATCCAGCCTGATGGAGCCTGAGAGGTGCTACAAGAGGAATAGGCGAAACTGCCCAAAGATAGGTGTGCCAAGCTTGTGGCATCATATTCAAAAAGACTTGAGGCTGTAATTTCTGTGAAAGGTGCATCAGCAAAGTATTGAGCAAAGGCTGTGAATACTTATGTACATGTGAATTTTTTGTTTTTTATCTTTAATAAATTTGCAAAAATCTAAAAAAAATTTTTTTTTCAAGTTGTCATTATGGGGTATTGTGTGTAGAATTTTGAGGGGAAAAAATGAATTTACTCCATATTGGAATAAGGCTGTAACATGTGGAAAAAGCTACAAAATGGTAGAACCCAGGTCCTTCTGTGTTATATGGTTTCCGAGTGAAATTTAAATAATAATATGCGTACCGCATCCCATGTGTATTCAGGCCTGTAGTGTAAACCGTATTTCTCCTGAATATGATCTTCTGGCTTTCCCAGTGACTCCGTGGATGGACCGTAAGGAGATTAAAAGAACAACAATAGTGTAATATTGCAAAATATAGTAAAGGTGTGCTTATGCTGAAATTTTCAGATGTGATTAGTAGTTATGCAGATGGTTATATATTGCACCCAGTGTCAGGTTTATAGACAAGGTGGTGTGCCCGCAACCTAACGTAGTTTAAAGATAAGTACCCTCAGGACTTGTAATTCTTGCATGTAATAGGTTTCTAAATAACATATAAAAAATAAATACATATAAATTGGACTCCTACAATAAATAAATGGTATAAAAGCTTATCTGAGATCCTCTTAGAGGAGTGGATTTGTCTGCCCAACGCGTTTCGTCCTTTTGCCAATTTGTTAGGACTTCATCAAGGGTGAAGGGTCAGAAATGGAGGAAGGTGCAGTGGATATAGAGATAGGGGAGGGTACTCTGTCACCAGGTGTAGAGGCTCTCATAGTTTCTATCAGAGAAGTCCTAAATATCCCTTTTCCCGTATCAGAGGAACTAAATACTCTGTTTGAAGAACCGTGGGTTAATCCAGATAAATTTCTAATTTCTAGGCGGTTTTGAGCAGGCTGGGGTATGCTTCACAAATGCAAGTTAGTTGTAAATGTGCACAGATTTAAACAGTGAACAACACTCCATATGTGTGAATAATTTAATAAAGTTAATTTGCTAAAGTAATACATAGCTTAAAAACGTTTATTAACTTTTATATTTGCGATGGTCCTCTTTTCTAAGAGATCCCATCTTCACAGTTATAATACCGTGACTCCGTATCTATACAGACATCGTGAACTACACACTCGGAGTCCGGTTTAAAACATCTAATAATTCCTTTATTTGTGCACACAATAAAAACCGTGAGTATGTACACATATACATATATAAATAATATGCATATATGTACACCTCACAACATTTCCCGTTGTCCCGGTCACGTGACTAAATATACTCCAGCGGTTAAACCCGTCCGTTTCTTATATCTATATCAAGGGCCCCTATTATATTCCCAAATGGGATATGGCTAATAATATTACCCCTAGCTTCTTAAAACCGTCTCGTGACCTCGTGGGGTATGTTATAATAAATACGATCCATTAACATCATATTTCTTTTGAATGAGGAATCTCCGTTTTCTGCACAGCGGCATATGACCGTAATGGTAATAGTGGGAACTCTCTTCATTCATAAACTAATAATCATGTGACCTCTCTTAGCCTATGGTGTAAGGCTGCCCGTCTAATCTAAGACGGCTGCCGTATACAGCCTTTACTATAAAAACGGGACCCCATTTCTTTTGCACCTTCATCATAAGATTCACAGTTGGTACAATTGCGTCTTAAACGTCTAAATTGGCTATTAGGTATACTTTGTTTCCAATTTGAGTGATGGTTACTATCACTATTTATATAAGCATTACTATCGGTGGGTTTCCTGTAATTTTTTGTATACAGGCGATCACTGTCTAAATAGATCACAAGATCTAGGAAGTTTATCTCCTTCCTGCTTATATCAAAAGTGAGTTCTTATCATTCCATTATAATACCATCATGTATTTGTTTGGGGTGGGGATAGACCCTCTTTGGATTCTTTTTGTACCTACCTCAATGCAAATTATAAGAATATAGAACTCACTTTTGATATAAGCAGGAAGGAGATACACTATAAGGTGCGGGAAAACTTATTGGGCGCTGGAAAGGGAGTGGGCAGCCTAGGGTACACCTCTGGGGTTTTCCTCTTCCCCCCAAAAATAGAACAAGAATAAAAGTGTGAAGTGGTGTAGCCGGGGCTCCCTCTTTCCGTGGTCGTATGTAAGGACCAAAGCAATGGTCACCTTATCAAATAAATAGTGAGCACAATAATGATATGCTGATATGAATTTCGATAAGCCTCAATAAAAAACGTATAATTTAATACAATAAACATTCACATACATAAGTAAAAGCATACCATAATGGTAAGCTAGGAGCCGCAGGTGTTATAAAAGGCAGGGTGGTCGAAGATACACCCTGCTCAGGCTCCTTAGCTTACTGATGGGTCATAAACCCCTGGATAGGTGATGATAAATATTCAAAACAGCTCAAATCACAATTCAAACAAATGTTGGAAAGCATACCGGAGAGGTAGCTAAGGAGCCGCAGGTGTTATGACAAGCAGGGTGGTCCAGACTTCACCCTGCTCTGGCTCCCAAGCTAACCACAAGGTTGATGTCCAGTAGATGAAAGGTTCGAGTTCCTAATGGATCCGATACCAACGCGTTTCGAGATCTCCAATCTCTTCCTCAGGGCTTGATGGTGTTACATGTCTCCAGAGATGGCTTTTAAAGATGGTGGAAGGTTGGTTCCGGGTCATAGGTCACTGAAGCCGGAAGTAGTCTCAAAAATCCTTTTTGGTGAAGTCTGATTCTTGATTGTGGTGTACTGCTATACTAGTGCTCTTTGGTGAGCATAAGGTGCAGATTTAAGTGAAAACTGGTAAAAACGTCCGGCCGGGCGACTGGAAGTGACCCGGACCGGAAGTACAACACCGGAAGTGACGTACCGGCGTGTATGGCTGATAAACAGCATACAGTAATTATAATAAGTGCAGCAAGAATAACGAAGGGTCGAAAAAGAGACTTGTCTTAAGTGTGAGTGAAGGAGACCAACTATTAACGGTGGTTACTGTGATGTTTGAGATCGGCCGGAAGTGCAGCTCTGATACTGGAAGTGACGCGGCGGTTTGCGTTCCACCGACCGGAAGTGACGCGGTTGTTTGCATGTCACCGATGGGAAGTGGCGGAGAAGGTAGCTAGGACGGCGGCTATGAGCCCCAGGATTCTATTCATAACAATGGCAGTAGAAAAGGTGTAGGTTAACATGTCCTAGGTGCATTGTAAATGAGTGAAGGCAGAGGAGTGGAATGTGGCTTTAACAACTAAAGGCTAGGAAAAAGGTGGTTGATAATAGATGAGTGCCGACGTTCTAAAATATGTATCCATGACTCCCCCCACAATACTATGATCCATAGTGGAAAACATGGGAGTCCACAGTCAGTTGGACAAATAATGTGCATCAAACACAAAGTTATCCCTTCTGAAGTGTATATATAATCAATAAAAAGTCAAATAGTCTCCAGAGATGTAGAAATATGTTTGAGAGATGTCCATAATTCGTCTTCATTTTGATTAATGCTCCATAAGTCCCCGTGACAAAGAAAATAAAGAAAACAAAATATAATTGGTTAAACAATACCATGTAAGGTATCTGACTGGGATACATGTTGACTGATGAACTACATATGCTAATGTAAGAACCATTTAAGTTCAAAATCTTTGTTTAGACCTTTGGGACACAGGGACTGGAGTTTGTAAATCAATTTCATTTCCGCCTTTGCAAGATTTTTTTCTGTATTTCTGTCGCGCCAGGTAGATTTTATGTGCTGTAGTCCCACAAATTTCCTTATGGATGTGTATGAACAATTGTGTTCTGATTTAAAATGTTCCGACAAATTGTGTGTGAGGAGACCTTTTTTTATATTGCGCAAATGTTCGCCAAGTCGTGTTTTTAGTGCTCTCGACGTACGTCCAATGTATATCTTTCCTGCTTATATCAAAAGTGAGTTCTTATCATTCCATTATAATATCATGTATTTGTTTGGGGTGGGGATAGACCCTCTTTGGATTCTTTTTGTACCTACCTCAATGCAAATGATAAGAATATAGAACTCACTTTTGATATAAGCAGGAAGGAGATTCACTTCCTAGATCTTGTGATCTATTCAGACAATGATCGCTTGTATAAAAAAATTACAGGAAACCCACCGATAGTAATGCTTATATAAATAGTGATAGTAACTATCACTGAAATTGGATACAAAGTATACCTAATAGCCAGTTTAGACGTTTAAGACGCAATTGTACCAACTGTGAATCTTATGATGAAAGTGCAAAAGAAATGGAGTCCCATTTTTATAGTAAAGGCTATGATACCACTTTAATAGAAAAGGCGAAGGTAGAAAATAGAGATTTAAATCAAAAGGAAATTATTAAGGGATTAGGAAGGAAGAGAACTAAGGAAAACAAAGAAATAATGTTCATTACGAAATATACTTCACAATATAGAGAAATGAAAGCTATTATAAGGAAACACTGGAGCATATTGACCAGGGACCCGCTACTTAGGACACATATAGCAGATGTGCCAAGGTTTATTTATAGGAAAGCAGATAATTTAAAAAACATTCTATTAAAAAGTGCCCTACAGGTGGATAAGAGACATACACCTATAACATCTAAGGGTTTCTACCGTTGTGGAATGTGTAGTATGTGTAAAAATTGCAAGTCAGACAAACAGAAAACAACCCATTACAAATCTAAACGAACCTTACAGGTAGTTCCCATAAAAGATTTTATTACATGTGCAAGCAAAAATGTCATCTACCTTTTAGAATGCCAATGTGGAACTCAGTATGTAGGATGGACTTGGAGAATGCTCAAAGATCGTATGAGCGAACATGTTATGAACATTAGAAAAGGATATGAACAGCATAGTGTATCCCTTCATTTTAAAGAAAAACATGAATGTAACATAAAAGGTCTGAGGAGTTTCTGTGGGATAAAAATGGTTAAAGGAAGTTGGAGAACTAACGATATAGAAAGTAAATTAGCCAAACTAGAGATGAAAACAATTTTTCAATTAAGAACATTGATTTCCTCATGGTTTGAATCCAGACTTTGAGACGAAATGGTTTATATGATTTATTAACAAAATTTTAATAATCCCATTATGGTGTTGTTTTGTCTTCTCTTTTTCCTCAAATGCTGGATGGAGCTTTTTCCACATAAATTCCATATATTAAGAACTTTTGGATTATGGTATTTGGAATAAGGAAATTGGAGTGATTCCAAGGTTGGAACTAAGGCACGGAAGGTGAAATTTAGGACGACCCTATCTAAAGGGGTGGTCTTCAGTATGCCGACTGACGGGATCCCGGCGCCGGAATCCCGACAGCTGGCATACCGACACTTATTCTCCCTCGTGGAGGTCCACGACCCCCCTGGAGGGAGAATAAAATAGCGTGGCGCGCCACTGTGCCCGTAGTGTGGCGAGCGCAGCGAGCCTGCAAGGGGCTTATTTGCGCTCGCCACACTGTCGGTAAGCCGGTGGTCGGGCTCCCGGCGCCGGTATGCTGGTCGCCGGGAGCCCGACCGCCGGCATACCATACTGAACCCCTCTAAAGGATATGGACACTGCTGTTAAGATTCACACCCTTGAAATATGGGGGGTAATTCCAAGTTGATCGCAGCAGGAAATTTTTTAGCAGCTGGGCAAAACCATGTGCACTGCAGGGGGGGCAGATATAACATTTGCAGAGAGAGTTAGATTTGGGTGGGTTATTTTGTTTCTGTGCAGGGTAAATACTGGCTGCTTTATTTTTACACTGCAATTTAGATTGCAGATTGAACTCACCACACCCAAATCTAACTCTCTCTGCAAATGTTATATCTGACCCTCCTGCAGTGCACATGGTTTTGCCCAACTGCTAACAAAATTGCTGCTGCGATCAACTCAGAATTAGGCCCTTGGTATCTAAATAATGGGTGTTTATTAACTATATGTGTCTAAAATTGTACATTTTGACCGAGATTGTATAGAATGAGGAATCCCGGTTCAAGTGCATGAAGAAGGATGAAATGAATATATGGGGTTAAACACTATGATATATAATATATGTCATAGTAGTTAGAGTTTAGGTGGTGGCTGTGATAATCTCTTCAGTGGGTAATTAGTCGTTGCTGTCTAGAGGGGATAATTATCCTCCATACTATTGATATCAACGGCTGTATACGGCAGCTGTCTTAGATTATACGGGCAGCCTTACACCATAGGCTAAGAGAGGTCACATGATTATTAGTTTATGAATGAAGAGAGTTCCCACTATTATCATATGCCGCTGTGCAGAAAACGAAGATTCCTCATTCAAAACAAATATGATGTTAATGGATCGTTTTTATTATAACATACCCCATGAGGTCACGAGACAGTTTTAAGAAGCTAGGGGTAATATTATTAGTTTTATCCCATTTGGGAATATAATAGGGGCCCTTGATATAGATATAAGAAATATATAAGAAATGGACGGATTTAACCGCCGGAGTATATTTAGTCACGTGACCGGGACAACGGGAAATTTTGTGAGGTATACACATACTCGCGGTTTTTATTGTGTGCACAAATAAAGGAAATATTAGATGTTTTAAACCGGACTCCGAGTGTGTAGTTCACGATGTCAGTATAGATACGGAGTCACGGTATTATAACTGTGAAGATGGGATCTCTTAGAAAAGAGGACCATCGCAAATATAAAAGGTAATAAATGTTTTTAAGCTATGTATTATTTTAGCAAATTAACGTTATTAAATTATTCACACATACGGAGACTGATGAGAGTGACGTCAATCAGGTGATCTGATTGGATCCGGTTTAAAAACCCGGGTCTGGGCTGGCAGCAATACTTCTTGACAAAGGGGAGAGAGCTCCCTGAAACACGTTGAAGCTGCCTGCCGTGTCTTCTGTCTTCCAGGATCCGATGCGCCAATAGAACTAAACGCCACAGATGTTTTTGCACTTACCTGTCTGCAGCCGGTATCTGTATACGAAGCACTGTTAGCGTGTACCATCTGTACCCTGTGATGTATAGAAAGACATTGCTGTTTCATTGCTGATTTTACAAATAAATCACATTGTTCTGGATATTCTACCTGTCTGTACCATTTATCGGGATCTAGGACGGGAGATGAAAAGATACTTTTACGGGAACGCGTGAAAGGATTTTAATGTAAGTGTTTTTTAAGAAGAGGTTATATGATTGAAGTATTTGTCTGAGATTGGCACACTCGTCTACAAAAGATACCTTTATGTGCATGCGAGGTTGAAATTACCTGTAAGTTCCTGTCTAAAGGGGATATCTTCTTTTACTTCGTGGGATCCCCTCTCCACTATATTTTTTTTTTTTAAGCGCTGGTTTCTAGGTCATTGGTGTTGTTTTTTAGGATTGTATTAAGGGTTTGGGTGTGCCCTATTTCTAGCAACTAGCAGCATAATTAAAGCGCAAGGCTGGTCCCAATTGTTGTATGAAAAAGATCTTGCTAGGGGTATGGGTTGTTAGTTCGACTCAACTTAGGTCGTCAGTCATTAGGTCGACATGCATTAGGTCGACAGGGTCATTAGATCGACATGTAGGTCGACAGGTCAAAAGGTCGACATCGGTTTCTGGACTTTGGTGTTTTCTTTGTAAAGTGACGGGGAACCCCAATTAGTGCACCTTATCCCCTCGCATGCTTCAGGGAAGGTGCCTTGCTCCACTGAAGCTGCGCTCAGCACAGGTTACTGTTCCCAATTGTAGTCCACGTGGATCGTCAAGTATGAAAAAAATCCCAAAAAATGGGATAAACTCATGTCGACCTTTTGACCTGTCAACCTAGTACATGTCGACCTTCTGACCATGTCGACCTAATACATGTCGACCTTCAGTGGTTGACCTAATGACTGTCGACCTAGGCTGTGTCAACCTAACGACCGTATCCCCTTGCCAGGATCCCTGGGGCATAGACCTTATATCCCAGGGCTACAGACTGGAGTTCCAGGATCTCCCACCTCACAGATTCTTCAAATCAGGCTTACTAAGCAAGAGTAACCTTACAAGAAGCTATTCAAAAGCTGTTACAGACCAAGGTTATTGTTCCAGTTCCACCCTATCTACAAAACAAGGGATACTATTCCAGCTTGTTTGTAGTTCCAAAACCGGATGGTTCGGTAAGACCAATTCTGAATCTCAAGTCATTGAACCCATACTTACGAGTGTTCAAGTTCAAGATGGAGTCTCTGAGAGCAGTGATCTTAGGTCTGGAAAAGGAGGAATTCCTAGTGTCTCTAGCTGTCAAGGATGTGTACCATTCCGATCTGGCTGCCTCATCAGGCTTATCTATGGTTTTCACTGCTGGACTGTCACTACCAGTTTCAGGCCCTGCCATTTGGTCTCTCCATAGCACCGAGGGTGTTCACCAAATTTATGGCAGAGATTATTATGTTACTCCGCAGACATGGAGTAAACGTAATTCCTTACCTGAATGATCTGATAAAGGCTGCGTCCAGGGCGCAGGTGTTGTAGAGCATTGGTCTCACAACCAGATTACTCCTGGATCATGGGTGTATTCTGAACCTACCAAAATCTCACCTAGAACCAACGCAGAAGCTTCATTTCCTGGGAATGATACTGGACACAGAGTCTCAGAGAGTGTTCCTTCCCTTGGAAAAGGCAATGGTGATCCAGTCGATGGTTCAGGCTATCTTGAAGCCGACCCAAATCTCAGTACATCTGTGCATCCACCTTCTGGGGAAAATGGTGGCTTCTTACGAAGCAATTCAGTATGGAAGGTTTCATGCCAGGGCGTTCCAGCTGGATCTGTTGGACAAATGGTCCGGATCGCATCTTCACATGCATCAGCAAATTTGTCTGTCACCAAAAGCCAGGATCTCCCTCCTGTGGTGGCTACAAATGTCTCACCTACTGGAGGGTCAAAGGTTCGGGATTCAGAATTGGAGTCTGCTAACCACAGACGCAAGACAGAGAGGTTGGGGTGCAGTCATTGAGGGGGGTCAGGTTCAAGGAAGCTGGTCAAGTCAGGAAATCATTCTTCCAGTAAACATCCTGGAACTAAGGGCTATCTACAATGCCCTTCTGCAGGCCTCATCTGTTCTTCAGAATCAGGCCATTCAAGTTCAGTCTGACAATGTGAAATGCAGGGCCACAATGTCAGAGGTGTCAAGACTTCTCCTCTGGGCTGAAAAACACGCTGTGGCATTGTCGGCAATCTTCATACCGGGAGTAGACAACTGGGAAGCAGACTTCCTCAGTAGACACGACCTGCACCCGGGGGAATGGGGCCTCCACCTGGAAGTTTTCCAGTGGCTGGCACGTCGGTGGGGTTATCCACAAATCAACATGATGGCCTCTCGACTCAACAAGAAGCTCAAGTGGTATTGTTCCAGGTTGAGGGACCCACAAGCTGTAGCGGTCGACGACCTGACAACTCCGTGGGCCTACCAGCTGGTGTACCTGTTTCCTTCCATTCCTCTAATCCCAAGAGTTCTCAAAAGAATAAAAAGGGAAAGAGTTCAAGCAATTCTCATTGCTCCGGACTGACCGCGAAGGGCTTGGTATGCGGATTTTCTCGAGATGCTAATCGAAAATCCGTAGCCCCTGCCTCTTCGAGAGGATCTTCTGCAACAGGGCCTGTGCATCTATCAAGACTTAACATGGCTACGTTTGACGGCATTGAAGTTGAATGGCTGATTCTAGCCAGGAGAGGGATTCCTGACAAGGTTATCCCGACTATGATCCAAGCCAGGAAGGGGGTAATGTCAAAACATTACCATCGTATCTGGAAGAAATATGTCTCTTGGTGTGAGAGCAGACAATATTCTACGATGGAGTTTAATCTGGGACATTTCCTGCTTTTTCTGCAGTCGGGAGTTGACGTGGGCCTATGCCAATGCTCCATAAAAGTTCAGATTTCGGCCTTGTCTATTTTCTATCAGAAACAATTGGCTTCTCTCCCTGAGGTCCAGATGTTTTTGAAAGCTGTACTTCAAATCCAACCTTCCTTTGTGCCTCCCACGGCACCTTTTGGATTTTAATTTGGTTCTGTCTTTCCTCCAATCGGACTGGTTTGAACCGTTACAGGAGGTAGATGTAAAGTATCTTACGTGGTAATGGTTAGGGTGAGATTTGGGGTTAGGGATGAGTTAGGATCAGGATTAGGGTAGGGATGCTAGGTGTCCTGGATTTACAGATCTAAATATCTTTCTGTAAATTCAGGCCCAGGGACAGAGTATACAGTTTTCAACTGCTCTGTATGGTGGAATTGAAGTCTCTTTTACACACTCCTCTATACAGATATACTCTGTCCAGTCTATGAAATACAAGGTCCTGAACCAATAATCCTGAGTATGCAACTTGTCGATTTATAAGAACTAGTGACCTAGAGCCTGATTCAGATTTTTACGCAATGCCGATATTCGTAGTGCTATGGATTGTTTGAAGGAGGAGGACTCAAACTGGTATCTTGCCTAGGGCCCCATGAGGTCTAAATCTGGCTCTGCCGTCAGTAGTTTTAGGTAGTGCTGGACCCTTGAAGCTTAGTTACTATGACATCATGCCTCTAGGCACTGTGCAGCAGCACCACCAAGGCATTAGAGTCTGTTATAGTTGCGACGTGTGACCCTTTTGTGTTTTTGATCAAAATATGTTTACTGTTATGTAACAAATCGGTTATATAAGTGTACAAATTCAAATATGAATTTATTGTTAATAACTACAATTTACTAATTAATTGTAATGGTAGTTTAATAAGTAATAACTAACAATGTTTATATATATATATATATATATATATATATATATATATACACACATACATACATACATACATACATACATACATACATACATACACAGTGAGGCAAAAAAGTATTTGGACACGCCTGGGAATATCCCACCACTATGCCACCAATTTCTGTGACAGGACGGTCCCGTACGAAAGCACTTGCCTCTTTCGCGTCCCGTCGGCTGCGCACAGAATGGAAGGTCAAGTCACACGAGGCCTGACCACATAGGGGATTCCCGCTTACCGTCAGTAACCGCCTGTTACTGACTCCACCCACTGCGTTGTGGGCGGGTTTTGCTGCCACCACCAAACTCCTAACCGGCCGTGGCGTTTGGAACCACGGTTCTGCTCTGTATGTGCCGACGCACTGCCTTACCACAGTTGTGTGGTGCTGACGAATCCCCACTAGCCACTTGCTAGGCCTCTACCGGTAGCTGGCGGAAGGCGGAGCTTGGAGACGTTAGGTGCTTCCCTGGACAGCCGGAGGATGGGGCTAGGTTTGGCCTAACCCTGTTGGTCACAAGATGAAGCAGTCTTCTTGAGGCAATGATGTTTATTTGCTCAATGATAAATAACCTTTAAAAAGGCTCCTCCCTATTGCTAGGGGCAACAGCATACAATCAGATGTTTTCAACAGAATAAGATGTTACAATACACACTCCTATGGGCCAACTGCCCTCCTTTTATCCCTCTCCAAGACCCATTACCACAGGGGGTAAGCCCGCCCTGTGGTGCACAACCAATCAAGGTTTACCCATGAGCTGTGCATGCCTTGGTCACATGCACAGCTAACATTGTTCCCTATGGACAGTGGGGAGTGGTCGTTCTCCTTTGACTATCCCATCTTGGAGGATCAGGACACGCCCCGGTGCCGTTCAGTCTAGGCTGGGGGAAGTTTTCCCTCCTAAATCTGACTTCCATAAACCTGCCTGGGACCCAGCTCACTGCTTGCAGCCTGGATTTGGGCTCCAGAGCTGGGCAGCCTGGCTCCCCGGTCCAGGTTTCTTGGCCACTACGGGTGATTTCCATGGAGCTCCTAGAAAACACTCAGCTTGTTTCATAGCTGAGCTGCTTCTCTTTCTCCCAGTGCCCCTTGGAAGTGTGAGGCTGGATGGGAAAGCATTCTGTTTTGGGGGAAAAGGTCTGGGAGAATCCATCAGCCTGCACAGCCATGGATTCCCCCCTCCTGGGACACACAACTAAGTAAGTGCAATTTACCTTTAAATACATCACATTTAAATCACACTGTACATGTTATTATATTTACACAATGTCTGGTTTGTTAAATCCTGTGCCCAGCGCTGGCTCCCCTAGCCCTGCAGCCTGGCTGCTAGGGCTCTGTCAGTGCTGGAGGTATGGGGCTGGCTTCCCCCATCCTCCAGCCTGCCACTGGGGTCCAGGGAGCTGGCTCTCCCTGTCCCCCAAGTGTGGCACTAACTTTGTGGCCTCGCCGCACGCAGCGGCGCACCCCCCTGTTCCGAAGCCCAGCGGTCCGGGACACTTGTCCCGGCCGCTGTGGCTCTGTGTCTGTTGTAGCGCTGAGGTGCCGGGAGCGTAGCTCCTGGACCCCAGCACTCACCACCCTACTCATCCCCTTGCCGCCAGGGAGCCGGCTAGCCCGGTCCCCTGTATGCGGCGCTGCATCTGTGGCCTCGCCGCAGCGTCCGGCGGGGAGCCGGGCTGCGGCGCACCCCCCTTGCCGCCCAGCAGCCCGGGACGTTTGTCCCGGCTGCCGCGGCTGGCCACCTCCGATGGGCTGAGGCGCCGGGAGCAGAGCTCCCGGCCCCCAGCGGCGGCACACACAGAGAGCGCTGCAGCGGGAGCCGAGCTCCCAGCCGCAGCGGCTCACCCTTCTCCCCCCCCCCCCGGCGCACACACAGCTCAGTGCGCCTGGGGGCTGTGCTCACCGCTGCCGGGAGCGTAGCTCCCGGACTCCGGCGGTCAGCGGCTCCCCTCTCCCCCGGCGCGCACACACTGCTCAGCGCGCCGGGGGCTGCCCTCACTGCCGTTGTCTCCGGAGAGGTCCGGGACCACGGCACATCATAAAAATACAAGTTTTAACAGAAATGCAAACATGGCGCCTAGCGCCCACAATATTTTTAAATATGACGCCAAGCGCCCATTGTCCTGCAAATGGCGCCGGGCACTAGGGGTTAACCCCTTCAGTGCCGCGGCGGCCATTTTACTCGTGGCTGGGGCCTCTCCGGCCACAGCCACCGATTGTGCAAGTTGACCCACTTAAAAAAAACGAGAGAGGTCTGTAATTTCCATCATAGGTACACTTCAACTGTGAGAGACAGAGTATGAAAAAAAATAACCACAGGAAATCACATTGTATGAATTTTAAACAATTTACTTGTATATTCTTGTGGAAAATAAATATTTGGACACCTACCAAGCAGCAAGATTTCTGGCTCTCACAGACCTGTTACTTCTTCTTTAAGAAGCTCTTCTATCCTCCACTCGTTACCTGTATTAATGGCACCTGTTTGAACTGATTATCTGTGTAAAAGACACCTATCCACACCCTCAAAAAGTCAGACTGCTACCTCTCCACCATGGCCAAGACCAGAGAGCTGTCTAAGGACACCAGGGACAAAATTGTAGAGCTGCACAAGGCTGGGATGAGCTACGCGACAATAGGCAAGCCGCTTGGTGAGAAGAGATCAACTGTTGGTGCAATTATAAAAAAAAATGGAAGAAATACAAGATCACTGACAATCTTCCTCGACCTGGGGCTCCATGCAAGATCTCACCTCGTGGGGGGTATCAATGATCTTGAGAACGGTGAGGAATCAGCCCAGAACTACACTGGGGGACCTGGTCAATGACCGCAAGAGAGCTGGGACCACAGTCACAAAGGTTGCCATGGATTGAAATCCTGCAGCTCCCGAAAGGTCCCCCTGCTTAAGCAAGCACATGTCCAGGCCCATCTAAAGTTTGCCAGTGACCATCTGGATGATCCAGAGGAGGATTGGGAGAATGTAATGTGGTCAGATGAGAGCAAAATCGAACTTTTAGGTATAAACTTCACTCGCCGTGTTTGGAGGGAGAAGAATTATGAATGGCATCCCAAGAACACCATACCCACTTTGAAGCATGGAGGTGGACACATCATGCTTTGGGGCTGCTTTTCTGCAAAGGGGACAGGACGACTGATCCGTATTAAGGAGAGGATGAATAGGGCCATGTATCGTGAGATTATGGGCAAAAACCTCCTTACCTCAGTAAGAGCATTGAAGATGGAACGTGGCTGGGTCTTCCAGCATGCCAATGACCCCAAACACACCGCCCGGGCAACTAAGGAGTGGCTCTTTAAGAAGCATTTCAAGGTCCTGGAATGGCGTAGCCAGTCTCCAGACCTCAACCCAATAGAAAATCTGTGGAGGGAGTTGAAAGTCCGTGTTGCCCGGCGACAGCCCCAAAACATGACAGATCTAGAGAAGATCTGCATGGAAGAGTGGGCCAAAATACCTGCTACAGTGTGTGCAAACCTGGTCAAAACTACAGGAAACGTTTGACCTCTGTAATTGCCAACAGAGGTTATATTACAAAGTATTGAGTTAAGGCCCATACACATTAGACTATGTCGCTCTGTGAGCGACATCGTCTAACGTTTCCCCCTCCCGAGCCGGCCGGTCGGCGGCCGCCTGTACGCACTGAGTGATATGACAGCTCATATCGCTCAGTGACGTCACGCCCCCGCCAGCCCTGCATGAAGGTCGTGGACGACAGTCCACATCCTTCATGCATGCCCTACCGACAGCGACGATCGTTGCCGACCCGCGGGGCCGCGCATCGGTCGTCGCTGCCGGCATACACACTTAACGATAAAATGAGCGACGTCGCTCAAGGAGGGGGGAAATGAGCGACGTCGCTCATTATATCGTTAAGTGTGTATGGACCTTTAAACTTTTTGATTGTCCAAATATTTATTTTCTGCAAGAATATACAAATAAATTGTTTAAAAAACATACAATGTGATTTCCTGTTTTTCTCTTCAGATTCTGTCTCTCACAGTTGAAGTGTACCTATGATGGAAATTACAGACCTCTCATCTTTTTATATATATATATATATATATATATATGTGTGTGTATGTGTATATATATATATATATATATATATATATATATAAAGTGGTACAAGGAAATAGCTGCGCATCCAAATCCACCTCAAATTCAGTATTAATCAATAACAGTCTGTGTCCATGTAATACTGAGTTCTTAAAGATGTATCCTGCTGCTTCCTCCTTTTTGGGACCAGAACCACTGGATCCAATGTACATGTAAATAGAAGAAGAATGGAGTGCGCAGGTGTGAGAAAAATATTACAAATTCATTTATTGAACAATAATGCTCACATACATCTTAGCTTTAGAAGATCAGCATGATCAGTCGTTTGGCTGCGAACATCCACAGGTGTCTCCCTCTCGTACTAGCTCAGGACGGCACACCACACAGCGCGGTCAGACGTTATTCATCCGACACACCTGGACCAGACTTTCAGACGTCTCATACGTCTAACGCTGCACAAGCCACGCCCAACGCGTTTCATCTAGACGAAACGCGTTGGGCGTGGCTTGTGCAGCGTTAGACGTATGAGACGTCTGAAAGTCTGGTCCAGGTGTGTCGGATGAATAACGTCTGACCGCGCTGTGTGGTGTGCCGTCCTGAGCTAGTACGAGAGGGAGACACCTGTGGATGTTCGCAGCCAAACGACTGATCATGCTGATCTTCTAAAGCTAAGATGTATGTGAGCATTATTGTTCAATAAATGAATTTGTAATATTTTTCTCACACCTGCGCACTCCATTCTTCTTCTATATATATATATATATAATGTACGGTCGAACCATTTGTCCAGTCACAAAACACCTTTACCACAGCAGCACTGCAATGTTTCAAAAATAGTGCCACCCTTGGCCCGAAAGCTGATAATCATCTCTTTTTGCAACTCTGATAAATCTCCCCATTTACCCATGACCACAACAAGTGATATGTGTGCAGATCGCCTATCACACACCTTATATACATACCAAGCCTGCGCACGACACATGCAGTGGTTCCGGGAGTGGGGGTGGGTACAAATTACCCAGGTCTGGGCTGCTGGAGGGGCCCAGCTCCGATTCCCACCCCCCCCTTCCTCCCCTCCTATACCTGTGTTGTTGTGGGGATCAGCAATGTCAGCTTCCCGGTTAGCTCTTTGGGAAGATGGAGCTTCACATAGAAATCAAAGACTCTGGCACTAAGACTTTGCTCGCTAGTGGCCAGCCTCATCTTCCCAAATATCACTGGGAAGATGGCACTGGCCAGAGAGGAGGGAACCGCTTCATGATAAAGTAAGGTAGGAAGCGAGTGCTCCCCCCGTCTCGGCGGCAGTGTGTTCATAATAGCTGTCCATCCTTCTTACTGTACCCCTCACCTCCAGAACCTTCAGACAGAATGGCCCGCTACCCAGCCAGCTGTCCGTCACCATCAGCTGCCACTCAGCAGCCTGGACATCATACAGTATCTGCTGATGTTTGAGAACAATAGCCACAAAAGCCAGGAGGACAGTATGAAGGGGGATTCCATGCTGTTTATCAGCTCACATAACTGCTGGCTGAACCAGTTTTGGCATGTGAAGGGAACACAATTTTTTAATTTATCTTATTTTTACAATATATGTAAAAAAATTGATCATCAAACCACTTAAATGCATAATTTTGTGGCATGCATTTTTGGTATATGTTTTGGACTCAACACATGAGGTCCAGTACATGTAATATAAGAATCACGTCTTGACACAGTGATAATAACAGCGAGTGGTTTATTTTGATAGAAATGGGATTTCTTAGCACAGTGTCACTGCTGAATATTACAATGCTAATCAATGTGTCAACTTGCAGCAGCCTGTGATGCTCCTCCAGCTGTGCTGATGCACCAGTGTTTTATCTCCCCCTGCAGATTGTTGTGTTGCTGTTTATTTCTGTCACTTGGATTGTCTGTATTCCTAAATATCCCAGCACAGAGACACACACGTAAGTCACAGAAAGCATTTAACTTGTGTGCAGATGTCTGCTGCATTGAAGTCACAGCATACATCAGTACTTTCCCTACCGAATGTGTTATTGCTTACTGCACACTGCACAAGTACAATTTGTAGAGGGTACAGGGAATAACTGCCAACAAGTTTAATTAAAAAGCTTTACAAGCAGATGAAATGCCTTCTCTGTCATTGTAATGGAGTACAGGGAAAATAAGTAGATTACAGTACAGTACGTCCGTTCCCTTACTTGATGATGTAAAACACTTTTGGCACAATAGTGCTAGTTTAATGCATTAGACTTTAATTTAAAAGAAGTATATTTCTTTCCCATATTAACATCAGTACAAATGTCTCATTTCTAAGCTGTTCTTACCTATATATCCCATATACTGTATATAGGGGGTCATTCCGAGTTGTTCGCTCGTTGCCGATTTTCACAACGGAGCGATTAAGGCAAAAATGCGCATGGTACGCAGTGCGCATGCGCTAAGTATTTTAGCACAAAACTTAGTAGATTTACTCACGTCCGAACGAAGAATTTTCATCGATGAAGTGATCGGAGTGTGATTGACAGGAAGTGGGTGTTTCTGGGCGGAAACTGACCGTTTTCTGGGAGTGTGCGGAAAAACGCAGGCGTGTCAGGATAAAACGCGGGAGTGTCTGGAGTAACGTGGGAGTGGTTGGCCGAACGCAGGGCGTGTTTGTGATGTCAAACCAGGAACGAAACGGGCTGAGCTGATCGCAGTGTAGGAGTAAGTCCCGAGCTACTCAGAAACTGCTAAGAATTTTCTATTCGCAATTCTGCTAATCTTTCGATCGCTATTCTGCTAAGCTAAGATACACTCCCAGAGGGCGGCGGCCTAGCGTGTGCAATGCTGCTAAAAGCAGCTAGCGAGCGAACAACTCGGAATGACCCCCATAGTTACAACAAATAAGAAATGTCATATTGGGCTGCCAACCATACATTATTTCCACATAAAGCTATAGTGGTATGTTTGAGACACCATTTAAGCACTGAGTAGAAGATAGTCTACAAGGCCTCATCTCATATACAGAAACGTATCTTACACAAGGTACAAAATGTCATCTTTATCTAAAACTTAGAGATGTGAATAAAGGGCCTGTACAAGCCACTGGCTAATCCCAGTTTACTATAATGCCACTGACAACAGGTACAGCAACTTCTCCGAACCAAGACAAGTGCTTTCTAGCCAGGATATGTATCCTCGCCCAGCCCTGGCATGACTGCTACGTCATAGATAGGCCAATAGGGAAACTGTGACCTAGACCAGTGAAAGTTTATCTACCATCGTTATTGTAAGCTCTCCTTCAAATCAAAAGCCGAACACCTCAACACAGTCATACTTACTAGTGAAGATGAAATTCATGAAGGACTTGAAACATACCCAGAGCTTGCCTACTCTTCCGGAATGTCCAGATTTCATGGAGGTCTTTCTCACTCCCGGGACAGTTAACCAGCCTCCCTGTATGGGGAAGTGGGCAGCCCAGGGGTTGATTCAATGATTTGCACTGAATTGTGTTGTCCTGGCCTTGCCCCACTGCCTCGGATTGTGCAGTTCCACCATGGGAGACACAGCACCACATCTCACACAACTCCCACCTCTGCTTCCTTCAAGGAGTAAGCAAATATGAGCTAAAAGTTTGTTGGTCAGGGATGTGCGGTGAGGTAAATGGCTGAGGAGGCACTGGCTAGTACCACAGCCAGATTTGCACACAATATATGAGCCCGAGGGTTCACGTGGGCATTATACACAGGTGCAGCAGTATAAACTGCTGGAGAGTTTTGATCAGAGATGTCTGGACACGGTAGACAGGGGGCACTGCCTCACTTGCCATAGACATTTTACTCCAGAGTTTTGACTATAAAAATGATTACAATAATATGAAGATGCTATTTCTAACATATTCTTTGTATTTTTCATATTCTTTATACAGTCAAAACTCTGGCGCAAACGTTAGTATGGCAGGAAAGGCTCTAGATAGATGGTTGATTTTTGCAAAATGATAGCCAGCAAATGTACTTCAGCAAATAAAAAGTGTCTAGAGGTTTTTTGGGGTACATTTAACTTTCGGATGATTGATTTAGGGCCTAATTCAGACTTGCCCGCTAATGCGGCCACATCGCAGTGTACCATACATCAGCAAACTGCACAAGTGCAGCGACCGCATCATGTCTGTGTGGTCATTCACATTGAGGGCACCTCCCAGAAGAAAGCTTCCGCAACTTGTTTGACAGTGGCGGGGCTTGGGTGGGTGGCAATTCGGCATTTCGTGGGCGTGATGGGCCGAATGGGGGTGTGACGGGGGCATTTTTAGGGCAGCTGCTTAACATCACAAGCACCTACTACGATTAAAAATATGTTGGCGGCCGCCTGATGACAGCGCAGCCAACCTTAATTCGATGCATCCGCAATTAAATTGTGAGACGACGCCACACATGCAGGGCAGCCTTGCCCTGTGCTAGGTGGCTTCCAGCATGTAAGGGGATGGACGCAGATCTTGCTGCGTATGCAGCGATCTGCCTCCATCTCTGAATAACCTATTCTATACCTATTCTATACAAGGACACTTTGTTGAAGGTGCGCACAAAATTGTTAAGCATCTATATCAGCACAACATAATCCCTGTGCAATCTCAATGTTATTTATGGTGGTGGTTGTAAGCCTCTGTAACCTAGAACGTCAGTCTATCTTTATTAACCTGGTTGACAATGTACTAGATTGTCCTGTTTTGTCTAGACTAAATGTTTGATCATGCATAATAAAATGACCTGTCACAAAGTGTCATATGCAGAACATGGGCACAATAAGCTTTCATTAGCTGCCTGCAGAACAAGAGATGCCAGTTTCATCAGCCTGATGGTGATTATTCGTCTCTTGCATAACCTTGAATGTCCCCATCCATATATAATAACCTCATCATGAAATGCAGAGGAATTTCTGCCACAGAAATCTCTGCTGTTTATTTTACCAGATGGTGACTATTTACCCACCAATGTTTCCTGGCAACATTACAGTTTCCAATCTTGTGCTCTCGTTCTGCCTGGAGCCATGCTATTGAGAAACGAGTGGCATTTTTAAAAGTAAACTATTTGCTGATTCTCCCTTTACCCATTAAATGTCATTACTTTCATTGCATAAGGTGGTCTTCAGTGTTCTTTTTCTCAATTTATTAACAAGTGAACACAATAAATCATATATCTTTTGCGATGCTCGCATTGTGTGCACTGCTTACATCTGTCCCCATAGACCTCTATGCAGGGCCAGATTAACAATGGGGCTGACGGAGCAGCAGCTCCAGGCCCATTCTCCAGAATAGGCCCACAGATTCTACATGTCTTTGTGCTGCTGTAGATAGTAAACAAATGTTTTCTCCTACTGCAGCATGCAGTGTTATAGGCCCCACCCCCACCAGCATCAACAACTCCTCCTTCTACCTCCATGCCGAGTCCTGAGCCCACCCTGCTGTTCCCCTCTGCTGGTATACATGCTGGGATGCTGTGGCTGGTCCCTCCCCCCAGGCATGGCCTGTCTTGTTGCTACATTGTGAGTGACTAGGCAGATAGTCCCTCCCACCTTCAGGGCCAGGCCCGCCCCCCTGCTGCTCATATATTCCCAGCTTCTATCCCTCTTCTGTTCCTCACATTTACAGGCCTGCCCCTCCTTACCCCCTATTGAGTGTGAGACTGCCGCCCTCTAATTCTTACTCTCTGGAGGTGGTGCTCCTGTGCATGCACCATGCAGAGACCTGAGGAAAGAGACATTGGGCCTAATTCAGATCTGATCACAGCCGCAAATTTGTTAGCTAATGGGCAAAACTATGTGCACTGCAGGAAGGGGGGGCAGATATAACATTTGCAGAGAGAGTTAGATTTGGGTGGGTTATTTTGTTCCTTTGCAGGGTAAATACTGGCTGCTTTATTTTTACACTGCAATTTAGATTTCAGTTGGAACACACCCCACCCAAATCTAACTCTCTCTGCACATGTAATATCTGCCCCCCCCCGCCCCCCCTCCTCTGCAGTGCACATGGTTTTGCCCATTAGCTAACATGTTTGCTGCTGCGATCAGATCTGAATTAGGCCCAGAGTCATCCTCCTTTAAGGTAAATACCTGTGGAGGCTGGGTGTATTCAATGTAATGGGGATTACTGGAGCGTAATGCAGTGATGTTGTGTGGGTTGTTTATGTTGCTATGTAATGTGTGTGTATGTGGGGGGGCAGTGTAGTGATGTAGTGTGGGTAGGTAATGTAGTGATAGTGTGTCAAGAGGAAGTGCAGTAATGTGTTGCATACCTCCCAACTTTGAAGACTACCGAGGAGGGACATCTACGCGTGCCGAAGGTGCGCGCCCAAAATCAGGGGGTGTGGCCTATCGGAAATGGGGCGTGACCTCGTGGCAAGTGCCGCGATCACAAGCCACGCCCCTGTTTTCATCATTATGGGGGCATGAACAGCGCTGAGAGAGCTGCTTGCCATGTCCCCTGTCCCTCTCTGCCAGGAATAGACGCTGTGCGCATGCGCACAGCATCTTTTCACCGCTGCTCTGATTAGAGCAGCGAGTGACAGGGCGGACCTCCCAACTGCCCCCCCACCCGCAGGACACTGCAACCCGCGGGTGGGATAGCGGGACAGACCGTGAAAAACGGAACTGTCCCACCAAAATCGGAACTGTTGAGAGGTAGCCTAGTAATGTGGTGTGGGAAGGTAGTGTAGTACAGTGGTGTGGGAAGGTAGCACAGTAATGTGGTGTGGGAAGGTAGCGCAGTAATGTGGTGGGGGAAGGTAGAGCAGAATGGTGGTGCGAGAAGGTAGCACAGTACAGTGGTGTGGGAAGGTAATGCAGTAATGTGATGTGGGAAGATAACACAGTACAGTGTTTTTGGAAGGTAGCGCAGTATGGTGGTGCAGGAAGGTAACGCTGTAATGTGGTGCACGAAGGTAGTGCAGTACAAAGGTGAGGGAAGGTAATGCAGGTATCGCAGTACGATGGTGCATGAAGGTAGCGCAGTAATGTGGTGTGGGAAGGTAGCGCAGTACGATGGTGCATGAAGGTAGCACAGTAATGTGGTGTGGGAAGGTAGCGCAGTGCAGTCGTGCAGGAAGTTAGTGCAGTACGGTGGAGCGGGAAGGTAGCTTAGTGATGTAGTATGGGGAGGTATGCAGTGATATAGTATGTTACCACACCCCCTCTTCCCAACCTGGGAGAACTTCTCTACAGTGCTGATCACACTACCTGCGACGGCACATAATAGGCCCTTCCGAAATCTCAGCCCAGACCCAGGTGGACATTAATTCGGCACTGCCTCTATGGCGGCAGAGTCTTTACTAATGACATTACCCTATACCCAGCAAAGGGTACTTGTGAAGCTGAAAAGGCTTCTCCTCGTTCCCACTGGGTTGTACTGTGCTCCCTGAATATGCCTGCCAATCATCTCATCAATTATCACTAATAACCAGTGACGGACTAATTAACTTGGGCATTACTGCGTACACATGAAAAATGGTGCATGGTCGCAGCTTTAGGGAGCATGCCACAATTCAATGAGGCCTGGCCTCGCGGCACTCCTCCGTGTCTCTGTATACAGGCAGCCGAGCAGGGTACCAGGAGGCATTTGCTACTCGGCCAGTCCAGGTTTCTCTGTGTGGCCGGGCCGTCCCATCAAACCACTGGCCCTTATGGCATTTGCCAGATGGGCAGTCCAGGCTTGCTGATAACTACAACTCAATGGTGACATTTTGGGGAAAACGGCAAATATGGGGAAAATTACTAAAGGTTAATTTTTTATTGAAAATCGATTAAAATCAATCTCGATCGATGTCTGGTTTCAGGGGCTAAGTACTTTTTTATATAAATTTTGAAATAATAATTTATGTGTTGTGTGTTTTGGCCCTGGAAGTACATTGATTTTGATCGATTTTTTTTTTTTTTTTAACGATTTTTTAATCAATCAATATCGACCTTTAGTAAATTTCCCCCATACTCCTGTAGAAACTGGAAGTAACATATAACCAGGGCCATAACAAGGTGTGTGCAGAGGGGGCACCACACATAGCGCTGCAGGGTAGGGGGCGCTGTTGGCGGCACTTATCAAATATCTGTTTTAATTACTTTCACTTGCAGCTTCCTCCCTTTGTGAAGCCCAGCATCTCCTGACCGCCCGTTTCATACCCTGACCCCTTCCGTCGCTAATACCTATACAATATTTATGAACTTAACTTGAGAGCTCTTTGTTATTCAGTCACACTGATGCTGAAATACCTGGGATTTCAAGATGGTGACATACCCATTGCCTGTGGCATTGAAGTCCGACACTCTATTCATTGAGCTCTCTGCCCTTGCATAGAAAGCTAGAGATGTCTAACTATTTGAAGTTTACCTTGTACTTTGTAAAAAATGTTCAGTATTGCAGCTGAGCAGATCTATGTCGTGTGTGGCTGCAAGAGATTGGATGTGTGACTGCACACTACATACAGTAGATTTGCTCAGTTGCAATGTTGATTATTTTCTTTACAAAGTACCAGTAGCTTCATATAGTGTTCATAGTTTTTATGCAGAATCAAATAGCTCAATGAGGTGTTTGAATGGAATGCAACAGGTTATAAGTTTGAGTCCTGGGTATGGCAATATATTGTAATGTTGTATTTAATAAAGGGTATTGTAACTAAATAACAACAAGCTCTCAAGTAAAGTGCATGAGTGTGGAACAAGGAGGATTTGTGTCCAAATCCATTTTCTTGCAGTGTTCTAGAAATGTGTGTATATTTTTTACATATAAAAAATGGGGAAGGGGCGCCAATTCACTCTCTGGCACAGGGCACGGAAAAGTCTAGTTACGGCTCTGCATATGACCATAATTTCCTGCTTCAAACAAATTACATAGGGGTATAGATAAAACAGAAAATGTCTATAGGGTGCAGTAGCTCAAATAGAAACATTTGAACTGGATCAAAAGATCTCGGCACTGATATCTGAAGCTTTTCTCCCCTTCAGTTGGGTTAGAATTCTACAGAACTTTCATACAAAGGAAAGTTTTGCTGCTTGTGTTTTTTAATACAGTGTGTGCTGTCTCCGGCCTAGGAAAAGAAACAAAAGGCTCATGTATTATTGTTACAAAATACACGGGGGAGGGGGGTAGAGAAGCCATGACTAGCTTTGATCCTAAGTGGGCTGTAAAAATAAACCATAATACTGATACCCTAATAACCAGGCTGTGTCACATTTGTGCAATCCTCCTGTTCAGAATATTTAGGTTTTTAGTTTATTGTTGCTTCAAGCTATGTCCTGGGAATGAACCTTTAATACGCAACATGAAAATGCTATTTTTCAACTTTCCCTTTTATATTATTTTTTTCAGCTTTCTGTATAACTGACTGATTCAGGGAAGTAGTTTTCATTCTGTGGTCTTATCTCTTGATTTGTTGTCTCCAGAAGCTTTCTACATTAGAGTATTAAACGGGGTCATCAACTTGATTGAAAGTCACAGTGAGAAACACACGGCAGTATTTTGCTTAAGGTGTTTGCTGAGACAGAGCAGAGGGTGAGAAATACAGTAAATTCCGCGAACACAGATTGCACATTGCATTATGCAAATTAATTTAGCTTAATTTTACCCCTATTACTCTCTCTTATTCTATTCTTTTTTCTGCAGTGGGCTACACTGGGATTCCAAAGGGAATAAATTGGGGTGTAGAGTTGGATCTTGATCCGAGGCACCAACAGGCTAAAGCTTTGACTGTTCCCAGGATGCACTGCACCGCCTCCGGGCACTGGAGCTCAGTTTGTAAGCTGATGCTTGCAGAGCAGGTCACTAACAGGTGGGGCTGCGCTAGCCAGCCCTGAAAAGAGCTTTTTAAGAAGACTTCAAGGGCCACAGCACTGTTTGTCATTCTGATATTCTGTGCTGCTGCTCCATCATCTCCCCAGCAGCGCTGCATACTCCCGCGGCCGGGTTCCCGGGTACTTGCAGCAGAAGCACACCGGTCTTCAGGCAAACTACCGCTGACGGTCTCCTGGATCACGTGGCTGCACATCAGGGAGGAGGTAAGAGGGTCCCCCAGGTGGGACCCGCTGGTAAATCGCGGTACCAGGAGACTGACTGCGCCGCTGGCGTGGACACTGTACTGCACAGGGACCCCACTATATCCACCAGGGCAGGGAGCACAGGTCAGATTTACTCAAATCCGTTTTACATAGGCTCCACAGTACCCGGTGGTGAGCACCAGCATAGGGGATAAGGCGCTGACCTGTAGCCCCTCCCCCAGCTCCGGGCACCATCTACTGCTGGTGTTCCCGCCCTGGAGCTGCATTTCACTCTCCCTCACTCCCTGACAGAGATTTTGGCGTCATCTTTACACAAGTAGCTGTGCTGATCTCCGGGACTGCTGGGCACTGTCTCCTCTGTAAAGCCGCCTGTCTCATCAGCGCTGTGCATTTACAGGCACTTAAGTATTCTACATGTCATTTTAGACAGTTGGTTAAGAACAAGTGTACTGCTACCTGAATATTTAGTACAAGTATTCTGTGATATACATCCAGTAACTACTGTGCATTGTTATATCTATATACATACATATCTATATGTAGTTTTACTAGTCCAGTGCAGTTTTATTGTTTTTCTGTAATAACTTCTGCATTGTACCTGTGACTGAGTGTGCCTGTAGCTGCTGTGTGGATTTCATTCTAGTATATCACACGTCTTGTTATCACTATATTCTGGTCCCTGGGGGGCTAGGAGCGTCAGGGTCTCGTGTATATATAGTGCTACACAGTATATAATGTTTGGTTTTTTTTACTGTGTATTTCAGTCACGTCATACCGCTTTAATCCTCTGTGCCCTGTATTTACTGTCACATAAATCTGGGGGTTATTTGCAGGTATTGTGTTTGTCTGGCTATATTGTACTGTTACGCTCTAAGGCTACATTCCCTATAATGTCTGCCACACAGGGCGGTAAATCCGCGGACTCTTCTGCATCATGTAGTGCTGGCACCAAATATTTACCCGAGGGGTACGTTTTAGCTGATGGTTCAGGCACTGGGTGCCATACATCTCCCAGTCAGCCTGCGGCACCTGTGGCCAATCAGGAACCACCTTGGGCAGCGTTCTCAAGAATGCTGTATACGCTTGTGACACGTCTTATGCCCCCTGTGGGACCTCCTGTGCCATTGCAGCCACATATTGTCCCTGTAGTTAATCCGCCCTGGGCGGACATTCTGTCTACCCAGTTACAACAATTAAATCACTCTTTGGTTAGACAAAAGTCTAACCCATGCCCCTCTGGGGTCAAGGGGTCATCTAAGCGGGCCATTTCTTCCTCACAATCCACTAATATTTTGGATAATTCTTCTGATGAGGATGGGCAATATACTGATCGTCAGACACTGATACAATCGCTTCTGATGAGGAATCTACAACCCAAGTTGATGTTCCTGACCCTAGTGGAGACTATTAAGCTGATTATCCAAATTGATGATGAGATCGATCCGACTACTGTGCCTAATAAACCTGATAAGTTCAAACGTCAGAAGGTTACTAAAGTAGTCTTGCCACATTCTGACCATTTAATTGACAAAGAATCCTGGTCGTCTCCAGGAAATAAATTTTCCCTGTCTAAAAAGATGCTAGCTCATTATCCTATACCTAAATATAAAAGAATTGAAGCATGGGTTCAGGCCATTCTGGATGAGTTGCCTCAGGGTGTTTCTTACACTGCCAGACAATATCTGTCTCATATTACCACAGCCTCCCACTATATTCAGGATGTGGCCTCTGAGGCAGGTGTAATGGCAGCCAAGGTGTCTACTACGTCTATACTGGCTGTGGTTGAGGTCCTTGAAGGTGGACCTAGACTCCAAAAAGACCTTGGAGGTGCTCCCTTTTAAGGGAGACATCCTTTTTGGGGAGGATCTGAATAAGATTGTGACTGACTTGGCAACTGCTAAGACTGCGTTTCTCCTAAGTACTAATCCTTCTGCACCGAAGGCAAAGAGTACCACTTTACGTTTCTTTCGACCACCCGGGAAGGCAAAGGGTCAGGCATACCCGAGACAGGCTCGTACTTCCAAATCCACTAAGTCCAAACCTAAACAATCCTGAGCCGCCCGTCAGCCTGCTTCCAAACAAGACAAGCATGCTGCATGACGGGGAGGGCCTCCCCCTGGGGGACCCCAGGGTGGGAGGCCGACTTCTGCAGTTCGCCCAGGTCTGGTTTAAGACCACTTCGGATGCCTGGATACGGGAAGTTGTCTCTCACGGGTAAGCAATCTCCTTCAAGAGACGTCCCCCTCGCCAGTTGTGCTCGACGGTTATTCCTTCGGATCCATTGAAAGTGCAAGCTCTACACTTGGTTGTGCAATCTCCCCTGGACACAGGAGTGGTAGTGCCGGTACCTCTGTCCCAGATAGGCAGGGGATACTGTTCGACCCTGTTTCTAGTTTCGAAGCCAAATGTGTCCTTCCGTCCTATACTCAACCTCAAAGCATTGAACAAATTTGTGAGAGTGTCCAAATTCTGTATGGAAAATCTGCACTATATTACACTGGCCATGGAACCCGAAGACTATAAGGTATCCCTGGACATACATGCTTACCTGCATATACCTACTGCCATCTCGCATCGACAATATCTGAGGTTTGCTATTGGCAACCTCCATTATCAGTTCCAGGCTCTGCCATTTGGACTGGCCACGGCTCCTTGGCTCTTTACCAAGGTCATGTCCGTGATGATGGCCCTTCTCTGCCGTCAGGGAATCGGGATCCTGCTGTATCTGGACGACTTGCTGATCCTGGCAAACTCCCAAGATGTTCTCCTCCTCTGTTATCTGGAACTGACGGTCCAATTCCTACAGGCCCAAGCAGGGCCGGTGCAAGGTCTCTATGCACCCTAGGCAAATCTCTAGCCTAGTGCCCCCTAACCTGCAAACCCCCCCCCTCCCCCCCCCAGGGAAGATGCAGTTGGACTAGGGTATATTGCATCATTATACATATGCAGAAAAAAGAAGCAACACTCATGGACTTTTAAAGTGAAAAAGTATATTTTTGTGACTTTGTTCACAATATACAGTACTTTTACTTTCAAATGCTTGAGTGATGACCATTCTTTCTGCCTATGTATACATGCTAGCTGGCATGATGGCAATTGTATAGGACACTGAGGCCAATTTACATTTTTTTTTGCTGAGTGCTGGAATAATCTATCTATCTATCTATCTATCTATCTATCTATCTATCTATCTATCTATCTATCTATCTATCTATCTAGTATACATTGCATCTGTATATGGGGTCTGGTGGGATATTTAATTGTATGTGTATACATACATACAGTATTATATACATATATTTGTATGCTCCTTATTGTGTTCCATCCCCCCATCTGTAAGTTAATTACTAACCCCCCCCCCCCCCCCACTCCTCCATATGTACTGTATTGTACCCCAGTGCCTGTGTTTCCCTATTATGCTGTTTACAAGAGCAAACCACCCACCAGGCTGTAAGGTGTGTACTGCCTGTGGTCCTGCAGAAACCCCCATGGGTTACTTACCTAATAGTTGTTTCCTTGTTTTCCCTCATAATTGGTACGGCTCCTCTTACAGGCAGCAGCAGTATTACAGCCATGTAGTCAGGTGCTGCTTGCTGCTGGAGAGTTGGGATCCAGGGCAGAGGCGGAACTACCGCCAGTGCAACCAGTGCGTTGCACTGGGGCCCGCCACTGTCCAGGGGCCCAAAGCATGTAATGAGTCAAACTGACTCATTACATGCCGCCGTGTGCTGCGGGCAACCGCTGCCCGCAGCACACAGCCGCCCGGACAGAGAGGAGCGCAGCGGTTCGGGGGAGAAGGAGGAGGAGGGAGGTGGAGGAGGGAGCCGCAGCAGCGCTTTGTTACTGGTGGAGGTGCTGCTGCTGCTGCTGGCCCTCTGCTTCACTATAGGCTGTCTTCCGAGAACAGCCTATAGTGAAGCAGAGGGGCAGCAGCAGCAGCGCCTCCACCACACAGCGCTGCTGCGGCTCCCTCCTCCACCTTCTCTCCTGCCCGGGAATCGTGACCAGAAGCTGCACCGAGGAGCCTGAGCCAGCGGAGAGGGTAAGTATTCTTTCTTTCTTTCTTTCTTTCTTTCTTTCTTTCTTTCTTTCTTTCTTTCTTTCTTTCTTTCCATCCATCCATCCACAAAAAGGGGGACTGTCTGCCGCAATGTGTAAAAAGGGGGAATCTGCTTGCTGCAATGTGTAAAAAGGGGGAATCTGCTTGCCGCAATGTGTAAAAAGGGGGAATCTGCTTGCCGCAATGTGTAAAAAGGGGGAATCTGCATGCGGCAATGTGTAAAAAGGGGAATCTGCCTGCCATAATGTATAAAAAGGGGGGATCTGCCTGCCGCATTGTGTAAAAAGGGGGATGCTGTTTGCCGTAATGTGTAACAAGGGCACGCTGTCTGCCGTAATGTGTAACAAGGGCACGCTGTCTTCCATAATGTGTAAAAAGGGGACGCTGTCTGCCGTAATGTGTAAAAAGGGCACGCTGTCTGCCGTAATGTGTAAAAAGGGCACGCTGTCTGCCGCTATGTTTAACAAGGGCACGCTGTCTGCCGTTATGTGTAAAAAGTGTACGCTGTCTGCCGCTATGTGTAACAAGGGCACGCTGTCTGCCGTTATGTGTAAAAAGGGTACGCTGTCTGCTGCTATGTTTAACAAGGGCACCAGAGGCGGAACTAGCGCCAGTGCAGGCAGTGCCATGCACTGGGACCCGCCACTGTCAAGGGGCCCAAAGCCAGAGCGGCATGTAATGAGTCAAACTGACTCATTACATGCCGCCTGGCTGACGCTGTGTGCCGCCGCCGAGGCTACGGGGGGGGAGGAGGGGGAGTGGAGGAGGGAGCCGCAGCAGCGCTGTGTCATTGGTAGAAGCACTGCTGCTGCTGGCCCTCTCCTTTACCATAGGCTGCCCTCTGCCGCTGTGAATGCTGGGATGCGCATCGCATCCCAGCATTCACAGCGGCGGAGGGCAGTCTATGGTAAAGGAGAGGGCCAGCAGCAGCAACGCTTCTACCAATGACATAGCGCTGCTGCGGCTCCCTCCTCCACCCCCCTCCTCCTTCTTCTCCCCTGCCAGAAGCTGCACGAGGAGCCTGAGCCAGCGGAAATGGTAAGTATACCTATTCTATCTATCTATCTATCTATCTATCCTGTTTGCCATAATGTGTAAAAAATGGGACGCTGTCTGCCGTAATGTGCAAAAAATGGGACGCTGTTTGCCGTAATGTGTAATAAATGGGACGCTGTCTGCCGTAATATTCAAAAAATGGGACACTGTCTGCCGTAATGTGTAATAAATGGGACGCTGTCTGCCGTAATGTGCAAAAAATGGGACGCTGTCTGCCGTAATGTGCAAAAAATGGGACGCTGTCTGCCGTAATGTGTAAAAATGGGACGCTGTCTGCTGTAATGTGTAAGAAAGGGACGCTGTCTGCCGTAATGTGTAAAAAGGGGACGCTGTCCGCCGTAATGTGCAAAAAATGGTACGCTGTCTGCCGTAAAGTGTAAAAAATGGGACGCTGTCTGCCGTAATGTGCAAAAAATGGGACGCTGTCTGCCGTAATGTGTAATAAATAGGACGCTGTCTGCCGTAATGTGCAATAAATGGAACGCTGTCTGCCGTAATGTGTAAAAATGGGATGCTGTCTGCTGTAATGTGTAAGAAAGGGACGCTGTCTGCCGTAATGTGTAAAAAGGGGACGCTGTCTGCCGTAATGTGCAAAAATTGGGACGCTGTCTGCCGTAATGTGTAATAAATGGGACGCTGTCTGCCGTAATGTGCAAAAAATGGGACGTTGTCTGCCGTAATGTGTAAAAAGGGGACGCTGTCTGCTGTAATGTGCAAAAAAGGGACGCTGTCTGCCGTAATGTGTAAAAAGGGGACACTGTCTGCCGTAATGTGTAAAAAGGGGGACGCTGTCTGCCGTAATGTGTAAAAAAGGGGAAGCTGTCCGCCGTAATGTGTAAAAGGGTCTCTACCTGGTGTAGTGGTACTACCGTGCGGCGTAATTTGAATAATGGAGACTACTGTGCACCGTTATATGAATTGGTATTATTTTGTGGCCACACCCCTTTCCTACGAAGCCACGTCCCTCTTTTGCGCGCACGCCTGCGGCCCGCACTGCCCCCGTTTTACATGAAGGGGCGGGACTCCGATGCCGTTTCTTGCACACAGCACTAAAATGACTAATTACGGCACTGTTGCTAGGTATCCATTTCCCTGGCCCTGAGCAGGTCCCCCTCACCAGATCCTCTCCAGGATAGATGGGGGGGGGGCCAAAGCATTTTGTCACACATGGGCCCACCGCTCGCTAGTTCCGCCACTGATCCAGGGGCCTGCTTCAGGACTATGAGGAGCGGCCGTGGGGGCGCCCCTTGGGGAGCCAGTTACATCAGCATCCTATGTGCCTTCATATGACATGATGTTACACTTGTTAGCACGGAGGAAGCGCTGAGGCACTCTGTGGTACAGCCTGATGGTGACGGCTGCACCTAATTAGACCCACAGCAGCAGCCAGCACAGTGTAAGGAGGAGGCCGCACACAGAGTCATCCTTCAGTTTTTTGCTAGATGAATTTAGTGGCGCCCCCCAGGAGCCGGCGCCCCTAGGCAGCCGCCTAAAGCTGCCTAATGGTAGAGCCGGCCCTGGAGGGTGGCTCATCAACTGGAAAAAGTGCTCGCTGGTCCCTGCTCAGAGCATGGTGCACCTGGGGGCATTGCTGGGCACACACACAGCCAGAGATTGTTCCTGTCTCCAGAGAAAGTCCTGAAGCTTCAGGACAGGATCAGATACTTCCTCTCTCACCCAAAAGTGTCGATACACTCGGCGATGCAAGTACTAGGCCTCATGGTGTCGGCTTTCAACATGGTAGAGTACGCTCAATTTCATTCCCGCCCTCTGCAAAGGTTAATCCTTTCCAAGTGGGACGGCCTGACCCATCGGATCAGGTCTCAAATGATCTCCTTGACTCCGGAGGTTCGTCTGTCACTGAGCTGGTGGCTACAGGACCAACTGTTGAGCAGGTGCCGTCCCTTCTGGATCTCCAACTGGGACCTCCTGACAACGGATGCCAGTCTGCGGGGTAGGGGTGCGGTGTTGGAGCAATACTCTCTCCAGGGTCGGTGGACCAGGGAGGAATCTCTCCTCCAGATAAACATTCTGGAATTACGGGCAGTGTTCAATACGTTGATGCTTGTCCTGCCTCTGGTACAGAACAGACCTGTTCAAGTACAGTCGAAGAACACCACCTTGGTGGCGTACATAAATCATCAAGGCGGCACTCGAAGCCGCATGGCAATGTTGGAAGTATCAAAAATCCTCCGTTGGGCGGAACGCCATCTGCCAACAATATCGTCAGTGTTCATTCCCGGAGTCCTCAACTGGGAAACGTATTTCCTCAGTCATCAGGATGTTCACACCGGAGAGTGGAGTCTTCATCCGGAAGTCTTTCAACTCCTAGTGGACAAGTGGGGCCTACCAGATGTAGACCTGATGGCGTCTCGACACAATCACAAGCTTCCGGTCTTCGGATCAAGGACAAGGGATCCTCAAGCAGAGTTTGTGGACACACTGGCTGCCATACGTGATACCTCCATTGTCACTCCTGCCCAGGGTACTACGGAAGTTCAAGCAAGAAAGAGGAATACTACTTCTAGTCGGACCAGCGTAGCCTAGACGGCTTTGGTTCTCAGACCTGCAAGGTCTATCGATACAGCATCCTCTTCTACTTCCTCAACGCCTAGACCTCCTCATTCAGGGCCCTTGTGTCTATCAGGACCTGACCAGACTGGTTTTGACGGCGTGGCTCTTGAAGCTTCACTCCTGAGGGCCAAAGGATTCTCCGAGATGGTTATTCAAACTATGTTGAAGGCCCGTAAACCGGCTTCTGCACGGATTTATTATAGGGTCTGAAACTCTTACTTCACATGGTGTACTGCTAAGAATTATGATGCTTATTCATTCAGAACTTCCAGGCTTTTGGCTTTTCTGCAACAAGGCCTAGATTTGGGCCTTCGCCTGGCCTCCCTCAAGGTTCATATATCTGCCTTGTCGGTGTGGTTTCAGAGAAAAATTGCGTGTATTCCTGATGTTCATACTTTCACTCAGGGTGTTTTACGGATTCAGCCTCCCTATGTCCCTCCTGTGGCTCCATGGGATCTGTCTGTTGTTTTAAATGCCCTACAAGAGTCTCCATTTGAACCTCTTGAGTCTGTGGACCTTAAATGCCTTACGCTTAAGGTAGTGTTTCTGCTGGCTTTTGCCTCTGCTACGAGGGTGTCGGACTTGGGCGCTTTGTCCTGTTGTCCATCCTTTTTGATTTTTCACCGTGATCGGGCAGTACTTCGAACTCGTCCCGGTTTTTTACCTAAAGTGGTATCTTCTTTTCATGTTAACCAAGAGATTGTGGTTCCGGCTTTCATCTCTTCTGGTTTGTCTTCCAAAGAACGGTCTTTGGATGTGGTATGGGCTCTCCATATCAACGTGGAGAGGACTGCCTCTATCCGGAGGTCAGATACCCTTTTTGTTCTTTTTGGTCTTCACAAATGTGGCTGGCCTGCGAATAAGCAAACCTTGGCCAGATGGATACGAATGGTGATTGCACAAGCTTATGCTCAGGCTGAACTCCCAGCAACTGCTGCTATTAAAGCCCATTCTACTCGGCCTGTTGGACCTTCTTGGGTGGCCCGCCATGGCGCGTCTGCTGAACAATTGTGCAACGTTCATTAGGTTCTATGCCTTTGATACTTCCGCCTCCCAGGATGCTTCCTTTGGACGCCGGGTTCTTGTGCCCGCTACGGTACATCCCTTCCCATGAGGAACTGCTGTAGGACATTGCTAATGTATTCCCTGTGGAATCCCAGTGTGCCCCACTGCAGAAAAGGAGATTAATGGTAGACTTACCATGGTTAAATCTCTTTCTGCAAGGTACACTGGATTCCACAGGGCGCCCACCCTGACGCACTTAGCTTCTTTGGGTTTGTATGGCATTAGCTGCTGGTCCCTTCTCCTGTCGTGAGAATGTGGTTCTGTGTGACTAACATCTGCCGTCTCTTTTACCTGCTACTGCATTGGACTGGTTAACAAAACTGAGCTCCAGTGCCCAGAGGCAGGGTTATAGAGGAGGCGGTGGAGTGTATCCTGGGAACAGTCAAAGCTTTAGCCTGTTGATGCCTCGGATCAAGATCCAACTCTACACCCTGATGTATTCCCTGTGGAATCCAGTGTACCTCGCAGAAAGAGATTTAACCATGGTAAGTCTACCATAAATCTCCTTTTTATGTCTTGAATCTTTTTTTTCCATCATGTGTACTGATACAAAGGGGTATGTGTGTGTGTGTGTGTGTGTGTGTGTGTGTGTGTGTGTGTGTGTGTGTGTGTGTGTATATATATATATATATATATATATATATATATATATATATATTACTGATATAGACAAACAGTGGCAGTTGCTCAGTGATTCCTGGAGATAATTATATATCAGGTGCTAGTAAGGGGGAGAGGTCACAAACATACAGCAGACAGAGAGGGGGGTGCTTTTTGCCCCCCTGGTATCCCCCCAGCACACTAACAAATTACCTGTAACCATACCTGAACCTATCTGGTAATAGAATTTCAGAGAAATTGGTCTCATGCGTTTGCATATTACTGATATGTAAGGAATCCAGTGTTGTGTTTCACATCCACCGCTGCACCCAGGACGCAGCATTTAGCTTCAGTTTTCCTTCCAGTATAAGCCCGCCCCCAGACTCCTGTGTAAGTAGCTAATGGGAGCCTGGGGGCGGGCTTATACTGGGAGGAAAACTGAAGCTGAGCGATGCGTCCCAAATGCATGAAAATAATGAAACATACTGCATTGCCGATCCCCGGGGTCAGGCAGCCATCACACATATTGCACGTAACATTAAAGGTGTGTTTCTATGTTTTAAAACCCCTTCCCATCTCCCCTCCATGCTGGCTGAATAAAGAGGTGAGTTTTCATAGAGTGTATAAAAATGTGAAGGCTGTCGGAGAGTCTCATCAATTCTGGTAATGCATACCTCCCAACTTTTGCAGTCTCCGAAGCGTGACCTGCCGCACCAGAGGCGTGGATGCGGCCGAAAAAGGTGGCAGGGCCTCGGGAGAAGGGCGGGGCCTCAATGTTCGACCCCGTTTTCGTCATTTTGGGGGGGGGGGGCCCCAGCATTCCCAGAGCAGCTGGGCAGCCCCCTACTCACCTCCTTGCACTGTGTAGATGCCGTGCGCTTACGCACGGCATCTATTCAGTGTTCACCGGCTGCAGTGATCACTGGCTCTCCCAACCTACACCCTCCTCACCCACGGAACACTGCAACCCATGGGTGGGATAGTGACCAAATAGCGGGACTGTCCCACTGAAATCAGGACAGTTGGGAGGTATGGTCAGGGGTCATTCCATGAAAATGGTCTTTTTAGGAAACGTTTGTTACCAGTTTTCATGACAAGCTTTGCATCAAAATTAAAGCATATCATGTACCACACAAACAACATTTACTTTGCACAAAATATTCAAAATACATGCTCAAAAAATATTTCACTTGAAATATATTCCAAAATGTAACGTTTGTTACCATGGAATTACCTTAAGGTGGTTGCCAGAGATACGGCAATGTGCAGGTTAGTGGTAGAATGTGAGAGAGACTTGACGGCATGGGGGTGTTGAGGGCTTTGTAGTTGAGTGAGATCCATTTGAATTGCAGTCTGGATGTTATGGGTAGCCACTGTAGTGATTTTCAGTGTTGGTTGGATATTCTAACGCCTGATATTACATTGGTCATATGTGATTACTATTAATATCAATCAATAGCTGTATTTGCTATACTTTGTGGTGTAAATAGTTCCCTTGCATCATGTATCTGCTGGAAGGTTACAACAGATTTAGTTTTTATTGTGTGTATTGGTTGGCATATGAACCTCTGTTCTGTTTCTTCAGTTTCCTGCAGTCTACAGTAAAGAAGCAAGCAATAACCAATGTGTCCTGATTACTAATGCCGGGTACACTAGACGATATCGCAAAGGATGTGCCCGATTCCGGCGGGTCGGGACGACACATCGTTCAAACCGTCTAGTGTGTACGCAGTATGTGGCTGACAATGCGTTCTCCCGCGCATCGTCAGCAATATCTTCTGATGGACTTACATACAGGTCTGATGGGCAACCTCACCAGCGGGGGCCATGCTGCCGAATTCAGCATGACCCCCACCGTTACTGATGGCATCAGCAAGTGTATATGCCCTTGCCGATCCCAGCCCCGTCGCCGATATCATGCTGGGTACACATTGTCTAGTGTGTATCCAGCATTACAGATTTATTGAAACATAAATCACAGACTTACCATACGTGACCTTGGTGGACTGTACAGTGCTTCCTCTCCTCATCTGCTTCCAGCCCAGGCAGTCCACATGCAACACACTGTTGTAATTAATGTTCAAGGGGATCTCTGGGCACATGCCGCCTGTCCAATATCTCTCTTCTTTATTGTTTTAGATATAGAGCCTTATCACACCTCAGTAGAAACAACTATGCTATTAAGTGTTTGAGATTGGGAGGGCAGTCATTGCACTCTAATCTGATGATATGATATTAATCCTTGCAGATTCAATATAGCTGAGAATATGGATTTCATCTAATATTAAGGATTATTCATTGTCTAACAGTCACCTCCTCCTGTGGTTTTGTCTTAGTTTATTTTTTTATATTCTCATCATGTTTGTTATGTATGAATATCTAATTTATGTGTAGATCATACTTGCCTACTTACCCGGAATGGCTGGGAGGCTCATGAAAATCGGAACAGTGGTCAAGTCTCCCAGCCGGGCAATGTCAGGCCGAACCCCCTCCCCGCGTTGCCCATCAACCCCCCACGCTGATGTCCGAAGTGGGCGGCCTGGGGGTATCAGGCATTGAGTTGCAGGGGGCAGGGCTATGATAATGCCCTTATGTGACCACACACCCCAGCTCCACCCCTTTGTTGTGTCATTGAACCCTGAAATGCTCCCTGATGTCGCATCACGCCCCTCCCTGTACCGATCTGGCAGATCTTCTGTGGATGTAGGCTTGCTCAAATCCTTCTGTCTCTTCATGTATACTCAGGGATCTGTGGGGGCCATATCATCACTTCCAGGACTCCCTTTTCTTCTTTACACTGAATATAGTTCTTAATGGCATTGGCTGTATGTTTGGGGTCATTGTCCTGCTGCAGAATAAATTTGGAGCCAATCAGAAGCTTCCCTGATGGTATTGCATGATGTACAGTATATGTACCTGCTTGTATTTCTTAAACATAGAAACATAGAATTTGTCGGCAGATAAGAACCACTTGGCCCATCTAGTCTGCCCCTTTTTTTTTTATATTATTTTTTATCTCTAACCTTATTTGATCCTTATTTCTCTGTAAGGATATCCTTATGTCTATCCCATGCATGTTTAAATTGCTCTACTGTCTTAGCCTCTACCACCTCTGATGGGAGGCTATTCCACTTGTCCACTACCCTTTCTGTGAAATAATTTTTCCGCAAATTTCCCCTGAACCTCCCCCCCTCCAGTCTCAGTGCATGTCCTCGTGTCCTTTTGCTTCTCTTCATTTGGAGAATGTTCCCCTCCTGGACTTTGTTGAAACCCTTGATATATTTGAAAGTTTCTATCATGTCCCCCCTTTCCCTTCTCTGCTCCAAACTATACATATTGAGATTTCTTAGTCTTTCTGGGTATGTTTTGTGATGTAGGCCATGCACCATTTTAGTTGCCCTCCTTTGTACAGTTTCTAATGTATTAATATCCTTTTGAAGATATGGCCTCCAGAACTGAATACAGTATTCTAGATGAGGCCGTACCAATGACCTATACAGTGGCATTATTACTTCTTTCTTTCTGCTGCTGATTCCTCTCCCAATGCAGCCAAGCATCTGACTAGCTTTCCTGATTGCCTTGTTACATTGCTTACCTGCCTTTAAGTCATCTGAAATAGTAACTCCTAGATCCCTTTCCTCCTCAGTAGTTTCCAGTATAGTGCCATTAATACTGTATTTAGCTTTAGGATTTTTGAGACCCAAGTGCATGATTTTGCATTTTTTGGCATTAAACTGTAATTGCCAGACTCTTGACCATTCCTCTAGTCTACCTAGATCCTCAATTATTTGTTTTACCCCACCTGGTGTGTCTACCCTGTTGCATACCTTTGTGTCATCTGCAAAAAGGCATACTTTCCCTGTAATGCCATTTGCAATGTCACCAATAAATATATTAAAAAGCACTGGTCCAAGTACAGATCCCTGGGGTACTCCACTGGTAACATTTCCCTCCTGTGAATGCACTCCATTTACCACAACTCTCTGTTTTCTATCCTTCAACCAAGATCTTATCCATTCAATAATCCTAATATCCAATCCCAAACTTTCAAGTTTATTTAGCAGTCTGCGATGTGGAACTGTGTCAAAAGCCTTACTAAAGTCTAGATAAGCTATATCCATGGCTCCACCTTTATCCATCACTTTAGTCACAATCAAAAAAGTCAATAAGATTTGTTTGACATGATCTCCCCCCAGTGAATCCATGCTGTTTGGGATCCAGTAAATTGCCGGATTTGAGATAATCTACAACTCTTTCTTTTAAGAGTGTTTCCATCAATTTCCCTACTACTGATGTAAGACTCACTGGTCTGTAGTTGTTTGCCTCTTCCTTGCTTCCACTTTTGTGCAGTGGGACTACGTTTGCTCTTTTCCAGTCCCCTGGAATTACTCCTGTAGCTAATGACTGGTTGAATAATTCTGTCAATGGTGCTACCAGCACCTCTTTAAGTTCTTTTAGTATCTTTGGATGTATCCCATCTGGCCCCATAGATTTGTCCACTTTCAGCTTTGAGAGTTCTGTTAGGACCTTCTCCTCTGTAAATGTACTTGTTTCATTTTCCTGAATATCCCTGCAACTTAACTGTGGCCCCTTCCCCTCTCTTTCAGTAGTAAATACTGAGCAAAAATAATCATTAAGATGATCTGCTATTAAATTGTCTCCTTCAACAAGACTCACAGTGTCCGTCTTTAGTTTTATAATTCCGCCTTTTGTTTTTCTCTTTTCGCTTATATACCTAAAAAAAGTTTTGCCTCCTTTACCCACTGACTGGGCCATTTTCTCCTCAGCTTGTGCCTTTGCACATCTGATAACCTTCTTTGTCTCCTTCTGTCTAACAAGATATATCTTTTTGTCTTCATTATTTTGTGTCTGCTTATATTTCCTAAAAGCCATCTTTTTTGCTCTCACAATATTTGCTACTTCTTTTGCAAACCACACTGGCTTCCTTTTCCTTGTATTTTTCCTAACAGTTTTGATACAAAGGTCTGTTGCCTTCAATATTGCACATTTGAATGTTTCCCACCTCTCCTGCACTGTTTCCAAGTTCCTCCACTCTGCCAAAGAATCGCTTACACATTTTCCCATTCCTACAAAATCAGCCTTCCTAAAATCCAACACCTTTGTTTTTGTATGGGACGAGTCAGTCTCTGTCTTAATGCTGAACCATACTGCTTGATGATCACTGGATCCCAGGTTTTCACCCACTTTTACGTCCGATAATCTGTCTCCATTTGTAAGTATTAAGTCTAATATTGCGTCTTTCCGAGTGGGCTCCCTCACCCTGAAGAGAATTTAAAATGTTCCTACTTCTAGTGGAACTAGCAACAGACACCTCCCAGTTTACATCAGGAAGTTTAAAGTCTCCCATGATTATTACCTCTCCTTTTAATGCCATTTTAGTTATGTCCTGCAATAGGTTCTTGTCAAGTTCCTCTTCCTGACCTGGTGGCCTGTATATCACGCCAATACGAATAATCAACTTTTCCCCTGTTTCTATGGTCACCCAAAGGGCCTCAGTTTTTTCTTCAATACTTTGTATTAATGTAGTATTTATGGTATTTTTTACATACATTGCTACCCCTCCTCCGATTTTTCCAATTCTGTCCTTCCTAAATAAAGTATATCCCGGTATAGCTATGTCCCAGTCATGATTTTCATTGTACCATGACTCTGTAAATTGCCACAATGTCTAGATCAGGCATTCCCAACCATGGTCCTCAAGGCACACCAACAGTGCAGGTTTTAGTGAAATCCAGGCTGCAGCATAGATGGTTAAATCAAAATAACTAAGCTACTAATTAAGTCACCTGTGCTGAAGCCTGGATATCACTAAAACCTGCACTGTTGGTGTGCCTTGAGGACCGTGGTTGGGAATGCCTGGTCTAGATCATCCCTTGTCATTATTGCAGTTAGTTCTGGGATTTTATTTCCTAAGCTCCTAGCATTTGCACACACAGCTTTTAGAGTTTTGTTTGTGCTTTTTCTGTTCCTAGCTATGTTCTTCTCTCTGACTATTTTTATTTGGTTTTGATCTGAATTATCTTCTGTTGCTGTGGATATGCTTCCTATTCCCTTTGCCTGCAGAAACAATACCTCTGTGTTGGGGGAGCAGATTTCTTTATTCCTGTTTGGTTCACTGCCCCCCTTTGTTAGTTTAAATAGTTCTTGATGAAGCATCCAAACTGTTCAGTTAGTATTCTCGTTCCCCTTGAAGATGGGTGCAGGCCGTCACTTTTGTATAAGCTCCTATCTTGCCAGATGGTGTGACTGTGGCCTATAAATCCAAATCTCTCCTCATTGCACCATGTCCTTAGCCAAACATTGAAGTTTCTGATGCAATGAGTTCTGTCTTCTCCTCTGTGTACTGGCAATACTTCTGAAAAAGATACAGTGGTTGCCACCTGCTTCAGAGCAGTCCCTAACTTCCTAAATTCATCTTTTACAGCCATGAGTTCAGCATTTGCCAGGTCATTTGTCCCTAGGTGGACAATGACATCCACCTCCCCATCTTTTCTTGCTGCCTTCACAATTCTTAGCATGCGCTCTTTATCCCTTGGAGCTGTGGCTCCAGGTAAGCACCTTACTTGTTTCTCTACTTCTTTTGCATTTCCCAGATGTATTCCTCTAATAATAGAATCTCCCAAGAGAAGTGCAGTCCTTTGTGGAGATGCAATTTTCCTGATCCATTTCCTGTTCCTATAGTTGGTCGATGTCCCCATATCCTCCTGTTCTGTAGTGCCTCTATTTGTTGTATCTTCCAGCCCTGCAAGAGTAGCATACGAGTTCTTATCACTGAGGACGCCATTAATCTAGACCAAATCCCCAACTCCATTTGCTGAAATGCTGCCGCAAACTTGCAGAGAACCTCCACCACACTTCATGCAGAGAACCTCCACTATGCGGCATGCTGCAACACGGAATGCTACATGGCGTGCCAGACTGTGACTCTTTGCAGCCAGCGATAGCTCAATTAATTCCATTAACTTAATTAACCTCACATCAGTGGTGCACCAATATCTTACTCTGGGTGAGAGGGAAAGATTGTAGCTGGTGGCTCCCTGGAAATAGATGCTACCTTACATCAGCGGTGCACCAACATCTTACTTTAGCTGAGACGGAAAGATTGTAGCTGGAGCGCCTTAAAATGCTGCTGGAGATTGGCCAGATGCTGCTGGAGGTTGAGTCTGGAAGCCTAGAAGGGGAAAACGCATGATTCTAAATATATGCACAATACTTGTATTGTAATTATCATATCTGTATAGAAATACTAGATTGATGTTATTTGATAATAAAAAGAAAGCATTTTTTATAAGACTGAACATCTAGAAAAGGTGGGGGCGGTGGTGTTAAAACCACATGGCCGAATGTTGCCTTTTCTAAGGTAATATGCAGCACATGGTCACGGTACAGAGAAAATTCCTTCCTATTTCTCCCTGTTTTGTACCATTTGTTCCTCCTCTTTTAGCTGTTTCTCTCCCTCTGTGTTTCTTAAGCCATCCTTCCTTGGGAAGCTGCGATCTGGCAGATCTAGCTGGGTCTCCACCACACCAGATAGAGCCCATGCTAGTGACAGCCATACAATACAGAGAGTATTCTAGTTTTCTAGTTAGGCATACATACGGCTACCAGGGGCGGATCCAGAAGAAAATGATAGGGGGGGCACCATGGAAGGGGCAAGTACATTTGCGTGCGGCTTCGGTGCATGTGAGGTGGCGCTTCTTATACAATGCCCACAGTTGTAGCGCTCATTATGCAATGTCCACTGTACTGGTAGTGCCCCTTATATAGACCCCATAGTAGTGGTGCCCCTTTTGCAATGCCCGTATTGCCCCCAGTAGTAATGTTGCCTGTAGTAATGCCCACAGTCATTATGCCCCCAGTGGTAATGCCCCTGCAGTTATGACCCCAGTAGTTTACCCCCCCCCCTTTAGTTTAGCCTCCCAGTGGTAATGCCCCCAGTAGTTCAGCCACCAGTAGTAATGCCCCCCTGTAGTTTGCCCCATTGTAGTTTAGCCCCTGTAGTTATGCCCCCTTGTAGCTTAGCCTTCAGTAGTAATGCCCCCAGTAGTTTGGCCCCTGTAGTTAAGCCCCCAGTACTTTGGCCCCCCTGTAGTTTAGCCCCCAAGTAGTAATGCCCCTGTAGTTAAGCCGCCAGTAGTAATGCCCCTGTAGTTACGCCGCCAGTAGTTAGCACCTTTGTAGTTGGCCCCCAGTAATAGTCCCTCAGTAGTTTGCCCCCAGTAGATGCCACCCAGTAATAATGTCCCCCAGCAGTTTGCCCCCAGTAGATGCCCCCCAGTAATAATGTCCCCCAGCAGTTTGCCCCCAGTAGATGCATGCCCCCCAGTAATAATGTCCCCCAGCAGTTTGCCCCTGTAGATGCCCCCCAGTAATAATATCCTCCAGTAGTTTGCCCCCAGTAGTAATGCCCCCTAGGAGTTTTCCCCCAATAGATGACCCCCCAGTAGTAATGCCACCAGTAGATGCCCCCCAGTAATAATGCCCCCAATAGATGGCCCCCAGTAAAAATGTCCCCCAGTAGCTGCCCCCAATAGATTACCCCCCAGTAGTAATGCCTCCAGTAGATTCCCCCCAGTAATAATGCCCCCAGTAGCTGCCCCCAATAGATGACCCCCAGTAATAATGACGCCTACGAGTTTGCCCCAATAGATGACCCCCCTGTAGTAATGCCCCCAGTAGATGGCCCCCAGTAAAAATGTCCCCCAGTAGCTGCCCCCAATAGATGACCCCTCAGTAGTGATGCCTCCCAGTTATAATGCCCCTTGTTGATGCCCCCCCAGTAGTAATGTCAGGGGCAAACGCAGGATTTATTTAGGGGGGATTCCGTGGGTGTGTATCTGTGAATGTGTGTGTGTGTGTGTGTGTGTGTGTGTGTGTATGTATATATATATATATATATATTGTGACAAGAACACTGGGATAGTGTTTGAGGGCAGGTATATTTGTCCCAGGTTCTTGTCTTACATGTTTTAGAAAATGTTAACTTCTAGGAAAAATGCTTTTTGTTTTGTCTGAACCTTTTCAGTTTGCTGTAAAAGCTGGGTAAAGGCTCTGAGAGAGAGATAAGGCGAGTTCTAGACATTGGGCCCAGTTCGGGTCTTTGGCCTCACAGAGGGCTAATCAGGGTTTCAGCTGTGTAAGTGTGTTATAGTGCTGCTAACCTGATTAGTATGGGCAGACTGCCTGGGAAGGCTGAGGGATCTGTGTGTGAGAGACACGCTTTCTGATGCAAGTAAGCTATACAGTATGTACTGAAGAACTCTGTGTTTTGTTTAGTGACAGTTAGGAATATCTTATGTTTAGTTAGTGCCGGACAGGCAAGGTATTTTTATTTTGGGGTTTGTTTTATTTTCTGTTTCAATAAAACTGGCCGGGGTCAGTTGTACCAGAAACTGGACTTGTGTTGTTCCTCAGCTGCTGCGTGCTACCATATTCCCCAGGAAAAGGCGCCTTGCACCCCTACAGTGTTACAACTTGGTGGAGAATGCGAGCAACCCCGTTCTGCGCATAAGTGAAAGCAGCAGCTTTGTGAGGCCTGCAGAAAACGGTGGTTTATGCAGATACAGCCCAGTGTGAAGTTACTGAGACTCACCCCTGAGGGTTTGATATATGTCTTGGGTGAAAGCAGCTACAAAGCCGCCTGAAAAATCTGTCGACATGGAGGATCTGCTTAAAGCCTTGCTGCAAGCTACAGCGGCTCAGCAGGAGGCCAACCGACAGCAGCAGGTGGCAATGGAGGAAAATAGGAGACAGCAGCAGGTGGCTATTGACGAACTTTACCGGCAACAGCGTCAGGATAGAGAGGCCTTAACAGAAGTGGTGCAGAGCCTTGCAGCCCGGATTGGAGATATGGCCGTCAGTGCTCCGACCAGCTCTAGTTCTATACGGGCCAGTCACTTCTTGCAGAAAATGACAGAGGCTGACGATGTGGAGGCCTACTTGACCACGTTTGAAAGGACTGCAGAGCGTGAGAACTGGCCAAAAGCACAGTGGGCCAGTCTGCTGGCACCTTTTCTGTCAGGTGAGCCCCAAAAAGCGTACTTTGATTTAAGCCCTGCTGAGGCTCGGGACTATGATAAACTAAAGACTGAGATCCTGACCCGCCTGGGAGTCACGCTGTCAGTACGAGCACAACGGGTGCACCGTTGGGTGTACGCCATGGAGAAGCCTCCGCGCTCTCAGATGCACGACCTTATTCAGCTAACAAAAAAATGGCTACAGCCAGAGACATTAACTGGTCCCCAGATGGTTGAAAGAGTCGTCATGGACCGCTACTTGAGATCTTTGCCCATGGTCCTGCGCAAGTGGGTGAGCCATGGAAACCCGGGTACTGCTGACCAATTAGTAGACATGGTAGAGCGGTATTTGGCAGCAGAGGAACTACTGATGACCACCCAGCAACCCATAGATCCTCGACAGCGCCCTTCAGTAAAGACTGGTAAGACTGTTCCGTGGGAAAACGTTGCTGGGCGGTTAAGAGAACGCAAGGCTAGAGAGACTGTAAACACTGGCCCTGGAGACAGGCCAATGGGGCTAGAACGGTCTATGTTGCCCAAACGGGTTGATAATCGTGTGGTTAAATGTTTTAGATGTGGTATGCCAGGTCATGTTGTTGCCAATTGCCCAGTCATGCAAGAACCCATGCAATGTGATGCTGCCTTTGAATGTCGCAGAATGTCTTTCTTTGCTAGGTTAGCCTGTACTGTGGTACCTTCACCTGAGCTGGAAAAACAAATGTGTGATGTGTTCTTAGAGGGTAACCGGGTAGAGGCCTTGCTAGATTCAGGAAGTTTAGTTACCCTCGTGAAAGCTGGGTTAGTGAACCCCTTAAAGGTCCAGCAAATACCTATTGGGGTAACTTGCATACATGGGGATACCCAACATTATGCCACTGCTGAGGTGAATATAGAAACTTGTTGTGGGTCAGCAATGGTTAAAGTGGGACTGGTCCCTACCTTGGTGCATGAGGCCATAATAGGGAGGGATTTTCCTCATTTTTGGAAACTGTGGGAATCACGGTTATCAACAGATGTGAGAAGTAAAAAGCCAGTTGATAATACCGGTGATTTTATGGATGTACGTGGGTCTTCTGAACTTTCTGGCCCTTTGCCTTTTGCTAGTTTGGCTGGGGAAGTGACAGATGGGGAGTCCAGTGAGGACCCTCTTGCCGGGAACAGAGACATAGTAGTTAGAACTGAAAGCGTGCCTGACCTGGAGGTAAAGAAGGATCTGTTTGCGTCTGAACAGTTAAAGGATCCTACCTTAATAAAGGCTAGAGAGAATGTTAAAAAAGATTGTTAATGGGGAACCTGTGGTACCAGGTGACAGGGTTACGTATCCCCACATGGCCATCTGTAATGAGCTCTTGTACCACATTGTCAAAAGGGGTGAGGATGTGGTAGAACAGCTGGTAGTTCCCCAGCCTTATCGGAGAACGGTACTAGATTTAGCTCATAGTCACGTTACCGCAGGACATTTAGGGGCAGAAAAAACCACTGAAAGAGTTTTACAAAGGTTCTTTTGGCCAGGGGTTTATAAAGAAGTGTCTGAATATTGTTCTTCCTGTCCTGAATGCCAGTATCATGCCCCTAGACCCCATTTCAGGAGCCCACTAGTTCCCATGCCTATTATAGAGGTCCCGTTTGACAGAATAGCCATGGATCTCGTGGGGCCCTTGTTAAAGTCTGCTCGGGGCCATCAGTATATCCTGGTAATTATGGACTATGCCACTCGATATCCTGAGGCTGTCCCTTTACGCACTATCACAACCAAGGCGATAGCTAAGGAGCTGGTGCAGGTATTTAGTAGAATGGGAATACCAAAAGAAATTTTGACTGACCAAGGTACTCCATTTATGTCAAGGATCATGAAAGAATTGTGCAAGTTATTTAAGGTCACTCACCTCAGGACGTCCATCTACCATCCCCAAACTGACGGGTTGGTGGAAAGGTTTAATAAAACATTAAAAAGTATGTTAAAAAAGGTTGTTGAGAGAGATGGGAAAAACTGGGATTGTTTGTTGCCCTACTTGTTAATGGCCATCAGAGAAGTTCCTCAGTCCTCTACGGGGTTTTCTCCGTTTGATTTGTTGTATGGTAGACACCCCAGAGGGTTGTTGGATATTGCCAAAGAGACGTGGGAAGGACAGCCCACTCCTTATAGAAGCGTTATTGAGCATGTAACACAAATGCAGGATAGGATTGCAGCCGTGGTACCTGTTGTCAGAGAGCACATGGAACAGGCCCAAAGTGCTCAACAGAGGGTCTATAACCGGAGTGCCAAGATACGGGAATTTGCTCCTGGAGATAGAGTTCTTGTTTTGGTACCCACTGTGGAAAGCAAATTCCTAGCTAAATGGCAGGGTCCATTTGAGATTAGGGAAAAAGTGAATGAGGTTAATTACAAAGTATACCAGCCGGGAAAGAGAAAACCCGAACAGATTTACCATGTTAACTTAATCAAACCCTGGAAAGATAGGTTGTCTCTGTCAGCGGAGCCTTGCCCTTCGGTGTCTTCACCCCGGTTGCTTCCCGCAGTGAAGGTGTCAGAGACATTATCAGCTGATCAGAACAATCAGGTTAAAGAATTTCTCATCCAAAATAGGGAGGTATTTTCAGAGCTGCCTGGCCGAACGACCATAATAAAACATGACATTGTCACAGAACCAGGGGTCAGGGTTCATTTAAAGCCATATAGGATTCCTGAAGCTCAGCGAGAAGCTATTTCTAAGGAAGTTAAAACCATGTTAGAACTTGGAGTCATAGAGGAGTCTAACAGTGAGTGGTCCAGTCCCATAGTGCTCATCCCGAAGCCCGACGGTAGCATACGCTTCTGTAATGACTTTCGTAAGTTAAATGAGGTGTCCAAGTTTGACGCATACCCCATGCCCCGTGTGGATGAGCTTGTAGAAAGGCTGGGAACAGCCAGGTTTCTCACCACATTGGACCTGACCAAAGGTTACTGGCAAATACCTTTATCTGATAGCGCCAAAGAAAAAACAGCCTTTTCGGTTCCGGAGGGGCTGTACCAGTATAAGATGTTACCCTTTGGGTTGCATGGGGCTCCAGCAACCTTTCAACGGGCGATGGATAAAATTTTGAGGCCCCATAGAAAATATGCAGCTGCCTATTTGGATGATGTGGTAATTCACAGTACAGACTGGGGGTCCCATTTGGTTAAAGTACAAGCAGTACTGGACTCAATCAGAGAGGCAGGGTTAACTGCTAACCCAAAGAAGTGCTGCCTCGCAATGGAGGAGGTCAAATACTTGGGCTTCACCATAGGCAGAGGTCTGATTAGGCCCCAATTGAATAAAGTTGATGCTATTCAAAACTGGCCTCGTCCAGTGAATAAAAAACAGGTAAGGGCTTTTTTGGGAATTACTGGGTACTATAGACGGTTTATTCCTAATTTTGCGACCACAGCGGTGCCGTTGTCAGACCTTACCAAAGGGAAGCAGTCAAATGTGGTGAAATGGAACCCTGATGCAGAAAAGGCGTTCCAAGCGTTAAAAGTGGCTTTGTGTTCACAACCGGTGTTGATAACACCAGATTTTTCAAAAGAATTTGTGGTACAGACAGATGCCTCAGAGGTAGGGATAGGTGCTGTGCTGTCCCAAACCAGAGATGGGGACGAACACCCTATCATTTATTTGAGTAGGAAACTCAATGAGCATGAAAAAAGGTATGCCATTGTGGAAAAGGAGGCTTTGGCCATTAAGTGGGCACTAGATACCTTGAGATATTACCTCTTGGGTAGACAATTCAGACTAGTGACAGACCATGCCCCTTTAAAATGGATGTATGTAAATAGAGGCAAGAATGCTCGTGTAACTAGATGGTTTCTAGCGTTGCAGGACTTTAAGTTTACTGTCGAACATAGACCGGGAACACAATTGGCCAACGCAGATGCATTGTCTCGCATCTTCTGTTTGGGGGCTACAAGTGTTCCGGCCCCTAGGTCGAAACAGGGGAGGGGGATATGTGACAAGAACACTGGGATAGTGTTTGAGGGCAGGTATATTTGTCCCAGGTTCTTGTCTTACATGTTTTAGAAAATGTTAACTTCTAGGAAAAATGCTTTTTGTTTTGTCTGAACCTTTTCAGTTTGCTGTAAAAGCTGGGTAAAGGCTCTGAGAGAGAGATAAGGCGAGTTCTAGACATTGGGCCCAGTTCGGGTCTTTGGCCTCACAGAGGGCTAATCAGGGTTTCAGCTGTGTAAGTGTGTTATAGTGCTGCTAACCTGATTAGTATGGGCAGACTGCCTGGGAAGGCTGAGGGATCTGTGTGTGAGACACGCTTTCTGATGCAAGTAAGCTATACAGTATGTACTGAAGAACTCTGTGTTTTGTTTAGTGACAGTTAGGAATATCTTATGTTTAGTTAGTGCCGGACAGGCAAGGTATTTTTATTTTGGGGTTTGTTTTATTTTCTGTTTCAATAAAACTGGCCGGGGTCAGTTGTACCAGAAACTGGACTTGTGTTGTTCCTCAGCTGCTGCGTGCTACCATATTCCCCAGGAAAAGGCGCCTTGCACCCCTACAGTGTTACAATATATACATACACACACACACACACACACACACACACACAGACACACACACACAGACACACACACACATATATATATATATATATATATATATACATACACAGTATATGTATCTATATATACCGTATATATAGACACACATCTATATATATATATATATATATATATATATATATATATATATATATAGAGAGAGAGAGAGAGATATATATACACACACACACACATACCACACACATTCATACATACACAAATACACATACAGAACACATACAGTAAATACATACATATATAGGGATCATATTATACACACATTTCATATACAGTATTGGTGGTATACTGTACATACCACCAGCGGCTGGGAGCAGTGGGAGGCGGGAGAAGACTGGCGGCCAGTGGCGGGTCAGTGAGGTGGGAGAGAGCTGCTGCAGCTGAGCATGCGCAGCCAGCAGCTCTCCCCGGACTTTGTCTATACAGAGAGCTACTATACGTAGCTCTCTGCTGCAGTAGCTCCATGGTAGCGGTCGCCATCGCGGCTTTTGCTGAGACGGAGACACTGCTGTCTCCGTCTTACAAATAAGGCCACAAATGACAGGGGGGGCACGGGCCAGAGTGCCCCCCCCCTGGATCCGCCACTGACGGCTACTGTACTTACCTGTCTGAGTACTGAATCCAACCACCTTTTCTCTCTTTTTCTTCCTCTCTATTTTCCCTCTCATAAAATGGTCCACAGGTCGACCATTCATGCCGTGCACAGTGCTCAGTATAGAGCAGGCATTCCCAACCTCGGTCCTCAAGGCACACTAACTGCAGGTTTTAATGATATCTAGCATTTAGCATTTTGCAAATACAGGTTGAGTATCCCATATCCAAATATTCCGAAATACGGAATTTTTTGAGTGAGAGTGAGATAGTGAAACCTTTGTTTTTTGATGGCTCAATGTACACAAACTTTGTTTAATACACAGTTATTAAAAATATTGTATTAAATGACCTTCAGGCTGTGTGTATAAGGTGTATATGAAACATAAATGAATTGTGTGAATGTGCAACCATTTTGTTTAATGCACAAAGTTATAAAAAATATTGGCTAAAATGACCTTCAGTCTGTGTGTATAAGGTGTATATGTAACATAAATGCATTCTGTGCTTAGACTTGGGTCCCATCACCATGATATCTCATTATGGTATGCAATTATTCCAAAATACGGAAAAATCCAATATCCAAAATACTTCTGGTCCCAAGCATTTTGGATAAGGGATACTCAACCTGTATAGTTAAATCAAAATAACTGAGGTACTAATTAACCCACCTGTTCTCATCAAGCATGGATATCACTAAAACCTGGACTGTTAGTGTGCCTTGAGGACCGAGGTTGGGAATGCCTAGTATAGAGTTTCTGTCCTCCTCACTTGTTCTTTTCTTTTCCCTCTTGTGTACCTCTTTATACTCCTCTTTCTTTTCTCTTCCATCCTCCTTATCCTCATCTTCTTCCCTCTTTCATCCTTCTCTATACTCTTCCTTATAACATATTAATCTTTCTCTGCCCTCCACTTCCTATTCCCTCTTTTATCCTTCTGTATACTTCTCTTCCTGTTCTCTCTTATCATTCTATATCCTCCTTCTTTTCCCTCTTCTCTATCCTGCTCCTACTCCTCCTATTCATCTTTTTCCCTCAGCAATGTCATAACATTGGAGCTTAACACAAGAGAAGCAAACAAATGTAACTAAGCGCTTGATCCTAATATCGCATGATCGCATGGTAATCACTTTGGCAGTTCACGTGCGATTTTCATCGCACCTGAACTGCCGGTGCGATGCCCCGCGTTGTCGCGCCGTGGGGCATCGCAAAAGTGTATGGGCACCATAACTGGCAATGGATCTAATAACCTGAAAAAACTGTAGCTTCCAGTTTGATGGACTGCTGTGACCCTCAATAAAATAGCAATAGAAACAGAGATAAAAGAAAAATGTATTAAACAATGATAAAATCACACTAGCATATATATTCAAATAAACCCCTTATGCAAATTAATGTATATATTCATAAATAACTCCAAGTGCAAATAGCATATGAAAATTGTGATGCAATACATGTGTACCAAAAAATGGCTGTATTACTGGAATGACTAGTGGTTAATTGTTAATAAGCTGTTTTTAGTTGATTAAGGGACTAAGGGGGACATGTACTAAGCAGTGATAAAAGTGGAGAAGTGAACCAGTGGAGAAGCTGTCCATGGCAACCAATCAGCTGATCTGTATACTTTTATAGTATGCAAATTATAAATGTTACGTCAATGCTGATTGGTTGCCATGGGCAACTTCTCCACTGGCTCACTTCTCCACTTTTATCACTGCTTAGTACATGTCCCTCTAATTCAGTATCAGACGCAGATATGCTGAAATCGATATGGAGCAATTTCAACACATCAGCGTATGCATGTACGCACATGCGCGAGGTCAGAATTTAGTCTAAAGCAGTCTAAGACCTGGTGGTGGTGGAAACAAAGCGTTGATGCCACATTTTGTGGTAGTCAATGCTCGGGTTAAGGGGCGCAGTCCAGCCAACGGAGGCGTGTCAGGACTGTTGCTGGGGTGGGTCGCTGCAGCTGCGTGATGTTACACGCAGCCGCAGTGCTCAAAAACATGGTGGGTAGCCATCCACCTTCGCAGGGGGCAACCCTAATCATGCGAGTGCTCTTGTGTTAGCAGGGAGTAGGACCCAGCATGCGGGGTGTCCTTGCCTTGAGCTGGGCGGCTCCCCGCATGCTAGTTAAAAGAGTTGTAGTTTTGCTACTTTTTAACAAAACTATAACTCATGCTGAATCAAGCCCTAAGTCCACATCTTAATTATGTTTAGTAAGGTCAAAGTTTGGAAAGCAATTAGTTTGCAAAGAACCATACTGTATATCCACAGTTCAGATCTCATCTTGCAGTCAGTGCTAGTGTTTTATTGTGATGTTTTGCACACCGTACTCATGTCAAAGATATATTTTGTATTGACTTTTGCTGTGACTTCTGACCTTTCTTTTGCCTGCTCCTTTGTCTGCTGATTATACTGTACGAATGCGGCTATTGATATCTGACCTTGCCCTATTGATCTGATCAATGTAACAGACCAACGGACCATAATTTGACTGAAGGGAAGATGTATAAAATCTTGGAGCACGACAATCAGCTTCTGTCATTTATCGAGCACAGCAATGACAGACAAAAGCTGATTTGTTGGTTTGGACAACTCCACTCTACATCTCTCTATAAGCCTTTACCGCTCTTCGAGGCAGGGCTACGATCAGGCACACTGACATGCGGGGGACGCCCAGCACAGGGATAGCCCGCCCCGCATGTCTGGCACGCCCCCCCCCATCCCCGCAGAAGTGCAAAAGCATCGCACAGCGGCGATGCTTTCGCACTTCAGGAGTAGCTCCCGGTCAGCACGCAAAAGCTGCGCTGGCCGGGAGCTACATCGTCGCTGCCCGGGACGCAGCAGCTGCGCGTGATGTCACGCAGCCACTGCAGCCCGCCCCCCACATGGTCCGGCCACGCCTGTGCTGCCTCCCTCCCACCCAGCGACCGGCCTCTGCCTGTCAATCAGGCAGAGGCGATCGCTAGGTAACGACAGCCACTGTGGCACTGGCGCATGCGAACTTCCGACCTGATCTCTGCGATGAACGGCAGTGAGCGATCAGGTCAGAATGACCTCTATAGCGCCCTATGTTGTTCGGTTGCTAATGCTACCCTTCATTTTACTTGCCAAAATAATTTTTGTAGCTTTTATTATGAAACTAACAAGATGCTTGTATATGCCCAAATTGTAGATCATGAAAACATACAGTAAAATGTTGTGCTATATAAATAACTGGTAATTAATAAATAATAATTAATGTTAAGTGGCTGGAAAATGCTTGATAGATAGATATTGTCAGGGCCGGTTCTTGGGCGCTGTGTGCCCCGGGTGACAATAGGGGGCGTGGCTTCGTACAGGGGGCGTGGTCATTTACACCCCCTGTACAGACTGAAATGATGTGCGGTGCGCGATGACGTCATCGCGCACCGCACAGTAAAGGACCTCTCCACGAAGGGAAACTAGACACGTACGCGTCTAGTTTCCCTTCACAGCGGCAGCGGGGGGCACAGCAGCAGCGGATCTTGCCCTGGTGCGGCGCCCTCCGGATGGCGCCCTGCGCCCTCCAGAAGGCGGCGCCCCGGGCAAAAGTCCTGCTTGCCCGTGGCAAAATCCGCTACTGGATATTGTATGTATGTATGTATGTTTGTAAAGATCTTTCTGTACTGCACCATTCACAGCAGTAAACTGTGCTCCATCTGTGTCCATTTAGATTTTTAATATGACTGTCAAGGTTCATTGTTACTCCGTTATTTCCATTTACATGAAGAAGTCAACAAGATCTTAGCAACCATTATAATCTAGGTCAGAGTAGGGCACTATTAATATCCTACTTTTCCTATGTGCGTATAGTATCTTTTCCATCTCTACACCTTGCAACAGAATGCTGTATTTTAAAAGAACTAAAACTATCCACTATCACATGCAGGAGAAAGTATCACATGCAGGAGAAAGTATTACATAAGGAGAAGGTAATGGTATCACATGCAGGAGAAGGTATCACATGCAGGAGAAGGTATCAGGGACGTGCAGGCAGGGGAGGCAGTGCCTCCCCTGTCATTAATGAGTAAAATAATACAAAGAAGATACTTATGACACATAAGTATCTTCTTTATTATTTTACTCATGATTAAATCAGTTTGGGAGGCACCGATCGTGGTGCCTCCCGTACCGATTGATAAAAGATATGGGAGCGGGGTGCGGGTGCGGGTGGGGCCTAACAATGGGCAGGAAAAGCCCATTGAAATTGTATGGGAAAGCGGCACCATTAGTGGTGCCGCTTTCCTACAGGGACGTGCTTTCAACCTATGAAAGCACGTCCCCTGTCAGTGAGGCCACAGTGATTGGCCAGCGGATCCGTCACTGGATCCGCTGTCAATCACTGTGTGGGCCTCGGTGGCGGCGGAGGTGCGGGCGGCGGAGGTGCGGGATGCGGCGGGCCGGGCGGCGGAGGTGCTGGCGGCGGTGATGCGGACGACGGTAGCGGCGGCGGGACGCGGCATTACCTACAGTTCAGCAGAGTTTGGCAGCGGAAGCGGTACCCATTTCAAAAATGGCGCCTCAGCGTCATTTTTGAAATTCAAAATGGCCGCTGCGAGCCAATCATGGCTCGCCGCGTCATCGCCCCGCCCCCTCCGCTGACTTATATAAGTCAGCGCGAGGCAGCGGCTGTCAGTCCGACGGCGGAGGAGGAGCTGAGAAGAGCTCCTGAAGACCGAAGACGCCGGAAGTCCTGGATGGGCGGCGGCTATGCAAAAGAGCTTAGCAGCCGCCGCCCACCAGGTGAAGATGCTGGAAGTCCTGGGAAGGCGGCGGCCATGCAAAAGAGCTTACAGGCCGCCGCCTCCCAGGTGAAGACGCCGGAGGAAGACGCCAGAAGCCCTGGGGAGGTGGCGCCCCCCCAGGTGAAGACGCCAGAAGCCCTGGGAAGGCGGCGGCCACGCAAAAGAGCTTAAAGGCCGCCGCCCCCAGGTGAAGACCCTGTTTAATAAAGTTTTTTTTTAAAGTATGTGTTGTGGTTTTTTTTTAAATATTTTCTTTACAGGTGGACTACGGGTGCCAGCGGGCCCTTTATGTCCGGGCATGCTTGCACTTGTGGTTCTCCAAGTGCCAGCATGCTGGGGCAGGCTTGCTGGGACCTGTAGGTCACCTGTAAAGAACAATATTACTATTCTTTACAGGTGGACTGCAGGTGCCAGCAGGCTATTTATGTCCGGGCATGCTGGCACTTGTGGTTCTCCAAGTGCCAGCATGCTGGGGCAGGCTTGCTGGGACCTGTAGGCCACCTGTAAAGAACAGAGCATACAATGAACCCCGCACCCACCGCCACCAGGGGTGCGGGGCATAGCTCTGGGCTATCAGCCCAGTGCTGGTTATTGCTCGGGAGGGGGGACCCCATTTTCATTTTTTGGGGGCCCCACTTTCCGAGGAATGCCAACACTGGGCTGACTGGCTGGGGGTGTATAATGGCATGGCAGGGGGACCCCACATTGAGTGTCTCCCCTGCTATGGCATTACCCCCCCAGCTGGTGCTGGTTTTAGCGGTGGGGGAAACTGCAGTTGTTGTTTTTTTGCGGGGGGGGGGGGGTTTAGTTGCAGTGCCTCCCCAGCCCCTGACCTCACCGCACGTCACTGGAAGGTATCACATGCAGGAGAAGGTATCACATGCAGGAGAAGGTATCACATGCAGGATAAAGTATCACATGCAGGATAAAGTATCATATGCAGGAGAAAGTATCACATAAGGAGACGGTATCACATGCAGGAGAAGGTATCACATGCAGGAGAAGGTACAGTATATCACATGCAGGAGAAGGTATATCACATGCAGGAGAAAACACAGTAGCTTTCTGCGGAGTATCTTGGCTCAGAACTGTGTCAATTTGGAAGAGACATTTTTTACAAAGCGTTGGACTTTAAAACAAGTATGAGATGCCAACCTAAAGTGTCCTGCACCCAGGGCCGGTTCTAGACCTTGTGGCGCCCAGGGCGAAAGTTTCCTGCCCCCCCCCCCTCCAGGTAAAATATAGTTGGTGCACGACGAGGGCGCGTGCCCCAAAAGTTATGCCCCTGGTAGCTTTACCCCCAGCAGCTGTGCCCCCAGTTAATTTTCCCCCAGTAGCTGTTCCCCTTTTGGCAGTGCCCCCTTAAGTAGTGCCCCTTGTAGCTGTGCCCCCAGTAGCAGTGCCCCTTGTAGCTGTGCCCCCAGTTGCTTTGTATCCTGTAGCAGTGTCCCCAGTATGTGCCCTTGTAGTTGTGCCCCTAGTAGTTGTGCCACTCTGTAGATTTGCCCCAGTAGTTATGCCCCCCTGTAGATTTGCCCCCCGCAGCTGTGCCCCCTGTAGCAGTGTCCCTAGTAGTTTTGCCCCCTGTAGCAGTGCCCCCAGTCAATTTGCCCCCAGTAGTTGTTCCCCCTGTAGCAGTGCCCCCTGTAGTTGTGCCCCCAGTAGCTGTGCCCCCTGTAGTAGCGCCACTTTGAAACTCTAAAAAAAACCCAACACAATACTTACCAGCCTCGCTCCTGCTTCCGGACCGCTGCTGCTGCTGTCTCCGGGCGCCGGCTCCTCCCATAGCAGCGCCGAACTGACACTAGGGGTCAATTTTGACCTCTAGCGTCAGTCAGCAATGCCGGCTGCAGCGAGCGCCGTGTGCATCTGGCAGGGGAGGGTGGATTAGCAGCGGCTCTTGCCACGGCGGCGACCTCAGGGTAGCAGCGCCCCAGGCAAAAATCCTGCTTGCCCGTGGCAAGAGCTACTACTGCCTGCACCATGATGTAACTTGAAAGCTCTTTGTACAGTATGGTATCCAGTCAGGATCCCGGTTGTTAGAATCCCGGTAGTCAGAATGCCAATGTCGGAATCCCGACACTATTTGTATTGCCGACAAAGCTAAGTATACTTACCCTCCCCTGTTGGGATTCCAATCTTCGGGATGCCGCGGTTGGTATTCTGACCGCCGGCATCCCGTCCGCTGGCAAATCATACCCAACCCATTTATACACCATTGACAGAATATGATTTATGAATTAATTGCTATTTTCTTAGATTTCATTTGTAATCTCATAGCTCCCCCTCTCCAATAGAAGTATACTATTTTATACTTTTTTTTTTTTTTTTACGTTCCTGATGTTCATGCTCTTAAATGTAATAGTGATGTTAGTCGTCCTCAAAGTCAAGGGGCGTTTTAATCTCATTGGCAATGCTAATATTAGTAGTGTAGAAACACAGATGGTGTTAGCAGCTGAGGCCAAACTTGGTAAATATGACAGCTTTGCAGCCCCCATAGAAACATATGGGGACTGCGACTGTTGTTGGAAATGGAAGGACCACAGCAGACATCAGATATATTTGCTGCGGCCCCTCCTTCATACATTAGGGTGATACTTATTACTTGTGGGTATCCCCTGAGAACAGCTGTTTTCAGGGGATATGCTGCAAATATTGAATGATAAAATGGCCTGTTAGTTTCAAATAATTTTTTTTTTTAAGATTTTTTTTTTAATGTTAAAATGTGTTTGTTAACAGTGGCGTAACTACCACCCCCGCAGCCACTGCGGAGGCTTGGAGGCGCAGGGCTGCGGGGGCGCCGCCATTGATTCAGAGCAGATTGACATGCGGACTGGCCGTCCGCATGTAAATCTGCTGAATTTCCCTTCCAAAATTTCCGCCGCCATGAAGGAGACATGCTAGAGGTCATACATGACCTCTAGCGTCTAGCAAGTGCCGGAACCTGCGGGAGCACATAGTGGTGGCTGCAGCAGCCTGCCACCTTGCCACCCTGGCGCAGCGGCGGCAGCAGCAGCGGGAGGATTGGGCAGCGGTGCCTGTGGCTCACTATAACATGCAGCGGGAAGGGGGGATTGGGCAGCATTGCCCGCGGCTCACTAAACAGTGGGGGCCAGGTCGGGCAGCATTGCCTGTGGCTCACATTAAACACCAGCAGCAGCAAGAAGGGAGGATAGGGCAGCATTGCCCGCAGCTCACTGTAACGTCCTGTCAGGGGGAGGGAATGGTCGCTCGCTGGTCAGGCTGTACTGTACTATGCCTGTCGTTGGAGCGGGGAGTGCCGAGCATAACACCCAGTGCATGAAACCCCTGGCAACGAGCATGACACCCTGAGCATGAAACCCCCTGGCACCGTGCATGGAACCAAGATCATTAAACCCTTGGCAACGATCAGGTAATTTAGAAGTAATTAGAAGCCTTACTGTAGGGCTTAATGTGTAATGGGCATTGCGGTGTGTGGCATAATGTATAATGGGCATTGCGATGTGTGGCATAATGTATCACGGACATTGTGGTATGTGTTATAATGTACAACGGGCATTGCAGTGTGTGTCATAATGTGTCACCGGCATGACGGTGTGTGGTATACTGTATCACAGGCATGGTATGTAGTATAATGTCTCAGGGGCATTGCAGTGTGTGGCATAATGTATAACGGGCATTGCGGTGTGTGTCATAATGTGTCACAGGCATTACGGTGTGTGGCATAATATGTCAGAGGAATTATGGTGTGTGGCATACTGTGTAATGGTCATTATGTGCATAATGTCTAAGGGCCATTGCAGTGTGTGGCATAATGTGTAAGGGGCATTACTATAAGGAGGAAAAATGACAAATAATGTAAGGGTAATGAATCAGGATTTTTTTTTATTCCTGTGGTCGCCAATGTTTCGGTGTGCAGGTTGCAAAACTAGGGATAAGGTAGTCTTTTCCTGCAATGCCACGCCCCTTTCAGTGAAGACACGCCCATTTTAATGAGGCCACACCTCTTTTTCTAGTTACGCCACTGTATGTTAATATGTTCTAATATGTTCTGTGTGTTGTAACCTGTGTAAATATGTACAAAAATTCCACCTGTTCTTTATTTGTTCAGGTAGGTAGGAGACCCTGGAATGTGTGTTGTGGCTCGGTACAGTACTTAGTTGAATACTGTGGTGTGTCTGTATTTTTCCCCAACTATCAGACAAACTCCTATAAACAGTGGCATTACTCCCAGAGGTAGGCGAAAGGGAAGTAGTCAGGATCCCGGCTGTCGTATCCTGGCAGTCGGAATATCGATGCCGGAATACCAACCCTATTCTGAATGCCGACTGGCATCCAGAATGGGTAGAGCATCCTGGCACCGGAATACAGACAACCGCAATCCCGAACGAGAAGAGACCGCGGCGCAAGGCCATGGGGGTAGGAGGTTAGGTTTAGGCTGCGGGGGAGACAGCTAGGGTTAGGCTGCGTACCGGGGGGTTAGGGTTAGGCTGCGGGGAGGTGGGGTTAGGGTTAGGCTGCGGGGGGGGGCTGGAGGATCAGGTTTAGGCAGCGGGGACAGGGGGTTAAGTTTAGGCATCTACGGGGGTGGTTAGGGTTAGGCACCAAGGGGGGAGGTTGGGGTTAGGCTGCGTGTAGGGAGAGTTAGGGGGTTGGGGAGAGGGGAGAACCCACCTTACTCACCCCAGTCGGCTTCATAACAATCAGGTGCCCAGTGTCTGTATTTTGAACTCACACTGCTCCCAGCCGAAGCATACTAGGTGTTGGTGTCAGGTGGGGGAGGGGGGGGGGGTAGTGGGTGCACAGAGAGGAGTAGGGGGCACATAAAGAATACCGGGGTCTGTAGCATGTGTTGGGGAGGCAGTGCCTGCCATATACTGTACTTCTGCCACTTGATGATCAATTGAATACAGGTAATAAACATGATAAACACATACAGTATATTGTTGCTTAAATCATTATTATGGAAGAGCGTTGTCTCTTTACAAAATAAATGAGTTGGCTTATTTAAGTATGATTTCAAAAGAAAAAAAGTCCACAAAGATGGGTTTATATTTTAAAGTAATACATATAAAAAGAGGTTTAGAGCATTGAGGGTCTATTTACCATTGCTGGCTTGTGGGCAGTGGTCATTATGTATTGCTGCATGTTGCCGCAATACAAATGTATTACCGACACTACTTTCTACTCTTCCTTCTCATCAATTACAATAGCCTTTTCCCAGCAACCTACTGTATCTCTGCCAGTGGAAGGAAGGAGGGGGTGATTCATCACTTTCTTGTTTATGCAGTGTGCATGTATGACTACCAACGTTTGCTGCCATCGAGGCTTCACGTGCCCAAAAGTTGGGAGGGGCGTGGCCTCAGGTGGGAGATCGTAGCCTGCCAGCACGACCCTGTCTTCCTCATATTGGGGACGTGCCGAGCTCTCCTCAAGCAGCTGGGCAGCCCCGTGGCTCACATCCCTGCAATGTTTGAATGCTGGGTGCACGCGCATGTCATCTATTCAGGGATCACTCATTGCTTGTGATCAGAGACTCCCAAAATCTTCTCCACCTGCGGAGCCCTGCACTCCACGGGTGGGACAGTGCATCAGTGTTCAAATAGAAGGACTGGAATCAGGATGGTTGGGACTTGGGAGGTATGTGATGTGACCCGATGAGGGATCCAGCGAAGTCTCCCTGGTGTTACTGTATCACATGTTAAAGATAAATAGTCGCTTATTGCCATTTATAAAACATTTTAAAACTTCACCATCACTAGAGCCGGCTTAAGGCCTAAATATGCCTGGAGCTGAAAATGATGAAGATCCTATTGCAAGAAGAGAAGAAGCTGTGAGCAGTGCTGCCAGTGCCCTGTGGGCATGTATACCCCTACATTATTATTATTAGACATTTCTACAGAATTTCAAACGGACTCTCAAGACCCACTTCTTCACCAAACCAAGCCTAATCTCATCCTAACCCTCTGTCCCACCTGATACTTATGTTAGTGTCATCTGCTGCTGTAGCTATATTTATTTACCCTGTACTATCTTACCTTATTTACCCTGCACTTGTCCTATATTGTCTTTAACTGTCACTATTCTTCTGTGTTTATTTTTTGTTTATGTACTCTATAATTGGGAGCTGCGGAAGCCTTTTGGCGCCATATAGATAAGGGATAATAAATGAATCCCTATATACATAAAAGTAGAAAAAAGGCTTCATTTTGCAAGGAAAATGGAAACACGATTGTAATATGTATGCGCAGGCTGAGCTGTATAACTGGTCATCATGCCGTCATCACTATGGGCATATGTTTATATGGAGACCTGGAGCTGTAGTCCCATTGTTAGTCTGGCCCTGACCATCACTTGGGGGAGGTACTGAACATTATAGCTGTGTTAAGGGGGGTACTCACGGAGCGATAATCTAAGCAATCTGACTAGATTGCTTAGATTTTCAGCAAAATTTCTCTGTGTACCCCCCACAGCGATAGCGATGCGCGGCCCCGCGCATCGCTAGCGCTGCTGCTAGATTGGCCTGCATGCAGGCCCCCATCCCACCCCGCACGGTCAGCACACATTGCGCTGTGCTGAGCGGGGGGAGAGATGTGTGCTGAGCGGTTCGCTCGGCACACCTCTCTCCCCTGATCTGCCGGTGAGTACTGGCCTTAACGTTTTGTTAGAACAAGAGGACAAATAAGCTGTAGTACAGTCACAGACAAGGTCTATTCATAAAGAAGAGAAAAGAGTGAAGAGGTGAGCCTGTGGAGAAGTTGCCCATGGCAACCAATCAGCTGCTCCATACAATTGTATAGTATGCAAATTATAAATGTTACTTCAATGCTGATTAGTTGCCATGGGCAACTTCTCCACTGGCTCACTTCTCCACACTTTTCACTGATTCATGAATAGACCCCTATGCAGGTTCTTATTTGTTCTATCTGTCACACCTTGTTTTGCGACACTTTCAAGTGATGAACACACGCTTTAGCTACCTCAGCTAGAAATGCCCGTTTAAATCTTTTCCCATTTTTTTGTTATTAAGAGGTTTTGATGATGTACAGTATAACTAATAATACCTGTAAAATTCTTTTTTTTTCTTTTAAGTTTGTAAATGGTCATATACAGGCTGATGCAGACTTACTATAATTCTGTTCAGCATTGAGAATACAAATGAAGTACTTAAGTCCAGAATAGAATGTAAATGTTTGAGATTATATATCATGTATCTTCCCATTACCAGCCCTCTGCATTACATACTTGCAAAAGAGATGACTGTCTGTGTTACTATGCTAACACTGACACCCTACTTATTCGTGTGAGAATTTTCACACATGCAAACACGTGGGCTTAGCCTCAATTCAGAGTTTATATATACAGTACGTGTGTAGAACGTATAAATAGATTAGTGCATATCGCATAAATTAAATGTTCCGTTCTTATGCTAGATAGGCAAATGCAGAAATCCTTTATTTGTTTATTTATAATATTCTGTTGCACTTTACAATTGGGAACAAAACAGTAATGTGGGCCATACATTTACCGCTCAATTCCCCATTCGAGGAAAAAACTGCTTATTAAAAATCCTGACTCAGCAATCCAAACCACTTTTTGGATGGTATCAGCAAATAAGGGATTTCCAATATATTGGATTCCCCCCCCCTGGATCAAGGCATCAGCACAACACAACACAAAGGGCCTAATTCAGACCTGATCGATAGCAATCGATTTTTGCACTGCTGCAATCAAATAGTCACCGCCTACAGGGGGAGTGTATTTTAGCAAGTGTGCTAACACATGTGTAGCAGAGCTGTACAAATAGATTTTGTGCAGTCTCTGCACTGCCCAGGACTTACTGTACTCAGCCGCTGCGATCACATCAGCCTGTATGGGATCGGAATTAACGTCAGGAACCCTCGCTTTTTCCAGACACTCCCTGACGCCCACAAACGCCTTTTTCCTGTCAATCTCCTTGCGATCGCCCGTGCGAACGGATCCGTCACACAAACCCATTGCTGAGCGGCGATCCGCTTTGTACCCGTGCAATGCGCCTTCGCATTGCGGTGCATACGCATGCGCAGTTTGGATCTGATTGCCCGCTGTGTGAAAACGCACAGCAGCGATCAGGTCTGAATTACCCCCAAAATGACTCTGATAGCTGCCTAATATATGGGCCCCCTAATAAGACGAGACGGGGTAAAAACAGGCAGACAAAGAGGTAAGAGGACCCGACCCTTCTCGCAAGCTTACAGTACATTCTATTGAGAGATGGGAATCTGAGAAATGAGCTTAGGTGCTACATATTAAAAATGGTCCAGCCAGATTGCTGAGGATCTCTGTGGGCTACATGATCCACTCATACAGCATTGTTGGCTTGGGGTGAATGGGACGTGTGAGTGTAGAAGTAAATGATAGTGTTTATCACATGAGAAATTAGATTTTATATTTTTATAGTACTAAATAGTTTGGTGGCAATTAATGTTTGTGATGGATTATTCTTAGACATGTTAGCATTTGTATTTTATAATAATAATAATTATTATAATTACACTTTATTTATAAGGCGCCACAAGTGTTTCGCAGCACCGTACAAAGGACAGCACAGGGAGACAAAACTTAGTATTACAGTAAATATATAACAAAAATAGAGTACAGGTAACAAAGAGCACCACAATTCTCAAAACATAATACAGCTTAGATGTTAGTAGTGAGTGAGTGATCAGCGCACTACTAGGAGCTGGTGGTTGTAGATAGAGATGAGCCTTTACCAGCAGGAGAAAATGCGGGTAAAGATGGTTGCTGAGTAGGAGAGGGCTGTGAGTGAAATGTGTCCAGAAGAGGGTTTTGACAACAAGAGGAAAGAGGGCCCTGCTCTGAGGAGCTAACAATCTAGTAGGAAGGGGCAACAGACAGGTGACATGAGGTGCAAGCAGGTGGGAGGTAGCCTGATGGCAGGGTGTAAGCAAAGCAGAGATGGTCAAGGCATGAGGCAGGGGGATGGAGGAGCAGCCACATTACTGCTCACTAGATATCATAAAGAAAGTCATTTTTGTTATGGAACCGATTTCATTAAAATGTTTAATACGATTTTGTAACCATCGAACTCTAAAATGTTTAGAACAACATTTTCTAAAACAATGAAACACAAAGTTCTTAGGAGATTTGGTATATTTTGTCAGTATTCATTATGTTGGCATTCATAATGTCGACAATGTCAACATGCAGCATGTTAACAACATGTTTACCATGCCGACAATGACCATGTTGACATCAGTGTTGCCTAGCCTCCCGCATCCTGTGGGAGACTCCTGATTTACTCTGCAGTCTCCTGCTGTCCTGGATTATAAATCAAACCCCCCCAGATTCTTCGGATTTGTCACTGCAGCTCAACTTAGACTGCCGGGGGACCACCAAGGAGCTGCTGAGCAAAGATATTGATTTGCTTCATTCACTATGACTGCTGTCTTTGCTCAAGATCCCCTGCTGCCATTGCTCTTCAATCCCTGGGTGGTGCCAGGCAGAATGATCACTGCATCTTCTTATCTCTACTGTGTGTACTGTATGCTGCAGTGTGTTACAGCCTCTGCTGCTGCTGCTGCTACTGCTAGTGTGAGCTGTGACTGAGGGTAAGAATCTTTATTAGTAATCTTTAGTAAAATACAGGGGGAGATATTGGGGGTCATTCCAAGTTGATCGCAGCTGTGCACAGGACTAGTCCGCCCTGAATGTCAGTGCCGCCTACCCCCCGCAGAAGTGCAAGGGCATCGCACAGCGGCGATGCCTTTGCACTTCAAGAGTAGCTCCTGGCCAGCGCAGCTTTAGCGTGCTGGCCGGGAGCTACTCTTCGCTCCCCGGCCCGCAGTGGCTGCGTGTGTCGTCACGCAGCCGCTGCGGGCCACTCCCCGCATGGTCCGGCCACACCTGCGTTGGCCGGACTGCGCCCACAAACCGGCGGCCAAATGCCACCGTTTCGCCCCCTCCCGCCCATCGACCGCCTCTGCCTGTCAATCATGCAGAGGCGATCGTAGCGCAGTGACGGGCGGCCATGATCCGGTGCACTGCGGCACCGGCGCATGCGCAGTTCTGACCCGATCGCTACACTGCAAAAAACTGCAGCGTGCGATCGGGTCAGAATGATCCCCTATTACTCCCAAAGTGAATGAACAAAGAACACACAAAAAGGACAATACAACAATAAGTTTTGAAATTTGTTTTTTTTTTACCAAGAGAATGTTAAAGTAAGTCTGTAATTTCTTATCATATATGGTAAACCACTAGTATTTTGGTGAAATGCAGGTTAAAAAGTAGTTAAACAATATATACCTAAACTAGAACATAAAAATAATGTCTACCTCGATAAGCGCAATCTAAAGTGATTTGTGGTAGACTAAAATCAGCCTGTTTTAACAGGGTATGGGTCATTAGCTCGACTACACTTAGGTCGACGGTCATTAGGTCGACCACTATTGGTCAACATGCATTAGGCTGACATGGTCATTAGGTCGACATGGAAAAAGGTTTTTACCTTTTTTTGTGTTGTTTTCTTTGTAAAGTGACACAGAACCCCAATTAGTGCACCGTGTCCCTTCGCATGGCTCGCGCTTCGGGCAAGGTGCCTCGTTCCGCTACCTCTGCGCTCGGCACAGGTTACTGTTCCCAATCGTAGTCCACGTGGATCATAAAGTCTGAAAAAGTTCAAAACGTGAAAAAAATTTGAAAAACACATGTCAACCTTTTTCCATGTCGACCTAGTGACCATGTCGACCTAATGCATGTCGACCAATAGTGGTTGACTACTGACTATCAACCTAAGTGTTGTCGACCTAATGACCATATCCTATTTTAACATATGCTATCAAATATAAATCCTCGAATACAAGTAGCTCATGTGACCGATATGTATGCTGTAGTATTACAGATAAGATATGTGACCGATATGTATGCTGTATTATTACAGATAAGATATGTGACCGATATGTATGCTGTAGTATTACAGATATGTGACCGATATGTATGCTGTAGTATTACAGATAAGATATGTGACCGATATGTATGCTGTAGTATTACAGATATGTGACCGATATGTATGATGTAGTATTACAGATAAGATATGTGACCGATATGTATGCTGTAGTATTACAGATAAGATACGTGACCGATATGTATGCTGTAGCATTACAGATAAGATAAGTGACCGATATGTATGCTGTAGTATTACAGATAAGATATGTGACCGATATGTATGCTGTAGTATTACAGATAAGATATGTGACCGATATGTATGCTGTAGTATTAGATAAGATATGTGACCGATATGTATGCTGTAGTATTACAGATAAGATACGTGACCGATATGTATGCTGTAGCCTTACAGATAAGATAAGTGACCGATATGTATGCTGTAGCATTACAGATAAGATACGTGACCGATATGTATGCTGTAGTATTACAGATAAGATATGTGACCGATATGTATGCTGTATTATTACAGATAAGATATGTGACCGATATGTATGCTGTAGTATTACAGATAAGATATGTGACCGATATGTATGCTGTAGTATTACAGATAAGATATGTGACCGCTATGTATGCTGTAGTATTACAGATAAGATACGTGACCGATATGTATGCTGTAGCATTACAGATAAGATATGTGACCGATATGTATGCTGTAGCATTACAGATAAGATATGTGACCGATATGTATGAGATATGTGACCGATATGTATGCTGTATTATTACAGATTAGATATGTGACCGATATATGTATGCTGTAGTATTACAGATAAGATATGTGACCGATATGTATGCTGTAGCATTACAGATAAGATACGTGACCGATATGTATGCTGCAGTATTACAGATATGATACGTGACCGATATGTATGCTGTAGTATTACAGATAAGGGGCGGGATGTACTAAGCGGAAAATGCGGTAAACCCCCTTTTTACCGCATTTTCCTGATGTACTATCCCCCGGCCTCCAGGTCAGCGCGGAGGACAGCTCTTATCGGAAGAGCTGTCCTCCGCAATGCTGATCGCATATGTTAGTACATATGCGATCAGCATCGTGGCGCAGGGAGGCGATGGGCGGCGATGTACATTAGTACATCCCGCCCAAGATACAGTATGTGAGCGATATGTATGCTGTAGTATTACAGATATGTGACCGATATGTATGCTGCAGTATTACAGATAAGATATGTGACCGATATGTATGCTGTAGTATTACAGATAAGAATCCATGCCTCAGGTTGGAGTAAGTGGCGTTTAATTAGATAATTTTGTCTGTAATGGTTTGGAGGATACTACAAAGGTTTGGAAAACAGCACAGCTAATAAATATAGTTAGGGCTTACAATTACAGGCAGTTCAGTGAAATAACATCTCATACACCAAAAAAAAAACATACTTACTAACATATTCTCAGTCAGCCTGGCAAGATTCCAACAAGGTCGAATTGCATTTAGAATTTATTACATACGCATGACATTTATCATGTACATTGTGTTCGCTGCATTCGCCACATGTTCTATTCCCACTCTATGGGTGTCGTGGATTAGTCCCTGTTGGTCGGCATGCCGACCAGCAGGATTTTGAACAACCGTGATGTAGTGGTCGGTATTGTGACCGGCAGTCTCCTGACTGCTGGTTACATTACTACATCCCGGGGAGGGGTACTGACAGCACACCCCTCGGTTGTGGCCACCCCAACTGGATATTTTATTTTCCAACACTGGTTGGTATGAGCAGTGTTAATGTGCCATTGTCCTAGGACATCCAGTGTTTGTGGCTCATTGTTCTGGGATCTCCATTGTAAGTGGGTCAGTGTACTGGGACCTCCATTGTAAGTGGGTCAGTGTACTGGGACCTTCATTGTAAGTGGGTCAGTGTACTGGGACCTCCATTGTAAGTGGGTCAGTGTACTGGGACCTCCATTGTAAGTGGGTCAGTGTGCTGGGACCTCCATTGTAAGTGGGTCAGTGTACTGGGACCTCCATTGTAAGTGGGTCAGTGTACTGGGACCTCCATTGTAAGTGGGTCATTGTACTGGGACCTCCATTGTAAGTGGGTCAGTGTACTGGGACCTCCATTGTAAGTGGGTCAGTGTACTGGGACCTCCATTGTAAGTGGGTCAGTGTACTGGGACCTCCATTGTAAGTGGGTCAGTGTACTGGGATCGCCATTGTAAGTGGGTCAGTGTTCTGGGACCTCCATAAGTGGGTCAATGTCTGAGGACCTGCCTTGTTATTGTGCTATTGGTCTGCAGCCTTCAGTATTAGTATTCCATTGTTCTATGACTGCCATTGTCAGCAACCAATAAAAAGAGGAGGATGGTCACAATAGTATCGAGGATCTCTCACAATCAGGGGAACCCAAAATGGGGTTCTAGGTTCACAAGTCCCAACCAACAGGTAGAACACCAGCGGCCAATGGAATACACCTGTTAAAACCATTAAAATATAGATAGTGTACCTCACACACAAATGTAACCTATAACAAGATTCTGTTTCTTCCCTTGTACAAATGGATTTCACTGGCTGTGAGTGCTGAGTTACTGAAATTACACACTCAGGCAAAGCTTTCTGTGTTTTATTATTCTTATTGTACACAGTGTATGATTGATTCGGCGATCAATCCAATTATTGTAGGTATAAACATGAAAAATGAGAGAACATAAAGTTAGACATTTGTATACTATTTAGAATTATGGAAATTAATATTGAGAATACAGGGAATACTTTTTCAGAAAGGACTCTATGTTAAAGTGGAACTTCTATTTTGACTTTCAGGTCAGGAGTTACTGATTTTGGTAGTACAGTCCCATTTTCCGGGCACTGAGCCTAATTCAGACTTGATCGTAGCCGTGCAAAATTGTGCACGGCTACGATCAGTTACTCAGACATGTGGGGGGACGCCCAGCACAGGGCAAATCCACCCCACATGTCTAGCTCTGCCCCGCCACACAAGTACAAAAGCATTGCACATCCGCGATGCTTTTGTACTTGACGAGTAGCTCCCTGCCAGTGCAGCTCCTGCGCGCTGGCAGGGAGCTACTCGTCGCATTTCGGGCCGCAGCGGGTTCCCCTCCAACCCAGCGACCGCCTCTGCCTGTCAGTCAGGCAGAGGCGATCGCAGGGCTGAGATGGCCGTCGGCTGTCTGGCATGTGCCGGTGCACCGTGGCGCCGGCGCATGCACAGTTCAGACCTGTGAAAAAGCCCAGCAGTGATCAGGTCTGAATTACGCCCACTGTCTCATCATCCCACCCACATGCCGCAGTGTCCCACAGTGGGAGAGAGTTGGAAGGCCTCTTCTCACTCGCTAAGTAGATGCTGCGTACTTGTGTAAATCATCTTTTCATGTGTGGGACAGTGACAAAAATTGGGGTCGTGTCTCGTGGACATAGCATTTCAGGGAGGTCACGCCCCCTGGCCATGATGCCATGCCCCCTAAATTTGGCCGTGCGCCGCTGTCCCTCTTCTTGCCGAGAGAAAGTTGAGCGGTATGTTACAGGTAATGTCTGACAGGTTGCCATGGGTAACACCACTTTTTTCACATGCATCAATTTTTCCTATTTTCAAATGCAGTATAATTGCCAGGCTGTAAATCAGGGCGTGACACAGACTGTATACATAATCCTTCTAGATAAAAAGGAGAGCATTACACACAGCATTCATCATCCTCTCCAATAAACACTAAATGCCCTTGGACATACACATCTCCCAGCAGTAGAAGTTGATATCTGTGTGTTAACTTGAAATCAATACTTTAACTTGTTCAGAATAACAAATGTCCAATTAAAAATCCTTGCAGCTATTTTTATGCAGCTGCAACATAGGAAATATACTCAGTAACAATAACAGGTGGGAAGCGGGACCGGGATGCGGTTATGTGACCGGCAGTCGGGAGACCACCGGTCACAATATCGATGCCGGGATACCAAACCCTGAATACCGAACCCTGACTATTCACACTCGTGGGTGTCCACGACACCCACGGCGAGCGCAGCGAGCCACTGAGTCTACTGCGTGGCGAGCGCAGCCAGCCCACAAGGGGCTTTGTTGCATTCGCCCCACCTCCAGGATCCATTGGAATTCTGACCATTGGGATCCCGTTGCTGGTTTTCTGACTGTCAGGATCTCGACTGGCGGAATTTTGACCGATCCCATGTAACTTCTATCCATGGTGCAGGTAGAATTTAGTGCACTGATGGCACCAGCTATCCGCTGCTGGTTCCCACAATAGACTGATGCTCGTAGACACTTCAGCCAAATGCATGGGATGCAGTTAATTTCCAGACTGTCAGGAACCCGGCGGTCGAAATGCTGACGCTGGAATCCCGACAGCAGGAAAATGCCGGTGGTTGAAATCCCGACAGCCGCCTGGTATTCCCTCTCGGGTGGTGGTCCAGTCCACTTGGCATAAGTTAAGTACCATTGTCCCGATTATGTATTATGTGTACCTAAACATAGATATCTACTTGTATTTTATGATTTTGGTTAATTAATTATATTACTTACAAATAACTTTAACTGATAATTTGTGCCTCACTATTAGTTCTCTATGCTGCGACCATGTCCTTTTTCAAGCTGATAACACTATGGGGCCGATTTACCTCCATCCACATCTGGGGATGCGGATGGGATGTGATAAAATAATCCCAATCCGCACTGTGATAATTGCTTACATCATACGGATGCATCAATTATCGCATGCAGGGACAAACCTTGCGTAAATAGAAACCCAATTATGTACTGGCATGCGATGTCACCACAGCAAGCGTTGCTGGGTCACCACCCTGTCAAAGTCAAAAATATTACATAGCGAGAACATACAAACCACACACACATTTAAGTCGCTATACTTGAAAATATGCGCAGCGAGCACAGCAATATATGGAAACACACGCATTTGCTCGGACATGGCACGGAGATGGATTCGGCGCTTGTTTCATACAGTACATGGTTATAATAATGTCAAGCACCAGACATCATGGAGATTTAGAATTGGCTGATGAATTGATGTCATGAATATGTATTATCTGAACAGAACCAGATGCGCCCATCATGTTTGGTATTGAAGCAAGCAGAATGATGTGTGGGTTAGTTTGATGCTGGTTGTGAAGTTGTGGGACATTGCAGCGGATAGATATGATTATATGTATAAAAGCTAAGATCACTTTGTTGAGAACAATGGATGATCAAGCCAACCTTTTACTAAGATTTTCAGGGCTGAACCTGATTAACATATACAAAGGAGAGAGAGAGACCCCTCCCCTAGGAACAGACACACAGGAGGATAGTTCCTGTCTGGGGGGGTTGGGGGTCAGTTTTGCTGGTGGCCTCAGAGAACAGATGTAATGAAGCTACACTCAGAACAAAGCTCTCAGAAGCATGGCTGGATCATCACCAGGCACCAAAGGCTAAGTATTGAATTCACATGGCTAGATAAGGAAATATAGACAGATTGCTTTCTGGTTTAAATAGGATATGGTAACTTGGTTGTGTGATTGTTGGGTGTTTGTGTGATAGATCTGGGAATCTGTGATGGTAGCTGGGACATTAGACAACCTGTAGCATAGCATTTGTGGTATTTGTTTGCCTATGGTGATTTAAAATAGATTGTACTGGTTAGTTATAATATATATCTTGTTAATCATAAATACCACCATGCAGTTACGTTTGGGCATGTGCTTGTGGCAGTGGCGGGCTGAGATGTGTGGTTACATTGTGATCTGGTCTTGTGATGAATATGCTCTGGTTATTGAGATACTGAAGTTGTTTGGAATGTGAAAGTGAATAAGATGGTTCTAGGAAGTTGTTTGGAATGTGAAAGTGAATAAGATGGTTCTAGGAAGTTGTTTGGAATGTGAAAGTGAATAAGATGGTTCTAGGAAGTTGTTTGGAATGTGAAAGTGAATAAGATGGTTCTAGGAAGTTGTTTGGAATGTGAAAGTGAATAAGATGGTTCTAGGAAGTTGGATTGAAATTGTGAAAGGTGATTTAGATGGTTTGGAATTGTAAAATCAGAACATATGCATTGTTCTGAGGCTTGGACATTTTGGAATAAAATGGAGTCTTGTGTCTTCTGCTATGTGATTGTGGTGTAGTAGAGAGTGCCATGTGTTTGGACCTGCAAATCTAAAATGGCTGCTGCCGGGTGTTTTCCCCTCCCCCTTTCAACCATGTGTTGCAGTCTTCATGGGAGTTTTCTCAAAATGGAGTCTAGCTTCTGTCCCATGCGGTATTGTAGGGTTGTGTATATAGGGACAGCCAGTATGGGTAAGGTCAAGTATTTTCTCCACAAAGATTCTCAGCATTGAATAACTGCGCAGCGATTGTTCCTCACATGTGTAAGCTTCTCTGCAATCATATTGTCTGTATTGTTATGGTGAGCCATTTCTCTCTCTCTCTCTCTCTTCTCCTCTTTCTCTCTTATTTTCCCTTAAATGTAATTGTATTGTATTGTATTTCCTGTGCAGTTATCTGGTTAGGTAGTCTATGTTATATTGTAGTGTATGATTTGTATTTGTATTAATTCTTTTGCAAGTATATCATTCATAATATATATATATTAGGCGTTGGACCCTGAGCACGGTATCTGTGTATTTCTTATAGTGTTAAGTATTCTCAGAGCGTCGGTGACGCTCGAACAGCTTTAAAGGTAATAAGGTTATTCTGTGTTGCATTTACACTCTAACATTACACTAAGGTTTTACTGCACAACACACTGTTTATGGTTTAGATACAAAGGTTTAATATTGTGAGCGTCAGCGCCGCTGGTGATCTCCTCGTGGTCCCGAGCGTCCGCTACGCTATAGCGAATCATTACGTTAGTCAGCAGCCAATAGCGTGCCTGCCTGTGATCTCTTGGCCGTGAGCGAACGTGACGCTTGAGCGTCTCGACTACGGCTAAGCGATTGCTACGCAACGTGCGTACCCTTACGGTACTTCATACGTAGATAGCGTACAGTGTTCTTAGACCTCATAAAGGGTATTATATAAGATAAATATTCAGCTTTATCAATTGCGGGCTCGTCCTGTCCTTCACATATCTGCACTAGGTAATTTCAGCAGACATTATCCAGCAGCAAAGGGCGGGAGATCATATTCCTCGTAGTGCTGTTTGGATAAGCGTCTGCTTCTCTTAGTAAAGGGTGCTGAAGGAATCCGGGAACCGGAGGTAAGAACAACACGCTAGTCTCTTTTAAAACTGTTTATTTTTCTGTCTTGCGTACACACGCACGCACACATATATATCTGCATTTCTTTTTTTTCATTTGTGTATTTTCGTATATCACTCTCCTGTTTGCCAGTTTTATAGTTGATAAACGTGCTAAGAGAGATTTGCTGCTATTTCATAGTTTAAGAGTAAAAAGGTAATATAGTTAAAGTATAGACAAATACAGCTGTGCCTGAGAGACAAGGCGAAGTCAGTGTGGTGCGCGGTAGATGATAAAGGATCATCTACATTGATAAACGTATAAATTGTGTTACGGTGGATCTTTGCTTTGCGTACACGTGTCTCTAACAAAGGACTGAGACTTGCGTACGCAACCCAAGGGCCGACGCACGCAGCGTATATTACGCAACGGAGCGTACGGGTAAGCCCACGTAACTCAAATCACAAGTGTTAATTTTTTTTTCAACGCGATAAATAGCGCAACGCGGTAAATAACGCAAGGCGATAAATCGCGCAAATCTATTTTAACATTCGAAATTTAAATTAATAGATCCTTCTCCTAATTTGTAACACATCTGGTCTAAAGAAAAATTCTGCGCAGAAATAGAAATAGAAACAAAAGTGTATATGTGGTGAGTGAGTGTTTGTTTTTACAATTTTTGAGGTTGAACCACAAGAAAAGTCGAGTTCTCGTGAGGTACATGCGTGTAAGTGACGTACATGGTGGCTAGGGAGGCATCCCTGGTTAAAACATACAATTTGAGCATTAGAGTGTAGCAGACCAGGAGGTCATACTGTAACAGACCAGGAGGTCATAGCAGACCAGCAGGTTCAGGTACAGCAGACAAGGAAGTCCGCTATACAGTCCACAGGCACAACACCAAGAAAGGGTTGGTGCAACACCCATATAGGCCATACAAGCTCTGGCTGAAGGAATTCGCAGCCGTAATTTTCGATTCCGTTGGTCGCTCAGTACATAAGATTAGTTGCTTATGTGCTGAACGATTGTACCGCACGTAATTGTGTGCATTAGTAAACCTGACCGGTACTATTTGTGTACGAAGGTCATAAACGCTATTTGTACATTCTAACGTGATTTGTGTAATTTTTTTTATTTTAAGGGAGGTTCGCTGCTCACTCAGGAACTATCCAACAACCAATAGTTACTGGAAAGAGTAAGTGTTCTTCGGATCACCCTCACAGGTTCCAGTAAATAGAGGTTCAGGTCGCAGGGGCCCTGGGTCGAGTACGCCAGCACCATATCGGTGTGATCAGGTCGTATTGGTCGGCGTGGGCGAGTGAGTGGGGTACTCGGTAAACCGCCACCGTCAGCCTATTTTCAACATTTTGGTTTGCGTAAGGGTTGGCTGAATAAAGCAACACCTTCGAACTATGGGGGCCACTTGTTCAGGTAGGGGGCGATCAACCTCGGTTCGGGTTGATTCAGTGAACCGACCAGTCGGGTCGGCAAGGTACGTAATGTGTGAGAAATACGGAAGTCACACAGAAGCTTTATGTGATGAATGGGAGAGAATGACAGTACATGACGGGGAGAAATTCCCAAGAGTAGGTAGCTTCAGCACAAAAGTGTTAACGAATTTAAGGAGAAGGATATGTCTCATTAAATCAGCCAAGAGACGAATCAAGCATTATGATTATTTACAGTTGTGGCAACAGGAGGGTGACATACAGAGAGGATTGGCTCAGGCGGCGGGATCTGGCTCGATCAGAAAACTGATAGCCACGGCCCCACCGCCACCATATATATCGGGAGAAAAATTGGTTGCGGAGAATGACGCATTAAGGTGTAACAAACAAACACTTAGCAACTGTGTAAATGTTAAAACATGATGATTGTTTGCAGTTATGGCAACAGGAAAGTGAAATGCAAAGAAATGTAACTTACATACCTAACTTTCATCTTGAGAGGAGAGACATGGCAATGGAGAGGATTATGGTTGCAGAGAAATGGCACAATGTTGTACGATAAAAATGCACTTAGTAACTGTATTAAGAATGAAAGTGTTAAATGTAATAATGTTTATGAAAATGAAAGTGTAAAAAAAATTACAAATGTTAACCTGTGCAAGTCGCACCCCATGTTAAACTTCCCTCAGGATTACCAACAAGAAAGTGAGCCCAGAACGATGTCGGCACCTCTTCCAGAAGCCATCCTACAAGACATCCAGGTGGACGCGACCAAATTGGTAAAGGCAATAATCAAACCCCCTAACGGAGGGTCAGGTGAGGTCGTGTCCACAGGTACGTACAATGTTTTATATCACGCACAAACAAATGTACCCCATATTGTAAGAACCAACACAAGATGATATAATTGAATTTAAGCCTGTCAGGGTGATCACAGTCCCCAATGGGAAGACTGACGATCAGGGAATCATTCCCGTCAAGGACAGTGCACTGCCCCGTCCCTGGTCCCGGACAGAATTAAGGTCAATTATGTCTGAATTCCCTGATCCCAGGAAAAATCTAGTAGCATGTCAAAGGTTTGTTAAAGAACTAGGAAACTCCACAGAACCCACCAACAAAGAGTGGCGGACAGTGCTGAGGGCATGTTTGCCCTCCAGTGTTGACCCTGAAAAGTTCATTGCTGATTGTAAATTAGACACGGAGGCACCTTGTACGGAGGAACACAATCAGGAATGTATTAAGCAGATCAACCGACAGTTGGAAATATATCTCCCCGCCATTGTCGAGTGGAACAAAATCTTCTCCATAAGACAAAACGAAGGGGAAAGTATTTCCAATTATTTCAATCGAGCACTGCAAGTAATGGCTAGGAACACTGGGATCACAGACATCAAAACAAGTGCACCGCACAGAGAAGTAGCAGTATCTGTGCTAATGGATGGTTTAAAGGAAGTGTTGAAAGCAAAGATACAGATCACCAATCCATACTGGAGAGATAAATCAGTAACTGCATTAAGGGACTCTGCTGTTGGGCATGAGCAAACCAGCATCAAGCGAAGGGAAACAAAGAAGCCTCAGATCCCTGTGGTTAAGCCAAAGGTGACAAGGTGTTATAACTGCCAAAAGGAAGGTCATTTTGCAACAGATTGCAGATCAGGAAGTAGACAAAATTCACATAAACCCCCTAGACAAAGATATGAGCAGGGTTATGACACACAAAATTATAAACAGGGATCATATAGAAGAATTTTGAACCACACCCATAATGTGCAATCAGGAAAGGTGATCATTAGGACTGATGGTAAGCCTGAGGAAATAGTTAATAAAATTGGGAGGTCATTCCCTGAAGACACAGGAATGACCGGGTGAAACGTTGTAAATGTATCTGTGAAATGTTTCTTTTTCTCTCTCCCCATCTCTGACGAATATTGGTAGGATTCAAACATTGCATATATACTTGGTCTTTGCAGAAGTCTACCAAACCCCAGCATGACCTATCCGCATCAATGTATCCTGGCCAGATACAGAAAGTGGAGTATGGTGCTGGGGGGAGGGACGGCGCAAAGAAACCATTGGACATGTAGATATGACAGCCTGACGATCTGACAATGTTTTAAAATGTTTGAAAAATGTTTTTTTCTCTTTTCCTATTGATGGCTATTGTTGATTTAAGTAATATACACATGCATATAAATTGTTCTCTCTCTTTTGTTTTTTTTTTGCTGTTGTTGTTTTCTCTCTCTTCTCACTCATGCTTTCATGTTTTAAAGATGGTATGTCACCCATCAGTTAGACAAGTGGTAATGCAAGATTTTTGCTCCTTACAGAAAGATCGCTGGTTTGGAGGGAATATTGCATCACCAGAATGTTCGTTTGGAAGACTGAGAGACAGCACCTTTGAGAAGACAGCAGAACAAGAAGAACAACAAGACGAGAGAACTAATTATCATAACAAGTTTCTCTCCCCCTCAAACTGATTTTCTGTACCCCATTACAAATTTCTTCTTTTCTCCTCCTGTAAGATGGACTTGCCCCAAGAGACTGTGATATGGATTTTTCCTGTTGACCATGATGTTGACCCGAGCAGTCTGTTTCGGTGAGAGTACCAGTGAGGTCGAGAAAGGATCCAGAAAGGTTCCAATGACTAAGACGGAGGTGTAAATTTCCAATAGCAACACAAGCACCGAGCAAAGGCGAGTACCGGAAACGATCTAACAGCCATGTTATTGGTTAACATTGTTAGCTGAAAAGAAAACTGTATCTGTAGGCTCTGTAACAATGTAGTTGAGGATGGGTGCATTAAGAAATGCCAATCCAGTTTTAATATCCACATGGACCGGCATCCATTGAGTGACTATCACTCCTTAGTGGGTAGTGTGTTAAATAAGACAGATTGTTGGGTATGCTCTCAAGTACCTCAAGGTCATAGCAAATCAGGGCTAGTACCATTTCCTTTAACGTTAGGGGAGGTACTTGAGTTAAGTGGTGGGAGACCGGTGGACAGGAGGTTTAATATCTCCAGCCCTCCTAGTTTGAAGCTCCACCAATATCATGTGGATAGGTCCCTATTATGTTTTAACATCTCCAATCCCCGAAAGCCGGGAAATTGGGAAGTGTCATGGAGTAACCAAACCATGACCTTTTCATATAGAACCGATAGAATGCCTACAGATACAGAGCTCATACGCCACATAGCCAATAGTGGAAAATATTTCCGATATAGGTATACCCTAGGAAGTAGGATTACGAGAGTTGGAGAGGTATCACTAGGATACAGTGCACAGATCGTACAAACTGATAGGTGTACTAAACAGATAGGAGAATTAGGGTTAGGAGAGTTCACATGGAAAATGTGTAACATGGTAATGACATATTCCGTCCCATATGTTCTCCCCGATGATGCATATTTCATATGCGGGAGAAAGGCGTATGAGCGGCTTGCCCCAAACTCTGAAGGATTGTGTTATATTGGAAAAGTACTACCTGAGGTAATGAGTCTAAGGAGTGAGGAAACTGTAATTTCAATGGATTTGATTTATAAACCCAACGGTAGAAACAATGATGTAATGAAAATGCGATTATACGGTCCGTTTCTTTCACCTGTTTTTCCGTTTTTCTCCAAGGTAAAAAGACCCACTTGGACGAGGAATTTGACGAGCCGATATACAGACAACAGATGGATTAAAGAAGAAGTTTTGACAACCTTATACACAGATTTTCTCTATCGTCCTAGTGGATGCTGGGGTTCCTGAAAGGACCATGGGGAATAGCGGCTCCGCAGGAGACAGGGCACAAAAAGTAAAGCTTTTCCGATCAGGTGGTGTGCACTGGCTCCTCCCCCTATGACCCTCCTCCAGACTCCAGTTAGATTTTTGTGCCCGGCCGAGAAGGGTGCAATCTAGGTGGCTCTCCTAAAGAGCTGCTTAGAGAAAGTTTAGCTAGGTTTTTTATGTTACAGTGATTCCTGCTGGCAACAGGATCACTGCAGCGAGGGACTGAGGGGAGAAGGAGTCAACTCACCTGCGTGCAGGATGGATTGGCTTCTTGGCTACTGGACATCAAGCTCCAGAGGGACGATCACAGGTACAGCCTGGATGGTCACCGGAGCCGCGCCGCCGGCCCCCTTGCAGATGCTGAAGACAGAAGAGGTCCAGAATCGGCGGCTGAAGACTCCTGCAGTCTTCTAAAGGTAGCGCACAGCACTGCAGCTGTGCGCCATTTTCCTCTCAGCACACTTCACACGGCAGTCACTGAGGGTGCAGGGCGCTGGGAGGGGGGCGCCCTGGGAGGCAAAATGAGTACCTATAAAGGCTAAAAATACCTCACATATAGCCCTAGAGGCTATATGGAGATATTTAACCCCTGCCTGATTTCTCAAAATAGCGGGAGACGAGCCCGCCGGAAAAGGGGCGGGGCCTATCTCCTCAGCACACGGCGCCATTTCCTCTCACAGCTCCGCTGGTCAGGACGGCTCCCAGGTCTCTCCCCTGCACTGCACTACAGAAACAGGGTAAAACAGAGAGGGGGGGCAAATTTATGGCGATATTTTTATATAACAAAGCAGCTATAGGGGAGCACTTATTATAAGGCTATCCCTGATATATATATAGCGCTTTTGGTGTGTGCTGGCAAACTCTCCCTCTGTCTCCCCAAAGGGCTAGTGGGTCCTGTCTTCATTAGGAGCATTCCCTGTGTGTCTGCTGTGTGTCGGTACGTGTGTGTCGACATGTATGAGGACGATATTGGTGTGGAGGCGGAGCAATTGCCAAATATGGGGATGTCACCTCCTAGGGGGTCGACACCAGAATGGATGCCTTTATTTATGGAACTACGGGATAGTGTCAACACGCTAAAGCAGTCGTTTGACGACATGAGACGGCCGGACAATCAATTAGTGCCTGTCCAGGCGACTCAAACACCGTCAGGGGCTGTGAAACGCCCTTTGCCTCAGTCGGTCGACACAGACCCAGACACAGGCGATGACTCCAGTGGTGACGGTGACGAATCAACCGTATTTTCCAGTAGGGCCACACGTTATATGATTTTGGCAATGAAGGAGGCGTTACATTTAGCTGATACTACAGGTACCACTAAACAGGGTATTATGTGGGGTATGAAAAAACTACCTATAGTTTTTCCTGAATCAGAAGAACTAAATGACGTGTGTAATGAAGCGTGGGTTGCCCCTGATAAAAAGCTGATAATTTCAAAGAAATTATTGGCATTATACCCTTTCCCGCCAGAGGTTAGGGAGCGCTGGGAAACACCTCCTAGGGTGGACAAGGCGCTAACACGCTTATCTAAACAAGTGGCGTTACCCTCTCCTGAGACGGCCGCACTTAAAGATCCATCAGATAGGAGGATGGAAAATATCCAAAAAAGTATATACACACATGCAGGTGTTATACTACGACCAGCTGTAGCAACTGCCTGGATGGGCAGTGCGGGGGTAGTTTGGTCAGAATCCCTGATTGAAAATATTGATACCCTGGACAGGGACAATATTCTACTGTCGTTAGAACAAATAAAGGATGCATTTCTTTATATGCGTGATGCACAGAGGGATATATGCACACTGGCATCACGGGTAAGTGCTATGTCCATTTCGGCCAGAAGAGCTTTATGGACGCGACAGTGGACAGGCGATGCGGATTCAAAACGGCATATGGAAGTTTTGCCGTATAAGGGGGAGGAGTTATTTGGAGTCGGTCTATCAGATTTGGTGGCCACGGCTACAGCCGGGAAATCCACCTTTCTACCTCAAGTCACTCCCCAACAGAAAAAGGCACCGACTTTTCAACCGCAGCCCTTTCGTTCCTTTAAAAATAAGAGAGCAAAGGGCTATTCATATTTGCCACGAGGCAAAGGTCGAGGGAAGAGACAGCAACACGCAGCTCCTTCCCAGGATCAGAAGCCCTCCCCGGCTTCTACAAAAGCCTCAGCATGACGCTGGGGCTTCTCAAGCGGACTCGGGGACGGTGGGCGGTTGTCTCAAAAATTACAGCGCGCAGTGGGCTCACTCGCAAGTAGATCCCTGGATCCTGCAGATAATATCTCAGGGATACAGGTTGGAATTAGAGACAGATCCACCTCGCCGTTTCCTGAGGTCTGCTTTACCAACGTCCCCCTCCGAAAGGGAGACGGTGTTGGAAGCCATTCACAAGCTGTACTCTCAGCAGGTGATAGTCAAGGTACCTCTTCTGCAACAAGGGAAGGGGTATTATTCCACTCTTTTTGTGGTACCGAAGCCGGATGGCTCGGTAAGGCCTATTCTAAATCTGAAGTCCTTGAACCTGTACATAAAGAAGTTCAAGTTCAAAATGGAGTCACTCAGAGCAGTGATAGCGAACCTGGAAGAGGGGAACTTTATGGTATCCTTGGACATCAAGGATGCGTATCTCCACGTTCCAATTTACCCCTCACACCAGGGGTACCTCAGGTTCGTTGTACAAAACTGTCACTATCAGTTTCAGACGCTGCCGTTCGGATTGTCCACGGCACCTCGGATCTTTACAAAGGTAATGGCCGAGATGATGATTCTTCTTCGAAGAAAAGGCGTATTAATTATCCCATACTTGGACGATCTCCTAATAAGGGCGAGGTCCAGAGAACAGCTAGAGATGGGATTAGCACTGTCTCAAGAAGTGCTAAAACAGCACGGGTGGATTCTGAATATTCCAAAATCCCAGTTAATGCCGACAACTCATCTGCTGTTCCTAGGGATGATTCTGGACACGGTTCAGAAAAAGGTTTTTCTCCCGGAGGAAAAAGCCAAGGAGTTATCCGAGCTTGTCAGGAACCTCCTAAAACCAGGAAAGGTGTCTGTACATCAATGCACAAGAGTCCTGGGAAAAATGGTGGCTTCTTACGAAGCGATTCCATTCGGCAGATTCCACGCAAGAATTTTCCAAAGGGATCTGTTGGACAAATGGTCAGGGTCGCATCTTCAGATGCACCTACGGATAACCCTGTCTCCAAGGACAAGGGTGTCTCTTCTGTGGTGGTTGCAGAGTGCTCATCTATTGGAGGGCCGCAGATTCGGCATACAGGATTGGATCCTGGTGACCACGGACGCCAGCCTGAGAGGCTGGGGAGCAGTCACACAAGGAAGAAACTTCCAGGGAGTATGGACGAGCCTGGAAACGTCTCTTCACATAAACATTCTGGAACTAAGAGCAATATACAATGCTCTAAACCAGGCAGAACCTCTGCTTCAGGGAAAACCGGTATTGATCCAGTCGGACAACATCACGGCAGTCGCCCATGTGAACAGACAGGGCGGCACAAGAAGCAGGAGGGCAATGGCAGAAGCTGCAAGGATTCTTCGCTGGGCAGAGAATCATGTGATAGCACTGTCAGCAGTGTTCATCCCGGGAGTGGACAACTGGGAAGCAGACTTCCTCAGCAGACACGATCTTCACCCGGGAGAGTGGGGACTTCATCCAGAAGTCTTCCACATGCTGGTAACCCGTTGGGAAAGACCAATGGTGGACATGATGGCGTCTCGCCTCAACAAAAAACTGGACAGGTATTGCGCCAGGTCAAGAGATCCGCAGGCAATAGCTGTGGACGCGCTGGTAACGCCTTGGGTGTACCAGTCGGTGTATGTGTTTCCTCCTCTGCCTCTCATACCAAAAGTATTGAGAATTATACGGCAAAGAGGCGTAAGAACGATACTAGTGGTTCCGGATTGGCCAAGGAGGACTTGGTACCCGGAACTTCAAGAGATGATCACGGAAGATCCGTGGCCTCTACCTCTAAGGAGGGACTTGCTTCAGCAGGGTCCCTGTCTGTTTCAAGACTTACCGCGGCTGCGTTTGACGGCATGGCGGTTGAACGCCGGATCCTAAAGGAAAGAGGCATGCCGGAAGAAGTCATTCCTACTTTGATTAAAGCAAGGAAGGAAGTAACCGTGCAACATTATCACCGAATTTGGCGAAAATATGTTGTGTGGTGCGAAGATCGGAGTGCTCCGACGGAGGAATTTCAACTGGGTCGATTCCTACATTTCCTGCAATCAGGATTGTCAATGGGTCTCAAATTGGGATCTATTAAGGTTCAAATTTCGGCCCTGTCGATTTTCTTTCAAAAAGAATTGGCTTCAGTCCCTGAAGTCCAGACCTTTGTTAAGGGAGTGCTGCATATACAGCCTCCTGTGGTGCCTCCAGTGGCACCGTGGGATCTAAATGTGGTTTTGGACTTCCTAAAATCTCATTGGTTTGAACCACTAAAAAAGGTGGATTTGAAATATCTCACATGGAAAGTGACCATGCTTCTAGCCCTGGCTTCTGCCAGGAGAGTGTCAGAATTGGCAGCTTTATCTTACAAAAGCCCATATCTGATTTTCCATTCGGACAGGGCAGAACTGCGAACTCGTCCGCATTTTCTCCCTAAGGTGGTGTCAGCATTTCATCTGAACCAGCCTATTGTAGTGCCTGCGGCTACAAGTGACTTGGAGGACTCCAAGTTACTGGACGTTGTCAGAGCATTAAAAATATATATTGCAAGGACAGCTGGAGTCAGAAAATCTGACTCGTTGTTTATATTGTATGCACCCAACAAGATGGGTGCTCCTGCGTCTAAGCAGACGATTGCTCGTTGGATCTGTAGCACAATCCAACTTGCACATTCTGTGGCAGGCTTGCCACAGCCTAAATCTGTAAAGGCCCACTCCACAAGGAAGGTGGGCTCATCTTGGGCGGCTGCCCGAGGGGTCTCGGCATTACAACTTTGCCGAGCAGCTACGTGGTCAGGGGAGAACACGTTTGTAAAATTTTACAAATTTGATACTCTGGCTAAGGAGGACCTGGAGTTCTCTCATTCGGTGCTGCAGAGTCATCCGCACTCTCCCGCCCGTTTGGGAGCTTTGGTATAATCCCCATGGTCCTTTCAGGAACCCCAGCATCCACTAGGACGATAGAGAAAATAAGATTTTACTTACCGATAAATCTATTTCTCGGAGTCCGTAGTGGATGCTGGGCGCCCATCCCAAGTGCGGATTATCTGCATAAGTTGTACATAGTTATTGTTAACTAATTCGGGTTATTGTTAAAGGAAGCCATCTTTCAGAGGCTCCGCTGTTATCATACTGTTAACTGGGTTTAGATCACAAGTTGTACGGTGTGATTGGTGTGGCTGGTATGAGTCTTACCCGGGATTCAAAATCCTCCCTTATTGTGTACGCTCGTCCGGGCACAGTACCTAACTGGAGTCTGGAGGAGGGTCATAGGGGGAGGAGCCAGTGCACACCACCTGATCGGAAAAGCTTTACTTTTTGTGCCCTGTCTCCTGCGGAGCCGCTATTCCCCATGGTCCTTTCAGGAACCCCAGCATCCACTACGGACTCCGAGAAATAGATTTATCGGTAAGTAAAATCTTATTTTTGATGAACTATGCCATGGATCCCCAGTTTCCCTAGAAATTTTAAAATTACGCTAGCCCAACACTTTTGTAAATCTATGGACATTGACAAAGCTTTTGCTCGCACCTTATGGGCAAAAGCACAAAGAAGACTGCAACCAACAGACACCGAACAAGACTTCAACCGACAAATGTACATTAACCTGCCATAGAATACCACTGCATTTACCATAAGTGTTCTTTATCTTCATTTCTACAACCCTCAGGTAGTGACACACATAGTCGATAGGGAATACAGGCACAGATATCAGCAATCACATATTCCCCCATTCATGTATCATCAACTAAAATGTGCTCCCCCATTTTGTTGCAACCAAAAGCCGAAACGAGCTCGGTAAAGTTTGACAGCCCATCCACAGACCCTTAGTGCGGGATAAGAAGGAATTCAAATGTATACTTCGCAATACCTCGAAGCTTGATTTAAAACACGTACGGCACGATGATACATGACCCCCCAAACATGGATTCATACATACATACTTCTGCTATCTCACTAGGTCATACCTTTTTCCCACCTTCTTCTCTCCTCCCTTACCCAATCATAGAAATGTATTTACATATGACATATATTTTTCTCTTTTTGAAATGTTTTAGGAAGTGGCAGTTATTGGTGACTGCCAAAGGGTGGACTGTCAAAGTCAAAAATATTACATAGAGAGAACATACAAACCACACACACATTTAAGTCGCTATACTTGCAAATATGCGCAGCGAGCACAGCAATATATGGAAACACACGCATTTGCTCGGACATGGCACGGAGATGGATTCGGCGCTTGTTTCATACAGTACATGGTTATAATAATGTCAAGCACCAGACATCATGGAGATTTAGAATTGGCTGATGAATTGATGTCATGAATATGTATTATCTGAACAGAACCAGATGCGCCCATCATGTTTGGTATTGAAGCAAGCAGAATGATGTGTGGGTTAGTTTGATGCTGGTTGTGAAGTTGTGGGACATTGCAGCGGATAGATATGATTATATGTATAAAAGCTAAGATCACTTTGTTGAGAACAATGGATGATCAAGCCAACCTTTTACTAAGATTTTCAGGGCTGAACCTGATTAACATATACAAAGGAGAGAGAGAGACCCCTCCCCTAGGAACAGACACACAGGAGGATAGTTCCTGTCTGGGGGGGTTGGGGGTCAGTTTTGCTGGTGGCCTCAGAGAACAGATGTAATGAAGCTACACTCAGAACAAAGCTCTCAGAAGCATGGCTGGATCATCACCAGGCACCAAAGGCTAAGTATTGAATTCACATGGCTAGATAAGGAAATATAGACAGATTGCTTTCTGGTTTAAATAGGATATGGTAACTTGGTTGTGTGACTGTTGGGTGTTTGTGTGATAGATCTGGGAATCTGTGATGGTAGCTGGGACATTAGACAACCTGTAGCATAGCATTTGTGGTATTTGTTTGCCTATGGTGATTTAAAATAGATTGTACTGGTTAGTTATAATATATATCTTGTTAATCATAAATACCACCATGCAGTTACGTTTGGGCATGTGCTTGTGGCAGTGGCGGGCTGAGATGTGTGGTTACATTGTGATCTGGTCTTGTGATGAATATGCTCTGGTTATTGAGATACTGAAGTTGTTTGGAATGTGAAAGTGAATAAGATGGTTCTAGGAAGTTGTTTGGAATGTGAAAGTGAATAAGATGGTTCTAGGAAGTTGTTTGGAATGTGAAAGTGAATAAGATGGTTCTAGGAAGTTGTTTGGAATGTGAAAGTGAATAAGATGGTTCTAGGAAGTTGGATTGAAATTGTGAAAGGTGATTTAGATGGTTTGGAATTGTAAAATCAGAACATATGCATTGTTCTGAGGCTTGGACATTTTGGAATAAAATGGAGTCTTGTGTCTTCTGCTATGTGATTGTGGTGTAGTAGAGAGTGCCATGTGTTTGGACCTGCAAATCTAAAATGGCTGCTGCCGGGTGTTTTCCCCTCCCCCTTTCAACCATGTGTTGCAGTCTTCATGGGAGTTTTCTCAAAATGGAGTCTAGCTTCTGTCCCATGCGGTATTGTAGGGTTGTGTATATAGGGACAGCCAGTATGGGTAAGGTCAAGTATTTTCTCCACAAAGATTCTCAGCATTGAATAACTGCGCAGCGATTGTTCCTCACATGTGTAAGCTTCTCTGCAATCATATTGTCTGTATTGTTATGGTGAGCCATTTCTCTCTCTCTCTCTTCTCCTCTTTCTCTCTTATTTTCCCTTAAACGTAATTGTATTGTATTGTATTTCCTGTGCAGTTATCTGGTTAGGTAGTCTATGTTATATTGTAGTGTATGATTTGTATTTGTATTAATTCTTTTGCAAGTATATCATTCATAATATATATATATTAGGCGTTGGACCCTGAGCACGGTATCTGTGTATTTCTTATAGTGTTAAGTATTCTCAGAGCGTCGGTGACGCTCGAACAGCTTTAAAGGTAATAAGGTTATTCTGTGTTGCATTTACACTCTAACATTACACTAAGGTTTTACTGCACAACACACTGTTTATGGTTTAGATACAAAGGTTTAATATTGTGAGCGTCAGCGCCGCTGGTGATCTCCTCGTGGTCCCGAGCGTCCGCTACGCTATAGCGAATCATTACGTTAGTCAGCAGCCAATAGCGTGCCTGCCTGTGATCTCTTGGCCGTGAGCGAACGTGACGCTTGAGCGTCTCGACTACGGCTAAGCGATTGCTACGCAACGTGCGTACCCTTACGGTACTTCATACGTAGATAGCGTACAGTGTTCTTAGACCTCATAAAGGGTATTATATAAGATAAATATTCAGCTTTATCAACCCGTTGCGCCTAGCCCTATGCTGTACCGTGGACCCCCACCAACCGGTGATCATACTCACCAACACCCGGGGATTGTTGATCGCAGCTCCTGGACGGCTGCAGGTTATCGGGGCTCCCTGCTTGCTGTGACCTCCGACGCTGTAAAGTGAACTGCCACTTTGCAGTATCACTTCACTGCACCTGAGGTCACAGGAGCAGAAGGGAGCCCCAATGACCGTCAACCCGCCCCTGATCACTGATCACCGGACCCTGGGTAGGTGAGTGCCTTTTTGGTCCTTTTTTACACAGTGATCAGCTTGTGTGTACATCGGACACACAGAGCTGATCACACTGCTGGCTCCCTGCATAGCTTTCTCTGCCTAGGGGCAGAGAAAGCTGTGCAGAAGTACAGAATCCACAGTGAGCCCTGTGATTATGCCAGCTGAATCTGGTGGAATTATCACAGGGCTCACTGCATTTTTTTTTAGTAAATCTGGTAAGATACTTAAAATGGGAAATGCAATATTGCTTACTAAAAAAAAGTGTATTAAGGGGTTTGGAACTGCTCCACAAGCCCTTTAAAACATTTAGGTGATACTAAAACAATGTGAAAAGGGTGTTAGCAGACAGTGCCATAACTCACAGAAACCTGCTGTGGTTGGTTGTGCAATTCAGTGTCCTAAACTGTTTGATAAGCATAGTTTACCTTGTCAGAAAATAATAATATATCATTCACACCTGTGCCATCAGGTAATCATACCTCCCAACATGACCCTCTCCAGGAGGGACAGAATGCTCTGCTCCAGCACTTCCCTCTTAATGTATAATTGCCCTCACCTGTGGGGAGACACCTTTCTTATCCATTCACCTGTTCAACACAGGTGTCGGCAATCATAAATTGAGAGTGAAGTGCAGGAGCAGAGCATTCTGTCCCTCCTGTAGAGGGTCATGTTGGGAGGTATGGGTAATTCAGAATAGCTGAAGAAGTTGTAAATCTCACAGATAAATCATACCCCTTTCACACAGCCCAAAATTTCCCGGGTTATTGCACATGAACGCGCACCAACCCGGGAAATTTCTCGGTGTGAAAGGGTACAGGGTCAAAATCCCGGGATTCCTGCCCCGGCATTTCAACCCTGCAATCGACCAGGGTTGGTCCCGGGATCCTCCCGGGAACCTGGTCTGTGTGAACGGGAGCCGGGTCAATGCGCCCCGGCTCCTGTTCACTTTCTATGTATCAGGCAGCGCTTGGAGATCATGTGATCTCTTGCGCCGCCCCCGCCGCGTCACCACTGACGTCAGCAACCCGGCAATATGCCGGGCTACTGACTGCGGTATGCAAGGGGTCTTACCCGGGAATGTCCCTGCATGATCCAGGGACCGTATTCCCGGGTAAGACCCCTGCATATCTGGTGTGAAAGGGGTATCACAGTATTCTGGGAGTGAGCTCATTGTATTTGGTTGTTGTTGTTTTTTTGGCCACCCACAATATAAGAAACAGCAAATGCCCACAAATAGTTATTAGAAGTGTCCGATTTAATGATTTCACTTATTTTCAAGAAATACTTTATATGAGAAACCAGGACATTTTAACCAAAAGAGATCTAGAACATTAACATTTTCTTCTGAATTTACTTTATACTAGGAGCTTTTTGACTAAGATAAAACCTTTTTCTTCTTCTGTTCTATTACTGCCTTATGCGATTCTGGAACCCTTCTCTAGTAACTTGGCAGCTCCCTGTGAAATTGGAAAGCATGGTAACTCTCTGTCAAATATGCAGCTTTCGCTGTAAGACATACAGCTCTCTCTGAGAGGTTTGCAAACCTTCTTGTTGCCTCTGGTGTCATTAGAATGGCATTTCATTAAAGCAGAGCAGACAAATGGTAACATCTTAAAAGAAGAAGACGTTTCAGGGCTAAAAAGTTCTTTAAGTACAGAAAGTTGTACCTATATGGAAAGCTTCACAAATGTGTTAGTATATGGGGCCTAATTCAGACCTAATCGCTCGCTAGCAGTTTTTTGCAGCTCTGCGATCAGCTAATCGCCGTCCACTGGGGAGTGTATTTTAGCTGGGCAAGTGTGCGAACGCATGTGCAGCCGGCTGGTGCAAAAAGATCTTTTGCAGTTTCTGAGTAGCCCAGGACTTACTCAGCCGCTGCGATCACTTCAGCCTGTCTGGGACCGGAATTGACTTCAGACACCCGCCCTGCAAACACTTGGACACGGCTGCGTTTTTTCAACCACTCCCTGAAAATGGTCAGTTGCCACCCACAAACGCCCTCTTCCTGTCAATCTCCTTGCAATTGGCTGTGCGAATGGATTCTTTGTTAACCCCATCGCACAGCAACGATCTGCTTTGTACCTGAGCGACGCGCATGCGCATTGTGGTGCATACGCATGCGCAGTTCTGACCTGACTGCAGTGTAGCGAAAAAAGCTAGCGTACGATCAGGTCTGAATTAGAGATGAGCGGGTTCGGTTCCTCGGGATCCGAACCCCCCCGAACTTCACCCATTTTACACGGTTCCGAGTCAGCCTCGGATCTTCCCGCCTTGCTCGGTTAACCAGAATGCGCCCGAACGTCATCATCCCGTTGTCGGATTCTCGCGAGATTCGTATTCTATATAAGGAGCCGCGAGTCGCCGCCATTTTCACTCGTGCATTGGAGATTGAACGGAGAGGACGTGGCAGCGTTCTCTCCCTGAAAAGCTCCGTAATCTGTGCTCAGTGTGCTGCAAATATCTGTGCTCAGTGTGCTGCAAATAATCTGTGCTCAGTGTGCTGAAAATATCTACGTTCTCTGCCTGAAAACACTCCATATCTGTGCTCAGTGTGCTGCAAATATCTGATCAGTGTGCTGCATTGTGGGGACTGGGAACCACCAGTATAAGTATATACATGATGTGGCCATTCACTGGTACCTGGTGACAGAACATATACTAGATTCCCTCACAATGTAACTTTATATCTGTCACCTATATACATGATGTGGCCATTCACTGGTACCTGGTGACAGAACGTATACTGGATTCCCTCACAATGTAACTTTATATCTGTCACCTATATACATGATGTGGCCATTCACTGGTACCTGGTGACAGAACGTATACTGGATTCCCTCACAATGTAACTTTATATCTGTCACCTATATACATGATGTGGCCATTCACTGGTACCTGGTGACAGAACGTATACTGGATTCCCCCACCAGGGCCGAAACTAGGATTTTCATCATCCGGGGCAAGGCAATACTTTGCGCCCGCTTCCCCCCCTGCCCCCCCACCAAAAAAAAACAAAGAAAAAAAAAAACAACAACAGTAGAACAAGCTCTGTCAGACTAAAATATCAGATTACCAGGAAATTTGATAAAGGTGATACTATTGGACAATATTCCCCTATGTGCCTCAAATGCCCTACAGTATGCGTCACATGCCCGCCAGCGTGTTCAACTACATGCTCCACTGTGTGTCCCCATACATTGCACTATATCATAACACTTCATCACTGCACTACATTCCTCTATCCACTGCACTACATCCCCTACACGCTGAACTACATCACTACACTACATGCCCCTATACACTGCACTACATACCCTATATTCTACACTACATCACTAGACTACATCCCCTTATATGCTACAACAGATCAGTGCACTACGTGCCCCTATATACTGCAATACATTACTACACTACATACCCTATATGGTACACTGTATCACTACACTACATCCCCCTATAAGCTACACCAAATCCCCCCATCTGGGAGGCAAAGCGGAGCTTGATACTGCTAACTGAGAGCACAGTGCGCTTCTATAGCTTGTACAGTGCACTGCACGCTAGTCGCAGCACTGTGTGGCAAAGAAGAGAGTTTAAGACAGTAGCCGCCATAGAAGAGATCCCAGGTACTGGAGCTCATGCGCACAGCGTTGGAGCCAGCTGTGGGCAGACAGGTGGGTCAGAGACATTGCCCTGGGAGCTGTCTGCTGCCTCACTGGAGCAGCACAGCACTGCCAGTAAAAAAATTTTTTAAAAAAACCCTGTTCCTCTGTAACTCCTTGGCGCCCCCTCAAATCCTGCACCCAGGGCGCATGCCCCCTTAGCCCCCCCCTAGTTACTGCCCTGCCCCCACAATGTAACTTTTATATCTGTCACCTATATACATGATGTGGTCATTCACTGGTACCTGGTGACAGAACATATACTGGATTCCCCCACAATGTAACTTTATATCTGTCACCTATATACATGATGAGGCCATTCACTGGTACCTGGTGACAGAACGTATACTGGATTCCCCCACAATGTAACTTTATATCTGTCATCTATATAATAATTATAGTAGTACAGTACAGTAGGCCATTGCTGTATCTTGCAGCTCTGTGTCACTGCAAGTATCCATTCCATATCTGTGCGGCATTTTTGTGAGCAGTATATATAGTATTACAGTGCAGCATTTTGGTGACTAACAGTATATAGTTGTACAGTAGGCCATTGCTGTATCTTGCAGCTCTGTGTCACTGCATGTATCCATTCCATATCTGTGCTGCATTTTTGTGAGCAGTATATATAGTATTACAGTGCAGCATTTTGGTGACCCAACAGTATATAGTTGTGTACAGTAGGCCATTGCTGTATCTTGCAGCTCTGTGTCACTGCAAGTATCCATCCATTCCATTTTCTTCCAGTGATTTGGACCAATAATACCATTGATTGGAACGAATAATTCCAGTGATTTTGTCATTTTCTTCCAGTGATTTGGACCAATAATACCATTGATTAGAACGAATAATTCCTGTGATATTGAGGTGTTTGTGTCGCTTAGCTTAGCCGTCCAGCGACCACAGTGCACCTCTTTTTCTCTTTTCTTTGCATCATGTGCTGTTTGGGGCCAATTTTTTTTAAGTGCCATCCTGTCTGACACTGCAGTGCCACTCCTAGATGGGCCAGGTGTTTGTGCCGCCCTCTTGGGTCGCTTTGCTTAGTCATCCAGCGACCTCGGTGCAAATTTTAGGACTAAAAATAGTATTGTGAGGTGTTCAGAATAGACTGGAAATGAGTGGAAATTGTGGTTATTGAGGTTAATAATACTATAGGATCAAAATTACCCCCAAATTCTATGATTTAAGCTGTTTTTGAGGGGTTTTTGAAAAAAAACACCCGAATCCAAAACACACCCGAATCAGAGAAAAAAAATTCAGGGAGGTTTTGCCAAAACGCGTCTGAATCCAAACACGGCCGCTGAACCGAATCCAAAACCAAAACTCAAAACCCGAAAAATGTCCGGTGCACATCTCTAGTCTGAATCACCCCCAGGGTGCGCTCTGTACCTGTCTCCTTATGCATGGGATTACATGGGCGCGTCCTCTAGTGTTTGTCCCCTAGTGCCAATGTCTCAAGGAGGCGGAGCTATGTCACTGAACTCTTCCATCTTAGAGAGACTGTGTGCTGAGAGCGCAGTATCAGCGTGTGTGAGCTGAGAGAGACTTACAGTGTTCCTCCACCTACTGCTTGCACTACGCTGACAGTGTCAATATAGAGCCGGGAGGTGCATCACTTCTCCTTCACAGCGGGAGTCAGACTGCACGTCTGTGCAGTCCTCCATCCCTCACCACCGGAGTCATACCGCGGCCACATCAGGACACTGGTGAGTACCGCCAATACCTGAGTTACCCTGTGTGTTTTATAACAGACCCAGTTGCCTACTATTGCTGTATACTCAAGTCACCTGTGTGTATTACAAATAAACCTGCTTTGCTGTTTAACTCATTAGTGTGTGGACTAACGTCACTATACCAAGCACCGCAATACTCTGCCAACAAAATGGACATGTCATCCTTGTGTAGTGGCCAAGCTAATCTCTTCCGTATCATTCCAATTTTGGTATATGTTCTGCAGAAGCAAGAAGGGGATTTCTTAGCCCCAAAAGTCTGCTTCTTTTAGGATTTTACTCTGTCTGCTCTGCTTTAATAAAATAGCTCTTACTGTACAGTATGAGCATGTTTTGACTCACTAACATGTAGCCTTATTGTTTTTATACATTGTACAGTACCTGGGTCTTAGGAGACTTGCATTGTGTCCATAGCCTCTCCCAATGGAAGATGGGAGGTTTTGGTCTAGAGACCAGGGCTACCATCAGAATTCATTGTGCTTGGGACAGAAAAAAAATAGGCAGACCGCCCCCCTCCCCACACACACACACACACACACACACACACACACACACACACACACACACCATAGCCATTAGGTCCTCTCCCCCTGTAGCACCCACAGCTTACCAATCTCAGCAGCAGCGGTCTCCCTGCTGACGGTCTACGAGCTCCCATTGGCTCATGCCAGCATTGAATTTAAAATAGCGCCGGCGGGTCTGTCCCTCATGCTCATCTGCCGGTGGTCCCGATCAACCAGTGCTCCTGCCACCCGGGCCCGCTCACGGTTCGGGCCCGGGACTGAAGTACCAGCTTTCCCTCCTTGATGGCGACCCTGCTGGAGACTACACAATCACACTTTGTTTCCTTTGATTTATAATGGCATTGCCAGTTTTGTTTTCTTTTCCCTGCAGCACTTCTCCTGACAGTACTCACTCTACCAGTGGTGACTTAAGGTGGGTACACACTAGGACCAATCATCGGCCCGATGTGTCATGCTTGACAACTGTGACAACTGGGAGAGCATTTACATGTGCCAGCCCAGTTGTGATGTCAGTCTCTCAGTAGACCGCCTGTACGTGCAGCACAATACACGGATATAATGTATCTGCAGATATACTGGCCATTGGCAGTGCTGCAGGGCCAACACAATATATCTGTTAATGATGTAGACATATCGCTGGTACATACCTACCGATTCACCCACTATATATCGTCCGTTCCACTGATATATTGGTCAGTGTGTACCCAGTATTAGGCTTAGTGGATTCTGCTTGGAAAGGTGGCATTCCCCGCACTGGCCGGCCCCACACTTCTCCTTTGGTGTGAATCTTTCTGTCCTCTGCTCGGGATACGGTTGTTAGGTCGACAGTCATTAGGTCGACCACTGAATGTCGACATGCATTATGTCGGCATGGTCAATAGGTCGACATGATCATTAGGTTGACGTGTACTAGGTCGACAGGTCAAACGGTCGACATGAGTTTTTCACATTTCTTTTTCCATTTTTGGACTTTTTCACGTGGACTACAATTGGGAAGCGAGCCATGCAAGGGGACAGGGTGCACTAATTTGGGTTCCTCGTCACTTTACGAAAAAATGACACCAAAAAAAGTCCAAAAACCCATGTCGACCTTTTGACCGGTCAACCTAGTACATGTCAACCTATTGCCCCTGTCGAACTAATGCATGTTGACCTTCAGTGATCGACCTAATGACTGTTGACCTAAGTTGAGTCAACCCAACGACCCATACCCCTGTATATAAATGTGGTACCCCGAAAAGTGATGTGTGTGCCCCTTTAGGATCTGGCACACAGGTCCGCAGCAGCAGAGCCGGTCATAGGCATAGGCAAACTAGGCAATTGCCTAGGGCATTTGATATGCCTAGGGGCATCATCAGCTTCTGCTGATTAAAATGATATGCGGCACGCCTATATTCTGTATGTAGCATTTCATATGCAGATACAGCCACAGTCGCACACAGTAGATAGGCATGCTGCATATCAGTTTAATCAGCAGAAGCTGCTTGTGCATCCTAGCCTCATAGCAATGCAAATAAGATGCATTTTCATGAAAAAAAGGTGCCTGACGTTAGCATTGATGCAAGATTTGTGAGGACACATCTGTATCCAAGCAGAGGCAGAGGTCACAGTGTTAGTGGAAATGTGAGTGCTGTGTGCATGTGAGTGTGTTGGTTGTGCAGTAGTGTTCAGAATATGTATAAGGAGCATTATGTGTGTCATGTAAAAATACTTTAATAACGTGCAACATATGTGTAAAGGGCCACATTATGTGTATAAGGGCATTAATAATGTGCGGCATATGTGTAACAGGGTACTACTGTATGTGTGTCATTATGTGTATAGGGGCACTAATAATGTGCATCAAATGTGTAGGGGGCACTATTTGTGTCATTATGTGTATAAGGGCATTAATAATGTGCGGCATATGTGTAAGGGACATTATGTGTAAAAGGGCATTAATAAAGGTTGTCATAAAATTTGTAAGGTGCATTATGTTTATTAGGACATTAATGTGTCTCATATGTGTAAGGGGCATTACTGTGTGGAATTGTGTATAAATGCATTACTAATGTGTGGCATTATGTGTATAAGGTGCTCTACTATGTGGTGTTGCATATAGAAAGGGCACTACTGTGTCGTCTAATGTGAATAAAGAGCAATAAAGTGTGGTGTAATGTGAATAAGGAGCAATTCAGTGTGATGTAAAGTGAATAAGGGGCTCTACTGTGAGGAGTAACGTTTATAAGGTAAAGTGATACTACTGTGGGATATAATATGAATTATGGACATTATCGCAAGATAAAATGTGAATAAAGTTGCAGTACTGTGTGGCGTAATTGGAATTGGGGTTACTATTGTGTGGCCATGCCCCTTCCCAGCAAGAAGATGCCCCTTTTTGGGCTGTACGTCAAATGTGCGAACTGTTCCTATTTAAAATATAGGGGGTTCAAGGACTGCTATGGGTGAGGGGTGATGGTGCTGGGAAAGAGGTGCAAGGTCAGAGGCAGAACCAGCGGTGGTGCTAGGGGGCACCAGCCAAAATCTTGTCTAGGGCATCATATTGGTTAGGGCCGGCTCTGCGCAGCAGCACAAGGAGAGAGCACAGCACAGCAGGAGTTTAAGCTGGGACCCTGGTCTGATCACATGGTTTGGATGCGGACCGCAGATTGGACAGGGGCAGCTGGTAGAAGAGAGCCTTGTGGGAAGAAGGGAGGAGGTATAGTGACTAAGGGGGTAATTCCGACCCGATCGCACGCTGCAGTTTATCGCAGCCATGCGATTGGGTCCGAACTGCGCATGCGCTGTGGCCGCAATGCGCAGGCGCTTCGATGCCCGGCGACAGGGGGATGTCAGGCAGCGATGAAACTAACGAAGATCGGGATGGCAGCGCCAAACGCAAGGTGATTGACAGCAGGAAGGCGTTCCTGGGTGGCAACTGACCGTTTTCTGGGAGTGTCGAGGAAAACGCAGGCGTGTCCAGGTGTTTGCAGGGCGGGTGTCTGACGTCAATTCTGGAACCTGACAAACTGAAGTGATCGCAGCGGCTGAGAAAGTTCAGAGCTACTCAGAAACTGCACAAAACTTTTTGGCACAGCTCCCCTGCACATGCGATCGCACACTTGCTAAGCTAAAATACACTCCCCCATAGGCGGCGACTATCTGATCGCATGGGCTGCAAAAAATTGCAGTGTGCAATCAACTGGGAATGACCCCCTAAGGGCCTAATTCAGAGTTGATCGCAACAGCAAATTTGTTAGCAGTTGGGCAAAACCATGGGGGTAATTCCAAGTTGATCGCAGCAGGAATTTTGTTAGCAGTTGGGCAAAACCATGTGCACTGCAGGGGAGGCAGATATAACATGTGCAGAAAGAGTTAGATTTGGGTGGGGTGTGTTCAACCTGAAATCTAAATTGCAGTGTAAAAATAAAGCAGCCAGTATTTACCCTGCACAGAAACAATATAACTCACCCAAATCTAACTCTCTCTGCAAATGTTGTTTCTGCCACACCTGCAGTGCACATGGGGGGTCATTCCGAGTTGTTCGCTCGTTGCCGATTTTCGCTATATTGCGATTAGTCTCTTACTGCGCATGCGCAAGGTTCATAGAGCGCATGCGCTTAGTTATTTTACACAAAAGTTAGGTATTTTACTCACGGCATAACGAGGATTTTTCATCGTTCTGTTGATCGTACTGTGATTGACAGGAAGTGGGTGTTTCTGGGCGGAAACTTGCCGTTTTCTGGGGGTGTGCGAAAAAACGCTGGCGTTTCTGGGAAAAACACGGGAGTGTCTGAAGAAACGGGGGAGTGTCTGGGCGAACGCTGGGTGTGTTTGTGACGTCAAACCAGGAACGTCAAACCAGGAACGAAACTGACTGAACTGATCGCAATGGCTGAGTAAGTCTAGAGCTACTCAGAAACTGCTAAGAAATTTCTGTTCGCAATTCTACTAATATTTCATTCGCAATTCTGCTATGCTAAGATACACTCCCAGAGGGCGGCGGCTTAGCGTGTGCAATGCTGCTAAAAGCAGCTAGCGAGCGAACAACTCGGAATGAGGGCCATGGGCCCTCATTCCGAGTTGTTCGCTCGCAAGCTGCTTTTAGCAGCTTTACACACGCTAAGCCGCCGCCTACTGGGAGTGAATCTTAGCTTCTTAAAATTGCGAACGAAAGATTCGCAATATAGCGAAAAGACATCTCTGTGCAGTTTCTGAGTAGCTCGAGACTTACTCGGCATCTGCGATCAGTTCAGTGCTTGTCGTTCCTGGTTTGACGTCATAAACACACCCAGCGTTCGCCCAGACACTCCTCCGTTTCTCCAGCCACTCCCGCGTTTTTCCCAGAAACGGTAGCGTTTTTTCGCACACACCCATAAAACGGACAGTTTCCGCCCAGAAACACCCACTTCCTGTCAATCACACTACGATCACCAGAACGAAGAAAAAAACATGAGTAAAATACCTAACTGCATAGCAAATTTACTTGGCGCAGTCGCACTGCGGACATTGTGCATGCGCACTAAGCGGAAAATCGCTGCGATGCGAAAAAATTTACAGAGCGAACAACTCGGAATGACCACCCTGGTTTTGCCCAACTGCTAACAAATTTGCTACTGCGATCAACTCTGAATTACCCCCTAAGATGTAATGATGATGACTAGTATCAAACAAAGTGTACAGATAGGGGTCATGTGCACAAGATGCGTCCAGCTCTGCATGCAGGTGAGTATATGCATTTATTTCCATTTGAGTATCTTGCCCCCCATGTGCAAACAAAACGAGGGTTAATCTAGCTATGCCGACATATCACTTGCCCATATGATCTAACCACGCACCGTGAGGTAGTCTGTGCCCTATCACATAGGAGTTGCCTGCACTTCAAGAGATAGAATTTCCCCCAAAACTTTGGACTGTTTGTAAGATAAGGCTTTACTGTCTTCTTCTCTTTGTTCATCTGTACACCCAAATTCTTCTTTTTTGTGATTATCCAAATGTAAGGCCAATTAATCATCTTCAATCCAGAGTTCATTGCAGCTCAATAAAAGACATCCTGTTGGCATTGTTCACTCACTCCTGTTTCATATCAATCTATCCTACCTCTCTGAGCATGATACTGCGGGACAAGGTATGGGGAAAAACATTTCAGGGAAAAGGTCCGTCACATAGCAACCAACACCTGTGATACCTCTCTCAAACACTTAGACATACCCGCCAACCCCAGTGTGTTACATATACACTGTATACAGACCCAAGTGTCTGGCACTCGTCCACAAATGAAGTTGCCAGGTGTCTACCCAAAGCAGTATGGATAAAAATGTGGGATGTGGTTGGCACTCAAAATACTCCAGTAGTTACAAACACATTGCCATGGCAGTGTACACACACCTACAGGGCCACTGAGAGCTGAACAGGGCCTGGGTACTGTGGGAGCATTGGCAAAAAAATAATGAAAAAATATGCGCTGCTGAGGGGTACATTTGTCACCCTCAGGAGCTTGCCCAGGCCCCCTCTGGGTCCCTCCAACAAGCCCGGCCCGGGTAATCAGCACCTAATGCCCCCTTCTCAGTGCCCCTGCACACATATACATATTATATAACACATACTTATACACTTACTTGCAGCAGCTGCAGGGTGCTGATGAGGCGAGCTGTAAAATATTATTAATGTGAAAATACAGGATATAGGGGGAGATGTATAAACCTTGGAAAGAGATAAAGTGGAGAGAGATAAACTACCATTCAATCAGCTCCTAGCTGTCATTTTTCAAACACCGCCTGTAACATGGCAGTTAGGAGCTGATTGGTTGGTAGTTTATCTCTCTTCACTTTATCACTCTCCGAGGCTTAGTACATCTCCCCCTTTGTGTAATATCTTTTAAAGTGGAAATCAAAGCAATGTGAATCTGTGATTCATTTGATTCAAGATCGTCTGATCAGCACAACACTTAAGAAAGCATTTAAACTGAGACATCTACAACTTAGAACACCTTCAGACACCAAAGTAGCAAGCAGATAGCAATGTATGCACCTCAATTACAGCTAATTGGTCATAAGTACATTGCTGTTAGAAGATGTTATTGATAATGCATTAGAGGTCATAGAGAGCTGTTAAGAGAGACTGCAAGTAGGGGGTTGAGAAAATGAGGCGCATAAAGATGTCAAAAGAGTATGGCAGGTAACACAGTGAATGCATTATGGCTGGATGAGAAAACTTATACACAGTGTAACTCTGATCCTGTTAGAAATAAAAATGCATTTGTATTTATTTAAAAGAACATGCTCTGCTTTATAGGAGACAATTAATTAAAAAAATGTCAATTAAAATTTCAAAAATGAATAACTGTGAATAAAATTGTGTAGTTAATGCAGCCAACTTTAAAAGAATCTAATATATATAATCATATTTCTGGTGCTGTCTCACCACAGCATTATGTAGCATTACATAAAATATATGAAACGTAATGTAAAACTCAGTTAAAATGTATATGTATATATACATATATATAATACTGTATACTGTATATTTATTTAAAAAAATTATATATGATGTGTGAGCCCCGGCACTCCAGCTGCTAGTTACTTACTGCGGTGCCCTCCTTGTGGGTTTGCTGACCCACCATAATACAACCAACGAAAGCAGGCGGCTCTCACAGACTTGTATCGTGCATAAAAGCCACTCCTCCGCCCCTGTCACCCCCTCGAATGGAGGCCGGTTTGTGATCTATAGCCTTATATCTAAGGCTGGCCAAGTTGTGTCGCTGTAATGCGAAATGGCGTGCAACCGGCTTCTCGCTTGTACCTGAGCTTAACGCAGCCCGAATTGCCGATCTATGTTGTATAAAGACTTTAAGTTGACACTCGGTTTTGCCTACATAATAGAGCCAACACGGGCAAACTATCACTTAAACAACAAATCACGAAGTGCAGGTTAACGGCCATTTAATTTTTAATCTCTGGCCTGTATGTAGGTGTGGGATGGTGTCTCCTGTTAGTAAATATGAGCATGTTGTAACCCCAAACATCTCAAGCAGCCGTTCTTTCTGCTCAAAAAATTCTTTGGTGCCACCTTCAAATTGAAACCTGTCACATCAGTTTTTACAATTAGGTCCTTGATATTTCTGCCTCTAGAGTAACTGGGCATAAGCTTACTGTTTTGAAACCATTTAAGATCAGAGTCGGAAGTCACCATTTGCCACAAGCCCCTCACTTGCCTAGATGTGTGGAGACTACTGGTACTATATTCAGTTACCCAGGGAATCATTTCTTTTGATAAAACCTTAAATTTTGTCTGCGGCACCATTTTCCCGGTATTTTGTGCATGCACAGTAGGTAAATCACTGGGAAAATGGCCACTGTGCCATTTTCCCGGAGATCTGTGCATGCGCTGTAGATTCTGGGACAGCGCAAGGGTCCCCTAGGGACCCTGAGGCCCAGAGTCTACACAGCGCTGCCGGCTAGAGAGGAGGGGGCCCAGCTGGAGCCAGCACACGGTCCTCCTCCTCTCTAGAAATACCCCTGCTCATACCGACAGTCAGAAGACCAATTGTGTAATTCCGAAACATACCAGAGGTAAGTAAAGGGGTCTTGAATACTGTGCACAATTTTGGGCACCATACTACAAAAAGGATATCCTGGAACTAGAAAAGGTTCAGAAGCGGGTGACAAAACTAACTCAGGGGATGGAGACTCATTATGGGGAGGGTTAGGGTGTAGGTGTGGGGGAGGTTAGGGTTAGGCTGCGGAGGAGGAGGTTAGGTTTAAGATGTGGGAGGGGTGAGTTAGGGGTAGGATCATACTTACCTTTTAATTTCTCCTTACCATGAGAAGCATGGAGAGAAGACACTACAGGGGACTATGGGGGGCGGGGCCAGGCTTTGACATCATCAAGCCCCACCCACAGACCAACGAATACTAAGGAGTATCTCTCCAACCTGCCCGATGTCGGTCTTCTGACTGTCGAAATCCTGACTGCCAGGATTTCGTGCCCATCCCTTTATTACAGTACCACAGATTACTTTAGAACAGACAACTACTACTACTTGGGAGTGTAAAGAAAGTTTGAAGTGGGAGAGGCTAGTCTAATCTGTAGCCAAACCTAGATTCTAAACATGCAGAATAGTCAAGTGAAGCTGTTGTCATACCATTGAATCTACAGAATATGAAACAAAGTTCATATAGCTAAATTGCATGTACAGTATTTAGTTTTATATTACAGATAAAATGTTTGCTGTAATGCATTGCAAACACAAAATCAAACATATATTAATTAAACTGATATTTTGCATTAAAAAAAATTATGTTTAAGGTACAGTATCCAATATATTATTACAATTTCTCATTTCTTCATATTTTACCATTTGTAAGCATATGAACAAAACATACACTACCAATAAAACATACTATGTTAAAAGGCAGGGACATAGCCAGAACTTTGTGGGCCCTATAGCAACTGTGTGAAAGGACCCCTGTCCCAGTGCTTCTAGAGAGACACCCCTATGCAGATGTTTTTAATCTTATGCCCCATAATAGTGTATTAGTTCATTTACAGAACCATAGTAGTGCCTTAATTAATATTATGCCCAATAGTAGTGCCCTAGTTTATTTCATGAACCGTAGTATTGCCCTAGTTCATGTTATGTCACATTGTAGGGCTACAGTACACATTATGCAACACAATACCCCAGTTCATATTATGTAACATTGTAATGCTGTCCAGTTCACTATGATGAGCAGGTCCAGGTGCGTACCAAGATATATTGTAGGCTCTAAGGTAAAAGTTTGTAAGGGCCCCTATGTACCACCCAATGTTGCAAAATGTATGTAACTGTGACAGGGAAGGTGGCCCCTCTCAGCTCTGGGTCCCATAGCAGCTGCACTCCCTGCACCTATGGTAGCTACACCCTTGTACATAACACATATAACTGTGACAGTGAAGGTGGCCCCTCTCAGCTCTGGGTCCCATAGCAGCTGCCCTCCCTGCACCTATGGTAGCTACACCCTTGTATATAACACATGTAACTGTGACAGGGAAGGTGGCCCGTCTCAGCTCTGGGCCCTATCGCTGCTGTGCTCCCTGCATCTATGGTAGCTACTGTTGAAATATGGACAACAGACTATGGTTTCGTTTATATGCATGTAGTTACCGTACAGGGGCAGCAGATGGCGCTGTATAGTTACAGAGATGTAGTGTTTGTCTGTTGCATATGTCTTGTACTTGTTTTACTCACATGTGTTTTTCTAGAAGAGTCTCTGAGGGAGAAAGACATAAGCTGATGATACTGAAACCTGTTGTATTGATCCTGCTATTTCAGTACTATATAAAGGAGATATACATCTCAAGTCTCGTTCTGTCTGTATACAAGGTAACTCCTGAGGTAATACTTTATCTAAGGCTCCCCACTGCACACCTATGGTATCGATCCATCGCACTATACCAACAGCTACACCCTTGTATATAACACATGTAACTGTGACAGTGAAGGTGGCCCCTCTCAGCTCTGGACCCCATAGCAGCTGCCCTCCCTGCACCTATGGTAGCTACACCCTTGTACATAACACATATAACTGTGACAGTGAAGGTGGGCCCTTCTCAGTTCTGGGCCCTATCGCTGCTGTGCTCCCTGCATCTATGGTAGCTACACTTTTGTATATCACACATGTAACTGTGACAGGGAAGGTGGCGCCTCTCAGCTCTGGGCCCCATAGCAGCTGTAATCCCTGCACCTACAGTATGGTAGCTACTCCCTTGTTAAGAGGACAAAATAACAACACTCACACATTACAGTATTTCTCTGACGTCCTAAGTGGATGCTGGGACTCCGTAAGGACCATGGGGAATAGCGGCTCCGCAGGAGACTGGGCACAACTAAAAGAAAGCTTTAGACTAGCTGGTGTGCACTGGCTCCTCCCACTATGACCCTCCTCCAGGCTTCAGTTAGAATCTTGTGCCCGGCTGAGCTGGATGCACACTAGGGGCACTCCTGAGCTCCTAGAAAGAAAGTATATTTTAGGTTTTTTATTTTACAGTGAGATCTGCTGGCAACAGACTCACTGCAGCGAGGGACTAAGGGGAGAAGAAGCGAACCTACCTGACTGGAGATAGTTTGCTTCTTAGGCTACTGGACACCATTAGCTCCAGAGGGATCAAACACAGGACCCGACCTCGATCGTTCGGTCCCGGAGCCGCGCCGCCGTCCCCCTTACAGAGCCAGAAGCAAGAAGTGGTCCGGAAAATCGGCGGCAGAAGACCTCGGTCTTCAACACGGTAGCGCACAGCACTGCAGCTGTGCGCCATTGCTCCTCATGCACACCTCACACTCCGGTCACTGATGGGTGCAGGGCGCTGGGGGGGGGCGCCCTGAGCAGCAATATAAACACCTTGGCTGGCAAATCATCACAATATATAGTCCCAGGGCTATATATGTGATAAATTACCCCTGCCAGAATTCCTGAAAAAAGCGGGAGAAAGTCAGCCTAAAAAGGGGCGGGGCTAACTCCCTCAGCACACTGGCGCCATTTTTCCCTCACAGCTCCGCTGGAAGGATCGCTCCCTGGCTCTCCCCTGCAGTATCAAGCTACAAAGGGTAAAAAAGAGAGGGGGGGCACTAAATTTAGGCGCGGTATAACTTATATAGCAGCTATAAGGGGAAATAATTCAGTTAATCCCTGTATTATTATAGCGCTCTGGTGTGTGCTGGCATACTCTCTCTCTGTCTCCCCAAAGGGCTTTGTGGGGTCCTGTCCTCTGTCAGAGCATTCCCTGTGTGTGTGCGGTGTGTCGGTACGGCTGTGTCGACATGTTTGATGAGGAGGCTTATGTGGAGGCGGAGCAGATGCCTATAAATGTGATGTCACCCCCTGCGGGGCCGACACCTGAGTGGATGGTTATGTGGAAGGAATTACGTGACAGTGTTGACTCCTTACATAAAAGGTTTGACGACATACCGAATATGGGACAGCCGGCTTCTCAGCCTGTGCCTGCCCAGGTGTCTCAAAAGCCATCAGGGGCTCTAAAACGCCCGCTACCTCAGATGGCAGACACAGATGTCGACACAGATACTGACTCCAGTGTCGACGACGATGAGACTAATGTAACTTCCAATAGGGCCACACGTTACATGATTGAGGCTATGAAAAATGTGTTGCACATTTCTGATGTTACCCTAGGTACCACAAAAAAGGGTATTATGTTTGGAGAGAAAAAACTACCAGTAGTTTTTCCTCCATCTGAGGAGTTAAATGAAGTGTGTGAAGAAGCGTGGGCTTCCCCCGTTAAGAAACAAGTAATTTCTAAAAGGTTACTAATGACGTACCCTTTCCCGCCAGAGGATAGGTCACGTTGGGAAACATCCCCTAGGGTGGATAAAGCGCTCACACGCTTGTCAAAGAAGGTGGCACTACCGTCTCCGGATACGGCCGCCCTAAAGGAACCTGCTGATAGAAAGCAGGAGGCTATCCTGAAGTCTGTATATACACACACAGGTATTATACTGAGACCAGCTATTGCTTCAGCATGGATGTGCAGTGCTGCAGCTGCGTGGTCAGATTCCCTGTCGGAAAATATTGATACCCTAGACAGGGACACTATATTGCTAACCGTAGAGCATATTAAAGACACAGTCTTATACATGAGAGATGCACAGAGGGATATTTGCCGGCTGGCATCTAAAATAAGTGCAATGTCCATTTCTGCCAGGAGAGGGTTATGGACTCGGCAGTGGACAGGTGATGCAGACTCTAAAAGGCACATGGAAGTTTTGCCTTATAAAGGTGAGGAGTTGTTCGGGGATGGTCTCTCTGACCTAGTTTCCACAGCAACAGCTGGGAAGTCTGCATTTTTACCCCATGTTCCCTCACAGCCAAAGAAAGCACCGTATTATCAGGTACAGTCCTTTCGGCCCCATAAGGGCAAGCGGGTTAGAGGCGCGTCCTTTCTGCCCAGAGGCAGAGGTAGAGGGAAAAAGCTGCAGCATACAGCCAGTTCCCAGGAGCAAAAGTCCTCCCCCGCTTCCTCTAAGTCCACAGCATGACGCTGGGGCTCCACAGGCGGAGCCAGGTACGGTGGGGGCCCGTCTAAAAAATTTCAGCGATCAGTGGGCTCACTCACGGGTGGATCCCTGGATCTTTCAAGTAGTATCTCAGGGGTACAAGCTGGAATTCGAGACATCTCCCCCCCGCCGTTTCCTCAAATCTGCCTTGCCAACTACTCCCTCAGGCAGGGAGGCAGTGATAGAGGCAATTCACAAGCTGTATTCCCAGCAGGTGATAGTAAAGGTGCCCCTACTTCAACAAGGACGGGGTTACTATTCCACAATGTTTGTGGTACAGAAACCAGACGGTTCGGTGAGACCCATTTTAAATTTGAAATCCTTGAACACATATATAAAAAAATTCAAGTTCAAGATGGAATCGCTCAGGGCGGTTATTGCAAGCCTGGACGAGGGGGATTACATGGTATCACTGGACATCAAGGATGCTTACCTGCATGTCCCCATTTACCATCCTCACCAGGAGTACCTCAGATTTGTGGTACAGGATTGTCATTACCAATTCCAGACATTGCCGTTCGGTCTATCCACGGCTCCGAGGGTCTTTACCAAGGTAATGGCCGAAATGATGATACTCCTTCGAAAGAAGGGAGTTTTAATTATCCCGTACTTGGACGATCTCCTGATAAAGGCGAGGTCCAAGGAGCAGTTGTTAGTCGGGGTAGCACTATCTCGGGAGGTGCTACAACAGCACGGCTGGATTCTAAATATTTCAAAGTCACAGCTGGTCCCTATGACACGTCTACTGTTCCTGGGGATGGTTCTGGACACAGAACAGAAAAAAAGTGTTTCTCCCGGAGGAGAAGGCCAAGGAGTTGTCATCTCTAGTCAGAGGCCTCCAAAAAACAAAACAGGTGTCGGTGCATCACTGCACGCGGATCCTGGGAAAGATGGTAGCTTCCTACGAAGCAATTCCATTCGGCAGGTTCCATGCAAGAACCTTTCAGTGGGACCTGTTGGACAAGTGGTCCAGATCGCATCTTCAGATGCATCAGCTGATAGCCCTGTCTCCAAGGACCAGGGTGTCTCTGCTGTGGTGGCTGCAAAGTGCTCATCTTCAGGAGGGCCGCAGATTCGGCATACAGGACTGGGTCCTGGTGACCACGGATGCCAGCCTTCGAGGCTGGGGGGCAGTCACACAGGGAAGAAACTTCCAAGGACTATGGTCAAGTCATGAGACTTCTCTACACATAAATATTCTGGAACTGAGGGCCATTTACAATGCCCTAAGCCAGGCAAAACCCCTGCTTCAAAACCAGCCGGTACTGATCCAGTCAGACAACATCACGGCAGTCGCCCATGTAAACCGACAGGGCGGCACGAGAAGCAGGACGGCGATGGCAGAAGCCACAAGGATTCTCCGATGGGTGGAAAATCACGTTTTAGCACTGTCAGCAGTGTTCATTCCGGGAGTGGACAACTGGGAAGCAGACTTCCTCAGCAGGCACGACCTCCACCCGGGAGAGTGGGGACTTCATCCAGAAGTCTTCCAACTGATTGTAAACCGTTGGGAAAGGCCACAGGTGGACATGATGGCGTCCCGCCTAAACAAAAAGCTAGAAAGATATTGCGCCAGGTCAAGAGACCCGCAGGCGATAGCTGTGGACGCTCTAGTGACACCGTGGGTGTACCGGTCGGTTTATGTGTTCCCTCCTCTTCCTCTCATACCAAAGGTACTGAGGATAATAAGGAGAAGAGGAGTAAGAACTATACTCATTGTTCCGGATTGGCCAAGAAGAGCTTGGTACTCGGAACTTCAAGAAATGATCTCAGAGGACCCATGGCCTCTGCCGCTCAGACAGGACCTGCTGCTGCAGGGGCCCTGTCTGTTCCAAGACTTACCGCGGCTGCGTTTGACGGCATGGCGGTTGAATATCGGATCCTGAAGGAAAAGGGTATTCCGGAGGAAGTCATTCCTACGCTGATTAAAGCTAGGAAGGAAGTAACCTCAAACCATTATCACCGCATATGGCGAAAATATGTTGCGTGGTGTGAGGCCAGGAAGGCCCCAACGGAGGAATTTCAGCTGGGCCGTTTCCTGCACTTCCTACAGTCAGGGGTGACTATGGGCCTAAAATTGGGTTCCATTAAGGTCCAGATTTCGGCTCTATCGATTTTCTTCCAGAGAGAACTGGCTTCACTACCTGAAGTTCAGACTTTTGTTAAGGGAGTGCTGCATATTCAGCCCCCTTTTGTGCCTCCAGTGGCACCTTGGGATCTCAACGTGGTGTTGGATTTCCTAAAGTCACATTGGTTTGAGCCACTTAAAACCGTGGAATTGAAGTATCTCACGTGGAAAGTGGTCATGTTGTTTGCCTTGGCTTCGGCCAGGCGTGTATCAGAATTGGCGGCTTTGTCATGTAAAAGCCCTTATCTGATTTTCCATATGGATAGGGCAGAATTGAGGACTCGTCCCCAATTTCTCCCTAAGGTGGTATCAGCCTTTCATCTGAACCAGCCTATCGTGTTGCCTGCGGCTACTAAAGACTTGGAGGCTTCCAAGTTGTTGGACGTAGTCAGGGCCCTGAAAATTTATGTTTCCAGGACAGCTGGAGTCAGAAAGACTGACTCGCTATTTATCCTGTATGCGCCCCACAAGTTGGGTGCACCTGCTTCAAAGCAGACTATTGCTCGCTGGATCTGTAGTACGATTCAGCTTGCACATTCTGCGGCTGGACTGCCGCATCCTAAATCGTTAAAAGCCCATTCCACGAGGAAGGTGGGCTCTTCTTGGGCGGCTGCCCGAGGGGTCTCTGCTCTTCAACTTTGCCGAGCAGCTACTTGGTCGGGGTCAAACACGTTTGCTAAATTCTACAAGTTTGACACCCTGGCTGAGGAGGACCTAGAGTTTGCCCATTCGGTGCTGCAGAGTCATCCGCACTCTCCCGCCCGTTTGGGAGCTTTGGTATAATCCCCATGGTCCTTACGGAGTCCCAGCATCCACTTAGGACGTCAGAGAAAATAAGAATTTACTCACCGGTAATTCTATTTCTCGTAGACCGTAGTGGATGCTGGGCGCCCATCCCAAGTGCAGATTGTCTGCAATACTTGTATATAGTTATTGTTTAACTAAAGGGTTATTGTTGAGCCATCTGTTGAGAGGCTCAGTTGTTATCATACTGTTAACTGGGTATTGTATCACGAGTTATACGGTGTGATTGGTGTGGCTGGTATGAGTCTTACCCGGGATTCAAAATCCTTCCTTATTGTGTCAGCTCTTCCGGGCACAGTATCCTAACTGAAGTCTGGAGGAGGGTCATAGTGGGAGGAGCCAGTGCACACCAGCTAGTCTAAAGCTTTCTTTTAGTTGTGCCCAGTCTCCTACGGAGCCGCTATTCCCCATGGTCCTTACGGAGTCCCAGCATCCACTACGGACTACGAGAAATAGAATTACCGGTGAGTAAATTCTTATTTTCTCAGATTACTAAGAATAATAGACGTATTTTATGTTTTACAGGAACTAACTTAAAATTATGTTTTTGGTGGTTACAAACTGCACTTTTCAAAACAGACTGTGAACTTATTTATGTATTATTTATTAACAGATTCTTATATAGCGCAGCATATTCCGTTGCGTTTTACAATAAGAACAAAAGTAATAGAACAAAACTGGGTAAAAACAGACAGACATAGAGGAAGGAAGGCCCTGCTCGCATGCTTACAATCTATAGGGAAATAAGCATTGATTGATACACAAGGATAGATGCTAACTATTGCATAATGGTCCACCAGATTGCTAGGTTCTTAATTGGTTGTATGATATGATCACCCCGCAATGTTGGCCAAGTGTCAGGAGGGTGTGAGAATAAAGAAAGACAAGATATGTGATGTTATGTGTACTGTATATAGAGGATGTAATTAGATAGGGAAGCACTGAAGGTTATGTGGATGGGTCTGGAATTTGATAGGCTTGTCTGAAGAGGTGAGTTTTCAGGGAACGTTCAAAGGTTTGGAGACTAGAGGCGAGTCTTATTGTGCATGGGAAGGCATTCCACAGAGTGGGTGAAGCCCGGATAAAGTCCTGTGAACTTGTCATTATGCTGTAGATTTAATGTCTCCCTGAGCACACACGTTTCATTTGTTATTTATGTATTTATTAAAACCATGAACACTGTGAATGAAAGTCCTGTCCTCATCTCTTTCAGGACAGACAGGAAAGTAAGCTGCTGAAAATTAGCTGACAGATCTGTATTTTGGACTTTTCCTCAATTGATTTTAATAACATTAATGGAAAAAAGTTGAGTTCAGAATATTTTGAGGCTATGAAAGTTCTATAGTTTGACAGCGTTATATAACACAAAACTGTCTTAAAAAATGCAGTTTGCCCACTGGAGTCCTGTGAGGACATCAGTGCATGTAATAGACAATGGAAAGCACAGTGAGGGCTTGCACAATGTTCAAAAAGCATTTGAAATTGTTTAGTGTTAGTCATTTCTCATGGGGTGCCTGTCAAATCCTACAAGGCTAAATAGCTGCACCGGCAGCATTTCCCATTTACTTCATCAGGCTGAGGGTTACTTTGTGTCAGCAATTCTGCTTGTCAGGTGATAGACGTTGTTGTAATAGATGCAACTTATTTTCATGGGCTGCCTTTTCAAGTATAATTAATTGAGTATGTATGTAGGCAGTACATAGGTATGTATGTAAAAAAAATGACAGTTCTTTATTGGTGATTGCCATTGGCGAATGGAAAGAGCATATTTCATTGACCCATGTCAGACTTATGCTGTTGGGAAAGCTATGTACAGTAGATGTGACCTGAGTATGTACAACAGTTATCATGTTCTGCAACTCTGAGATTTTGCTTTGCCCACTGGTATATCCAGGATTGTATTGTGGCCTCAGAGAAAATGTCATAACTACACTTGAAAACTATTGTAGTCATTAGTCAGCACTGTCATCGGTAGAAATGATTGCTGCTTTCCCATAACCAATACCACTGTCACAGAGAGATTTGGACCCGGGATATTGTCAGGGCAAACCAGGTCAGTCTGGGTCCTTTCTCTGCGTGAGAGGGTCTACCTGGATGCAGATTGCTGGGGCCTCGGCCCTATCAGCGCCAGATTAAGGTCCACATGGGCCTGGAGTTGAAAATTATGAAGGGTATTGTGTGCCTTGGAAGGAGGTGTGACAAGTGCTGTGGTAGTGTGACTAGTGATGTGACCAGTTTGATGTGGGTGTGGTCTAAATAGGGGGGTCTTACCTGTGCCATGAGTGTGGCTATCACCGTGGAGGTCATAGCTAGTACTTCCCTTCAACCACTTAATAGTTAACTATAACAAGAAAATGTTTGTGACCACCATATAATACAGAGCATCAGTGACCACCATATCATACAGGGAGCATCACAGTGACCACCATATAATACAGAGAGCTGTATCAAAATGCAAAGAAGGTGGAAAGGGGAGCACTGATGGGGCAAAACAGAGCAGATGTAGAAAGATTAGAAAAGATGGGGCAATACAGAGCAGACAGGGAACTGTGGGCTCCTGGGTCACACTTATCGACACAGACACCACTTACTGACAGACACATTTACTGACACAGATTCCACTTACTGACTCAAACACACTGATACAGACACACACAACTTATTGACACACACACCACTGTCACAGACTTACTGACACATACATACTGACACAACTTACTGACAAACATTTATTGACACAGACACCATTTACTGACATACACCTCTTATGGACACAGGCATCACTTATTGGCACATACATATTTATTGACAGACAACCCTTACTGACAAAGATACAATTTACTGATACAAACACACAGGCACAAACAGCCCTTACTGTCAGATATCACTTACTGACACAGACACCCCTTCCACTTACTGACACAAATGCACTGATACAGTGCACAGTTAAAGGGAGATGTACTAAGCCTTGAAAAGTGATACATTTTATAATGATAAAGTACCAGCCAATCAGCTCCTAATTGTCATTTTTCAAACCCAGCCTGTGACATGGCAGTTAGGAGGTGATTGGCTGGTACTTAAACAGCATGAAATGTATTACTTTTTAAGACTTGGTACATCTCCCCCTTACTGACACAGACACACTTACTGACACAAACAGCCATTACTGACAGATACCATTTACTGACCGACACTAATTACTAACAGACACCCTTACTGACACAAACACACTTACATAAACAGACACTCCTTACTGACACAGACACCCCTTACTGACACAAACACTTACTGACACAAACACATTTACTGACACAAACACCCCTTACAGATACCACTTACTAACAAAGACATCCCTTACTGACAGAGTCCACTTACTGACAAACATAGTGACAGTCACACTTACAGACACTGACAATCTTCCTGACACATTGACACACACACTTTTTGACACAGATACACCTGACAGATGCCCTTACTGACACGGATACCCCTTACTGACACACACACACACACACACACACACACACACACACACGACAGACACCACTTACTGACACAGGTACCATTTACTCTAACATAGACACCACTTAATGATCGATACCTCTTACTACACACACACACTTAAAGATCGATGCTTCTTACTGATACAGACACCACTTAAATATGGGAGAGGAGACCCCCGAGCCTGGTGTGTGCTGCAACTCGCCAGGTTTTGCACGCCAGCACTGCTATGACATCCATGGAGGCAGGGGAAGATTGGGATGGATAACCAGCCAGGCAGATCTCTGAAGTAGCCCTAAATAGGGGGTGTAGTCTATGAGGGGGTGGGGTCTGATGGCATATCTAGTTGGATCTAATGGTATATAAAGGGACATGTGGAAGAGTGTTATGACATATAAGGGCATATGAAGGACTCTGAAGGCATATAAGGGGCATCTGGTTGGGATAATCACTTCTAAAAACGTACTAAAGGCAGGGTAGGGGGTTCCAAGCTGAGCGTTTTCCTTGTGACCCACATACCACCCCACTCCAATCTACTCCAAAACAGCAACTCTCAAAACCAATACTGGATCATACATATCAGTGCTTGGAGAGCAGTGACCGGCCTCCCCCTGTGCCTATCCAGAGCGGAGACCAGGAGCTTGGGGCTGTGGGCACCAGGCAAGCAGGAGCAGTAGGAGAGTCCGTCAGCGGGGGGAATATGTGGCAACTCGGGGTGTATTTTAGAAGGTACAATGCACCTTCTGCACACACCTAGTTACGGCCCTAATACATATTATTATTATTAGTTAACAATATTTGATGGAGTAACTTGCACCCTTTAGCTGCAGCTCAGTACCCACTTGCAAGAGCACCAAGTCCTCTACAACATATATGTAACACAAAGGTAAGTAGTCCCCAAGCGCTGCTAGAACTTCACAGGAAAATCCTATTAACGATGTCCTGTTCACTTCAATGCAAGATAGAGAACAGCAAGGAGAAAGATTATACAATAGCAAGCATCCTGTACTATGACCACTGTGAAAGGAACCTTTGGATTCACCCTGTCAGCATCTGGAGTCTTACCTCCGGTTCTGATCCCTGTGGCCTTCCTGTTAGCTGGCTGGTGTGTGTGGTGGATAGGAGCTGCGGCAGCGAGGTTCTCCGATGTGGCTGCCGGGTGTCTGGAGGCCGGGGTCTAGATCCTGGGGAGCGGAGCATGTCAGCCGGAGGTGTCTTTTTCCAAGTGTTCTGTTACTGGAGTGTGGCGTCTGGGAGGCTGAGGCATGAGGTAGTGGCTGTGTGCTGGTTCCACATATGTCCTCTGTGCAGGGAGCTGCCATGTTGAAAACCAATCCCAGTTCGCCTCCAGCCAATCCGATGCAGTCTTCCCTTATAAAAAGGGGTTTATGCTTAGTCATTGTGCCAGTGCTTCAAGTTACTTGCTGCTGTTAGGTGCTCAAGCTCTGTAGTCCCAGGTTAACCCCTGGTATCCTGGTTCTGTTGTGGCCACCCGGTGGTCAGTTCTGTTATTGCAGTCCTTTGCTCACAGTCCACCTGCTCTTGCGGTTTAACCGCTGGGTCCTCTATCTCGTAGAGGGTCTCCATTTGCTGACAGTGCTCACAGCGATCCTCTCCAACATCGTTCTTCAAGTCGTCTCTTCATTCAGTGTTCTTCAGCATCGTTCACAAATTACAAGTCATCTCTTCATTCGGTGTTCTTCAGCATCGTTTGTAAATCACAAGTCACTTCTTCATTCAGTATTCTTCAGCATCATTTACAAGTCACGAACATTTCGGGCCATATGCAATTGCGGTCGAATTGCCGCAAATGTCGAAAAACGGGGCATTTTCGACAAAAAAAAACCTGAGGAATTGGATTCGACAATGCAATACAGTACTTTTTGTCAAAAAACCTGCCGTTTCAGATTCGATTTTTTGCAATTCGACATTTTCAAAATTTGACATGTCTGCAATGGTAAAAATGCGGCTTTTCGACAAAAGTATATTCAATTGAAGAATGTCGATTCGACAACAGTGCTTTTCGACAGTCATTTCGTCAATTTCAGTCCGCCTCATTTTGCTGTCATGATCTAATACATTTTTTTAAAAACATGTTTTTTTTTGTGTGTTTTTTATTGCTAATAGCATATCTATTTATATTAGAAGGGATTATCTACTTGGTTTGTCTATTTAGAAGCCACAAGTATTATTTAATAGATTTTTTTAAAGAATATTATTATTTTTTTACTGACTAAAATAATATGGAGAGATCAGAGCATGTTTTTCAGTGGGAAGGGGTGGGAGTGGGTTAAAAATCCTGAAAAAAAAAAGTGTGGGGTCCCCCCTCCTAAGCATAACCAGCCTCGGGCTCTTTGAGCCGGTCCTGGTTGTAAAAATACGGGGGGGGGGGGGGGGGAATGACAGGGGTTCCCCCGTATTTTAACAACCAGCACCGGGCTCTGCGTCCGGTCCTGGTGCCAAAAATACGGGGGACACAAGACGTAGGGGTCCCCCGTATTATTAGCACCAGCACCGGGCTCCACTAGCTAGAGAGATAATGCCACAGCCGGGGGACACTTTTATACCGGTCCCTGCGACCGTGGCATTAAATACCCAACTAGTCACCCCTGGCCGGGGTACCCTGGAGGAGTGGGGACCCCTTAAATCAAGGGGTCCCCCCCTCCAGCCACCCAAGGGCCAGGGGTGAAGCCCGAGGCTGTCCCCCCATCCAAGGGCAGCGAATAGGAGGCTGATAGCCAAGTGTCAAAAAAAATATATTGTTTTTTGTAGCAGAACTACAAGTCCCAGCAAGCCTCCCCCGCAAGCTGGTACTTGGAGAACCACAAGTACCAGCTTGCAGGGGGAAAACGCGCCCGCTGGTACCTGTAGTTCTACTACAAAAAAATACCCAAATAAAAACAGTACACACACACCGTGACAGTATAACTTTATTACATACATGCACACAGACATATACACATACTTACCTATGTTGACACGAAGTTTCGGTCCCCTTCTCCACGTAGAATCCACGGGGTACCTGTAAATAAAATTATACTCACAACAATCCTGTGTAGATCGGTCCTCTTCAGGGTTTGTAATCCACGTACTTGGCAAAATAAAAAAACGCAAAACATGGACCACGCACTGAATGGGGTCCCATGTTTACACATGGGACCCCTTTCCCTGACTGCCGGGACCCCCCGTGACTGCTGTCAAAGAGGGTCCCTTCAGCCAATCAGGGAGCGGCACGTTGTGGCACTCTCCTGTTTGGCTGTGCGCGTCTGAGCTGTCAGGCGGCGCATAGCGCATAGACGCTCCATTATATTCAATGGTGGGAACTTTGCGGTCAGCGGTTGGCCGCGAGTCACCTCAACCGCTGACGCAAAGTTCCCACCATTGGATGCAATGAAGCGCCTATGTGCTACATTGTATCTCGAGTGCACCGCCTGACAGCTCAGGCGCGCACAGCCAATCGGGAGAGTGCCACGATGTGGCGCTCCCTGATTGGATGAAGGGACCCTCTTTGACAGCAGTCACGGGGGGTCTCGGCAGTCGGGGAAAGGGGTCCCATGTGTAAACATGGAACCCCTTTCAGTGCGTGGTCCGTGTTTTGCGTTTTTTTTATTTTGCCAAGTACGTGGATTACAAACAGAAGAGGACCGATCTACCCACGGATTGTTGTGAGTATAATTTTATTTACAGGTACCCCGTGGATTCTACGTGAAGAAGGGGACCGACACTTTGTGTCAACATAGGTAAGTATGTGTGTATGTAGGTGTGCATGTATGTAATAAAGTTGTACTGTCACGGTGTGTGTGTACTGTTTATATTTGGGTATTTTTTTTGTAGTAGAACTACAGGTACCACCGGGCCCGTTTTCACCCCGCATGCTGGTACTTGTGGTTCTCCAAGTACCAGCTTGCGGGGGAGGCTTGCTGGGACTTGTAGTTCTGCTACAAAAAACAATATATTTTTTTTTACACTTGGCTATCAGCCTCCCATCCGCTGCCCTTGGATGGGGGGACAGCCTCGGGCTTCACCCCTGGCCCTTGGGTGGCTGGAGGGGGGGACCCCTTGATTTAAGGGGTCCCCACTCCTCCAGGGTACCCCGGCCAGGGGTGACTAGTTGGGGATTTAATTCCACGGCCGCAGGGACTGGTATAAAAGTGTCCCCCGGCTGTGGCATTATCTATCTAGCTAGTGGAGCCCGCTGCTGGTGTTAATACGTCTTTTGTCCCCCGTATTTTTGGAACCAGGACCGGACGCAGAGCTCTGTGCTGGTTGTTAAAATACGGGGGATCCCCTTTAATTCCCCCCCCCCCCCCGTATTTTTACAACCAGGACCGGCTCAAAGAGCCAGAGGCTGGTTATGCTTAGGAGGGGGGACCCCACGCAATTTTTGTTCAGGGTTTTTTGAACACTTTTCTGCCGTCCATGAAGTCGAATCCAGGACGCACACTATTCGTCAATTGGTCCGTTTTTCGACAGCGGCACTGTCGAATCCGTTTCTTTATTGAATATGTCGAATTCGGGTCCCGGCGGCCAGGATTCGACTGTCGAATTGTGTTGAATCCAAAAACGGTCGAATTCCAGACGGAATTCGACCGCAATTGCATATACCCCTTCGTCTTTCAGAATTCATTCAGACTTATCTCCTAGTCGTCGTTTATGATTTAGGTCTCAGTAAAGCTGGATTAATCTTCCTTCAGTGTATCGTTCTCGTTCATTGGCCTCATTGCCTACCTCTCTACATCTTCGGACCTAAGTCTTCAATCCAAGAGTAAGAACTACATTCCTTCCTTTGCCGATAGCTGCTCCCTCAGTCAATTATCAGTCATCAGATCCCCAACTCAAGCCAAGCGTGACATACCCCTATTAAATAAGATGCATAAAGGTTTCCTTTCTCCTGTTGTTCTCACTTCTTAAACAACATATCAATGGTCTCTTAGGAATAACACTCACCTAGAGCAAGTTTCCTTATGTGCATTAAAAGGTATCTTTAATCCACAATGGACTTTTCATCCAAGCCAGGAAACCGGAAGTACTTCATCAAAGGGTATTTTATTTCATACATGAAAGAAGGTCCATAAAAATACACCATGAAAACAATAAATCAATTTTTAACCCCTGGTTTTGGCCAATATGGTTTGTTCCACTCTATACCTTAAGGTTCAAAAGAAAAACAGGGTTCAAGAACCCATCATTTTCACAGTCCTGCTCCCGGGAAAGTGGGTTCCTCCAGATGGAAACCTGAAATTCTTAGCTCAATAAGGTACAAAATACAAGTGGAAAAAAAATCTCAGGGGTTCTCAACACCAACGCATTTTGGAATGACTTCCTTCCTCAGGGTGTAGAGGCAACAAACCCTATTGGCCTTATATACCCCACAATATAGGTCATGTGACATCCCAACCAATCAGAATACTTTACATCTTTTATAAAACATATGCAAAAAGTATTTTGTGTATTTCAATATACTCACACCATCCATACAACCAAAATTTTAAATTTACAATTATTAAGCATATTTTATAAACAGAATCTCTTAAGTGGTTAAACCGAAAAGCAGAGCAGGAGTAACGGACACTACATTCAGTCCATAGTGTGCATCTGGGAAATGTGCATTCCATTGGACTCCATAATCCTTAATTTCCCATATTCTTTTTACCCATAAGGCACCACATTCCATAATGGTATGGTTAATTCATAGTTGTATTGGATACCACACGTACACTCCATAAATCGTCATCAGATTCTATTGCACGAATCTCGGATGCCCCGTTGTCACTTCCTGTTTCTGGAACGCAAACAGGAAGTGTCCATCCATCATTTGGAACGCATAAGATGCTTCCTTCCAAATCAGCTCCGCCAACTGATTACCATATGAAACATAGATAAAAACAAATCAGTTCATATCCTCAGATACAGTTATTTAAATAAATCTAATAGATTCACGTTTCACACACATTATAATGCATACTCCATATTAGCATATCCGGACATCTAGGCTCAATTTTTATGTCCTTCCAAATTTGCATAGTTATGCGCTAGCCTGGTGCCCAAAGGGGTGGTAGTCATGTGACCGCCGGTCGGCTGACCGACAGTCACATGACCTCCTCCGTGAGCCCGACGGCTCACTATCCCGATGGTCGGCATGCCGACCAACCGGGACTATTTCCACTCGTGGGTGTCCACGACACCCATAGAGTGGGAATAGAACCCGTGGCGACCGCAGGTCGCCACCGAGCCCGCAGCGTGGCGAGCGCAGCGTGGCGAGCGCAGCGAGCCCGCAAGGGGCTTGCTGCACTCGCCCCTCCCCGCCGGGATCCCGGCGTCGGTATGCTGCCGGGATCCCGGCGTCGGTAAGGTGACCGGCGGTCAGGAGACCGCCGGTCACCCGTACTACACCCGCCCAAAGCAGTCCCAGTCAACTGCAAGTTAAAATCATCATTAAACCAAAAAAAATATTCTGAAGGATAAGGGCAATCCCTTCAAGTATAAACTATATCTTATCCTTGGAGATATCGCTTCTTCTCTAGAAGGTTTCTGTGGCACATATAACCATTTCATGAGCTATAATAGTATATAACGAAGTCACGTTATATAGTAGTATATAACGAAGCACGGGTTGTGCCCTCCATGCTATGGTGCTCTAGAACTGGGCAGGGCCAGGCCAATACCATAGGGCGAGAAGAAAATGTGACAAGCAGCAGCGTAGATTAAAGTGGGGCTATTGCTACCTATCATATCACCGCACTGCAACAATAACAATGGCTCTACATTGTATTATTAATATGTCACACTTACCTTACCGTTATTACTTAGAGCACACAATAAAGTTATTTTAGTGTCCCACTGCATAAAATCACCATTGAACTGCATTTGCTGGCCAAGATAAATTATTATCATTATTAAGTTATTTATATAGCGCACACATATTTTGCAGCGCTTTACAGAGAATATTTGCCCATTCCTATCAGTCTCTGCCCCAGTGGAGAGTACAATTTATGTTCCCTACCACATGTACTGTACACGCACACACATACTAAGATTAATTTATGTCGGGTGCCAATTAACCTGTGGGTGGAAACCAGAGTACCCAGAGGAAACACACAATGGGAGAATATGCAAACTCCACACAGAACAATGGTGGGAATCAAACCCACAACCTCAGTGCTGTGAATAATTGGAGCCATCTATAATTTTTTTTAACAAATAAATGACCTTTAATAGGAGAGAACTTCACCCCTCTATAATATACTTTCAGATTATCTACACAAGTTCCATTCGATTACATGAGAACAATACCAATGGGGTTGGGGCTGTAATGCCGGCGGTTGGGATCCAGGAGGTCAGCATACTAATCCCAGGATCCTGCCTGCCAGAATTCCAACGGGGGGGGGGGGGGGGCGAGTGTAAGGGAACCCCTTGCGGGCTCGATGGCATGCTGCACTCATCACAGGTACTATTCCCACTCTATGGGACACCCACGAGTGGGAATAGTCCCTGTTAGTCGGCATGCCGACTGTCGGCATTGTCAGAATCTGGATTCTTACCACTGGGATCCCGACCACCGGCAAATGAACTACATCCGAAACCAAGCACATCCTACATTAAACAGCAACAATACCCTGGTCTTAAGAAAATCACCATAAAACTTGTGAAAGAAACACATAATATATGACTATGAAGTTAGCCCCATAGACCGTCCCAGCCCCCCCCCCCCCCTTAGCTAATATTGTTCTGCCACCTGCACCTTCCATTTATATTTATTTAAGTTGTGCCTCCCGTCCCCTCTTATATATTAAACTTATGCTTCTATATCATCTCAAATAATATATTGATGTGTGCTTTTATTAATTTATGCAACATGCCCCCTTACATATTTATGCTGTCACCTCTTCCAATTATATATATTTATTTACGCTGTTCCCCCATTCCCCCTCTTATTTTTAAGTTGTGCCTCCTGACCCCTGAATATTGAACTTGTGGCCTTGCTCCTCCATACATGTTTATTTCACTTATGCCTCCCTTATATATTTGTATAACTTGAGCTTCCTAACTTGCAGTTCTACTGTTACGTTTATTATGTGCTGCCCGGCTGCTCCAGAGTCCACACCAGACAGAAATGGTGAAGAGGCTTATGTGCTGCCAGTGCCACATCAGATGCTGGAGACGGAGCTTCATGCGAAGTTGGGGCGGGGTCTCAGATGGGTCCAGGGGCGGAGCCTCTGGTATAATCAGGGGCTGGGGGAAGTTTTTCCGGGCAGGGCCTGGGCTGGTTGGAACTTCAGCCAGCTGCTTCAGTGTGGAGCCTGGAGGTGATTGGGCAGCCGAGAGGTGAGCTGAGCTGCTGGTGATGACAGGATTTTTTTCCCTGTCATCACTGGTTGCATTGCAGGGGAGTCTGTGGGCCTATTTTCAATGAGGGCCCTGGAGCTGCAGCTCCATCCACCCCATTGTTAATCTGGCCCTGGGCTCTATTCACTATCAGGGTTATCTCTGTCTGACCCCATGTTATTTGATCCAGGTTACCTTTTAAAGTTGCTTTTCTCCTTCAGAAGCTGCATTCAGTCTTCCTCCGCATAGAAGCTCTTTCTGCGGGCAGGAATGGTCAATGACGGCAGCGCTGACAGGCAGTAGCTCTCTTCTGTGGAAGAGATTCTCCTTAAAGACAGCAGTGGCTTCTGATCAGCAGGGAAGAACAGTTGGCAGCAATATTCTTCTTCTAGGTTCACCCAGTGGGTACCATGGCAGCACTCTAGTCCGGTGTCAACACAGGAGCTGTGCTGTGCTGTGAGGGGTGCTGTGCTGAGAGAGCTACTGCGCTGTGATTGGAGAGTAGCAGAGAGGGAGAAAAGTAGACCTCCCAAAGAAAAGAAGAAGGAAGAACCTGCCATGGAAGAAAGAAGAGGAGGTGCCACTGGACAGGATGGGCCAGCGGCCGAGGCAAGAAGCTGAGTACTGGAGAGTGCTGCTGTGTTGGAAAGGAAAGGAAAAGAGCTAAACACTGCAGCCTCTCCCAGTACCATACATAGTAGGCGGCTTTGTCCACTTTCACTGCTTAACCCTTTCTAGACCAGGTTCATCAGGAACTAGGCCCATAGGTGCAGTCAGGACTGTGATACCAGAGACCCTGGCTTTTAGGCCCAGGTCACTGTCTAATTTTTTTGAAGTGGGGATATTGAAATATCAGAGGGAGGGTGGGAGGGGGGGGGTGGCCCTCTGGCCTTGGGCCTGTCTAAGTTAAAGCCCCCTGATATTTCCAATATCCCCACTTCAAAATTTCCACTTCGACCACTGTTTACTAGTCGGATATGTACAGGTTAATTGTTTATGGCCATCTGGGTTGTTTTCCTCCGCGTGGGTGGTCTTCCTTCGCATGTGTCTTACATGCTGGGTGCAATGAAAAGGTACATAGCCCACAAGATTTTGTCTCACTTGTGTGAAGTGATAGGCAAAGTCTTAATATACCCTGCTCAAAAAAATAAAGGGAACACTTAATCAACACAATGTAACTCAATCACACTTCTGTGAAATCAAACTGTCCACTTAGGAAGCAACACTGATTGACAATCAATTTCACATACTGTTGTGCATATGGAATAGACAACAGGTGGAAATTATAGGCAATTAGCAAGACACCCCCAATAAAGGAGTGGTTCTGCAGGTGGTGACCACAGACCATTTCTCAGCTCCTATGCTTTCTGGCTGATGTTTTGGTCACTTTTGAAAGCTGGCGGTGCTTTCACTCTAGTGGTAGCATGAGACGGAGTCTACAACCCACACAAGTGGCTCAGGTAGTGCAGCTCATCCAGGATGGCACATCAATGCGAGCTGTGGCAAGAAGGTTTGCTGTGTCTGTTAGCGTAGTGTCCAGAGCATGGAGGCGCTACCAGGAGACAGGCCAGTACATCAGGAGACGTGGAGGAGGCCGTAGGAGGGCAACAACCCAGCAGCAGGACCGCTACCTCCGCTTTTGTGCAAGGAGGAACAGGAGAAGCACTGCCAGAGCCCTGCAAAATGACCTCCAGCAAGCCACAAATGTGCATGTGTCTACTCAAACGATCAGAAACAGACTCCATGAGGGTGGTATGTGGGCCCAACGTCCACAGGTGGGGGTTGTGCTTACAGCCCAACACCGTGCAGGACGTTTGGCATTTGCCAGAGAACACCAAGATTGGCAAATTCGCCACTGGCGCCCTGTGCTCTTCACAGATGAAAGCAGGTTCTCACTGAGCACATGTGACAGACGTGAAAGAGTCTGGAGACGCCAAGGAGAACGTTCTGCTGCCTGCAACATCCTCCAGCATGACCGGTTTGGCAGTGGGTCAGTAATGGTGTGGGGTGGCATTTCTTTGGGGGGCCGCACAGCCCTCCATGTGCTTGCCAGAGGTAGCCTGACTGCCATTAGGTACCGAGATGAGATCCTCAGACCCCTTGTGAGACCATATGCTGGTGGTGCGGTTGGCCCTGGGTTTCTCCTAATGCAAGACAATGTGTCAGCAGTTCCTGCAAGACGAAGGCACTGATGCTATGGACTGGCCCGGCGGGTCCCCAGACCTGAATCCAATTGAGCACATCTGGGATCAGCCTGTAGTGTGTTTTTCCACTTTAATTTTGAGTGGGACTACAAATCCAGACCTCCATGGGTTAATAAATTTGATTCCCATTGATAATTTTGTGTGATTTTGTTGTCAGCACATTCAACTATGTAAAGAACAAAGTATTTAATAAGAATATTTCATTCATTCAGATCTAGGATGTGTTATTTTAGAGTTCCCTTTATTTTTTTGAGCAGTGTACTTCTTAAGAGACTTCCAACTTCACTATACTGTACTATACCGCAACCTGAAGACCACCCATACCTAATCTATGTTCTTTTTGCCTACGACTGTAGTTTTCCTAGTATTCTTTATCATGGTTTTAAAATGAAACCACAATTTGTAGCTGTTTTATAATGGCTATCACTTGTTATAAGTATTTTTTCCTTTTATCTCACAAGAATATACTGTATTTGTCAAAGACTGTGAATGATGTCAGTGACAGGCTGTGGACCCACTCTGCATTATGAGTGTCAACCGTAATCCTGAGCCTGCAGAACCAACTTGCTGAGTACTTCACCTTTAACAACCTCCTTTCCCAGAACTACCATCCCTCTCTGGTACTCAGCTGCTGCCAGGACTTTAACGCTAAGTAGTGCAGGCTCAAGATCACAGACACATATATTTAAAGGGAACAGGATATTTCAGAAAAACTGAATGGCATAAGGAACTAAAAGCCCTAGCTACATTTACTATTTGACTGGATGTCACTAAGAACTTTTCTAAATAGCACATATAATTTCAATGCAGAGATATGCTGGACGGATCTTTCAAATATCAGTGGTAATTTGCAGAGTAGCAAAATGCTGACAGGCAGGGCCTGTGCAAGGTTTCTCGGCACCCTAGGCAAAACTTAAGCCTACCCCCTCCTTATTCACGTTACGGTACAGTAGTGCCTCTAATTGATGTTACGTCACACAGTAGTCCCCCTTATTCATGTTACATCACACAGTAGTGCCCCTTATTCACGTTACACCACAGTAGAGCCCATTTACGTTAAACCACACAGTAGAGTCCATTCACGTCCTGCCACACAGTAGTACTCCTTATACACATTATGCCACACAGTAATAGTGCCCCTAATAACACAATATGCCATACAGTAATGCCCCCTATACATTATGTCACACAGTAATGCCCCCTATACATTATGCCACACAGTAATGCCACTTACACATTATGACACACACAGTTATGCCCCTTATAACATTATGCCACACAATAGTAATGCCCCTTACACATTATACCACATTATGATTGGCTGCCGGACTATGAGCTCCGATTGGCTCGCGGATGGCTCCAGATTCAAAATGATGGTGTCGTCTCTTACATGGCTGTGTGCACTGGCCAGTGCACCACCTACTGTATAAACAACTGTATAAACTGCGTAAAACAAAAATGTGTGCCTGTGTACTGGAGCAAAAATGCAAATATGTATATATATCTCCAACCTTTTATAATACAGTATATCCATTTCATGAAATGTGAGTTCCTATTACAGATGGGTCCATGGTTATCTTGACTAGTTTGCTGTGCCTAGGCACAACATGGTTTATTAACATAAACCCTTCATCTATTTTTCTCAGCTGCAATACAATACAGAGAACAGTACAGCAGGGGATTAAGTACTTACTGCAGGGGATTAAGTCCGACTGCCCAGTCTCAGTTAATCCTATTAAAGGTCAAGATAAACATGGACCCATCTGTATATTTCTTTCCTTAATTACAGTTGTAAATGCTAGTTACACCCCTTCGTGTACTGTATGTATACATTTATTGATTTTGTGTCCCGCATCCCCTTTCCTGTTTATAAAAATGTTTTAAAAAAAAGTATGTGTGTGTGTGTGTGTGTGTGTGTGTGTATATATATATATATATATATATATGTTACATGTCTACATGGATAGTGAAACTGGGTTCCGGTATGAATGGTCGACCATGTTATGGTCGACAGTCATTAGGTTGACCACTATTGGTCGACATTGACATGGTCGACATGGACACATGGTCGACACATGAAAAGGTCGACATGAGTTTTTAAACTTTTTTTTGTATTGTTTTTTGTGGAAAGTGACTGGGAACCCCAATTAGTGCACCGCGTTCGCTCGCCATGCTTCGGGCATGGTGCCTTCGCTTCGCTCGGCACAGATTACCGTTCCAATCGTAGTCCACGTGGATCGTAAAGTATGGAAAAGTTCCCCAAAATAATTTTTTTTTTAAAACTCATGCCGACCTTTTCACGTGTCGACCTTTCATGTGTCGACCATTTTCATGTGTCGACCATGTGTTCCATGTCGACCATGTCAATGTCGACCAATAGTGGTCGACCTAATGACTGTCGACTATAACATGGTCGACCATGTGAACGGATACCGTGAAACTGATAGCCCAGGGTTCCCACATTCTGATCTTGAGTATATGTGTATATATATATATATATATATATATATATATATATATATATGACAAGAATTACTCTCCCACTGCGCTATTTCAAATAAAACACTAAAATTAATTAATTATATGGCTGCCTGTATCCTCTAAGTTCCCTGTTAGGAGGAACTAAATGTGTGAAAATATGAAACGAAATAGAGGAGATGGCGCCAAGGGAGTTATATCAACGCCCTACCTAAAAACGGACCCTTACAGTACTCTCCGGATAAATTACGTCAGATAACAAATACTAACATAAAAAATTATTAAAACAACATATAAACCCGACACAAATGTTCATAAGTATACAGAGTTGATACATTTACATTTGTCGCACAATTTGAACAATCAGTTTGTAGTGATGAGGAAAAAGCGTAGATATATCACTACGATTTCCTCCTTCTCCTTATTGTAGATTCGGAGGTAACATCAGATAATAGATAGATAAATAACCCAACGCGTTTCGTCTTGTTCCAAGACTTCATCAGGGGTAAAATCTCTTCATTTCAGAACATATTGTCAGCACATAAAAGGTCATTCAAAGATGTATGAACAACGTTTCAATATTTCAATGGGACTTGATTGATACAACGAGGACCATACCTCATATATCATCAGCTTGAGTCTGACATTCAGATATTCGAATATGGGGAAGATTCATATGTGTATAGAATCTAACTGGTTCACAAGCATAAGGAACCTCATCGGTCAGCAGCTTGAACCTGACACTCAGAGACTCAGGAGTGAAGGCAATTCAAATGGGTATAATGTCTAACCAATTTAGAACACGTGGTAGACCCTCCAGTAGTGCAGTGCTGACAGCCAAGTCTCTGTATAATGAGCTATATATATACAATGCTCAAAAAAATTAAGGGAACACTTAAACAACACATCCTAGATCTGAATGAATGAAATATTCTTATTAAATACTTTGTTCTTTACATAGTTGAATGTGCTGACAACAAAATCACACAAAAATTATCAATGGAAATCAAATTTATTAACCCATGGAGGTCTGGATTTGGAGTCACACTCAAAATTAAAGTGGAAAAACACACTACAGGCCGATCCAACTTTGATGTAATGTCCTTAAAACAAGTCAAAATGAGGCTCAGTAGTGTGTGTGGCATCCACGTGCCTGTATGACCTCCCTACAATGCCTGGGCATGCTCCTGATGAGGTGGCGGATGGTCTCCTGAGGGATCTCCTCCCAGACCTGGACTAAAGCATCCGCCAACTACTGGACAGTCTGTGGTGGATGGAGCGAGACATGATGTCCCAGATGTGCTCAATTGGATTCAGGTCTGGGGAACGGGCGGGCCAGTCCATAGCATCAATGCCTTCGTCTTGACAAAGGGGCTACGGGCCCCAAAACGTTGCCACTGTGTTAATTTCCTAAATACACATTTTGATGATTGCAAGACCTGGAGTGACACCATTTATTTCCCGAACGTCTGTATACATTGATATGGAGGGCACACAGGCAAATTGAAACCGTAGGACCAGGAGTGCCGGGTAATACTGCTACTATATATATATATATATATATATATATATATGTATTTAATTTTTTTTTTTTCACATACTTTTGTTTGGCTTACCTCGGCTGGGACTGTATATCATACAGTATATGTGTGGATCCATGGCAGCACTCCTCTCTGTAGACTGAGCATGCAGGGGCAGCAGATGGGGCCAGCCGGGGTCAGTCAAATACAAGTGAGCCAGGAGCAGACAGGCGGCCAGCAGCTGGTGGCAAACGGTGACACCTATGGGAGCATGGAAGGCTGGGGGGCAGCAATCTGACCTCCCAACCTACGGCTGCAAGAGGAGGAGGGACTGGACGATGCTGCTGCTGCCTGCGCGGACTTTAGGACACAGCAGCATCGCGCTGCTGTTCCTGCTTGTTGCGCTGCTGGTCCGTCAGCAGAGGAGGTGCGGCAGACGCAGCTCACTTTGGGGGGCGGGGTGAGGGTGACTGATAGTGGTGGCTGCGGCTGTCTAGACCCGCACTGCGGCCGCTGCTAGCCAGCCCAGCGCAACATAGGTTTTGGTAAAATTAATTCAGTTGGAGCATGCCGCAGAATGTAATGGATGACAGATCTGCACCTCCAAGAAGCTTGGTTTCGTAGCCAGTCACCCATAGGTTGAGATTGTCACACACTGAGGTGTGTGGCACCCCGTTACCGGGCTTAGGGCCTTATTCAGCATAGGACGTAGATGTGCAAAAATCGGGCATCTACATTACACTGACATGTGGGGGGGACGTCCAGCACAGGGCAAGTCTGCCCCGCATGCCGAATCCAGCCCCCCGCACACATGCGAAAGCATCGCACAGCAGAGATGCTTTTTGTTTAGGGTAGCCCTCTGCTTACGTAGCCTATCTGCTAAGGCAGACGGCTACCTGACATGTTTCGGGTCGCAGCGGTTACGTGTGATGTCATGAAGCTACCTTGGCCTTCCCTGCAAATGGTCAGGACACGCCTGCATTGTCCAGATCGCGACCCCCCAACTCAGCCACAATGCACCTTTAATGCTGTCACGACGCGTTTGCAGTGTTACAGTGTGTGCACGTGCAGTACATCTTCTGCGCATGTGCATACTGCACTGGGCATCAGCATGCGAACGCTGCGGCAGCAGCGTTTCATGCTGAATTAGGCCCTTAGGTCTGTAACTTTGCGTTCATCCATGTCCCCATGTCTGTAAATGTATCTGGCGCTCTACTCCTGGCAGTTCCTGCTGTTCTGTATTATGGATGCCTCCATCTTGGACTTTATCACATGATCTGTTCTGTCTATCCAGCTCCCAGCAACTCCGGTCACATGTTTCACCTAGTTTATGAGTGCTTACAGCGCCCTATTAAAAACCGGTACTGCTGACAGTACATTGCCAGTACAACATCTATTTCAGAGGTTCAGTATCTGCTTCAGATTTGCTTCACAGCATCCTGCCTCAGTGTATAACAGCAAGCATGCTTCAGTATTTGCTTTACAACAATGTGTCTCGGTGTGTTCCAGCACACCTGCTTCAGTATTACTTCACAGCATTCAGCTACAGAGTAATCCAGCACACCTGCTTCAATATTGCTTCACGGCATTCAGCTACAGAGTATCCCAGCACACCTGCTTCAATATTGCTTCACAGCATTCAGCTGCAGAGTAATCCAGCACACCTTCTTCAGTATTGCTTCACAGCATTTAGCGCTAGAGTAATCCAACACCCCTGCTTCAGTGTTTCTTCATATCATATATATCACTGCAGCTTGCTTCATTAGTGCTCCCGCACCCAGTCCCAGTGTTTTCTTCAACCTGCTTCAGTTGTGCCAGTTCCAGTATATTCTTGCAATCTGCTTCAGACGTCCTCTGGCACTCAGTTCCAGTGTCTCCGCAACCTGCTTCACTTGTACTCCTGGCACTCAATTCCAGTGTATTACAGTCTGCTCCACAATATCCTACAGTACATACTGCTACAGCCACAGACTATACTATTATACTATACTATACTATACTATACTATACTGCTAGCCTGCACCTGTTCTTAATATCTGTCCTACCCATTCTGCAACATAGTCTTTTGCTACTTTTAGTGGTCTGCATGACAAATAGTCTAATTAGTTCATACAGCTTCACTCACACTCCAGCAAATACAGCTAGACCAAGGGACTCTCACCCGAATTAATGAACTGCTAATGCCATAACATAAATGCCAAAGCTAGCCCTACTAGGTAGCAGCTGACAGTGCACAAATGATCCCCCAACAAGATCAGACAAAGACCTAGTTAAAGACAGGCCAGCGGTATATTGGATGGACAACAAAAGCTCTATGTAGGGCTCCAGACGCCCCTGCAAAATGAAGGACTTAACTAAAACTTCTACTCAACTGTGTTGCTCTTCTGAGCCACAGCATCATGAAGGCTTCATGATGGAGACCCAGACCAGGAACTTGGAGCAAAATACAAGGCTGGGGTAATCTGCAGAGAGCCCTCCCCAGTGCAGGGTGGCTGCAGCCCCCCAGGGTTAAAATTTGTGGGTGGCTAAGCCAGACAGCACCCCCTCAAGCATTACCCCTGCAATAATACAAGCCAAAAGGATGGGACACAGTAAAGATGTCCAGAAAAGAGGCCTGGTGTGTAAGGAATGATCAGAACACCACTGCTGACCCTTACAAGGATGATCAGAAACAAACCAGCAAGAATACAGGCAGCAGCATGTTCTCTTAGTCTTTCCCACATAAAAATGCTGTAAATGATGAAAGTGCAGTCTATGTTTTAGCCACTTTAGCTGAGGATGCTGAAATGAATCTCATCTGAAATATAATTGCAGGTAGTGCAAGAAATGCCTCTGAGGGACCTACTCATTATCCCTTAATGTCTACAAAAGTAGGTGAAAAAATGAATATTTTCACCTACTTTTGTGGAAACTAAATAATGGAGCAATTCATTCTAAAGATAACGAAGGAGGTGTTGGGTACAAAATCCCAGCAGATGGGATCCCGGCGGTCAGAATACCGACAGCGGCATCACGAATCGCAGTAAGTATTTTAACCCTAACCACCCCTCCCGCAGCCTAACCCTAACCTTCCTCCAACTCATACAGCCTATCCCTAACACCAGCCCCCCTCTACACCTGCATCTTAACCTTAACCCTCCCCCTGACCCCTATTACCTTATCGGGATTATGACCATCTGGGTCCCACTGTCTGTATTCTGACTGTTGGGATACTGACTGCCAGGAACTATACTGCATCCATGAAGGAGATTTTGCAGATATCTCCTGCTTACCTTTCAATCCCGATGTGTCACACTATCCTCATACATGTATGGGGACCTAAACCCATCAAATGCCTAAAATACAAAGTTTTCAGAACATTGACTTCAGGAATGATTACATGTCCATATGGTAACAGATCCCAACCCCCAGCTACTTCCTATGGAAGCAGTTCTGGGTTGTAAAAAGATATCCTATCACTGCAAAACATTGTTAATTAAAATCTATAGAAATAAATTTATGTCCACCGCTGTGCCTTAACCATAGCATGTCAAAGGTTTTCTTGCTCATAATCATGCACGCCAAGCCTACGACTCCAGACTTCAAGCACAGCAACTCTCTCTGAAAGATGCCACAAATGTGAATTACCAGTAACATCTGTGACTATAGTAATCGTTGAAGAGCAACAGAATGAACTCTCTGCACCTGCGTAATGTAATTGCAGTGAGAACAGCAAAGACTGTAGTTGGTATATGACAATGAATGTGTGTTGTGAATATCCTGATGCTTTTGCTACATGTGAATTTAGCCCGGTGAATGTTTTATTGATCTAGCCCTCTTAAAATTTCAAGGATCTAGCTGGGGACAGGCTGTCCTACTTCTACTAGGACGTCCCTAATGCACTATTTTTCTTCAAGTCAGCTATATTGTATTACTACCTACTACAGGGGTGGGGAACCTCAGGCCCGCGGGCCGTATAAGGCCCGCAGAGCCACTTGATCAGGCCCGGCCAGGCTCACCTAACCGTGGAGATGTCGGGCGCCCGCTGAGATTTTGTTACTAGCGGGCGCCCGGCTTCTTGGCTTCTTCCCCTCAGCAGCAGCCGGAGGCAGGAGCTCACTCCTGAGTCTCTCCCATAGTGGTGAGTATTGTGTTTTTTTTCTTTTAATGTGTGTGTGTAAGCGGCGCTACTAGAGGTCATATCTAATGGGTGCATAACAAGTGACTGGGGGCATATCTACTGGTGCAAAACAACTGACTGGGGGTATATCTACTTGGGGCATAGCTACTGACTTGGGGCATAACTACTGGGGGCAGGCCAATTTTTAAGTTGATAATTTTTGTATGGCCCCCGAAGGATTTTATAAATATCAAAATGGCCCTTGGTAGAAAAAAGGTTCCCCACTCCTGGCCTACTACAATGATGCATTAAGCCATCGATGGTATGAGAACTTGTTACCAACCAAATATAAAACCCATAAATGAAAAATAACTAGATATAATGACACCAAACACAGGTAATGGGATTACAGTAATAAAGGTCACAGTTTTTTATTTAAATTTGATAAAGATTAGTTTAAAGGTGGCCCAAGAAGCATTACAAAACTCAGCTCTAGCCAAGTTGCAATTCACTAACAATGGGGGCAGTTTCACATACTACCCAACATAAATCTCAGGGGGTCATTCAGAGTTGATCGCAGCAGCAAATTTGTTAGCAGTTGGGCAAAACCATGTGCACTGCAGGTGGGGCAGATGTAACATGTGCAGAGAGAGTTAGATTTGGGTGGGTTATTTTGTCTCTGCAGGGTAAATACTGGCTGCTTTAATTTTACACTGCAATTTAGATTTCAGTTTGAACACACCCACCCAAATCTAACTCTCTCTGCACATGTTACATCTGCCCCCCCCCCCCCCCTGCAGTGCACATCAGTGACTTGCGGTGGGGTGAGGCAGGTGAGGCAGAGCCTTATCTGTCATACTAACGTTTGTGCCAGAGGTTTGACTGTATAAAGTATACGAAAAATACAAAGAATATGTTTGAAATATCTTCTTTGCATTATTCGAATAATTTTTATAGCCAAAACGCTGGAGTAAAAAGTCTATGGCAGGGGAGGCAGTGCCTCACCTGGCTAACTTTTCCACACATCTCTGATCAAAACTCACAAAATTTCCAGGAGTTTATACTGCTACACCTGTGTATAATGCCCAGATGTACGTTTTAGCTCATATACTGCATGTAAATCTAGCTCTCAGTGCCTCCTGAGCTATTTAGCTCACCGCTCGTCCCTGGTGCACATGGTTTTGCCCAACTGCTAATAAATTTTCTGCTGCGATCAACTCTGAATTAGGCCTTCAGTTCCTGGACCTCTCTCTAATACCGCTTTCAGATCACAAATGCCGGATGCCACCCGGTAAGAGAAACGTGTCATTACCGGGTGGGAACCGGCATTTGCTCTGTTTTGGTGGCTTTCCGACCTGGCAATATACCGGGTCGGTTGCCATAGCAGCGGGGGGGGCGCAGCAGGGGCGGGGGTAGAGGCAGCGCTGGGAGATAAGCTCATCTCCTGCACAGCCTCTCCCTATGCTGTGAATGGGAGCCGTGTCGCATCGACACGGCGCCCATTCACACTGCGCCTGACCCGGTATTCAACCCGGTAATAACCCTTCTTTTTTACCGGGTTGACTTACCGCACACTGACCCGGGTTATATGTGTGATGTGAAAGGGGTATAATGTATGATTGCCATCACCAGTGTTGAAACATCTTTCTTATCAATTAACTAGTTCACCCCAAGTGAAGGCAATCATAAATTAAGAGGGAAGTCTTGGAACAGAGGATTTTGTCCCTCCTGAAATGGGTCATGTTGGAGGTCATACGAGTTGATGCAAGTTTGTACCAGCACTAAAACTTGCACTATTACATTTAGGCCCTCATTCCGAGTTGTTAGCTCGCTAGCTGCTTTTAGCAGCATTGCAAACGCTAAGCCGCCGCCCCCTGGGAGTGTATCTTAGCTTACCAGAATAGCGAACGAAAGGTTAGCAGAATTGCTACTAAATAATTCCTTGCAGTTTCTGAGTAGCTCCAGACCTACTCCTAGATTGCGATCAGCTCGGTCAGTTTAGTTCCTGGTTTGACGTCACAATCACGCCCTGCGTTCGGCCAGCCACTCCCCCGTTTCTTCAGCCACTCCTGCGTTTTTACCTGGCACGCCTGCATTTTTTAGCACACTCCCTGAAAACGCCATGTTGCCGCCCAGAAACACCCACTTCCTGTCAATCACACTACGATCACTCGAGCGTTGAAAAAACGTCGCTCGAGCTTGTGTAAATCTACTAAGTTTTGTGTTAATTAACTAAGCGCAAGCGCGCTGGGTACCATGCGCATGCGCATTTTCTACCTAATCGCTTCATTGCGAAAAACGGCAACAAGCGAACAACTCGGAATGACCACCTTAGTCCAAAGCCTGCTGAACTCTTTTCTAGCAGCACAATCATTTTTCCTTTTCTTTTCTCTTTTGAAATAGTACTAGTGCGCAGGATCCGGTCTCTAGGTCGACATTATGTAGGTCGACCACTATTGGTCGTCAGTAACTAGGTCGACAGGGTTTCTAGGTCGACAGGGTCTCTAGGTCGACATGTTCTAGGTCGACAGGTCAAAAGGTCGACATGAGTTTTTCACAATTTTTTCTTTTTTTTTACCTTTTCATACTTAACAATCCACGTGGACTACGATTGGAACGGTAGCGAGCCATGCGAGGGGACACGGTACACTAATTGGGGTTCCCGGTCACTCGAAGAAGAACGACACCAAGAAAACATAACAAACTCATGTCGACCTTTTGACCTGTCGACCTAGACCCTGTCGACCTAGTTACTGTCGACCAATAGTGGTCAACCTAGACACTGTCGACCTAGTTACTATCTACCTTCCATACCACACCCCTAGTGCACAACTGGTCCGCTGTCTCTCCTCTCCCCCCACATTGTCTCAAAACAAATCTCAGCGGACTACGAATGTGCTTTGTTGTGGTGCGGAGTGCAAAATGCCTTTAACCATTGGAGCCCCAGGGCACAGGTAGGTGCCTCAGCAAAACAAATTGACGGTCCCTTAGTCAATTCAGCCTAGTCAGCCTTATGAATAATATGGCCCTGTCCAACATTGTAATTAGTATTCCCATTTAACATTGTGGGCCAGATGCATCATCGCTTGGAAAGTGATAAAACGGAAAGTGAAACAGTACCAGCCAATCAGCTCCTAACTGTGATTATTCAAACACAGCCTGTGACATGGCAGTTAGGATCTGATTGGCTGGTACTTTTTCACTCTCCATTTTATCACTTCGATGATGCATCTAGCCATCTAAGTCTTGGGTCCCTCCCAGGGCCGCAATCAAGGGGGTACTGTGGGGACAACTGTCCCGGGCCCAGCTAGCCTGACAGAGAGGGAAGGGCCCGGGCCGCTCATACCAGCCGCCGCCACTGCCCTGCTGCTCCTGTTCGCCCGCCACTCGCCTCCCGCGATGCAGCCAGTGCAGCAGACAGTATTCCATGTTGAATACTATTTAAAATTTTCCCTCCCAAAATGGCCACTGCCTCAGAGAAGACAGTTATTAAAGATGCTAGAGGAGACAGTGGCCATTTTGGGAGGGTCATTTTCAATAGTTTGAAGGGGGCAGCTATGAATAGAGGCCCCCACCTGGACTTTAGACCCATTGAGGCCGGGATCTCCTGACAACGAGCAGAGCCCCTGACCATGAGCAGGTACTCTGGCATAGAGAATTAAAACTGTATGGGCCTAATATGGTGGCGGGCATAACTGTGGGGCATAATATAGTGTCAGGAAAATTACTGTGGGGGCTTAATATGGTGCCAGAGGCATTACTGTGGGGCTTAATATGGTGAATTGGGCATTACTTTGTGGGGCATATAAGGTGCTGCTCAGAGTATATGAACATGATTTATATATATATATATATATATATATATATATACTACTGTACGTACGTATATGTATATATGTGTCCACACTCATATGAACTTCAAGTAGACATCAGTTTGGTGCTCCATTTAAAATCATTGCAGATCAAAATGTAGAGGTTTCCAAATGGGCACTCACATTAAACAAGAATTGATTGTAGCAGAAAAAATCTTGTTTTATTACTTACAAATCATATTCAAAGTGCATATGTGCATAGGAGTCAACGTGACGTTTCGGTCTCCAAGGACCTTCATCAGGACCAGCATAAGTGCATCATTTCACAAAGACCGCCAGAGAGCAGTTTGTGAAAGTATCCCTTTGTGAAAGGATGCATGGATGCACTGCTGCTGGTTCTGATGAAGGTCCTTGGAGGATCGAAACATCACGTTTTTCTGCTACAATCGATGCTTATTTAATGTGAGTGTCCATATGAAAACCGAGAGAGAGATAATTTTTTTAATTATTTTTTTTGGGGGTGCCTATTTTGTCAGTCCTGGGCCCCACAATTTCTGATGGCAGCCCTGGTCCTACCACTTAGTTTTGTATTATGCTTAATACAATTATTACACAGATAGTTTATGATTCTGCTCTAGCATTGCTATTAATTCATATCTGGCAGACAGGACCCATAGAAAGTAGAGATGAGCGGGTTCGGTTTCTCTGAATCCGAACCCGCACGAACTTCATGTTTTTTTTTCACGGGTCCGAGCGACTCGGATCTTCCCGCCTTGCTCGGTTAACCCGAGCGCGCCCGAACGTCATCATGACGCTGTCGGATTCTCGCGAGACTCGGATTCTATATAAGGAGCCGCGCGTCGCCGCCATTTTCACACGTGCATTGAGATTGATAGGGAGAGGACGTGGCTGGCGTCCTCTCCATTTAGATTAGGAGAGAGAGAGAGAGATTGACCTGAGGCTGATACTGTAGAAGAGAGTGCAGAGTTTAGTGACTGACCACAGTGACCACCAGCAGTGCAGTTGTTTTATTTAATATATCCGTTCTCTGCCTGAAAAAAACGGTACACACAGTGACTCAGTCACATACCATATCTGTGTGCACTACTCAGCCCAGTGTGCTGCATGCCTGCATCATCTATGTATATATTATATATCTGACTGTGCTCAGCTCACACAGCTTATAATTGTGGGGGAGACTGGGGAGCACTGCAGTGCCAGTTATAGGTTATAGCAGGAGCCAGGAGTACAAGACAGTCACATACCATATCTGTGTGCACTGCTCAGCCCAGTGTGCTGCATCATCTATGTATATATTATATATCTGACTGTGCTCAGCTCACACAGCTTATAATTGTGGGGGAGACTGGGGAGCACTGCAGTGCCAGTTATAGGTTATAGCAGGAGCCAGGAGTACATATTATATTAAAATTAAACAGTGCACACTTTTGCTGCAGGAGTGCCACTGCCAGTGTGACTGACCAGTGACCTGACCACACTGACCACCAGTATAGTTAGTAGTATACTATATTGTGATTGCCTGAAAAAGTTAAACACTCGTCGTGTGACTTCACTTGTGTGGTGTTTTTTTTTTAATTCTATAAAAAACTCATTCTGCTGACAGACAGTGTCCAGCAGGTCCGTCATTATATAATATATATACCTGTCCGGCTGCAGTAGTGATATATATATATTTTTTATATCATTATTTATCATCCAGTCGCAGCAGACACAGTACGGTAGTTCACGGCTGTAGCTACCTCTGTGTCGGCACTCGGCAGTCCATCCATAATTGTATACCACCTACCCGTGGTTTTTTTTTCATTCTTCTTTATACATACATACTACTACATCTCTTTATCAACCAGTCTATATTAGCAGCAGACACAGTACAGTACGGTAGTTCACGGCTGTGGCTACCTCTGTGTCGGCACTCGGCAGTCCGTCCATAATTGTATACCACCTAACCGTGGTTTTTTTTTCTTTCTTCTTTATACATACATACTACGACATCTCTTTATCAACCAGTCTATATTAGCAGCAGACACAGTACAGTACGGTAGTTCACGGCTGTGGCTACCTCTGTGTCGGCACTCGGCAGTCCGTCCATAATTGTATACCACCTAACCGTGGTTTTTTTTTCTTTCTTCTTCATACATACATACTACGACATCTCTTTATCAACCAGTCTATATTAGCAGCAGACACAGTACAGTACGGTAGTTCACGGCTGTGGCTACCTCTGTGTCGGCACTCGGCAGTCCGTCCATAATTGTATACCACCTAACCGTGGTTTTTTTTTCTTTCTTCTTTATACATACATACTACGACATCTCTTTATCAACCAGTCTATATTAGCAGCAGACACAGTACAGTACGGTAGTTCATGGCTGTGGCTACCTCTGTGTCGGCACTCGGCAGTCCGTCCATAATTGTATACCACCTAACCGTGGTTTTTTTTTCTTTCTTCTTCATACATACATACTATGACATCTCTTTATCAACCAGTCTATATTAGCAGCAGACACAGTACAGTACGGTAGTTCACGGCTGTGGCTACCTCTGTGTCGGCACTCGGCAGTCCGTCCATAATTGTATACCACCTACCCGTGTTTTTTTTTTCTTTCTTCTTTATACATACATACTACTACATCTCTTTATCAACCAGTCTATATTAGCAGCAGACACAGTACAGTACGGTAGTTCACGGCTGTGGCTACCTCTGTGTCGGCACTCGGCAGTCCGTCCATAATTGTATACCACCTACCCGTGGTTTTTTTTTCTTTCTTCTTCATACATACATACTACGACATCTCTTTATCAACCAGTCTATATTAGCAGCAGACACAGTACAGTACGGTAGTTCACGGCTGTGGCTACCTCTGTGTTGGCACTCGGCAGTCCGTCCATAATTGTATACCACCTAACCGTGGTTTTTTTTTCTTTCTTCTTCATACATACATACTACGACATCTCTTTATCAACCAGTCTATATTAGCAGCAGACACAGTACGGTAGTTCACGGCTGTAGCTACCCCTGTGTCGGCACTCGGCAGTCCGTCCATAATTGTATACTAGTATCCATCCATCTCCATTGTTTACCTGAGGTGCCTTTTAGTTGTGCCTATTAAAATATGGAGAACAAAAATGTTGAGGTTCCAAAATTAGGGAAAGATCAAGATCCACTTCCACCTCGTGCTGAAGCTGCTGCCACTAGTCATGGCCGAGACGATGAAATGCCAGTAACGTCGTCTGCCAAGGCCGATGCCCAATGTCATAGTACAGAGCATGTCAAATCCAAAACACCAAATATCAGTAAAAAAAGGACTCCAAAACCTAAAATAAAATTGTCGGAGGAGAAGCGTAAACTTGCCAATATGCCATTTACCACACGGAGTGGCAAGGAACGGCTGAGGCCCTGGCCTATGTTCATGGCTAGTGGTTCAGCTTCACATGAGGATGGAGGCACTCAGCCTCTCGCTAGAAAAATGAAAAGACTCAAGCTGGCAAAAGCAGTAGCACCGCAAAGAACTGTGCGTTCTTCGAAATCCCAAATCCACAAGGAGAGTCCAATTGTGTCGGTTGCGATGCCTGACCTTCCCAACACTGGACGTGAAGAGCATGCGCCTTCCACCATTTGCACGCCCCCTGCAAGTGCTGGAAGGAGCACCCGCAGTCCAGTTCCTGATAGTCAGATTGAAGATGTCAGTGTTGAAGTACACCAGGATGAGGAGGATATGGGTGTTGCTGGCGCTGGGGAGGAAATTGACCAGGAGGATTCTGATGGTGAGGTGGTTTGTTTAAGTCAGGCACCCGGGGAGACACCTGTTGTCCGTGGGAGGAATATGGCCGTTGACATGCCTGGTGAAAATACCAAAAAAATCAGCTCTTCGGTGTGGAACTATTTCAACAGAAATGCGGACAACAGGTGTCAAGCCGTGTGTTCCCTTTGTCAAGCTGTAATAAGTAGGGGTAAGGACGTTAACCACCTCGGAACATCCTCCCTTATACGTCACCTGCAGCGCATTCATAATAAGTCAGTGACAAGTTCAAAAACTTTGGGTGACAGCGGAAGCAGTCCACTGACCAGTAAATCCCTTCCTCTTGTAACCAAGCTCATGCAAACCACCCCACCAACTCCCTCAGTGTCAATTTCCTCCTTCCCCAGGAATGCCAATAGTCCTGCAGGCAATGTCACTGGCAATTCTGACGAGTCCTCTCCTGCCTGGGATTCCTCCGATGCATCCTTGCGTGTAACGCCTACTGCTGCTGGCGCTGCTGTTGTTGCTGCTGGGAGTCGATGGTCATCCCAGAGGGGAAGTCGTAAGCCCACTTGTACTACTTCCAGTAAGCAATTGACTGTTCAACAGTCCTTTGCGAGGAAGATGAAATATCACAGCAGTCATCCTGCTGCAAAGCGGATAACTGAGGCCTTGACAACTATGTTGGTGTTAGACGTGCGTCCGGTATCCGCCGTTAGTTCACAGGGAACTAGACAATTTATTGAGGCAGTGTGCCCCCGTTACCAAATACCATCTAGGTTCCACTTCTCTAGGCAGGCGATACCGAGAATGTACACGGACGTCAGAAAAAGACTCACCAGTGTCCTAAAAAATGCAGTTGTACCCAATGTCCACTTAACCACGGACATGTGGACAAGTGGAGCAGGGCAGGGTCAGGACTATATGACTGTGACAGCCCACTGGGTAGATGTATGGACTCCCGCCGCAAGAACAGCAGCGGCGGCACCAGTAGCAGCATCTCGCAAACGCCAACTCTTTCCTAGGCAGGCTACGCTTTGTATCACCGGTTTCCAGAATACGCACACAGCTGAAAACCTCTTACGGCAACTGAGGAAGATCATCGCGGAATGGCTTACCCCAGTTGGACTCTCCTGTGGATTTGTGGCATCGGACAACGCCAGCAATATTGTGTGTGCATTAAATATGGGCAAATTCCAGCACGTCCCATGTTTTGCACATACCTTGAATTTGGTGGTGCAGAATTATTTAAAAAACGACAGGGGCGTGCAAGAGATGCTGTCGGTGGCCAGAAAAATTGCGGGACACTTTCGGCGTACAGGCACCACGTACAGAAGACTGGAGCACCACCAAAAACTACTGAACCTGCCCTGCCATCATCTGAAGCAAGAAGTGGTAACGAGGTGGAATTCAACCCTCTATATGCTTCAGAGGTTGGAGGAGCAGCAAAAGGCCATTCAAGCCTATACAATTGAGCACGATATAGGAGGTGGAATGCACCTGTCTCAAGCGCAGTGGAGAATGATTTCAACGTTGTGCAAGGTTCTGATGCCCTTTGAACTTGCCACACGTGAAGTCAGTTCAGACACTGCCAGCCTGAGTCAGGTCATTCCCCTCATCAGGCTTTTGCAGAAGAAGCTGGAGACATTGAAGGAGGAGCTAACACGGAGCGATTCCGCTAGGCATGTGGGACTTGTGGATGGAGCCCTTAATTCGCTTAACAAGGATTCACGGGTGGTCAATCTGTTGAAATCAGAGCACTACATTTTGGCCACCGTGCTCGATCCTAGATTTAAAGCCTACCTTGGATCTCTCTTTCCGGCAGACACAAGTCTGCTGGGGTTGAAAGACCTGCTGGTGAGAAAATTGTCAAGTCAAGCGGAACGCGACCTGTCAACATCTCCTCCTTCACATTCTCCCGCAACTGGGGGTGCGAGGAAAAGGCTCAGAATTCCGAGCCCACCCGCTGGCGGTGATGCAGGGCAGTCTGGAGCGACTGCTGATGCTGACATCTGGTCCGGACTGAAGGACCTGACAACGATTACGGACATGTCGTCTACTGTCACTGCATATGATTCTCTCACCATTGAAAGAATGGTGGAGGATTATATGAGTGACCGCATCCAAGTAGGCACGTCACACAGTCCATACTTATACTGGCAGGAAAAAGAGGCAATTTGGAGGCCATTGCACAAACTGGCTTTATTCTACCTAAGTTGCCCTCCCACAAGTGTGTACTCCGAAAGAGTGTTTAGTGCCGCCGCTCACCTTGTCAGCAATCGGCGTACGAGGTTACATCCAGAAAATGTGGAGAAGATGATGTTCATTAAAATGAATTATAATCAATTCCTCCGCGGAGACATTGACCAGCAGCAATTGCCTCCACAAAGTACACAGGGAGCTGAGATGGTGGATTCCAGTGGGGACGAATTGATAATCTGTGAGGAGGGGGATGTACACGGTGATATATCGGAGGGTGATGATGAGGTGGACATCTTGCCTCTGTAGAGCCAGTTTGTGCAAGGAGAGATTAATTGCTTCTTTTTTGGGGGGGGTCCAAACCAACCCGTCATATCAGTCACAGTCGTGTGGCAGACCCTGTCACTGAAATGATGGGTTGGTTAAAGTGTGCATGTCCTTTTTTGTTTATACAACATAAGGGTGGGTGGGAGGGCCCAAGGACAATTCCATCTTGCACCTCTTTTTTCTTTTATTTTTCTTTGCGTCATGTGCTGTTTGGGGAGGGTTTTTTGGAAAGGACATCCTGCGTGACACTGCAGTGCCACTCCTAAATGGGCCCGGTGTTTGTGTCGGCCACTAGGGTCGCTAATCTTACTCACACAGTCAGCTACCTCATTGCGCCTCTTTTTTTCTTTGCGTCATGTGCTGATTGGGGAGGGTTTTTTGGAAGGGACATCCTGCGTGACACTGCAGTGCCACTCCTAAATGGGCCCGGTGTTTGTGTCGGCCACTAGGGTCGCTAATCTTACTCACACAGTCAGCTACCTCATTGCGCCTCTTTTTTTCTTTGCGTCATGTGCTGATTGGGGAGGGTTTTTTGGAAGGGACATCCTGCGTGACACTGCAGTGCCACTCCTAAATGGGCCCGGTGTTTGTGTCGGCCACTAGGGTCGCTAATCTTACTCACACAGTCAGCTACCTCATTGCGCCTCTTTTTTTCTTTGCGTCATGTGCTGATTGGGGAGGGTTTTTTGGAAGGGACATCCTGCGTGACACTGCAGTGCCACTCCTAAATGGGCCCGGTGTTTGTGTCGGCCACTAGGGTCGCTTATCTTACTCACACAGTCAGCTACCTCATTGCGCCTCTTTTTTTCTTTGCGTCATGTGCTGATTGGGGAGGGTTTTTTGGAAGGGACATCCTGCGTGACACTGCAGTGCCACTCCTAGGTGGGCCAGGTGTTTGTGTCGGCCACTAGTGTCGCTTAGCTTAGTCATCCAGCGACCTTGGTGCAAATTTTAGGACTAAAAATAATATTGTGAGGTGTGAGGTATTCAGAATAGACTGAAAATGAGTGGAAATTATGGTTTTTGAGGTTAATAATAATATGGGATCAAAATGACCCCCAAATTCTATGATTTAAGCTGTTTTTTAGTGTTTTTTTAAAAAAACACCCGAATCCAAAACACACCCGAATCCGACAAAAAAAATTCGGTGAGGTTTTGCCAAAACGCGGTCGAACCCAAAACACGGCCGCGGAACCGAACCCAAAACCAAAACACAAAACCCGAAAAATTTCAGGCGCTCATCTCTAGAAAGCAGTTTGCATGTTTCCATCCACAAATCATAACATTATGTTTAAATCCTTCAATTTAATGTGTGAAATAGTGTTGTTCAGTTAGCAGGGAGCAAATGACTACCTTGTGGATAACTATTAATCAAAGGTTTCTTCCCACCAGTCTGTCACATAACTCATACATATGACATAAATCTTGCCTTCCACAACCTGCTGTAAAGCCGAGCAATGCCCGGTTACATTACATTTCCCCCAGGGACAGAGATTCCTTTGCAGCACATGAACATTACTGGAATACTGAATGTGTTACCTTCTACTTAATTCATATGATCACATTTACACTTGCAGTAGGAGTACAAACTAAATGCTGTGTTCCGATTATAGCTCTGTGAATCAGACAACAGAAGCCATGGGAATACATTATTTTAGAATTAGTAGAACTGATCAATAGTAGGTGTTTGTTACATAAATGGATGTTTATAATTGTCTGTACGGTTATGGTTGCAACGGATTCCCCATGTGCTGTATTTACTTTCCAACCTGTCTTATTTTAGATGATTGATTAGGGCCCTATGAAGAATACCATATGCTAATATTCATAGTACAAAGTTAAAGTTAAAGATCTACAGTATCAAGCAGGGGCGTAGCCAGAACTTTGTGGGCCCCATAGCAACATTTTGAAGGGGCCCCCGTCCCAATGCTTCTAGAGACACTTTTCTGCAGCAGTTGTTAATTTTATTGCCCTATAATAGTGCCCTACAGTAGAGTGACCATATTATCCCTTTTACCTGGTACGCTCATGGGGGGTCATTCCGAGTTGTTCGCTCGTTATTTTTTTTTTCGCAACGGAGCGATTAGTCGCGAATGCGCATGCGCAATGTCCGCAATGCGACTGCGCCAAGTAAATTTGCTATGCAGTTAGGTATTTTACTCAAGGTTTTTTCTTCGTTCTGGTGATCGTAATGTGATTGACAGGAAGTGGGTGTTTCTGGGCGGAAACAGGCCGTTTTATGGGTGTGTGCGAAAAAACGCTACAGTTTCTGGGAAAAACGCGGGAGTGGCTGAAGAAACGGAGGAGTGTCTGGGCGAACGCTGGGTGTGTTTGTGACGTCAAACCAGGAACGACAAGCACTGAACTGATCGCAGATGCCGAGTAAGTTTGAAGCTACTCAGAAACTGCTAAGAGGTGTGTAATCGCAATTTTGAGAATCTTTCGTTCGCAATTTTACTATGCTAAGATTCACTCCCAGTAGGCGGCGGCTTAGCGTATGCAATGCTGCTAAAAGCAGCTTGCGAGCGAACAACTCGGAATGAGGGCCATGGATTCCACAGGTTCTGTGGCTGGCTGACTTCAAGCCTATATTTCAGATGGTTTTAATCAGCCACAGAACCTGTGTAATCCATAAGCATCCCAGGTAAAAGGGATAATATGGTCACTCTACCTACAGTAGTTTATTTTCTGAACCATAGCAGAGCCTTATTTAATGTTATGCCCCATAGTAGTGCCTTAGTTTCTTTTATGAATCTCAGTAGTGCTTAAGTTCGCCCTATGTCACATTTCAGAGCTGCCAGTACACATTATGCCGCACAGTACCCCCAATTCACATTATGATATATAGTGCTCCCCGTTCATATTGTGCCTCATTACAGTGACCGGTTCATATTATATAACATTAAAATGCCCTCCAGTTCATTTTATTCCACACTACAATGATCAGGTCAAGGGGCATACCTAGATATACTGCAGACCTCAAGCAAAAAGTTTGAAAGGACCCCTACTTACCACTCAATGGCGAAAAATGTATATAACATTTGTAACTGACAGGGAAGGTGGGCCCCTCTCAGCTCTGGCCCCATAGCAGCTGCACTCCCTGCACCTATGGTAGCTACACCCTGTATATAACACATGTAACTGTGACAGGGAAGGTGGCCCCTCTCAGCTCTGGGCCCCATAGCAGCTGCACTCCCTGCACCTATGGTAGCTACACCCTGTATATAACACATGTAACTGTGACAGGGAAGGTGGCCCCTCTCAGCTCTGGGCACCATAGCAGCTGCACTCCCTGCACCTATGGTAGCTACACCCTGTATATAACACATGTAACTGTGACAGGGAAGGTGGCCCCTCTCAGCTCTGGGCACCATAGCAGCTGCACTCCCTGCACCTATGGTAGCTACGCCCTTAGTACCAAGATTCGACTCCCACAACCCACAAAATATTACATTTTGTATTCAATTATGGGCAGCACAAACAGTGTAATGGTTAGCATTACTGCCTCGCAGCACTGAGGTCTTGGGTTCAATTTCCAGCATGGCCCTAGCTGTGTGGAGTTTGTATATTCTCCCCGTGCTTGTGTGGGTTTTCTTAAAGTGTGTGTGTGTGTGTGTGTGTGTGTGTGTGTGTGTGTGTTTGTGTGTGTGTGTGTACATGTAGTAGGGAGCATAGATTGTAACTTCCACTGTGGCAGGGACTGAATGGGCAAATATTCTTTGTAAAGCGCTGCAATATATGTGTGCTCTATATTAATATAAATAACTGTAATAAATTGTAAAGAAAGCATTTAGTGGGCTCAGGTCCTATATTTCATATTGCAATGTCTATTATAGTCAGAAAAAATACATTGTCTGGGATGTGATGAAGTCCAAGTTCAATGGCCGTGCGGGATGCTGGCCGAACTCAGACCTTTCTTTAAAGGGGCAATCATGTACAAGGCTCATGAGTGGTACTAATAAAGGATTCAGATGATGTATGTAAGCAGGTGTAGATTTCCACTTGACACAGGTGAATTGGGTAAATCTGAGTAAAACCGAACCCGCTCATCTCTAGTTCATACACAGAGTGATGGTCCAGATTAGATATCTGTCCACAATAGCAGGTACACAGGAACAGAAATCCAGCAAGCATAAACTCCGTTCATCAGCAAGTGGTAGGGATGGCCATTGACCATCGATGTTTCGAAATCATTGATGGTCTATGACCGATGTCGAATACATTTACCATCGATGGGGGAGAACCAGATAGTTTCCCACCATTGATGGTTCAGTGCTACTGAATTTTTTTAAAAATTCTGCTTAGCTCCGCCCCCTGACACCACGCCACCAGGCTCAGATTGTCCCACAGTTCATTTTACAATAATGCAGGGACAACCATCGATGTGTAAAACTATCGATGGTTACCTTACAGATGGTTTTACACCATCGAGGTTATCCATCAATGGATAACCCACCGATGGCCATCCCTAGCAAGTGGCAACTAAACAAGAGCCTACCTAAGGAGATACAGGAATAGTCAACCATCTGCAATAGATGTGACTGCTGGCCTGTAATAGAGGCGTGATCCAGCAACTTGTGTATTAGCTTCATTTATAAAGACGAATACAGAACTTTACAGTCTGCAAAGTACTCAGATCTTTTCTCTTTAACTTGCTCTATCTTTGTATACTACAAATGTGTATATACTGTAGATAAAATGTTAGATTACTTGGTTGTTTCCTTATGTAATGGAGCCATACATTAGGGCAGTATGTGGGCAATTCCCCATTCTCCTGATGCCTGGGTCAGGGGATCAGGGAAATCCAACATGCTGCCGACTAAGAAAATATTGAGGTCGGCAAGTCTGGGATCTTTAAAATGCTGTTTTTTGCAGATTCCCCCGATGGATCGCCAATCACTGATGTCGGTGCATCAGACAGCATCAGTAGAACGGACAATCGGGCTGTAGATGTATGGCTTGCATAGCGGAGTATACGGAAACATATTTATATTCACACAGAAGTTTTAGTAATAAATTGCACAATAGAAATCTTATTTTTACAGTTCTGATTTCTCATTTACAACTCAGCATGGCCACATTAAACTTGCTTTTTAAATGTTATTGTTTACTCACAATTCAGTGTGCAGTTTATTGTCCACATTAGGAAAAATCAATTATTTTTGGGATATGAACATTATCTACTGCTAACAGGGAGGGAGTTATTTCCTCTAATTGCACAAGAGATAAAAGTATTTCTCCTTAACTGAGCTTCTATAAAACAAGAGGAAGTGGTGGGAAACAGAAGTGAAATAGTCCAGTTCATAATATATTGTTTCTGCAAAATTACTGTCCCTTTAAAATACTTTTTTTTTCAACACACGGGGGGTTATTTTGTTCAAGCTAAAATAGAGCACATTCATTTGTGGTAAGTGGTATAAACATGCTGATTCAGGATATAAACCAATATTTCATATGAATAAAATCTTATTACGGGTGTTATTCAGTACGAATAGCATGCAGAGTGGCCTGCCCAACGGCTTTGACCGCAATTTAATTGCAGCAACTTTGGAAGACCCCTTGCAGCTGCAGCTAGGCTGCATATGCAGGCGGTCAGCCGTCATTTTTCTCATGCAGTCCCCCCGAAAATGCCACCGACCCACCTCTATTTTCCCCTGGCCACCCCGCAACTCTCCGTCGCCGCCCGCCCCGCAAACAGCTCTGCCTCTCAGTCAGGCACAGTAGTTCACAGCCAATGCGATCAGATTGCATTTGGCGGCCGTGCACGCGCAGGACGGTACCTGTGCATCCGCAGTGGGGCCGCAGACCGGGTTATTGCGGTCGCATCACTTAGCGATGTGACCCGAATAACTCCCTTAGTACATAAAAAAGTTGTGTAGCATTATATAAAATTATTATTACGGCCAATCTGAGTATATGATTTATTATTGAATATCCTTTATCTACGTATGGGATAAAATATCCGAATACATATTGACTATTTTATACTCAACGAAATATTTTTTTATATAACAATTTTTTATTGTGTGCACATTTTGCCTAATTGATCCACCTTCAGGGGGTACATTCTGTATTGTTTTTAGGTTGTGTGTATATATTGTTTCATATGAAGTTTCACCTTAATAATTATTGAAAATGGTATGATCATTCATATATATCTTTATATTTTAGTAAAATAAATAAGTGATAATTTAACTCTTGATCTTGTTTATTCACCCACACCAGAGCTTAACTCATATCTGTGCAAGGTGTTATTTTGTAGTTCCTTTAAACATCCTAGTGATATTTGGTGGACCCCCTTCTTTTAAAGTAAAGCATTCATTACCTTCAAAACCAGAAATAAAGACACGGAGACTTGAATTTTGGCAGAAAAATTGCTAGCTATTTATTTGACCCTAACCAGTAGCAAACCTGTAATAGAAAATTTTATTAAGATGCCGATTCAGCCGGCATATGGTGGCAGCAAAAAGAACGGCTCTATTAACCTAAATTAACCTTAAATTACTAAAAATTCGAAACCATCCTAATTTTACTACAACTATCACAAACCGGTAATAGGTGACAACTCCACCCCCACAGTGACTACCCACCGCTCCTGGGTGCCCTGCCGCTGCCATCCCGGACGGGTGGTCAAGCGGCCAATAAGTCGATGGAGGTGAGTGCACCTAAACCACACCAAACTGTAAAACACTACAGCTTACCATACAAATACAAACTGCCGTTCTTTTCCGCCAACAGCGAAAGACTCCTTCCCAAAGTCTTCGCACCGCCACCATAACCTCACCCTAACTCCTGCAACACTAGGAACAGATCCTCCAGGAAAAGCATCATCCCCTCGCTGGATAGATGCATACCATCAGGCCGAAAAAGGTGACTGTCTCTGAAACGAATCCTAGGGTGGCGAACCACTTGGCCTCCGTGGGACAACACCCACTTCGCCACCGCCCCATTCACCTTCTGCCTGGCCTCCTCAATTTCGCGACCGTCCGCCACACCTTGCCAACTCAACCTTGGCACCATCAAGGAGAATACCAATAACTTGCCAGATCCTGTATCATGGCTCACCGCATCTCCAAAGAGGTCCTCTTCCCCAGGTCGTTGCCACCTAAATGGACAACCAACACCCTAGGGCTCCATGCTTGCTGGCCTGACTCACTAGTCCACTTCTCAACTCCGTCCACATCATCCCTTGCTTACCAAGCCAACGAACTCCTCGAGCCCTAGGAAACATCTGTGCCCCCTCCGAGGCCAAAACTGGGCGGCCCAATACACATAAGAGTGGCCAACCACCCAAACAGGCAAGTCATCTTCCAACCAACCTGAAGAGGAGGAAAAGGTGGTAAAAGTGGTTACTAATCATCTATACCATTGTTTAATTTACTGCATTAACCTGAAGGATCTGCCAAAAAGAAAAATGTTGTTTCCGTATAGTGCAGCAGTCCCGGCCTAGCCGATCTGCACGAGCTTCCAGCCAATTTGAAGCAGAACATGAACACACAAATGGGAAAGATGAAAACAAAATTAAGAAATAAACAAAAAAAAAGGGGGGGGGGAGGGGTAAAAAAAGGGGTAAAACATGTAATAACTCAGCTGGAGGTGAAAGCGTAAAGACCTGCTGAGGGACTCTGATTAGAACAGATTAGCCGAATTGTGGATTAGAATTCAGTCCGTCAAGTCAGGCAAAAAATCGCAAAATAACTCCAGACCCCCGCTGCCGGCTCATGCCCGCAACGGCGAGTAGCTAATCCCTGAGTAGGCTAAAAGGGGGGAAGACAAACACACGCACAACACCATAACGTACTGAACTGTACAACATGCCTGAACAACTGTAATTAAACAACAAACTACGCGTGAGCCAACATCTCATGCAACGGGGCGAATAAACCGTCTGTAACTTGACGGCTTCCATCGCCCCACAGCCTGGACCTCGGCCATGGAAAATCCCGCCGCCACAGCCGACGTCGCAGCCCCTATGCGGAAGGAATGCGTCCCGAACGCAGTGGGTGGAAGGCCCAAGCTCGCAAGACAGCGACCCAGCATCCAATGAAATTGATACTTCGTCACCGGCAGCCCGTCATCATGCAGCAGCCATGACCCCCGACCGCCGGGCCGTACTGCTGCATACTACCCTGCCAAACTTACTGGGCAAATGCTCCCATCCAGTGCCGGAACCAAGGTGACCCAACGACCTCTCCCCACTTGGTCCGTCTTAGAGCGACGCCATCCGCAAAGCAAGGACCTCTCACCCACCACCACGTCCTCGACCAGCATGCGCGAATCTGCTCGCTTAGAAGGCGCCACCAATTCCGAAACCTTAAAGGCTCCGTGGTAAGCTATTGAGAACGCCAAACTGAACAACAGTGACTCAAACATGGACGATGCGACACCTCCTACCGCCCTGATAACAGCCGGCAACAAGGCCGCATCAATGGGCCGTCTCCTGTCAGGCGGCGTCGGCGCGACTCGCGCCCATCCTTTCATTGCCGTCGGCAGAATCCCACTCTTAGTCACGTCGGGGACGCACTTTATTTTGCTGAAAACGAAATCCCAGCCAAGTATCGGGATACCACCGCTCTGGACCTACCCGAAACAATCAGCTGCCAAATAAAAGTAAGCATCCTCCAATGCCCGCTCTTAACTTGCGAATTTCATCCTTGAACAAACTCCTCCCATTCGTTCCAAGCTTGCCTGTAAGCCTTAAGCGTGGTTGGCGCGACTGACCGCAACGCTAGACCCTCCAGTCCGGCCCGATCACCTGTCAAACATAACCGGGACAATGAAAACCATGTTCGTCGGCCTCGGGTGCCAACAAACAAAACCTTTCCCACTGCCCTCGTGACAACGCGTCAGCAATTCCGTTCTCCAGCCCCGGAACGTGCTGCGCGCGGAACCACCCGCAACAGCAACTGCCCCAGCACCCGCAGAACCACCAGCGACTTCGCCCTCTGGTGATTTATCGCATGCATCACGCCCAGATTGCCACATCTAAACAAGATGCTGCGATGAGCCAGGCGATCGCCCCAGACCTCCAGTGCCACCATAATGGGAAAAGCTCAAGAAGCAAAAGGTCCTTAGTTAAACCTTCGCGACGCCATTCCGCCGGCCACGAGGCCGCGCACCAAGATCCCTCCAGATAGCAACCGAATCCAGCGGCCCCCGCTGCATCGGTGAACAGCTGCAACCTAGCGCTGTCCACCGTTGGGGCCTGCCCTATACACACCCCGTTGAAGTCCTACAGGAACGAGGCCCCTACGGCCAATCCCTCTTGATTTCTGAGGACAAACTCCCTAAATGGTGTGGTCTGGCACACCCCGCAGTCGCCCTTTCTAGCTTCCGGCAGAAACCCTGCCCATCGGGATTACCCGACAAGCAAAGTTCAACCTGCCCAGCAAGGATTGCGCCTGCCGCCGTTTTACCGTGACCAAACCCCTCGAACTGGCAAATGGCGTCGCGGAGCTTGACCACTTTGTCTCTAGGCAGACAGCACGATCCCGCCACCGTGTCAATCTCGATCCCTAAAATTGACAAACAGGAGACCGCCCCCCCCCGCTTTATCTTCGGCCACGGGAACTCCGAAGCGGCAAAACAGAGCTCGGATGCTGAAAAGCAAGTCGCCACATCACGGTGAGTTAGCTGGTCCCGTACACCGTAAGTCATCGAGGTAATGGTGCGACCCCATGACCTCCCGACGAAGACTCCACGCGCAATGTAGAAATGTGCTAAATAGCTTGAAACATGAGCATGAAACGGAACATCCCATCGGCAAGCATTTGTCGATAAAATATTCCGTTCCAATCCGGAAGCCCATAAAGCGTAATGAGTCCGGATGTAGCGGCAGCAACCGAAAAGCGGACTCAACATAAATCTTAGCCATGAAGGCCCCAGCACCGTAGCTGCGGGCCAGCTCCAACGCCTCGTCAAACGATTGATACCCCACCGAGCAATGAGCCGGTGGTATCCCGTTGTTGACCGACGCCCCGGACGGGTAAGAAAATGCTGGATAAGCCTAAACACGCCTGGAGTCTTCTTGGGAACCACACCCACTGGGGAGATGACTAAGCCTTCCACCGGGGTTGATGGAAACGGCCCCTCCATCCTGCCCAGCCTGACCTCCTCGTCTACCTTCTCCCGCAGTACCCAAGGCAAGGCACGAGCAGACTGGAGGTTCCTTTGGGCCCTTCGCCGTAACCTCGCTCGCAACATGCAAGCGAAAACAAAACGCAAACCTGAAAATTAAAATAACGCGCCAGCCCTATTTGGATACCAATCCAACCCCCTGCCCATTGTATCCAAAACAATTGGCGTTGGCGCTCTGCGGAGCGCTCCCGCTCGCGCCCGATCTTGGGTAAGTTTGCTTACCCCGGGTACCTTGACGACTACCTTTGAAGCAGGAGGAGGCCGGGTGGGACCCGCCACATTGCAGGCATGAGTGTCGCATCCGACACTGCTTGCCGCAGGAAGATGTCGCGTTGTTACACGCGAAGCATTTTCCCTTTGTGGCGGCCTGTCCCTCTGCACGGACGGCCGACCGACCTGTCTTTGCCGATCCGCCGTTCGCGCCGGGCCCCTGGGCGGACGACCCTGTGCGGAGTCCGTCCGCCCCCGATTCCGGGGCTCCTTGCCCTGTTGCGGGGCCCGAGTGACCTTGAGCCAGACTTCCACGTCCTTAAAACCCAAAGTCCATAATCTGTACCGTCCTGCTTCTGCCGGAAATCCTAATCATATCTACGCCATTCAGTGCCCGACGACGTGCGTTGCATATCATGTACGAGATGCAGATACCGAATAATATTAATGTGCTCGTCCGGCCTATCTTCTAGGTCACAAGCCGCGAAGATCCAAAACCAGCCAGCCAGTTATCGAAGGTACGGAAGGCCTCGGCCCCGATGCCCTTCTTTGCTGCCGCCGCTTTAAAGCCCTTCTTCGAGTCTTTTGCCAAGACGAAACATAGACCTAGTCCCCCCTGCGAATCTTTCTGCGGCAGCTGTCCCATATCCCCCACATAACGGCAGTGTACTCGCAGCGAACTACACCGGGCCGGTGGCGTCGCTTCTTGGCCCTGCGAGCGTACTTGCTAAGCCGCCTTCGCCTCTTCCGCCTCGCCTGCCGCCACGCCACCCTCTTGACAAATTTCGTAGCGCGTTTCTTCGCCCTAGTCGTGCTACTGACGTCGGACGCTTGCGACGGCAGGGGGGAAGAAGAGGAGGAAAAGGAAGAAGAAGAGGAGCTGCGGGAACTCGATCGCGTGCAAAAGCCCGACCCCAACTGCTCCGTCTCACCTGATGCCGTCGACTGTTCCGATCCGGAATCCTCCGGCATGACAGAACCGACATACTCATCTTCCGACTCCGTCCTCTCCGCGCTCACCTGAGGAGAAAAAGGGGAAGAGGGCCCAAACAGCAGTCGCGGCGCGCGCCTCGCACCCCGGGGGGCAGGCGTTTCCTATAAAAGCTCCCACTCGCCCTGCCCGGACTGCTGATGGAGCTGCGTAGCGGCCACTCCTAGCTCGCGGCAGGCGCAAGCAACCCGCTGGGCTGCAGACATTGTGCGCGAACTGGAACCGCCCGCGGCGCACCGGAACCGTCCGCCAGCGGCGGCACACCGGAACCACTTGCCAACCCTGGGGCAGCGTCAGCGGCCCCAGCGCCGACACAACCGCTGCCAGGGCCGACGCCAGCGTACCGGGAGGGTCAGTACCACCCCAGGACGTGGCGCCGACCCCCGCGGGCTCCCTGGCCGGGCGGTGGCGTGCGCCGATCCACCCGGCGCCCAAGAGTTGTCCCACGGTGCCCCGCTGTCTGGCGCCCAGATGGCCCCTGAGGTGCCGAGGCCTGGTCCCTCCGGCACCTGCAGCCTGGCATGTGCCATGTCCTTGGTATTCCCCGGGGGTACCCACCCCCCGCCAGGCCGGAGCTACCTCCGCCTGCCGGGTGGCCCCCGCGTCGGGAGATAACACTTGCCTTCCCTGCTAACCTTAAAATTGTACAACAGGCCTGCTTACCTGGTTGATCGCTGCCCCTCCTCCTCCCCCCCGACCCTCGCCGGGTTCCGGCTGAAGGGGAGAGGAGGAGGCCTGCGGCGCCGCTGCGCGCACTCGTGCGCGAGCGGCGCCGCCAGAGGCGAGCATGGGCGCGCGCGCACGCCGTGCGCGCGTCCCACTGCCTCCCGCCCGCGATCCTCCGGCAGGGACCTCCGGAACTTCCGCCGGGCGAGGCACCGCGAAAGGCCCCGCTCGGCTAAAACAACGTCTCCCGCCCGGCTCCCCCCCCGCCTGGCACCACCACTCGGCCTCGGCAAGGGGGGCGTAGTCGGAGCCGTTTGCGGCTCAACGGAAAAGCGCCCTGCGCGGCGCGCATGCACGCGCCCACGGGCACTGGCCACCAATGTCTCCTCCGCAGTATTCGGAGGTGAGGGCTGCTGCCCTATCACCTCCGGGCGACCCGACGGAGCCCCCGGCCCACCCCGCCGCCCGCGCCCAGACGGCAACGCCGCCCTGGCCTCAAGCAGCGAGGCCGACCCGGCCCGCCGTCCCGCTTGCCTTCCCGCACCTTTTGAGGTCCCAGGGGACGGGGCCCCGTCCCCCAGGCCAGCCACCCCGTCTTCGGGCCCAGCCCCACCACCGGACATGCTGTATCGGGCTGGGGTCCCAGCAGACCGACGATGACAGGAAGACATTGCTAAAGGGTATTGTAGGTAAGTGCTGCCCTATAATAAAAACTTTGGAATATTCTGCACTGCAGCACTCACCCAGCACAAGGCAAATCACCACAAGAGAGAGCTAAAATGGCCTCACCTTCCCTATATATAACAAACCCTCCCCTTCAAAAAAGGCTGTACTTTCCTCACAGCTGGGTCCACCCCTCACCAGATGTTTAACTCTTTCCTTTCCTATGCAGTCAATTCTCTCTCCGTCTACTCAAGGATTTTTTTGTGCTAACACACCCTGCAGCTTTATTGAGATTTAATTACTAATAAAGTATTTATTGTTCTAATTAGGAATTAGCGCCTGAATCTTCTAAAAAAATAAAAGGTTTGCAGATTTGTTGCATGATTTTCATGGGAGGGAGTCAGAGGTATGATTTTTAATGAGCAAAGCGGGCAGATCTGGATTGTGATTATTAACGGAAGAAGGCAGTGTCAGATTTGGGCTTGGATTTGATTTGAATAAAAGAATAGGGACACAGATCTGTACTCTAATTAATAATATATAATCATAGGCGTGCGCAGCACATTTTATTAGGGGGTGCACCGTCGGAGGGGTGTGTCTAGCACCATCTATTGACAGTCAACGCAATATAAAATATCCATTCTTGTACCAATACTAATAAAGCAGATACATTGTCAGATGTTGTGGTGTGCACCAAACAAACACCCCTGATGGCACTCACTGCAATTACACTGCTCCTCCTCAGCCTAGTCTGGCTCCCCCCTCTTTCCCCTGTAAGCTGCAGCATCTTACTTACAAGTCAGTCACTCACTCACTGACACTGACAGTCGCAGACTAGTACTGCTGCTGCTGCTGCTGGAAAAATGAGTGACATGTCAATGCTGCTGCCGACCACCTGCCAGTATTGAATTTGTCTTCCTAAGAGGAATGCTGGCGTTGGCATAGCATAGACGGAGAGAGGTGACGGGTGGGCGTGCGAGCAGCATGATGTAATCACATCACATCACGCTGTTTTTGTACATGGAGGTGGAGCCGGGAGTTTGAAAGCTGGTGGCAGTGGCACCCTTTATTAACCCAGGCGTCCGGTCAGTAATGCAGTCCTGACAGGGTGCAACGCAGAGGGGAAAGTAATCATCCTGGCGATCGCTGCATCAGGCATGTGAGATTGGGGTGGCAGACATTAGGGGGTGCCTGTGCGCACCAGGCACACACACCCCTGCGCACACCTATGTATATAATAATATTTAATGCTTAGGCCCCAATTTATCAAGCCTTCGAGAGTGATAAATTGCACGATGATAATCTAGCAAACAATCAGCTCCTAACTGTCATTTTTCTGGTTGGGTGGTACTTTATCACGGTGCTATTTATCACTCTCCAAGGCTTGATAAATCCGGGCCTAAGTTATTAATTTTCTATATAATTTATTTTACAGAAGAACTGGCACAATGAGCTTAGCTAGATGTAAGATGCCAAATTAGTTCTTTTCAAATAAATCTGAGAAGAAGGCTTCTGTAAACGTCATCCATGTAAAAACTTACCCCAAGGTGGTGTTGCCCATAGCAATCACACATGGTTTGTTTAAAGGTAAGTTGCATTATTTGCTTTGCGACCAACTCAGCCTCTATATGGGAAGAAGTTAAAATACCGCTAGACGGTATCCCAATGGTCACAATGTTGACGTCTAAATCCCTTCTAGCAGTGAAATTCCGCCGCCAGAATACTGGCGACACTGACTATCCTGCCTCTGTGGGTGTCCAGCAAGTGGCTTTCAAGCGCTCGCCCCGTTGCCGGCATTCTGGCGGATGGGATCATGACAGCCGGGATGCCGTCTGCCTGCATATTTAACCCTTCTATATGTGTAAGCGCAGCAGCTGTCTCTGCAGGGTAAGAGGTGCTCTATGGGACAGCACATTCACTCATACTCATCTGCACTCCTGCAGCACCCCCCCCCCCCCCCCCAAATTAAAGGAGTGAGGTGGTAACCCTAACCCCGCGGCAACCGTCCATTTATCTAGTGAAAGTGGCCAGAGTGATGATGCGAATCGCACTGAATTAGATCATCATAGCCCCCACCCCCTGTGCCACCCCACGTTACAATGCCAGTAATATGGGCATTGTATAGCAGGGCAGGGTTGCAATGATGCAGTAACACCTCCACGCCCCTGACACTGCCCCCCCATGCCAATGCCACCCCCATGTTGTGATGACCTGGCAGCAGAATGTCAGCAACTATGCATTTACTGCTGCAACAAGACTTCACTGGGGAGATGCTGTGTGACACTCTGTTCAGTATATTATACACTGACGTTTGCTGATGTTGTGGCTGCATGCTATATTACCTGTTTGTAGTCAACCACAGGCTACAGCTGCATCTAATTACAACAAGGCCACTACGCCTAATAAAAATGTAGCCCAGTGCAGACTATAAATATAAAATTAACAAAGCGTTGCAGGAACATACATATTAAATTTCTGCTTTTAATCAAATATTTACTGCATTATCTAAAGAGAAACTGTGTTAAGCACAGGCATCTCAATAGCGGATCTGTGTGGATGATGTCAATGCAGACGCAGCAACAATAATTACACACAAAAGGGCCTTCACAGCTACATGCATTATGATAGAACTGAATAGACTTCCCTCTGGTCTCCCAGGAGTCATATATAACTGTATTTTGATTATGTTGCCATAGAAGCATTTTCAATAAAAGCTGTATCTCAAGCAGGGCTGGGCTGTGTCATATTGGCCCAGGCATTTAAAGCATATACTGTAGGACTCACCTGCTGTAGGCTCCATGTAGAATATACTGTAGTTGCACACTGATGGGGCATTCCTAGTGTAGTGCAGCATGAATGATCAGCAAAAGCATATGTATCAGGCATGCCATTCTGCCCACACTACTCATTTCACCTCTGACCATGCTCGGAGCACCAGGAAAATGCATAGAACCATAATGGCTAATATAAAAGATATACGCTTAAAACACAATGTATGATTTTATAATATTAGTATTAGGGATACATGGCAACTGCGGATGGACCAGCAAGTTGATAATGATCAATTTATTAAAAGATTGATGGCAACTTAATATAACTCTGTATTGTCATGGTAAATTAAATCTGAAAATAACAAAACTAAAAATATTTCTAAAATAAAAATAAAATATATATATTTTTAAATACAAAGAATTAAAAAATGTGAATACTGTATTTTCATATTGCTATATTCAGAGATATATGTATCTCTGTAGTATTTGCACTAGATTTACTAATATAACATCATTATCATCAGTGTGTACATGTGTGAAGGTGTCCCTGAGACTTTGGATCCAGAGAGCAGCGGCACTGGGGACTAAGAGTGGAGTTAGGCACTAAAATCAGAAGAGTGCCCATCGCTGAAGGGTTTGGTATGTATTACTGCTCATCAGAATTCCGGCAGTCACATGACCAACCTCGGCATTCCATCGTTGGAGGGGGTAATTATGTTTAACTCCGAGATCCTAAACCCAACCCTCTGGGGGGGGGGGGGGGGGGGTGGCTAGGGCTATTCCTCCCCCCAGTGTCTAACCCTAACCCTCCCACCCGTTCCTGGGCCTTAACCCTAACAGTTTCCCGATACTTACCTTTGGGATGTTGCCTGTCGGTGTTCCGGCGCCGGTCTCCCACATGGTGTCGGGATTCCGGTGTCAGTCACATGACCACTGGCATCCCATCCATCAGGATGCTAAACACATCCCAAGGAGCCACTTTGGTGATTTTACATTGTTAAGCCTCAAACTTCAAAGAAGGTCTTTCTACTGCTGGGGATTTCCCACTGAAGACACTGGGTTACATCACCTATTGATGGCAGTACAGATGTGCCCCCTTATCTATCCCATGAACGGGAAACATGTGCAGCTGCATAGCGATTGTGACTAGCCATGACAGCCTGCGACCCGTTGGCTGATGCATACGCACCCCCGCGTTCCTATGGATTGCGTGTTCGTGCACGGTGCAACCACACACCCACGGGCATGCTAGTCACAGCGAACGAGTAGTGTATGCCACGGCTAGTGGCAAAGATGAGGATTGCCTCATCTGTAGCTTAGCTTTTTGGAGCTTGTTAAATTACAACATACTGTATTGCCATTCCTGTAGAGAACTATTGTGACAGCTGCTGTGGTCAAATGTTTTTATTGAAATTGCAAGAAACTGAAATTAAAACTACCCACCACCAGCAGAAAACACTTTTCTGGGCCTTACTTTGATGTTTATCCACCTTTCCAAAACAACAAGAATCAAGATTCTGGAAAATAAAATCTGCACTTCAAATTATAATGCATTTTATTTTGCTAGTTTTTATGACAAATTGGCATATGGTATGTATCAAAAATGATTTGCGCGATATTCCCAGAAAACACCTGAAAATACTAAAGTGGTATATTCAATTAAAGTCGGATCCATTCCGACATGTATTTGTCGGAATGGATCCGACAAGCCCTATTCAATCCCATCTAAAATTCGACTTTTTCAAGTCGAATTTAGAGGGGACCCAGAGGAGGCGAGGGGGGGGGGGGGGGAACGAGCCGGGGGGGGGGGGGGGGGGGCGAGCCGCGGGGGGACAGCCGGCGGCATCCAGAGGAGATCAGCGCTACGGAGTAGCGCTGCAGCTGGATGTCACTCAGCCACCCGACCTCACGGCAGCTTCCACCCGGCTCCAAGCTGCCGTGAGGTCGGGCGGGTGAGTGACATCCAGCTGCAGCGCTACTGTAGCGCTGATCTCCTCTGGATGCCGCTGGCTGTCCCCCCGCGGCTCGCCCCCCCCTCGCCTCCTCTGGGTCCATCTCATTCCGACATCATTTTGATGTCGGATTGAGATGGTCGAAAACGGGGCCAAAACCTGTCGGATTTGGCCCCGTTTTCGTCATTAACACGTGGTTCGGCAGCTATTCCGCCGATCCACGTGCTTTTTGACAAGTCGAATGCCTCGACTTGTCGAAAACCTTTGAATAGGTCGAATCAGGATTCGACCTTAAAAAGTCGAAAACTGCCGTCTTTTCGACAGGTGCCAGTTTTCGACTGCAATTGAATATACCCCTAAGGGGTAAATTTATGAAGGTGGGAGTTTTTTTTAGAACTGGTAAACATAGTAACATAGTAACCTAGTTTCTGAGGTTGAAAAAAAGACAATTTGTCCATCAAGTTCAACCTGTTAGTGATCTCCTACACTGTAATATTTTTAATACTAATTTTAACTGTTGTGAATGTTTAGCCGTTGACTATTCCTTTTTTTTTCTTTTTCTTTACTATTGTGCATGATTTACCCACCATAACCCTGTATATCCTTATCCAGTAGGAATTTATCTAGACCATTCTTAAAAGCAATGACCGAGTCCGCCATTACTACTCGCTCAGCCAGGGAATTCCAAATACGTATTGTCCTTATTGTGAAGAAACCTTTCCGTCTCTGTGAGCAAAATCTCCTCTCTGCTAACTTAAGCGGGTGTCCACGTGTTCTTTGTGTTGATCTTACCAAAAACAAATCCCCTGCTAGCTCTGTGTATTGTCCCCTTATATATTTGTAAATGTTAATCATGTCCCCTCTTAATCTCCTTTTTTCCAGTGTAAACATGCCTAACCTAGCAAGCCTTTCTTCGTATTCGAGCATCTCCATCCCCTTAATCAATTTGGTTGCCCGACTCTAAACCTTTTCTAGTTTCATGATATCCTTTTTGTAGTATGGTGCCTATAATTGTGCACAGTATTCAAGATGTGGCCTCACTAGTGATTTTATATAACGGGAGTATAACACTCTCATCCCTTGCATCAATTCCCCGCTTTATGCAAGCTAATACCTTGTTTGCTGCATTCCTACTTTGGGTACTATTGCTAGGTTTGTTATCTATGTGAACACCTAAATCTTTTTCCAGTACAGAATCCCCTAGTTTTTCCCCATTTAGTATGTAGGTGCATTACCTCACATTTGTCTATATTGAACCATATTTTCCATTTTGCTGCCCATGCTTCCAGTTTAAATAAGTCGTTCTGATGAGACTCAGCATCCCCCTCCGAATTTATAACCTTGCACAGTTTGGTATCGTCTGCAAAAATTGATACTGTACTCTCTAGACCTACTTCTAGATCATTTATGAAAATTTTGAACAATAATGGTCCAAATACAGATCCTTGTGGCACACCACTTAGTACTTCAGTCCATTTCGAAAAAGTTCCATTTACCACCACTCGCTGCTCCCTATTATCCAACCAATTTCTAACCCAACTGCATATTGTGCTTCCAATGTTGCCCATAGCAACCAATCATACTCTGTTATGTTCTAGAAGTAGCTAGATAAATGTTGAATAGAATCTAATTGGTTGCTAAGAGCAACATCACCAGTTCTAAAAAAAACTCTAAAAAAAAAACTCCCACCGTAGTAAATTTACCCTTAAGGGTCCCCAGAATGTATGTATGGGGGACTGCAACAAATATTGGCAATATTTTCTGCGATACCCCCATTTTAGATCATAGATGCAGCCCACATAGATTTCTATGGAGGCTGTTAAAAGGCCAAATATACAAAGCTCTGGAGTTTATCCCTGATAGCTAACTTCATTTTAGATGGTGTTAGCCATTGAAGTCTATGTGCTACACTCTGCAAAACTTTCTAGTACACTCAGCTTGCACCACACGTGGTCTGATCTCGCAAGAAAAGTGATTTCTGTAGTAACACATCAGATCCCCTGAATGAGATTATTCATACATCCCAGCTATCCTTAACTTCTTATTGGCAATTTTCAATAATTAATAAATACTAGTTACCAGCCCATCAAAATGACAGAATAACATATCAGTAATGTTAGCGCCGGCGGCTGTGCGCGCCCAAATGGAGCAACTCTTGAATTGGTTCATCAGGACATCATCAGGTGGCTGGCAGCGCGCAAAACACTTGAATGCCCCCCATAGAGTTGAGGAGCAGCGTTAGCCTTTTATTATATAGGATGCCGCAAAGCACACCATTTGAAAACTAGACAACCTACTATTAAGGGAGAGCACCCCCAAGGTTTAGGCAGGATAAGGGAGACCTGGACGTTAGAACCCACCATCTCTTGTTCTTATATAGTGATCATTAGACATTAACTAATAAGGGAGCACATTGAAAGATTGAACTCCTTTCAAATAAGGGTTCCTCAGGTGTTTAGGTAGCAGGATGGGGACCATTGTGCCCTCCCCTGTTTCCACTAGTATTTCTGCAGCTCAGGGTATCATTGTCTGGTGATCACAAGTAATCACCAGACAATAACCACAACCCTGGACTTCATAATGATAACTGCAGTCTAGGGAGTTATTTTCTGATGATCACACTGATTATCAGACAGTAATTACTAAGGGAGCTCATAGCATGAACAAGAATTCTCTCTTTGAAATGAAGGTGCCTCAGGGTCTCTAGGTGCTAGGATGGGAGATGCACACTGATTTAAGTACCCCATCCCCTATTGCCAGGCTTTTTACTATAGTGTGTAGTGTAGTGGTTCCCAAACGCAGTCCTCAAGGCACCCCAACGGTGCAGGGATATCCATGCTTGTGCACAGATGGGATAATCAAACTGACTGATGTACTAATTAAGTCACCTGTGCCTAACCATGGATATCCTTAAAACCTGGACTGTTGGGTGCCTTAAGGACTGCGTCTGAGAACCACTGGTGTAGTGTATCAGCTGGCTGGGAAGAGCTTAATTAAGTGTTACTTCCTCCCCCCCTCTCAATGGCAGCAAGCAGCAGAGTGGGACTTTTAAGTAAGTAGTTTCAAATTTCCCCCCCCCCTTTCCCCTCCCCCTTTACTCTGTGAGCTGCTGTTATCCTGAGGATAAGTCTGATTTAGCACTTCTAATGCATGCTATTCTGAGGATGGGTTGTTGGTTTGTTTGTTTTTTAGAACTGAAGGGGTTAATTATAATGGGAGCTAGGTTGGGGCAAAAGGTGTGTCCTGAAAAGGCTTGGAGACTATTATTTAATTTTTAAGAGATTAGGGGGTATATTCAATTGAAGTCGAAAGCTGCCATCTGTCGAAAAGATGGCAGTTTTCGACTTTTTAAGGTCGAATCGTGATTCAACCTATTCAATATAACCCCAAATTTTTTGACAAGTCGATGAATTAAACTTGTCGAAAAGCATGTGGATCGGGGGAATAGCTGCTGATCCACGTGCTTGTGTCGAAAACGGGTCGGTTTTGGCCCCCTTTTCGACCATCTCAGTTCGACTTTATAAAAAGTCGAGTGAGATGGGGAGAGCAGCACCGGGGACGAGGAGAGCCGAGGCGGGGACGGGGTAGGCAGCGCTGGAGGATGTCACAGCCGCCGCTCACAGCTGAGTCCACCCGGCTCCAGCAAGCGAGAGAGGGGGAGACGGGGAGCGGCAGCTGGCAGGGAGCAACGGCTGTGAGAGAGGGGGAGACGGGGAGCGGCGGCTGTGAGAGAGGGGGAGACGGGGAGCGGCGGCTGATGGGGAACGGCGGCTGTGAGAGGGGGGACGAGGAGCGGCGGCTGTGAGAGAGGAGGGACTGGGGGGGAGGACGGGGGAGAGCCGTGAGCAGACGGGGGAGAGCAGCGCTATAGCAGCGGCTATATAGCCGCTGCTGTAGCGCTGCTCTCCCCCGTCTGCCCGCGGCTCTCCTCCGTCTCCCCTCTTGCATCTCAAGTCGACTTTTTTAAAAGTCGAATTGAGATGTCCATTGAATAGCCCAGGTCGTATCCATTCCGACAAATGAATGTCGGAATGGATCCGACTTCAATTGAATATACCCCTTAGCAGTAAAGTGCACCAATCCCATCCCCAGAATGCTAGACCAGTTCTTAACTCCAGTCTTCAAATACCACCAACAGTTCATGTTTTGTAGATGTCTGTAATCATGCACAGGTGAGTTAGTCTATTTTTCTGGGTCAGTAATTATCCCACAGACAGGAATCCTCAAAACATGACCTTGAGGGTTGATGCTGGGAACCACTGCTATAGGGCATCATTACTCACACATCTGTCTATGGCAGAATAACACAGCTTTGCTTCCAACTTGTTTTCAGTGTGCCTATATCTAGTTTTGTATAGATGTGATATTATTCCGTTTGCATCAATGGTTCTACTTCATCTCTATTTTCTAATCTGTCTTCTTTGTAAATTGCATAAAACAACCTGAAGAACAGCATGATATAAATGTCATACAATGACAGTATTTCTGACACTAAGCACTAGTCTTCTTGATGCACAAGTCCATAGTTAGTCGGAAAAGAAAAATGATTTAGCATTGATTTTAAATTCCAATATCATTATGATTTCAATCGGGGTCATATAGGAGATATTACATTATGAAGAATTACATGAGACTCTGTGAAATCCATCATAGGAAAATCAATTTCTGTTAAAGGGGTTGATTGTTGCTGTAGAGCCTACTAAACTAATTATCTGAGCATTTTGCTGATGGAATTGAGATACTTCGTTTAGAGAGGGTTTGCTCTTCTGTGTCTGGTAATGCAGATCTGGACCCTACACATTATAATATTTATATTAGATAAATGCTAATGAATACACTTATAGGGCCTGATGTAATGCCGCCCAAGTTACATAGTACAGGTTGATTATCCCATATCCAAATATTCCGAAATACGGAATTTTTGAGCGAGAGTGAGATAGTGAAAACTTGATGGATCAATGTACACAAACTTTGTTTAATACACAAAGTTATCAAAAATATTGTATTAAATGACCTTCAGGCTGTGTGTAAAAGGTGTATATGAAACATAAATGAATTGTGTGAATGTACACACACTTTGTTTAATGCACAAAGTTATTAAAAATATTGTCTAAAATGACCTTCAGGCTGTGTGTATAAGGTGTATATGAAAAATAAATGTATTCTGTACATAGACTTCGGTCCCATCGCCATGATATTTCGTTATAATATGCAATTATTCAAAAATCCGGAAAAATCCGATATCCAAAATACTTCTGGTCCCAAGCATTTTGGATAAGGGATACTCCTCCTGTAACATAGTAACATAGTTGTTGAGGTTGAAAAAAGACAAATGTCCATCGAGTTCAACCTGTATTATAATTTTATAATAATTAACTGCTGTATCCTTGGATATTTTTTTCAGCTAGGAATCTATCTAATCCATTTTTAAACTTATTGATTGAATCCACCAGTACTACCTTCTCTGGCAGAGAATTCCAAATCCTTACTGCTCTTACTGTGAAGAACCCTTTCCTCCGTTGTGTATGATATTTTTTTTCTTCTAACCTCAGGGGGTGTCCTCGTGTCCTGTGTAGGATATTTTTATAAACTGATCGTCGGATAAATCCTTGTATTGTCCCTTTATGTATTTATAAATATTGATAATGTCCCCTCAATCGCCTCTTTTCCAGTGTAAACATATCTAACCTTTTAAGTCTTTCCTCATAATTCAGTGCCTCTAACCCCTTAACCAGTTTAGTGGCTCGCCTCTGAACCCTTTCGAGTTCCAAGATATCTTTTTTATAGTGAGGTGCCCAGAACTGTACACAATATTCCAGGTGTGGCCGTACCAAAGATTTATACAGTGGCAGGATTACACTCTCATTACTTGTCTCCATTCCCCGTTTTATGCATGCTAACACCTTATTTGCTTTTGTTGCTGCATTTTAACATTGCGTACTGCTACTAAGTTTATTGTCGATGAGCACTCCCAAATCTTTTTCAACTACCGTTATCCCCACATTATCCCCATTTAGTTTATATGTTGCCTGCTTGTTTTTAGTCCCAAAGTGCATATCTTTACATTTGCCTATATTTATCCGCCCAGACCTCAAGTCTAGATAAGTCATTCTGTATTGATTCAACATCCTTGTCTGAATTAATTACTCTACATAGTTTAGTATTGTCTGCGAAAATTGACACTGTGCTTTATGGTCCCTCTCCTAGGTCATTAATGAATATGTTAAACAGCAATGGCCCAAGTACTGATCCCTGCGGTATTCCACTGAGTACCGGGGCCCATTCAGAGAACATCCCATTAATTCCCACTCACTGTTCCCTGTTGTACAGCCAATTACTCACCCAAGTACAAATAGTGTTTCCTACCCCAAGCTCTCTTAATTTGAAAATTAGTCTCTTATGTGGGACTTTGTCAAAGGCCTTAGCGAAGTCCGGAAAGACCACATCCACTGCTTTACCCTGATCAATATTTATAGTTTGACATGACCTGTCCTTCACAAAACCATGCTGATTCCTTGTAATAACCTAGGAGGTATCCAAGTACTCTAGTATGGTATCCCTTAATGTACCTTCTAGTATTTTCCCCACTATAGATGTCAAACTTACCGGTCTATAGTTACCGGGATGAGTTTTGAAACCATTTTTAAAGTTCGGTGGCCATGCGGTATGCCGGCTGAACTCTGACTTTTTTTTTAAAGAGGCAATCACTTGCAAGACAAAATCATGCCTTGTAAGCAATTGCCCCTTTAAAAAATGTCAGAGGGCGGCCGCCGAACTCGGGCAGCGTTACACCCGGATCATTGTCTTAGTCCAGATAGTCCACATATTGAAATATTACAGTTTGTGGTACTGATTGGGGTTGGTATTGGGAGACCGGCATTTGGGATCCCAGAGGTCAGAATACTGACCCCAAGATCCCTGTCTCCAGAATGCTGACGGTGGGGGAGCGCAACGAAGACCCTTGCGGGCTCGCTGCGCTCGCCCCAGGTTCTATTCCTACTCTATGGGTGTCGTTAAATAGTCCTGTTAGTCGGCATGGCCACTGTTGGGATGTCCAACGCTCGGGAATAATAATAATAATGGGGGTCATTCCGAGTTGTTTGCTCGTTGCCGATTTTCACTATGCTGCGATTTGTTGCAAATTGTGCACGCAGGGCGCATGCGCTTAGTTATTTAACTAAAAACTTAGCAGATTTGCTGTGGATTCTGCGGCGTTTTTCAGTCGCTCTGCTGATCGGAAAATGATTGACAGGAAATGGGCGTTTCTGGGTGGTAACTGAGCATTTTCCGGGAGTGTGCTAAAAAACGCAGGCGTGTCAGGGAAAAACGCGGGAGTGTCTGGAGAAATGGGGGAGTGGCTGGCGGAACGCAGGACGTGTTTGTGACGTCAAACCAGGAACTAAACGGACTGAGCTGATCGCAATCTAGGAGTAGGTCTGGAGCTACTCAGAAACTGCAAGGAATTATTTATTAGCAGTTCTGCTAATCTTTCGTTCGCAATTCTGCTAAGCTAAGATACACTCCCAGAGGGTGGCGGCCTAGCGTGTGCAATGCTGCTAAAAACAGCTAGCGAGCGAACAACTCGGAATGAAGGCCACTGTTATTTATATAGCACTTTTATCCTAATAGGATTCAAAGCACTTTACATTTGCCTTTACAGCACAAAATTTAAAACAAGCTTAACAAGGGACAGTAGTGAAGTGCTTGGGTGAACAGGAAAGTCTTGAGTCTATTTTTAAAGGATTTTAGAGTGGAGGCTTCTCGATCAGTGCCGGGAAGAGAGTTTCATAGAGTTGAAGCCACAAAGCTGAAAGCTCGACCCCCCAGATGAATTATGGGAGATTCTAGGTACTGTTAATAGTCCAGAATGGGTGAACCTACAAAGTAGTGAGGCAAAAAGGGGACTATAAGTCTAACCCGAGGCATGCTTCAATGTGATAAATATTTTAAAATTTAACTTTTAATGATGCTACTTATAAAAATAACAAATACGACTTCCGGGGGCGGAGCCAGCAAGTATGGCTGCTTTTTAACGTGGCTCACTGAGCTGAAACAGAATCCTCCATAATCCTCTAATTCTGACAGTAATTGGAACTTTAGGAGTTCACGTTCTTGTTACCAACACCTCAGGGATTCCAGGTGTACCAAATTTGTGGGGGAGGATTTCTAATTGCCCCGGAGTCAAGCCATCGGTAGAGATGGCCAGCATGGCGTGGGCGCGAAAATGATGCCGACTGCATAGCTAGGCATATTCAAACTAAAGGCTCGCCTCTGTTGTGAAATCGGAGCCCTCTCATCTTGCGGCCCCTGATGACCGGGGAGTGAACAGTGCTGTGGGAGACGGACCCGGGGAGTTAGGCGCAAGAAGGGACTTCATCTGACCAAGCGGGTCGAGCGCACCGCATACCGGACGAGTGAACTCCTCTTTCATAGTGCGGGCGCCTGCTGCTCTGCCTGCGGGTCTCCGGGGAAGCCAGCCGCCCATACGTAAGGAGACTGTGTGACCGCCGGCTAGCTAATCCTTGTCACGTCTGCAGCACACTTACAAAACGCCGCTGAGACCTGTGGAGACTTCACAGCGCCTGAACACGGAGCGTCAGCGGTACCCGACCGCTCACTGAGACAACCGCGGGGCAGTGCGAGCGCCCATACACGGACCCCCTGCAGCGCTCCTCCGTGGTCCACAACAACACGAAGCGACAGAGATACCCGGCCGCTCACTGAGACAACTGCGGTGTGAGCGCCCATATACGTCTGCAGCACACTTACCAGACGCCTCTGAGACCTGTGGAGACTTCACAGCGCCTGAACACGGAGCGTCAGCGGTACCCGACCGCTCACTGAGACAACCGCGGGGCAGTGTGAGCGCCCACATACGGATCTCTGCAGCACTCCTCCGTCGTCCGCGTTTTTATTTCTCCCAGCTCCAAACCTTTGATACAGGTACTAACTCTGTCTATGTAACCCCCCTTTTTTCCTTTCCATTAACACCTTTTGACACTGCCTGCGCCCTCCCTGCACTTCAACCCGTTCCCCCCTTGTGTGTTTCCCCTGCCCCCCCTCCCCCTGCTTCCCCTCCTCACCTCACGATCCCTTTTGCTATCCCCCTTTCCTCTGATCTCTACTTTACTCCGGGACAACAAAGTTCTCACCGTGACTGGGCTACTGCCACTTCATGAACTGGGGAGCCGCAAGGTGGGCTGATATGAGCCGTCCTGTGAACTGAGTACAGCCTGGATCAGATTTTTACCCACATCTACCTGCATGGGTGGACTGTCTGATGCACTAGGAGAAGAGATATTTGATCTCTGGCAGTTAAAGACTTTTGTGATTCCCCTCTCCCTTTATTTTATTTATTTCTTTTTTTTCTCTCTCTCTCTCTCTCTCTCTCTCATTTTAAGCCCACAGAGATAGCAACACCCTCATTTGTGACTGTATTGCCACCTTGTGGCTAGATTGAAAATAATCCTTATCAGAATCCCACTCATATGCTGTCACCCTCATTTTAGCATAATTGCTTGTTATGCATTGCTGTTACACTCTGCTCTATCCTGGTACAGGATTGAAAAATCTTATTCATTTATTTTATTTTTATTAATTTTTTTTTTCTCTCTTTCCTCTCATGAACCAATATAACCCGTGCTTAGGTTATTGAGTTATGTTGTAAAGTCATAGAATTTGTATTGTGAGAGGCAGCTGACACGTCTTTGATTTACCAGTCATTTACTTTTACATTGATCTAAGTACCGGGAAGACTATTGGCCTTTTCGACTCTGGTTCTGTATATCTAACAGGTACCTTTCTAGGTATAAGTTACACACTCTGTGTTAACATGTAATTACCGTCACACTTTCAGGGTCTAACGTACACATCTAAGTAAGACTTATATATGCTTTTTAGTGGTTATTTTATTACTGCAGTAATTATTGTTTAAATCCGCTCTGCTCCTACCACTGGTCCGCCGTGGTATGGACAAATATTTGGCTAAACACCAAAATCCACCCGCAGACATGCCTAGCTCCGCGGCTAAATCTGGCTATAAGCGCCAAACCAACCAGAAATCAAGTGTTTCTCACCCGCCCTCTCCTCCTTCTCCATTATCGGGAGGGGATGAGAACTCACATTCTGGCCATATAGCAATTCCGTCACCAGCGGAAAATGCCAAAGAAGTTATCAACATGCTAATGCCCCTCATTGATAAAAAATTTGAGGATTTACATGCTCGACTTGACACTTCTCTAGCTAAGATAGAATCGAACACAGCTAGACTTGACACTCTAGAACAACGAACTAGTGACGCTGAGGACTCTGTTCACGCTTTACAGCAAGAACTAGCGATTAAATCTCAAACTATACACACCATGGTCGAGAAACTCGATGACCTGGAAAACAGGAATAGGAGATGTAATTTACGTTTTATCGGCATTCCGGAGGAGATTGCTGACACGCAATTGCAGAATTATGTCAGCAACCTGATCCCGTCTGCTCTAGGTTTGCTAGACTCTGCCCTGCCATTGCCAGTGGAGAGGGCGCATAGGCTAGGTGCAATTCGTAGGGATAGAGGTAATCAATCTAGGCCTACTATTGCTAAATTCCTAGATTATAGGGACAAGGAGAGGTTGTTGCAGGCTTACCGCGCTGCCCCTGAGCTGCGAGTAGGGGGTCAAAAGATCTTGGTGTTCCAAGACTTCTCGGCCTTAGTCTCACAGAAACGTAAGGCATTTTCGGAGGTCTGTAGGTTCTTGGTGGACAAAAAAATTAGATTTGCTTTACTTTACCCGGCCAAACTGAAAGTGACGGAAAATGGCCGCACTCAGCTTTTTACTGACCCCCAACAAGCGAAGTCACATTTCCTTAGACGGGACCCCTCCTCACCAGCCCGCTCTAATGCCAGTTCTCGGGATTAAATAGGCCACACTCACTTAGCCTCTAATTACTTTTTCTTGTCACGGGGGCAGGCGCTTGGTCTGTGCCCTCTTGGAAGCCATACTCTTACAACTTTAATTTCTTTGCTACTGAATCAATGAATGGGGGGGCTCCGAGGGGGTGTTTCGCCAGACACACTGCCCCCTTATGCTAGGTCTTACCATTGATTTTATTATTTATCTAGACTCTGATTGACTGATTTCTTTTTTCTTTTCTTCTATTTGTTTTTCATTGATGATGTTTTATGGATACTCTATGATTGTTCTACAATATTTGTTGTTTGTATTGTTTTTGTTTTATGGACGGAGCATGCCTTCCACTGCGGTGGGGAATCCTCAGTTTGTTGACATGGGCCAGTTGGACGACCCATGTTTAGTTATATATTCAAAAAATGGATATGTATTGCTTCACTTGAATTTACTACTTATGTTAACCTGCTGTGTCTCCATCGCGGCCTCTCGGGATTGTGTGGAGGGGGGGAGGGAGCTGGGGCCTGAATGCCTTAGACTTTAGGACCCCTGCTGTTATACTCTGTGAGAGGAAACAGCTTCTCCCCATTAGGGATGTTTGGGACACGTCGGGGTACCCCTTTCACCACTGTACACACGATGATGGCGGATAATAGTGGCCGCACATCTCCTAGTCATGATGCCACACATTGTTCCATACTGTCTTGGAATGCGGGTGGATTAAATACCCCAATCAAGAGAAAAAAAATACTTATTCATCTTCGCCGGAAGTAGCCTTTTGTTACCTTCCTCCAGGAAACTCATTGGAGACTCGGTGATGAGTCTACTTTACGTGCCCCCTGGATAGCGGAATGCATACAGGCCTCTTACTCCTCGAAATCCAGAGGGGTGGCAATCTTGTTTCATAAACACTTGAGATACGAGATTCTCCATACCCTGGCGGACCCGGAGGCCGATATTTAATTCTTGATGTAGTACTTGAGGGTAAAAAATTTACCTTAGTGAATTTATATGCGCCCAATGTGGCAACCGGGGAATTTTTACGTCATCTTACACAGATTTTAGCGAGCAGAACCAATTACTCTTTAATAGTGGGCAGGGACTTCAACACGGTTGACGATCCCACACTGGATAAGTCGTTTCATGTTAATAGACCGACCTCCCCATGCTGGCAACTTATACAGGAAATGAAGGAACTCTTAGAATTGAGTGACCCATGGCGTTTATTACATCAAACTGACAGATCTTATAGTCATCTTTCTAGGGTGCATGGTTCTATGTCCCGGATAGACTACATATTGCTGGCCAATCATCTATTGGATCAGACGAAAAATACTGCATTGGACGATATTGTTATCTCGGACCATGCTATTGTACGTTTGGAGCTTTATGTTGGTTCCCGGGGGGCCGCGGACCGCCTTTGGCGTTTCCCGGATCACCTCTCTAATTCAGAAGACTTTAAGAAATTTCTATTACATTCCTGGCATAACTTTGTAGATGATAACTTAGCACACTGGGATGATACGGTGCTGTTTTGGGAGACGTCGAAGGCGGTGTTGCGAGGTCACATAATTGGCTATGTAGCAAAACTAAGAAAGGATAGCTCGAGGCAATATCATATTTTACACAACGCGATGTCCCGAAGCTTCAACATTTATAAATCCATTCCCTCAGAGGAACATTTAGAGGGGTATGTAAGGGATAAAAAATTGCTTGATGCCTTTTTGACGGCCCAAGCACAACAGCGCTTAGACTACACCAAATTTCATTATCATAAGTGGGGCAACAAAGCTGGTAAACTCCTGGCCACAATGTCTAAACCGAGGAGACAACGCTCCTTTATATCAGCTTTGAGAGACGACTCCCGGGACAAAACCTACACAACGACGGATTATATTTTAACACACCTAAATGATTACTACACAGACCTTTATAGCCCCATATCCCCACATGAGGAGTTACAGAGGGAATTTCTGACTAGGGCGAATTTGCCCCAACTAAATACTGATCAACAAGAGGTGCTCGATGGGGACATAAGGGAGGAGGAAATAAGGGGGGTTATTGCTTCTTTACAGCCACATAAATCACCTGGACCCGATGGGCTCACAGGGACTTATTATAAAATGTTGCAACGGGAACTGATACCGACATTGCTAGAACTTTTTAATAAAATCTATCGGGAACACCCAAACTACTCTTCATTTTCTCAAGCATTCACAACCCTAATTCCCAAACCAGATAGGGATTTACTGTCAGCCGACTCGTATAGGCCCATTACTCTGTTAAACTCTGATTTTAAGATCTTTACAAAAATAATGGCCAATAGGTTACAACTAATTCTTCCTGACTTACTGACGGACCATCAATATGGCTTTGTTCGGGATCGTCAGTCGGTTAGAGCTATCCGAACAGCCATAGTGGCCACTATTGCGTCTAGGAATTCACCCCTTTCAGAACATATCCTATTAAGCCTCGACACACATAAAGCTTTCGACACTGTGGCATGGCATCATTTATTTAATGTGTTGGAATGCAGGGGCTTCAGCAACAGGTTTGTGAGCCTCATTAAATATTTACACTGCCCCGAAAACATCGTTATTGGTTAATGGCAAACGTGGCGCTCAAATAACTATGCAAAGGGGCACTAGGCAGGGTTGCCCCCTATCCCCTCTTCTTTTCAATTTGTCTATAGACCCCCTCTTCCAAGTGTTACAAGACTCCACCATTTATGAGGGTATTCCTATTGGAAACATGGAAATAAAATTATCTGCCTTTGCGGATGATGTACTATTATATATAGGGAATCCGAGGGAGTCTTTACGGGATATTTTGGGACTGTTAAACGATTTTGGTAAAGTATCGGGCTTTCAGGTCAACCTGGCCAAATCTGTGGGTTTATATTTAAAAACCGGGAAGAGAAGTCCAGGATGGGGAGGTCAATTGCCTATCAAATGGGCTCCCACATATATCACATACCTGGGCGTCAAGCTTCCTAAATATCCGTCTGACTTATATAGGCTAAATGTTAAGAGGGCAATTGACGACATAGCAAAAGAGCTGGAGGCTTGGAAAGGCTTGATGCTCTCGTACATGGGACGAGCTAACTTGATCAAAATGTGTACGTTCCCCGGACTGTTATATATCCTGCAATCCCTCCCTGTACTGCTTAGTAGATCTGACTTGGCACACATAACCAAACTGTTCAGACAATTCATATGGAAGGGTAAAAGGCCGCGTATCGCTATGCATAAATTACAACAGCCTAAAGCTAATGGGGGAATTAATTTTCCAAACATTCAGACTTACAACCAGGCTTCTTTATTGAGATTTTTAAGAGACTGGTTACACGCAGGGCCGTCTTTTCGTATGGGCTCAATGGGCTCTTGCCCAAGGGCCCCAGGAGTAAAAGGGCCCTAGGCTAATAGCTGAGGGTCCCCTCTTTCCAGGGGTACCAGATTTTTGAAAATCGACCCTGGGGAACCGGAGATATCCGACTTCAAAGCAATAGTCTCCATCCAAGCCTGTTAATTGTTCTTCCCAGCTAGATATCTAGGGTTTTGTCTGACTTAGAGTTTTTCTGAGGGTATAATCCAAAAGCTGGGACTCTCCCCTTTCAGTGGACATTGACAGTTTGTCTCTACTATGTCCATAACCAGAGATATCAGCCTTCAAGCAGCTGGTCCCTGCTCCAGCTCCACACTCCTAATATGCAGGTTTATATTTTTGTCGGTGGATTGCTCTGGCTGCTGAAGTCTGATCCCCAAGTCCCCAGTACCTCCTGAAAGGTGGGACTCTGTAGTTTTTTTATGCCATTCAAAGCTAAGAAATATATTTCCAGGAACTGGAGATATCTGCAGTAAAGCAAGCAGCCCTGACCCCCGGAAAATGATGAATATTAAGCCCACTCCACTATCCACCCCTCCCCTGTGTATTAAACACCCCCTACCACCCTGGAAGTCATGTATCAGGGCCCCTTCATTCAGCACAATGTCCCCTTCTACAGTTTAGCATTCTCCTTCCCGCACCATTTGTGAAGTAAAGGAGTAATTAGCAGAAATTATTTCTCCAGGTCCTACATGCTGAGCGAAATATAGAACCCCCTACCGCCCGCGGGACATCAAAGCTGCCACTGATTGCACCCCCCACCCCTACCGCTGATGCGTGGGTAGGGGCCCCAGTGCAATGCTGTGCCCAGGGGCCTACACTGCTGTTAAAACGGCTCTGGTTACACGATAGTGATACTTATGCTAATACACAGCTGGAGGCACAATTTATAGGGTCCAAAAACCTGATATCTTTCCTCCACGGGGTGGAGGCGGAGTTCGATCAGGAATTGAGAGATAACCCTCTTTTGTGGACGGTGTATCGTTTGTGGCATATTCTTAGACGTGCTAGGAATTTAGGTGGACACAAATCCTTGTTTCTGACGTTCCTGGGCAATCCGGAGTTCCAGCATGGAGAGGCGGCCTTTCCTTTCACGCTGTTCAGTAAAGGAGGCCTGCAAAACATACGGCACGTTATTGATGGGGGTGGAGGGAAGCCACTAACATTTGCAGAGGCGCGGGAGATTTACCCATTTGTTTCTGATTTCCCGCTAGCATTTTTTCAAATGCAACATTATGCCAGTTCAGTGATTACAACTCTTTCGGCGGCAGACTTCACTAATGATCTAGATACTATGCTACTGACCCCTCCTGCCCCGAAACGAGCTCTGTCCATACACTATAAAAGACTTACCACTCTACTAGATCATTCTCTATCACAATCTGGGATGCAAAAAAGGACATCTGATTTCCCTGGGCTTACATGTGAAATACTTTTAAACAGCTTGCTCCAATCCTGCAAATTATTGCCTTCGGTACAGTACCAGGAAATGTTTTATAATATCATCCATAGGGCCTATTTCTCCCCGTATAAGCAATGTGTGGCAGGAATGACGAATTCTGATAGATGTCTGAAATGCCACACACCCAAATCTGATCTCATGCACTGTTTTTGGCTGTGCCCGATGATCCGCCATTTTTGGCTGCAAGTACGGCGATATGCCATGAATGAGCTGATTAATTTTATTCCCTTCAATGCGGAATGGGCAATTTTCGGGATACTCCCGTCGGGGCAGAGGGTTACAAAAGAATGCAAACGGTTACTCTTGGCAATAAGTGCGGCGGCTCGAAAGGCGATTTTACAGTCCTGGATCCTTAAGGATCCTCCCACCCTACGTCTATTTAAAGAGAAATTACACCACCTATTTCAAATGCACTGGATTGAAACTACTATTCAGAAAGAAAAATTGGTGGGGCAGTTTTTTGAGTCCTGGGAAAGCTATATTGCCACCCTCCCCACTGATTTTCAAATCAGAATAAAGAATTAATTGAAAGGAACAATGTGGTATGAGACTAGATCGGCTATTGGTGACCCTCCCATAGTGGTAGCAAATTGAGGGCTGGTGGCGTTGCACGGTCCCGGCCTCCTCATGACCCCGTAGCATGGAGACTAATAGGATTTTTCTTTGGTTCTACTATTTATACACTATTTACGTGGATAAGTAACCAGGGGTATTACAATGGGTACATGACACTGTTTATCACCGCACCCGATAGTACACTGTAGATCTGGTATTAATTGACACTAATGATTTTTCTACTCATTGTATCTAGTTACTTGTATGTACTTACTTATTTGTGTGTATGTATATATACATATGTATATATGTATATTTATTTATTTATTTTTTCTCATTGCTGAAACTGCTGTTCTTTTCTTGTGAAGTGATGCATTGACAATAAAAAAATTGTTACGTAAAAAAAAAAATAACAAATACACAAAGCCTCTAGGCGAATCTGCAAAGAAATTCAGACAATAGATAAATTCAAGCTGTCACGGCAGACCATTCACTGCTTAATTTGCATAAAAAGCAGACCAGTGTTGCTGTTTTTAGCAAACACCTATAACAAAAGTGGATTTACTTCGTCTGTCAAAGCAACCACATGTTGCTATTCCATATACAGAAATATTTATTATGCAGCAGATGTTTTATACTCATCCGCCTGTATAGCAATAGTGAAAATATTGTTCGGCAATAGCGAAAATATTGTTCGGCTATAACTGTTCAACACTTTCATGTAATGAGATAGTCAGGACATCAAAGCATCAACAGGTTCAAGATATAAAATAAATAAATCCAAGCATGTCGTGACAAACAGTTGAAAAAATAGTATATAAATATCTCCCCGAGGTATATCACATCTTAATAGTAATGTGGGGAGATTAGGCATCCCTGTGTCTGATTCTAAACCACCATATTTAAATCTCAGACATCTGTGTAGAGTTTGTACGTTTCTTCAAACAAAGCAGTTTGAGAGGGGTGAGGAAAGGGGGGCTAGCTATGCTGGTGATAACCATGTATGCTAATGTGTGGTGATTCCACAGGTCAGAAGGTAAAGGTAAAACAGTATAACAGTGGCATTTGTCGTTCCTCGCAGATCATAACTTTGTAATATAAATGCAACCTAACTGTCAAACCATTCTAAATCTCCACAACAAAAATGGGTTTGTCAGATAATTTGTCTAGTCTTCATGACAATTTGTTAATCATGAAGTGGCCAATTCTATCACATATTAGACATAAGTACATCGAGGCAAACCTATTAAGATAGATATATTAGTTATAAATAAATAGAGAATTTCTCTCCTGTATGCACTGCCGTGCACTCTAGGTTACTCGTTGGATCTCATATTCCTTTTGTACAGTTGACGGGCTATATCACATTGAAAAAAAATATACATTGACTTGTGTACCCTATTCACATTTACATAGTGATATTCGTACCTCTACATAGCAGTAAGTTTGAACTTGAGATGCTCACATTAAAGATGCATTTTCCTATGTGCACCATGCAGATCTGTACATACAATTCACATAAATGATAAAATTTTTGCAGTTATTACTCTCTCCCAACAGAAAAAAAATATTTTATCAGGGTATGATGTCTAATCATTAATTAGCGTGTGATAATACCTCAAATCCTAGGGAGCCCCCTCAAAGTTTAAACAAAACACATATCCTCAATAATTGGTGTGATATCACTTAGAAAAGGTAAATGATTTTACTGGGGTGTTATAAGGGGCTTATCTTCTGCTGCCCAATATCTGCTTTAGAGCATCAAATATTTGGATGATAGAGAACTGCTCCCTTTGCCCCGGTAAGGGGCAATAAAAGTAGAGGGACCCACTTCTGCTTTCCCAATATTGCTGCTCAGAGCTCTCTGTTGCTGCAGAGCATTGCAGAGTAGCACGGCTGCTGGAATGAGAGAGTGGGAAACCTATAGGAAAAAATTGCAAGTGCGGAAGGAGGGGCTGTGTGAGCTTGATAGAGATATTGTGGGAAATGTCCTGTGCGCTGCATGTAACATATGCCTGAAAATGAACTCGCGCACAAGTAAAAGAAACTGCTGTGAGAAGTATTCACTGTACCAATACAAAGGTATACTCAATCTGCTTTAGGTTGTCCTGGTGCAGCTACAATAGGTGCATCTGGTGGCTGCGGAATCCACAGAGAAGCTGCCGGCGTCCATACCACGGAAGCGGATACCGAAAACCGGAAAGACGTACGTTTCGCATCTGAAGCTTGGTCACAAGTGATCAAGCTTCAGTAGCGAAACATACGTCTTTCCACAGAGAAGCTGCTGGCGTCCATACCACGGAAGCGGAAGTCGGACCCTGCCGAAACCGGAAAGACGTACATTTCGCTGATACAGTAATTGAAATGGCACTGACACTGCTGCCTGCCAGTCTGCCTACCACTGCTCCAGCCATGCTACACAGCAGCTCCTCAGCACTGTGGGGCGTAGCTCCGGAATCGTGCTGACTCTGCTGACCTCTGAAAAGGAGGTAGGCACACCGCTAATATAAATATTACAATGGGTGCTAGCAAATGGACAGTTCGGCAGCAGTTAGTTCCACCCCCAGAGCGACCTGCGCTCTGTGCAATGGCACTGGCCGCACCACCCTAGTTACGGCCCTGGTCACAGTAATTCAGATGCTTGTAGAGCCAGGTTTTTGACCTACATGAGATCTGACACGGTACTGTCCTAAAGATGGTAGATGACCAGTATAGTTTGCTAGGAAGGTAATGCTTTACTTTTAGCAGAATTGCAGAGGTATGTCAGGGTAACACTGAATGATGTATTGTACCTGGAACATGGTTCATATTTGCCATTTTTGGAATTTGGGTGGTAGATCAGTGTGGGGGCTTTTTTTTCTTATTTGAAGAGGTTGTAGGATGAGGTGTGGCTGCAGATATCAAGTGAGCAACATTCTGTAGCTGTTTGAGAACGTGGAGGGGGCGGCGACGAAGAGCATTTTACAAAACAGGGACGTGTCAGCCTCATTTTGTATGCATGCCGAGGCCAGAGTCTGTGTCTTATTATTATTATTATTACATTTTATTTATAAGGCACCACAAGTGTTTCGCAGCGCTGTACAAAGGACAGTACAGGGAGACAAAACTTAGCATTACAGTAAATTAATAACAAAAATAGAGTACAGGTAGCAATGCACCACAATTCTCAAAACAAAATACAGCTAAGATGTAAGTAGCGAAGGAGTAATCATCATACTACTTGGGGCTGGCGGCCATAGATAGAGATGAGCCTTTACCAGCAGGAGAAAAATCTGGTCGCTGAGTAGGGGAGAGCTGTGAGTGAAATGTGTTGAGAAGAGGGCTTTGACAACAAGAGGAAAGAGGGCCCTGCTCCTGAAGAGCTAACAATCTAGTGGGAAGGGGCGACAGACAGATGACATGAGGTGCAAGCAAGCGAGAGGTAGGCTGATGGCAGTATGTAAGCAAAGCAGAGATGTTCAAGGCATGAGGCAGGGGGGTAGAGGAGCAGCCTCAGGACTAGGTTATGCATCAGAAGGGTATACTTTGATGAATAGGTGGGTTTTTAGTGCCGTTTGAAGCTTTGCAAGGTCGGGAAGAGTCTAATGGAGCGGGGGAGCGCGTTCCACTGAAGGGGTGCAGCACAGGCAAAATCTTGAACTCAAGCATGGGAAGCAGTGACCAGGGCAGAGGAGAGGCGACGGTCATTGGCCGACCGTAAGGTGCGGTAGGGAGTATGAAGGGATAGGAGGTTAGAGATGTAGGGAGCAGTGGAATTAGAGATGGCCTTGTATGTGAGGGTGAGGAGTTTGAAGAGGATTCTGTAGAAGAATGGGAGCCAGTGTAGATTTTGTCGAAGGGGAGTGGCATATGTGGAGCGGCGGGAGAGGAAGATAAGCCTAGCTGCGGAGTTGAGGACAGATTGGAGGGGAGCAAGATGAAAGCGAGTGAGGCCAGTGAGGAGAACATTGCAGTAGTCGAGTCGTGAGATGACCAGTGAGTGGATGATAAGTTTAGTTGCACTCTGAGAGAGAAATGGCCTGATGCGAGCAATGTTGCTTAGCTGGAACTGACAGGATTGCGCCAGAGCTTGGATGTGGGGTGCAAAGGAGAGGATGGAGTCAACAGTGATGCCCAAGCAGCGGAGTTGGGGGACAGTGGAGATGATGATGTTGTCAACAGTGATAGAGAAATTGGTAGGGGGTCAGGGCCGTCTTTTCGTATGGGCTCAATGGGCACTTGCCCAAGGGCCCCAGGAGTAAAAGGGCCCTAGGATGATAGCTGAGGGTCTCCTCTTTCCAGGGTTATCAGATTTTTGAAAATCGGCCCTGGGGAACCGGAGATATCCTACTTCAAAGCAGTGGTCCCCATCCAAGCCTGTTAATTGCTCTTCCCAGCCAGATATCTCAGGTTATGTCTTAATTAGAGTTTTTCTGAGTGTATACTCCAAAAGCTGTGACTCTCTGCTTTTGGTGGAAACTGACAGCTTGTTTCTGCTATACCCAGAACCAGAGATATCAGCCTTCCAGCAGCTGGTCCCTACTCCAGCTCCACATGCCTGGTATGCAGTTTTATATTTTAATTGGTGGATTGCTCTGGCTGCTGAACTCTGATCCTCAAGTCTCTGTACCTCCTGAAAGGTGGGACTCTCTAGTTTTTTTTATACCATTCAAAGCTAAGAAATCTATTTTCAGGAACTTGGGATATGTGCAGTCAAGCAAGTGCACTCCCACCAGAAAATGATTAATATTAATCCCACTCCACTATCCACCCTTCCCCTGCATATTAAACACTCCCTACCACCCTGGAATTCATGTACCAGGGCCCCTTCATTCAGCCCAATGCCAACTTTTACAGTTTAGTGTTCTCCCTCCGACCCCATCTGTGCAGTAAAGTAGTAATGAACAGAAATTACTGCTTCAGGTCCTACATGCTGAGCGGAAAATAGAACACCCCCTACCGCCCGTTGAACATCAAAGCTGCCACTGATTGCACCCCCCACCCCTACCGCTGGAGGATGAGTAGGGGGCCCAGTGCCTTTCTGTGCCCAGGGGCCCACACTGCTGTTAAGACGGCCCTGTAGAGGGTGTTGTTCTGGCTGGGGGAAAGATAATGAGTTCAGTGTTGTCCATGTTGAGCTTCAGAGAGTGCTCAGACATCCAGGAGGAGATGGCGGATAGGCAGCTGGAAACCTGAGAGAGGACAGAGTGGGACAGATCAAGAGAGAAGATGTAAAGTTGTGTGTCATCAGCATAGAGGTGGTATTGAAGGCCAAAGGAGTTAATGAGCGCAACCAGGGATGACGTGGCATCACTGGTTTTGGCGGTGTGAAAACACCGGCCATATTGAGAAACTTGAGGGTTACTCCGATGACTGATGTTCACGCAGATGTGGCCTGATTCGGAGGTGAATGCAAACCGGGCGGTGTGGCTTGCCAAGATGGTGCAGTGCGCATGTGCAATGTCATTCTGCATGGTAGCAGTACTCTGGACGCAACTACCTGATTGACAGGCTGTGGCCGTGTGGGGGAGGAGTGGAGGTGCTGACATGCAAAAACGAAGGCGAATAAGCCCCATTTTCTGGCTGTGCTGAAGCCAGTCCTTGGATGCAGCTTCAGCTTCCCTAGCTTCAGATGCATGAATTCCCCGGTCATCCTGGGTAACCTGATGGTTTCTAAGATGACCAATGTTCGCGCAGATGATCAGATGCTGCATCCTTAGACACAGCAGCGGATCAGAGAAGCCGGCAAGAGATGTCTATTTACGTATGACGCCTCCTGCACATTAGCATATTAACGCACAGCCGCAGCGTAAAAAGACGCAGCAGCTGTGTGATCTACGTACATCTCTGAATCAGGCCCATGATCCGATGCTATGTCTGAAAGTACTACCGAAGCCTCCTGCGGCATGTGCATATTTTAGCACAGATGCTGTGTACAACGACTGCGCTACTGCGTCCATGTCAGAATCAGGCACTATGTGTGGACATGCCTTAACTGTTGGTCTTCCTAACCATCATGCTGGTGCTTCCAGCCATATGGTGTACCTGCAGAGACGTGGCAGGTACTGAAGGCCAAAATTACACACTGTTACTGAGTTAATAAGACCTTGACACCATGGCTATAATGTGGCTTATATTAATTTACAGTTCAGTATAGTTTAAAGGGCCCCATACACTAGAACGATAATGCCCGATTTCATCCAATTTCGGGCATTCGGGCCGATATATTGGGTGAAATCGGACATTTTGGATGTGTTTCCAATCCTATGCGCATTCCTGTGAGGGTAGATCGGCTCCCCTAGATCGTTAGTGCTGCACTCGTGATATGTCGGTTCCCGCAGGTATGGCTGGGATCGCATACGATATATCGCATGCAAAATGTACCAAATCGTATGGAACCACTCCCAGGAAGCTCCTGGGAGAGTTCAAGGGAAATCGTCTCTGACTTCAGCCTCAGACATATCGCTGTAGTGTATGGGGCCCTTTAGCGCTTCTTTTAAAAGCAATGAGTTTAGGAAGTTTATTTCAGATGCAGTACTTGTAGCATCCTTTAGGTGGCAATAGACATCACTATTTAGTTATTTCATTTGCCAGGGAGGACTATACCAAAATGCAAAACAAGGCAAAACAACTTACCTGGTGTGGGACTGAGTAGAAGTCTGTTATTGAGCTATTTGCTTTCTATAGGATGTCATAGGAACACGGTAACAGGTATTCTTTCAAACATACTCTGATTTCTTCGAAGCTAAATAAAATGTTGAAATAAACAGTAAGTAAATAACATTTGTGGCTTGAGACAGTGGCGTAACTAGAAATTTTTCTCCCCCAAGCCAAAAAATTATTCGGTGCCCCCCCCTTCATGCTCCATAATTGGGAGCAAGAAAGGGATAAATATGCGCGCGCCAAAGGGGCGTGGTTTTGTTGGAGTGGGCGTGGTTTCGCATAAAGGGGCGTGGCATTGCAGGAAAAGACTACCTTATACCCCAGTTTTGCAACCTGCACGCCCATACGTTGGCCACCACAGGAAAGAAAAATAATCCTGATTCATGCCCCTTACATTATTTGTCATTTTTCCTCCTTATAGTAATGCCCAGTATACATTATGCCACATACTGCAATGGCCCTTAGACATTATGCCGCACACAATAATGCACGACACAATATGCACACACTGTAATGCCCCCGACACATTATGCCACACACCGTAATGTCTGTGACACATTATGCCACACACCGTAATGCCTGTGACACATTATGACAGGAATCGCAATGCCCGTTATACATTATGCTACACACTGCAATGCCCCTGATACATTATAGCACATACAATGTCTGTGACACATTATGACACACACCGCAATGTCCGTGATACATTATGCCACACACTGCAATGCCCGATACATTATAGCACATACAATGCCTGTGACACATTATGCCACACACTGCAATGACCTTGAGACATTATACCACAATGCCCGTGATATAGTATACCATACACCGTAATGCCTGTGACACATACCGCAATGCCCTGCCCGTTATACCCTATGCCACACATCACAATGCCCGTTATGTATTATGCCACACTGCAATGACCCTGAGACATTATACCACAATGCCCGTGATATAGTATACCACACACCGTAATGCCTGACACATTATGACACACACCGCAATGTCCGTGATACATTATGCCACACACTGCAATGACCCTGAGACATTATACCACATATCACAATGCCCGCGATATAGTATACCATACACCGTAATGCCTGTGACACATTATGACACACACCGCAATGTCCGTGATACATTATGCCACACACCGTAATGCCCATTACACATTAAGTCCTACAGTAAGGCTTCTAATTACTTTTCAATTACCTGCTCGTTGTCAGGAGTTTCATGCACTGGGTGTCATGCTCGTTGCCAGGGGTTTCATGCTCTTGGTTCCATGCACGGTGCCAGGGGTTTTCATGCTCAGGGTGTCATGCTCATTGCCAGGGGTTTCATGCACTGGGTGTCATGCTCGTTGCCAGGTGTTTCATGCACTGGGTGTCATGCTCGTTGCCAGGTGTTTCATGCACTGGGTGTCATGCTCGTTGCTAGGAGGTAGTCCTTGTTGCTAGGGCTGTGCTCCCAGTGCCACATATGTCCCCAGTGTACTTACATGCCCCAGTGCCAAATATAGTCCCCCCCCCATGTGCCAGGTACACATATACCCCCCCAGTGCCACATATGCCCCCAGTGCCAGATATTCCCCCCCAGTGCCACATATGCCCCCAGTGCCAGATATGCCCCCAGTGCCATATATTCCCCCCCAGTGCCAAATATGCCCCCAGTGCCAGATATTCCCCCCGTGCCATATATGAGCCCAGTGCCAGATATTCCCCCCCAGTGCCAGATATTCCCCCCGTGCCATATATGCCCCCAGTGCCAGATATCCCCCCCAGTGCCATATATGCCCCCAGTGCCAGATATTCCCCCCCAGTGCCAGATATTCCCCCCCAGTGCCAGATACTCCCCCCCCCCCCCAGTGCCAGATATTCCCCCCAGTGCCAGATATTCCCCAGTACCAGATATCCCCCCCCCAGTGCCAGATATTCCCCCCAGTGCCATATATGCCCCAGTGCCAGATATCCCCCCCCCAGTGCCATATATGCCCCCAGTGCCAGATATTCCCCCCAGTGCCATATATGCCCCCCGTGCCATATATGCCCCCAGTGCCAGATATCCCCCCCCCCCAGTGCCATATATGCCCCCAGTGCCAGATATTCCCCCCCAGTGCCATATATGCCCCAGTGCCAGATACCCCCCCCCAGTGCCAGACATGCCCCCAGTGCCAGATATTCCTCCCCCCCCCCCTGCCATATATGCCCCCAGTGCCAGATATTTCCCCCCCCCCCCCCCCCCCGCCGTCGCTTTTTGGAGGGACACGGAGGGCACAGCTCGTCTCTCCTGTGTCCCTCCTGCTGCATCATCTCCGGCGGCCGCGGGTCTAATAGGGGGAAGTGCCGGTTCGTGAGCCAATTAGAGCTCACGGACGGCACTTTCCCCTATTAGACCCGCGGCCGCCGGAGATGATGCAGCAGGAGGGACACAGGGAGGCGCGCTGTCCCTCCGTGTCCCTCCAACAAGCGGCGGAGCGAAGGAGACTGCAGACTGACATGCGGACGCTCGTCCGCATGTCAGTCTGCTGTAAATCAGTGGCGCCCCCGCAGCCCCTCGCCCCCAAGCCACCGCGAGGACTGCGGGGGCAGTAGTTACGCCACTGGCTTGAGATCTTGTTTGTACTGTAGTTCATTTCATTATTTCTTTATAATCTATACTGGCTTTATAGCCCTGCATTGCCCAGGCCCAAGTTACCTGAAGCAGCTTCTGATGCCTTACAGCCCCTCTCAATTGATGAAGGACCATTAGCACAGTAGCGGATCTTGCCACGGGCAAGCAGTACTTTTGCCCGGGGCGCCGCCTTCCGGAAAGCGGTGGCGCCATCCGGAGGGCGCCGCACCATGGCAAGATCCGCCGCTGCTGTGCCCTCCGCTGCCCGCTGTGTCCCCCGTCTGTGCCTCCTGTGAAGGGAACTAGATGCGTAGCGTCTAGTTTCCCTTCGTGGAGAGTACCTTTGCTGAGCGGTGCGCGATGACGTCATCGCGCACCTCTCAGCATTCAAGCGGCGCTACTAATGTACAGGGGGCGTAACTGACCACACCCCCTGTGTTAAGCCACGCCCCGTTTCCTGCCCGGGGCGCAGAGCGGGCTTGAACCGGCCCTGCATTAGCAGTACCTAGAATCTCCCTGAACTCATCTGGGGGTCAGGCTTTCAGCTTTGCGGCTCCGATTCTCCTTCCCGCACAGTTCCAGAGGTCTCCACTCGGGTGTGGTATGGCTGACCGGCGGTCAGGAGACCGCCAGTCAGCATACCGACGCCGGGTTCCCGGCAGCATACCGACGCCGGTCACATGAATACCACCTCTCCACTCTAGAATCCTTCAAAAACAGAAATATATGTTTCTTAAATATGCCTGCCCAGCAAACATTATAGCAATTCAGTCATGAAAATATTGCATATTTCAAGTACATAAGGAGTTTTCAGTCTGGCCATTAGAATGCTGGATTACATTTAAAGTTATATATATAACTGCAAACACCATGCAGTAATTAGTCCATTTTCATTATAAAAGTGAAATTTTATATTTCTTTAAATTATTAGTGAGTACAGAAGCTCAGGCTTTTCCCTTGTTTATCTTTTATTCAAGGGTTTCCTTTGATATCTAATTGCGAGCAGCTTGACTACGTTTCAACACTGATTTATTAATATATTTATATTACGCAAGTGAAAAAGAATATATTTTATTTGTGCTATAGGTAATTTATATTATCTAATAGTTCTAGCAGTTTGCAACTTATCGGAAATGAGTCACTTTAACAAAATTGCAGGCTATTACTTTTTTCTTATTATCTTAATGATTATATCAAATACACTGAATAATATCACATTTGCCTTAGTAATCATCTGTACCCATGCTAAAAACTGAGCATATAAAGAATTAGGGGAACATTTACTAAGCAGTGATAAGAGCGGAGAAGTGAGCCAGTGCAGGATTTGCCCCATACTTGCCTACTTCTGAAAAAGCATTTCAGGGAGATGTGAAAGTAACACCTATCAGTGCGGACGTGTACTGCTACATCTGAGAGGCGTGTCATAAAAATGACATATCCAAATGTAAATGAGCCCCAAAGTTAGTAAGATCTACTTGTTGAAGAAAAGATACTTATACTTTGCAGAATTTGTTCGTGTACTGTGCTTTATAAGAGGTTCCATATACTGTAAGTGCATACCTCCCAACTTTCGTTTAGCTGAAAGAGGGGGAAAGGGGCGTGGTCTATCGAGAAGGCGCGTAACCTCGCGTGTATGACGCGATCACGGGCCACGCCTCCAATTTTCATCACAGTGGGGCCATGGCCAGCGCTCTGTGAGCTGCTGGCCATGCCCCCAGTCCCTCTGCCTCACTGGAATAGACACTGTGCGCATGCGCACAGCGTCTATTCACCGCTGCTCTGCTCTGAACTGAGCAGAGCAGCAAGTGATAGGGAGCCTCCCAACTGCCCCTCCCCCCACCCGCGGGACACTGTGGCCCGCGGGAGGGACAGCGGTACAGGCCCCAAAAAACGGGACTGTCCCGCGAAAATCGGGACAGTTGGGAGGGATGTAAGTGGCCACGAGAAACTTTATTTAAAATGCGTGTAGCCATAGGGATCATTGTGCCTTATAACCAATGCAGGCAAATGGCACTGATGTTCCCATTTGAATGTATGCATCTGTGATTTATTTTTTTCTCCCAAGAATGTAACAGCTGCATAATGGGGTTAAGGTGCAATCAGGGAGATTGCTGGACTATTCAGGGAGTGAGGGAGATTGCTTCTATTTCAGGGAGTCTCCTGCAGAATGAGGGAGCGTAGGCAAGTATGATTTGCCCATGGCAACTAATCAGCACTGAAGTAACATCTATAATTTGCATACTATAAAATTATACAGAGCTGCTGATTGGTTGATGGGGCAATTTCTACACTGGCTCACTTTTCTGCTCTTATCACTGCTTAGTAAATGTCCCCTATGTTTAAAAAAAAAAAATCCTCAAATTAGTTCTGTCCATATCACGCAGTGTACTGTGGGCAAAATTCAGACCTGATCGCTGCTGTGCGTTTTCGTACAGCGGGCGATCAGGTCTGAACTGCGCATGCGCTGGTTCTGCAGTGCACCGGCGCATGCCAGAGATGCAATTGGCATCTCTGCCCAGTGATCACCTCTGCCTGATTGACAGGCCGAGGCGGTCGCTGGGCGGGAGGGGACGGGGGGGGCGGCGGCGTTTGCCCACCGTTTTGGGGGCGCAGTCCGGACCATGTGGGAGTGGTTCGCGGCGGCTGCGTGACATCACAGGAGCTGCGCTGGTAGGGAGCTACTCCTCAGGTACAAAAGCATTGCTGCCGTGCGATGCTTTTGTACCTGCGCGAGAGGGGCAGAGCCAGACATGCAGGGCGGACTAGCCCTGGGCTGGGCATCCCCCCGCATGTCTGTAAATTTAGCACATATATGATCAGGCCTGAATTAGGCCCAGTATTTGTTTAGTTGGGTTCAGTAGGGAATGCCTGCGGCGTGGGATGCAGGGGGTCAGAATACTGACTGCGGCATCCAGACGATCAGATTCCCCACATGGCCCCTTAACCCTAACCCTTCGTCCCCGAAAACCTCACCTAATCCACCCCCAGGCTGCCTTACCCTTACCCTCTGTGCTGGCGCCTGAACCTACCCCCCTTCCCACAGGGGGTTGCCTAACCCTAACCCCTCACTCGCAGGCTAAACCTAAGCTCTGCCATCCCAACAGCCCCCCCCCCACTCCACCCCTGTGGCTTACCTGTCCAGATTCTTGACACTTAGTGTCATTCGGGATCCCAGTGGTCGGGATTCTGGCGTCGGGCAGGTGACCCTATTCGGGATGCCGGTGTCAGTATTCCGAGTAGTGTCGGGATCCCGGCGTTGATATTTCAACTTCCGGGATCCTGACCGCAAGGATCTTGACCAGATCCCATTTAATCTCTTCAAGTGGAAAATGGGAACATTTTGCCACACCTGACTGGAAGACCTAACACTTGCACATTACTGAGAAATGCATACACAGACAAGAAATGGAGATATGCCAGGGGACAAAATAAATCAGTGTATTCACTAGAAATTGTTCTGTATCGATTCATTACTACTGACACAATCAGTAGACTGTCATCAAAACTGTTTCTGAGAAAAAGAGAAAATCGATCAACAATTTAAAAAAAACTATTTTGTGGGCATGATGCAGATGGTTTTTTTTTTTTTAAAGAGAATAGTTACCCAATTCTGAAATGTATCGCTAGAAAAGGGTAGAACCTCTGAATTTGCCCTATTGCCCTTTTACCTGATTATGATCTGCAGTGATATTAGTAGAAGTTAATCCAGGTTCCAGAATTGTTTAAACTTTACCATTCAAATACTTCTAACCTTTTTTCTAGTGTATTGTGTCATTGTGTCTTTAGTGCTGCCAGTGGAAATGTAACCGAAAAATGGTCAGTTATTCCCAAAAACTGTTGAAATACTGTAATTACAAAAATGAATTAATAATAAATAACACCTATATTTAACATCCTTGTGATAAGATTTACAGTTACTATATAAAAAATAGCTGTAGCATGTGTGACAATGAAGCTGAGTAGTGGAAGCACACACTGATTCTGAACTTGTGCACTACGGTTTATTTCACTAGGATGACCGCAGAGTAGTAACCATCATACAGTTGGTGTTCATACAAGACAGTGACAAAGGTCCTCAGCTCCTCACAAAAGCTTCCCAAATCGCTCTTTCACTAACAGACACCTTCTCCCTGTGGCTGTAGTGCTTTGTTTGTTTGAGCCCCACAAAACAAATTACCAATGGGCAGCTAACAGTGTTGTTAATGATGGGCCTAAGGCAGCTAACAGCCATAATTAAAAGAAAAGCAGTGCAAGATGAAATTGTCCTACGGCCCTCTCGCCCATGCTTATAAGTATATTTAAAAGGACAAGTACAGTTTAACAAACCAAGCACTTCCGCAACTGGGAATGCCACTTTTGTGGCTGAAGTGCTTGGTTTGTTTGAGCCCCCACAAAACAACTTTTTGTAAGAACTACCTCACATCACTAATGAGAAGGTTGATGATGAGAGTGTTACTCACATTATAATTTTGGAAAATAAATGTCATGAACTTGCTGCAAATGATGTAACATGGAGGAGATGCCTAGATGGTTAACCTACCTCTACTAACTTTGGACTCTCAAATGGAGCAAATGCCTTCACAAATGTTGCCAGGATTTGGCAAAAATAATCCCACACCCATGCATTTTGATGTTATGCCATGGCCATTTTAATGTTGACATTTATGTATAATGTGCTATGCATTTTAAATAAAAGAATATATAAAATTAAAATCCCACACCCAAAAGGTAGCTTTTTTGGTCTTATGCCCTGGCTTCACAATGGCTTTCTTTTTATCATGGGCAAGAACTGCTGTCACTGGTGGCTGACTTACACAAACATTATCAACATCCTCGTTATACTTAGTAGCGTCAGATAGTCCCCCCAAATATCCCCCTCATCCTGTACCACTGTAGCATCCTCAATTTCTATTATGTCAACATTATCACCATCTTTACTTGTACTGTTCATCCCCACATTTGCAGATGGTGCAGAAATCGTGAAAGGAGGTGAAGGAGGCTTCTCTATGAGTACAGTCTAAGAAATGTCCGACTCACACATTGGTAAAGTGGACACCCCTCAACTCTCCTCAGGGATTTGTAAACACACAGTTTGATCTTCAGCCTTAGTGTTCTTTTTTTTTTTTGGGTGGGGGGGGGGCACTGATTTGTTGGTTTCAAATTTGACACATCTAATCCCTTTTTTTTAGCATTGTGAAAGATTTTGAATTCCGGTACCCTTTCCTAAACTTTCTGTTCCCTGGATCACCTTTACTAAATGTTGTACTATCGTGACTGGCAGCAGCCACAGCACTAGTACTTGGTTGCTGCTCCTGCTTTTCTATCAACTGCTCATTATCCATATCGACTAAGGGCCTAATTCAGAGTTGATCGCAGCAGCAAATTTGTTAGCAGTTGGGCAAAACCATGTGCACTACAGGAGGGGGCAGATATAACATGTGCAGAGAGAGTTAGATTTGGGTGGGGTGTGATCATACTGAAATCTAAATTGCAGTGTAAAAATAAAGCAGACAGTATTTACCCTGCACAGAAACAAAATAACCCACCCAAATCTAACTCTCTCTGCACATGTTATATTTGTCGACCCTGCAGTGCCCATGGTTTTGCCCAACTGCTAACAAATTTGCTGCTACGATCAACTCTGAATTGCCCCCAAAGTGCTTATATTTATGTAAATGCAGCAGGGTACTGAACCTACAGTTGTCAACAACAAAAAACTATAGTAATTATTTATTTGAATTTTTTTTGCAATTGACAACTAACATTGTGGACTCACAGTGCTTATATTTATGTGAAGTGAATGCAATGGGATACAGCACCTACAGCACACACAAGTTGTAAAAAAAAACAACTTTAATATTTATTTGAACTTTTTCGCAAATGGCCACTCACACTGCAAACTCACAGTACTTATATTTATGTGAAGTGAACGGATCAGTGGGGTACAGCACACCCAAGTTTTACAAAAAACAACTATAGTATTTATTTATTTGAACTTTTTCACAAATGGCAACTCACACTTAAGACAGTGATTATAGTTATTTGAACGCAGTGAGGCACGGCACCTACACCACTCACCAGTTGGCAAAAAATATATTAGCACTGGCCTGTAGCTGCAGTGAGGGAAGTGACAAAAAAATACAACACTCGGTACACACTTGCTGATGTGCACCCAATATATTGTCTGAACCGGCGGATCGGATGATATATCATATACATCGGCAAGTGTGTATACCCGATATCATTAACGATGCGCGCTCCAGTAGGTCATTAACGAGGTATAATATCTTAAGTTTTCAACTTTAAATCTAAAGATATTGTATGAAAGGGCATGCATCTGGATATAGGTGCATGCCATCACTGACGAGATGCAAACGATATTGTTCAGTGTGTATGAATGATATTGTTTACGGGGGATCTTGCACGATGTCACTGACATCGGCAAGTGTGTACCCAGCCTTATACTTAGGGATATGCAGCAGCACTATTAGACAATAAGTGTGACTAAGTTCCTGGACTAATAATAATAATAACAATGACTTGCTAACTGCCTGTACTGTAATCTAACTTAAAGGGTGAAGAAAAAGGGATCAGTTTCTTTGGGTGCACTCACTCCCACCAACAAAAATAACAAGAATTCTTGATATTGGATCTGTGTCCTTTATTAACACTTAATTCTTAGTACTTCCCAATACCCATATGGAATGTATCAACTTTATTAGTATCCCATATGAAGTATTAAGACCCTTGAATTGGGCCGTAAACAGTGAAATATAAAATTGATAAAAGATAGTATAGACGTGAATCAGAAAAAAGGACAAAACAAGAGAAAGAAAGAATTTGTTTTGTCCTAGTGCCAAATAATAAAGAAAATTAAAAACTGAGCCGTGTGCCGCTACTTATTAATTTATATTTATTATACAGATTGTATTCCACTACTGTGTTCCTCAAACGAATATAGGACCCCTGGCGCACAATAATAGAAGATGCTAATTAGTACTTTTAGTACTAAATAATGGAACCAACATGTGCTAATTAACACACAAATCTCAATATTTATTAAGACACAATCCCAAACTGGGTGGATAAAACACAATAAAATGTAATGAAACAAATGTGTAAAAAATGGGGTAAGGTAGATGGGAACCAGGTGACTTCATAAAGTGCTTTACGTGCTTAGAGTCCTTCTTAAATGGAAGACAATCTCTCACCATAATCCATGGCTGCGGTGGGCTAGCTTAAAAAGGTAGCTGGGGTCCTAGGCTGAATGGCCCAGCACCACCGCACTAAGCGTATCAGCTCAGAGTCTCCTGTCCCAGGGTGTACCCCTCGTTTGTCCTCGTCCAAATGTTTGGATTATGGTGAGAGATTGTCTTCCATTTAAGAAGGACTCTAAGCACGTAAAGCACTTTATGAAGTCACCTGGTTCCCATCTACCTTACCCCATTTTTTGCACATTTGTTTCATTACATTTTATTGTGTTTTATCCACCCAGTTTGGGATTGTGTCTTAATAAATATTGAGATTTGTGTGTTAATTAGCACATGTTGGTTCCATTATTTAGTACTAAAAGTACTAATTAGCATCTACGATTATTGTGCGCCAGGGGTCCAATATCACTTTTTTCTTGTCTATATATTGTTGGAGATTTGTGTTTGTCTCCTTTGTATTGGACCTGGGCAGCATCATTTTCATTACTGCGCTCATCTGAAAGTACTGCATTTTTTCTGTTTACCTCAAACGAATATAATTGGAATATATACGTGTATATTGTGTATAACAGCCCCTGGCCAATAATAATATTAATAAATCTGCCACAATTAGTCTAATTATTTGGTAAGGGAAAAGTTTCCAGTTTGGGCATTACTTCTATCCTGCCAAAAGTAATAGTTGCTTCTAGGTGATACATGTAACAACTTTAGTGCACAGCAGGATGTTATAACCGATACAATTGTTGCTTTATTGAACAGGATGTCTTTCTGTGTTAGAATTTTACCACCATATCAAATAGAGGTCTGCAGTACCTCATTCCAAATTAGAAACACTGGTAACGGATTTTTCATCCTTATCATAGGCAAGAAGGAACAATAAAAGTGTTTCTTATATGGCGTCCTTATTATATACACATATACGTATGTAACGTTATTAATTATACCATATCGCCTTCCAGGCTGATAATACGATTACACATTAATCATACATAAGCCATTCAATGAGGGATTAAATTACATTCCCTTATTTGATTTATTAAATGTTTATTGTTATATGTCTCTCTAAAAGAGGTAATGCATTCGTATATAGCTTATGTCAATTCATGTGTGTAAAAGGCTCATGCCAATAGCAGCTATTTATCCAGATACATATACTTTAACACACAGTGAATATGATTCTAGTCTCAGCTGTCAGGTGCCACAAATTTAGTGCACGACTGACATGTTCCTAATCTCTATTGCTAGACGCCACAAATGTGTATAGAGAGACTAGTGCTGTTTGTATTGCGGGCTGCCGTTTATCTCAGCACCGCACTGCACTAACCAATATCTGGATGTACATAGGTATAATGCTGACATGCGTTCTATCTAACAGGTAACACAATGGAATACATTTTCTGACTAATAGTATTTCATTTTCCCTAGCGGCGCACGGCTATTCCCCTATGCACATTTCACTCTGTATTAGAGCTTCGTCAGGGCATTGTGAACATGTCGGCAAAATGAATGTCGGTATATTGACCGTGTCAATATTTTGACTGTTGGTCAATGGCTGTCGGGATTATGACCGTCGTTATTGTGTCCATCGGTAAATCAACTGCTACCCCTCTGCACAACAGCCACTTAATATGTATTATTTGCACTTAATTTGTTGCAACTTTGCTGAACTCTACTGGATACTAAGAGTCTGATTCTGAGCTGGGAATAGAGTATAAAAGAGCAAGTATCCGAGTACATGGACAAACCATGTTGCAAATATATACATTTTTTTTACATGCATGGTAAATACTGGCTGCTTTTGCATATTGAGCCTTATTCAGGTTTGTTAGCAAACAAAAAAAAAGCACACTAATGGGCAAAACCATGTTGCAACGCAGGTGGGGCAGATGTAATATGTGCAGAGAGAGTTAGATTTGGGTGGGTTATATTGTTTCTGTGCAGGGTAAATACATTCTGCTTTATTTTTAAACTACAATTTAGATTTAATTTTGAACACAACCGACTCAAATCTAAATCTCGCTGCATGTTACATCTGCCCCACCTGCAGTGCAGCACGGTTTTGCCCATTACTGTGCTTTATTGGTTTGCAAACAAACGTGAATAACTCCCATAGCCCACAAATGCCGGAAAGCTTTATTTTTACACTGCAAATTAGATATCAGTTTGGAATTTGAAACAAAGGCAAAGCAGGTGGGGTTTCCAGTTGCTCAGAAACCACCCTCCTCCACAGTTTGACCAGGGGCCACTACATGAAGTATAAAGGGTGGAATGAAGCTGCAGCTGCACATACTGTATGCAGTGGCAACAGATTGTCTTACCAAGTCTGCTGTGTGTATGTTGATCTGATGCGTTAAGTGGCTAACCATGATCGTTGTGCCTGTATATGTCAGAAGTACTGTATTAGATAAAATGCACTTTGGTTAAGGCAGACTATAACTTGTTACATGTTAATTATGCATCTTTCATGCTAAAATCAAACATTTGGAAACCCCCCTCCTGAGTTTGCCCCTGGGATACACCCCTCTCAAATCTAAATCTCTCTGCATATTTTACATCTGCCCCACCTACAGTGCAATACGGTCTTACCAAGGTGCACAGTTACTGGTTCTTTCTTACTTTGGGGGTTATTCCGACCCGTTCGCACTCATCGGTTCTTCGCTGCGGTGCGAATGGGTCGGGACTGCGGCTGCGCGGCGCCCGCAATGCGCGTGCACACTGTTGCATCGGCGATCGCATGAAGACTGACAGGCGGGAGGTGTTCCAGGGCGAATACTCACCGTTTTCAAGGTGTGGTGAGGCGAACGCAGGCGGATTCCGGCGTTTGGATGGCGGATGTCTGACGTCAATCCCGGGACCTTCGTAGCTGGATCCGTCGCACAGAGTAAGTAAGTCTGACCCTGGTCTTGTTTCGCAGGAAACTTTTTTAGCATAGCAGGGCTGCACAAGCGATCGCAGCCCTGCTATGCTAAAATACACTCCCCCATAGGGGGCGTCAAGTTGATCGCACGAGCAGCAAAAAGTTTCTACGTGTGATCAACTCAGAATGAGGGCCTTTATTCCCATCTCAGAATCAGGCACTGGGTTTTTATTTCTCTGTCCACGTGCAATGGTAATACATCCACATTTAATTGCAACAGAAATGTTGGTATTTACATTAAAATAGTGTTTAAAATGATCATCTTTAGGGTATCTAGATCTTTTGTAGTTATGTATAATACATTAATATTTTCTTGCTAGCCTGCAGGCGATAGCACTGTGTTTAATTGAAGCTTACACTGCCTTTGATGTACAAGTTAGAAGAGAATAAGGCATAGGGGTATTGTAATACAGCATTCAGTCTCAGCAGGGCCGTAACTAGGGGGGGGGCTAGGGGGTCACGCGCCCCGGGCGCTGGAATGAGGGAGTGCTAGGGGGGCTGTTTTCGGAGCCAAGATTATCTGAGGTTACCGCGTGCTGTGCCTGCAGACGCCAACAAACAGCAGCTGTCAATACCTGACAGCCTATCGGGTGCCGGCTCCAGGGACGCTTTCGGATTCTGGCTGCCACGTCGATGCGTGATGTCACACGCATCACGCATCGACGGAGGAGAGGGAGAGAGGACGGACTGGAGAGAGGAGTCTGGCTGGCGGGGTTGAACCCATGCGCATAGAGCGCGGGACTGATACGGGCACGCTGGCTGCAATCAGTGACAGTGAAAGAGCCACTGTCACTCACGCTGCAGCATTCCGCACTGGATTCTAAAGGCTTCTCTGACAGGGGAGCTTTCACGGAGACTGTATGTCTCTTGCAGCCCTGAGCACACAGCCCTCCCCAATGCCTGGGAACACAGTGCAGCGTCAACTCTGAACGAGAGGGAGATGGAGCGGACCTGTGACAGACAGACAGGAGATTTAGAAGGTATATATCTCTGGCTGGCAGACAGCTCCCCCTGTACAACGTGTGTGTATGTGTGTGTGTCAGTATGCATCTGGTCCCTATACAGTGTGTGTGTGTGTGTGTGTGTGTGTGTGTGTGTGTGTGTGTGTGTGTGTGTGTGTGTGTCAGTGTGCATCTGGTCCCTATACAGTGTGTGTGTGTCAGTGTGCATCTGGTCCCTATACAGTCAGTGGCGGATCTAGACTTAACTTTTAGGGGGGGCGGTTTAAGAATTATGACTCCTCCCCCTAATCATAGCCCCTCCCACTTAGTAATGCCCTTCCCGTTCGCTTCTAAATTTCCTATTGTTGCCATTACTAATAAAATGTTGCCAGTTAGTGGAGAGAACCCTGCGCACTGGTGATACAGACTGGCGAATCGCCATTCCTTCCATCAGGGGTGGTAGAGGCTAAGACAGGGCAATTTAAACATGCATGGGATAGACGTAAGGATATTCTTACAAAGAAATAAGGATCAGATAAGGTTAGAGATAAAAAATAATGTAAAAAAAAAAAAAAGGGGCAGACTAGATGGGCCAAGTGGTTCTTATCTGCCGACAAATTCTGTTTCTACAGCACACAGAATGAGCCGAAATTCACATTATAGCACACTGTATTAGCTGAAATTCACATTGTAGCACACAGTATGATCCAAAATTCACATTATAGCACACTGTATGAGCCGAAATTCACATTATAGCACGCAGAATGAGCCAAAATTCACGTTATAGCACACTGAATGAGCCGAAATTCACGTTATAGCACACTGAATGAGCCGAAATTCACATTATAGCACGCAGAATAAGCCGAAATTCACATCATAGCACGCAGAATGAGCCAAAATTCACGTTAAAGCACACTGACTGGGCCGAAATTCACATTATAGCACGCAGAATGAGCCAAAATTCACATTATAGCACGCAGAATGAGCCAAAATTCACATTATAGCACACTGAATGAGCCGAAATTCACATCATAGCACAATGTATGAGCCGAAATTCACATTACAGCATGTAGAATGAGCCGAAATTCACATTACAGTACACTGAATTAGCCAAAATAATGCAGGGACATATACACTTTAGCTAGGAGCGGAGGGGGGAGACATGGAACACAGAGGGGGCACACACACACACACACACTTACTTTAGTTTGGAGGGTAGGAGACATGGCATACACACTGACAGTGACACCTGCTGCAGCCAGCAGCATGAGGAGTCGGATGGAGGCCGGGTGCCGCGGCGGCATTGGGAACGAGGTGGAGAGCGGTGCAGCGCGGCGGGGGACGGGGAGAGAGAGAGAGAGCGTCCTGACGCGCGTACAGGAAGGAGGGGGCGTGGTCAGAACAGAGGCCGCTCAGCCGCTGTATGCGCGTCAGGACGCTCTCTCTCCCCTTCCCCCGCCGCGCTGCACCGCTCTCCACCTCGTTCCCAACACCGCGGCGGGACCCGGCCTCCATCCCGGTGCCGGTATGTGTAGGGGGGGCGTTCGCCCTAATTGCCCCCCGCTAAATCCGCCACTGGCAGGGACATATACACTTTAGCTAGGAGCGGAGGGGGAGACATGGAACACAGAGGGGGCACACACACACACACACACACTTACTTTAGTTTGGAGGGTAGGAGACATGGCATACACACTGACAGTGACACCTGCTGCAGCCAGCAGCATGAGGAGTCGGATGGAGGCCAGGTGCCGCCGCGGCATTGGGAACGAGGTGGAGAGCGGTGCAGCGCGGCGGGGGACGGGGAGAGAGAGAGCGCGTCCTGACGCGCGTACAGGAAGGAGGGGGCGTGGTCAGAACAGAGGCCGCTCAGCCGCTGTATGCGCGTCAGGACGCTCTCTCTCTCTCCCCTTCCCCCGCCACGCTGCACCGCTCTCCACCTCGTTCCCAACAGCGCGGCGGGACCCGGCCTCCATCCCGGTGCCGGTATGTGTAGGGGGGGCGTTCGCCCTAATCGCCCCCCGCTAAATCCGCCACTGTATACAGTGTGTGTCAGTGTGCATGTGGTCCCTATACAGTGTGTGTGTCAGTGTGCCTCTGGTCCCTATACAGTGTGTGTGTGTGTGTGTGTGTGTGTGTGTGTGTGTGTGTGTGTGTGTGTGTGTGTCAGTGTGCATCTGGTCCCTATACAATGTGTGTGTGTGTCAGTGTTCATCTGGACCCTATACAGTCTGTGTGAGTGTCAGTGTGTATCTGGTCCCTATACAGTGTGTGTGTTTCAGTGTGCATCTGGTCCCTATGCAGTGTGTGTGTGTGTGTGTGTGTGTGTGTGTGTGTGTGTGTGTGTGTGTGTGTGTGTGTGTCAGTGTGCATCTGATCCCTATACAGTGTGTATGTGTGTGTCAGTGTGCATCTGGTCCCTATACATTTAGTGTGTGTGTGTGTCAGTGTGCATCTGGTCCCTATACCGTGTGTGTGTGTGTGTGTGTGTGTGTGTGTGTGTGTGTGTGTGTGTGTGTGTGTGTGTGTCAATGTGCTCATATACAATCTGTTTTTGTGTCAGTGTGCTCCTGGTCTGTGTGTGGGTGTCAGTGTTCCCCTGGGACCTGCACTATATGTGTGTCAGTGTGCCCCCTATGCAATCTATGTAATGGGTATATATATATATATATATATATATATATATATGTATTGCATTGTATTGTATTTTAATTATTATTATTTTTATACATACTTTTTGTGTGTGTGTGTGTGGGGGGGCGGCGCAGATTTACTGTCTTGCCCCGGGTGAGAGAAGTACTAGTTTCGGCCCTGGTCTCAGGATAGGTTTTACATCTGAAGCCTGGTTCTTAAATTAGCCATCCTTTTGTGACTTAAAGAAAGGATGGTGTAATATGTGTGTATAGAGAGTTTGTATGTATTCACCTAATGCGCTTTCCAGAACTTTTGCCACATCTAGATCAAAGGCTGATCGTAGCAGGAAATTTTTTAGCAGTTGGGCAAAACCATGGGGGTCATTCCGACCCGTTTGCACGCAGCGGTTCTTCGCTGCGGTGCGAACGGGTTGGAACTGCGCATGCGCAGCTACAACAAAGAAGAAAGTGATCGCTAGCGCGATCGCAAGAAGATTGACAGCGGGGAGGCATTCCGGTGCGTCTACTCACTGTTTTCCTGGGCGTGGAAATCCGAGCGCAGGCGTGTCCAGGCGTTTGGAGGGCGGATGTCTGACGTCAATCCCGGGACCTTCATCGCTGGATCCGTCGCACAGGGTAAGTAGGTCTGATCGCAGCCCTGCTATGCTAAAATACACTCCCCCATAGGCGGCGTCAAGTTGATCGCACGAGCAGCAAAAAGTTGCTACGTGCGATCAACTCGGAATGACCACCCATGTGCATTGCAGGTGTGGCAGATATAACATGTATAACATGTGCAGAGAGAGTTAGATTTGGTTGGGTTATTTTGTTTCTGTGCAGGGTAAATACTGGCTGCTTTATTTTTACACTGCAATTTAGATTTCAGTTTGAACACACCCCACCCAAATCTACTCTCTCTGCACATATTATATCTGCCACACCTGCAGTGCACATGGGGGGTCATTCCGAGTTGATCGTAGCTGTGCTAAATTTAGCACAGCTACGATCATGAACTTAGACATGCGGGGGGACGCCCAGCACAGGGTTAGTCCGCCCCGCATGTCAGTGCCGCCCTCCCGCCCGCACAAATACAAAAGCATCACACATCGGCGATGCTCTTGTATTTGCGGAGTAACTCCCGGCCAGCGCAGCTCCTGCGGCTGGCCGGGAGTTGTGTGTCGCTGCCGCTGGCTGCAGCGGCTGCGTGAGATGTCACGCAGCTGCCGTGGCACGCCCCCCCCAACGGTCCGGCTACGCCTTCGTTGACCGGACCGTGCCTACTAAACGGGGCTTAACGGCGCCGTTCAGCCCCCTCCCGCCCAGCGACCGCCTTTGTCTCAGAGGCGATCACTTGGCAGCGACGACTGCCATGCTCCGGCGCACTGCGGTGCCGGCGCATGCGCAGTTCCAACCTGATTGCTACGCTGCGACAAACTGCAGCAAGCGATCAGGTTGGAATGACCCCCATGGTTTTGCCCAACTGCTAACAAATTTGCTGCTGCTATCAGATCTGAATTAGGTCCTCAGGGGGTCATTCCGACCCGGTCGCACTCAGCGGTTCTTCGCTGCGGTGCGAACGGGTCGGAACTGCGCATGCGCGGTGGCAGCATTACGCATGCGCGTCATTGCCCGTCGCCAGGCAGCGTCCAGAACAAAGAAGAAAGTGATCGCTAGCGCGATCGCAAGAAGATTGACAGGCGGGAGGCGTTCCGGCGCAGATACCATTTTCCGGGCGTGGAGATCTAAACACAGGCGTGTCCAGGCATTTGGAGGGCGGATGTCTGACGTCAATCCCGGTACCTTCATCGCTGGATCCGCCGCACAGGGTAAGTAGGTCTTGTTTGCATGAAACTTTTTTAGCATAGCAGGGCTGCACAAGCGTTCGCAACCCTGCTATGCTAAAATACACTCCCCCATAGGCGGCGTCAAGTTGATCACACGAGCAGCAAAAAGTTGCTACGTGCGATCAACTCGGAATGACCACCTTAGCCTCAGACAGGAAACCAAAAGTACTATCATGTTAAATAGAGTGTGTTGCATTGATCCTCTTTCTGCAAAAATGTTTGCATACCACAGTAATACCCCTTTCACATCGCACTAAAAACCCGGTATCGACACGGCATATTGCCGTATCGAAACGGGTCAGTGTGCGATGTGAAAGCTCCTTTTCAGAATTAGCGGGTCGCCTGACCCGGTAATTCAACCCGGTAAAAAAGAAGGGTTATTACCGGGTTGATTACTGGGTCAGGCGCAGTGTGAATGGGAGCCGTTCCGATGCGACACGGCTCCCATTCACAGCATAGGGAGAGGCGGCGCAGGAGATGAGCTCATCTCCCAGCGCCGCCTCCACCCCCGCCCCTGCTGCTGCTGCGCCCTCCGCTGCTATGGCAACCGACCCGGTATATTGCCGGGTCGGAAAGCCAGCAACGGAGCGCAAATGCCGGATCCCACCCGTTAAGTACACGTTTCTCTTACCGGGTAGGATCCGGCATTTGCGATCTGAATGCAGTATAACCTAGAAATTAAATTCAAGCCAGCAATGATATAAGTGTTAACTATTTAAAAAAAAGTGTGGGAGATGCATTAAGCAGTGAAAAGATAGAGGTTGCCCAACCAATCAGCTGCTACATATAATTTTATAAATGTACTTGATAGATGTTACCTCAAAGCTGATTGGTTGACATGGGCAATTTCTACACTGGCTCACTTCTCCACTCTTTTCCCTGCTTCATATATCTCTCCCTCTATACAGACTGAATACAGATTCTATACAGATTAAACAGATTGTCTACTTTTGGACAAACTCCCTATGCCATCACTGTGAAATAAATAGAGATGGTCCCTAAGATTTCCTTACCTGAAAACAACTTTGGGATACTGATTGCTCTGCAGCTTACCATGGGGGTCATTCCGACCCGTTCGCATGCAGCGGTTCTTCGCTGCAGTGCTAACAGGTCGGGACTGCAGCTGCACAGCGGCTGCAATGCACACGTACGTCGTTGTTGTCGCCGGGCAGCGACACCGCCAGCGAAGAAAGTGATTGCAGCGGTGATCGCATGAAGACTGACAGACGGGTGGCGTTCTGGGGCGGATACTCACCGTTTTCAAGGCGTTGTGAGGCGGACACAGGCGGATCCAGGCGTTTGGAGGGCAGATGTGTGACGTCAATCCCGGGACCTTCGTCGCTGGATCCGTCGCACAGGGTAAGTAACTCTTACCCTGGTCTTGTTTTGCAGGAAACTTTTTTAGCATAGCAGGGCTGCACAAGTGATCGCAGCCCTGCTATGCTAAAATACACTTCCCCATAGGCGGCGTCTAGTTGATCGCACTAGCAGCAAAAAGTTGTTACATGCAATCAACTCGGAATGAGGGCCCATATTGGAGTCCTCAACATGTCCAGTTCTATTCAGCAGAGCTCTATTGAAGAAGAAGAAACAAGAGAATGACAAAATAACCTTGTGTGGAAGCACTCTTATATTGAATATGATAGAGGATAGATGATAAAGGGAAGGACCCGTTTGAGTCCTTCCACTAGGATGTTTTGTTAAAACTTGACTTTTAATGTTTCACTATAAAAAGAGTCACTATAGGTGAACAAAAAGTGATAATAAAAATCTTGATTGCCGTTATACCAAATATGGTTCAAGATATGGCAGGTGAAAATATTGTAGTTATTATTGGATATTTGTTTGGAAATCACAATATCCACATGGTCACAGAAAGGGTCGGAATGTATGATAAGCTTAGAATAGGATAAAAGTGGTATGAAAATCTCCTGAGGAAAAATGGCCCACAGCACCTAGTATTCCCTAGAGGTCTCCCATCCACGTACTGACCAGGCCATACCTGCTTAGCTTCCAAGATCGGACGTGATCGGGCGCGATCGGGCGCATTCAGGATAGTATGGCCGTGGGCTGATTGAATCAGGAAATACTTGTGCTTTCTGTACTGATTAGGAAAAGGGCCTGTATCCTGATCAGGTTGAGAAACTAATAAATGAGAGTACAGAAAATGAGAATAAGAAAAAAATGTTATTATATAGTGTGAAAATCTCCTGAAAAAATGGCCCACAGCACCTAGTATTCCCTGGAGGTCTCCCATCCATGTACTGACCAGGTCATACCTGCTTAGCTTCCAAGATCGGACGTGATCGGGCGCATTCAGGATAGTATGGCCGTGGGCCGATTAATTCAGGAAATAGGAGGAAACACTTCTACTTTCTGTACTAAATGGAGACAGGGCTTGTGGGGCCCGGTCACAAATGTCCAGATGAGAGAGTGTGTGTGGGGGGATACTTCTACTGTCTGTTGTGATGGTGATTTAGTCTGGGTACAAGCACAATGTCTGTATCCAGGGCCACCATCAGCCAGATGAGAGAGTACCGGAGGAGAGACAGAAGTTGAAACAATTCAAACAAATATAAATAATGAATATAAATTGATCAATACAAATAAATTGTATCAATGTGTGTCACTGAATATGCTATTTAACTGGTGGGCTATTAAACAGGAGGATAGTCCTATATTGTAGTTGTCAGAAAGGAAATCAAAAAAAGTATCAATATGGATGATCCTGCAACAGAGTAACCTATTAAATGAATATGCAGACTTGCAGCTGAGATGAATATGGCATAATCGATTCGTTTATATCTTATTATTCAATGATTTACACAATAATTCAAAATACATAATCCACGCTTTAATGTGCAATGTTTTTTCACCATCCTTCTCAATCAAGTTCATAATAGCTCCCATCAAGTTGAGCTTCAACACATAATTACAATTAATTCCCGCATCCACGATTGGCTAGCGCATCCTATTTATATGGAGACTAGGTGAGAGAGAACACGGGGCTTCCGTGAACAAGCCTAGCTCACAGGTGAAACGTACGTCGGAATCTGATGCCCATCCAGAGAGTGTCTTTCTCTTGTTTCTTCCTGTAGGTTAACTACAAAATCCATGGGAGCACCACCAAAACTTAGTACTATTTATGATTTACAATAATAGTCAGCATTTTTGTTTTTTTCATATATTTTCTCATTTATTCATAATTCTTATTTTTTCAAGCTGGTGCAGATCCACAACCTTCTTTTTCACTCTATTGAAGAAGAGAAGATTGTGGATTGAGATAAGTGGTAGTAGCTATTCTGGAATTTCTAAAGCTGCAAAAATAAGCCAAATGTAAACATAGTAAGGTCCTGGTTTCAGGTAATGGGGGTGGAACAAGATATATAAACAATGATGGTTAAAAAGTGACAAAGACATTTAATTTGAATACACTAACACTAAGTACGTACAGTAAGTAATCATAAATTCAACCATGGGCAGTGAAGCTGTCTCATTATATTTTTCAATGTTACTAAAATTATGATTAGCTTTTCTGGTTTAAAATAAGTAGTTCTTAAAGTTGACTCTGACCTATAAATGGTGAGCTTGTTCCTTGAGGAGACATGTCTCAATTGAGTTGGAAAAGATGGCAATATGCCCTCTTACATCACCCTCCAGGTCCATTTTTAGGGCCGCGGCGCCTGTGGCCAGTGTTTGCATAGTATTTCATGTGGTCTGGCCGTCAAAATACTAATAGTCCCAAAATGGCCATCGCCACAGAGAGGACAGTTTTGAAGGATGCTAGAGGTGGCGGCAGCCATTTTGGGATGGACATCGCTCCCCTGAAGTGCCGGCCGGGACAGAGGGACAGCTGCAGGCTGTTAGAGGAAGGCAGTGGTGGCAGCAGCGACGGTGTGAAACCCCCAACAATGATCAAGCAGTGGGGCAGGATTATTATGTGAGGCTGGCAATTGTGCAAGAGGCATTTACTGTGTAGGGCATATGGTGCAAGGGTCATTTACTGTATGGGGCATATGGAACAGGGGGCATTACTGTGTGAAACGTAATATGGTGCAAGAGACATTACTGCGTGGGGCATAATACGGTGCAGGGGACATTACTGTTTGGGGAATAATATGGTGGAATTTATCTTTATCAGTGGTTTGCAGGGTCAAAGGCTTGGGTGTAAGGTAGCCTTTTGCTGCAAGGACATGCCCATTTTAGTGAGGCCACGTCCCCTTTTGTGCATGCATCGAATGTCTATGGAGGGGGGGGGGGGATTGTTGCATTTTTCTAATGTTTGCACTGGGAGCCAAATTGTGTAGAAACAGCCCTGTCACCGTCCAAGACTATTTTTACTTCTTAAATTGTTATACCAATGTTGCCACTCTCTGCAGAGCAATTACTTTGGTACTGCAGAAAAGCTACTTAATGTATACAGGGGTGTAGTATGGTATGCCGGCGGCCGGGACCCTGGCGGCCAGCATACCGGCGCCGGCATACTGGCAGCTGGGTGAGCGCAAATGAGCCCCTTGCAGGCTCGCTGCGCTCGCCACGCTGCGGCACGGTGGCGCGCACTATTTATTCTCTCTCCAGGGGGGTCGTGGACCACCAAGAGGGAGAATAGTTGTCAGTATGCCGGGTGTCGGGATTCCTGCGCCGGTATACTGAGCGCCGGGATCCCAACAGCTGGCATACTAAATACCACCTGTATACAGTATAAACAATTGAGTTCTAACACGGGGTAATTCAGACCTGATCGCTAGGCTGCGTTTTCTCACAGCCTGCGATCAGGTCCGGACTGCGCATGCGTATGCACCGCAATGCGCAGGCGCGTCGGACGCCTGCACCAGGCATCAGTGCATATCGATGAGATGGTGTGAAAAATGCGATCGCATGGGCAAATGCAAGGAGATTGACAGGAAGAGGGCATTTGTGGGTGGCAATTGACCGTTTTCTGGGAGTGTCTGGAAAAACGCAGGCGTGTCCAAGCGTTTTCAGGGAGGGTGTCTGACGTCAATTTCCGGTCCCGGACAGGCTGAAGTGATCGCAGCGGCTGAGTAAGTCCTGGGCTGCGCAGGGACTGCACAAAATTAGTTTGTGCAGCTCTGCTACACATGCGTTCGCACACTTGCACAGCTCAAATACCCTCCCCCTGTAGGCGGCGATTATCTGATCGCAGGACAGCAAAAATCACTGCCCAGCGATCAGGTCTGAATTAGGCCCTTACTTAGCTACTGCTTAGCGATCAGCAAGCATTTGTCAGAGCGAAAGCAGCAATAGCCAATATTAAACCCTTTGCCACTGTTTTTCACCCCGTGCTGAGCCTATTTTGCCACCTTTTGGGCTGTTAACATTCAAGCATCACTATCACAATAAATATTTGATTCATTCATTATTAGGGACAATAAAATGGTCTACAGCAGTAATTTCAAATCTGGGTATTTATTTAGCAGCATCTGAGGATCTTTCTTCATACTTAGAGGGTAATTCAGAGTTGATCGCAGCAGCACATTTGTTAGCAGTTGGGTAAAACCATGGGGGTAATTTCGAGTTGTTCGCTCGTTGCCGATTTTCGCTATACTGCGATTAGTCGCTTACTGCGCATGCGCAAGGTTCGCAGAGCGCATGCGCTTAGTTATTCTACACAAAAGTTAGGTATTTTACTCACGGCATAACGAAGCTTTTTCATCGTTCTGGTGATCGTAGTGTGATTGACAGGAAGTGGGTGTTTCTGGGCGGAAACTGCCCGTTTTCTGGGAGTGTGCGAAAAAACGCTGTCGTTTCTGGGAAAAATGCGGGAGTGTCTGAAGAAATGGGGGAGTGTCTGGGCGAACGCTGGGTGTGTTTGTGACGTCAAACCAGGAACGAAACTGACTGAACTGATTGCAATGTAGGAGCAAGTCTGGAGCTACTCAGAAACTGCAAAAAAATTTCTATTCGCAATTCTGCTAATCTTTCGTTCGCAATTCTGCTAAGCTAAGATACACTCCCAGAGGGCGGCGGCTTAGCGTGTGCAATGCTGCTAAAAGCAGCTAGCGAGCGAACAACTCGGAATGAGGGCCCATGTGCACTGCAGGGTGGGCAGATATAACATGTGCAGAGAATTAGATTTGGGTGTGGTGTGTTCAAACTGAAATCTAAATTGCAGTGTAAAAATAAAGCAGACAATATTTACCCTGCACAGAAACAATATAACCCACCCAAATCTAACTCTCTTTGCAGATGTTATATTTGCCCCCCACACTCCCACCCCTGCAGTGCACATGGTTTTGCCCATTAGCTAACAAATTTGCGGGTGGTCTTCTGTATGCCGAATGTTGGGATCCCGGCGCACAGTATACCGGCGCCGGAATCCCGACACCCGGCATACCGACATATATTCTCCTTCGTGGGGGTCCACGACCCCCCTGGAGGGAGAATAAAATAGCATGGCCGCCACCGTGCCCGCAGCGTGGCGAGCGCAGCGAGCCCACAAGGGGCTCATTTGCGCTCGCCACACTGTCGGTATGCCGGCGGTCGGGCTCCCGGCGCTGGTATGCTGGTCGCCGGGAGCCCCGCCGCCGGCATACCGTACTACACCCCAAATTTGCTGCTGTGATCAGATCTGAATTACCACCATTGTTCACCTGGGAGTAGTGATATCGCTCACCTGGGAGTAGTGTTATTGTCCACCTTGGAGTAATGATATTGTCTGCCTGGGAGTAGTGATATTGTCCCTATGAAAGTAGCAGAGGCGGAACTACCGCCAGTGCAACTAGTGCGTTGCACTGGGGCCCGCCACTGTCCAGGGGCCCAAAGCATGTAATGAGTCAAACTGACTCATTACATGCCGCTGTGTGCTGCGGGCAACCGCTGCCCGCAGCACACAGCCGCCCGGACAGAGAGGAGAGGAGCGCAGCGGTATGGGGGAGAAGGAGGAGGAGGGAGCCGCAGCAGCGCTTTACTACTGGTTGAGGCGCTGCTGCTGCTGTCCCTCTGCTTCACTATAGGCTGTCTTCCGAGAACAGCCTATAGTTAAGCAGAGGGGCAGCAGCAGCAGCGCCTCCACCAATAACACAGCGCTGCTGCGGCTCCCTCCTCCACATCCCTACTGCTCCTTCTGTCCTGCCCGGGAATCGTGACCAGAAGCTGCACCGAGGAGCCTGAGCCAGCGGAGAGGGTAAGTATAATTCTTCTTTCTTTCTTTCTTTTTTTCTTTCTTTCTTTCTTTCTTTCTTTCTTTCTTTCTTTCTTTCTTTCTTTCTTTCTTTCTTTCTTTCTTTCTTTCTTTCTTTCTTTCTTTCTTCAAAAAGGGGGACTGCTTGCCGCAATGTATAAAAATGGGGGACTGCCTGCCGCAATGTGTAAAAAGGGGGAATCTGCTTGCCGCAATGTGTAAAAAGGGGGAATCTGCCTGACGTAATGTGTAAAAAGGGGGAATCTGCCTGACGCAATGTGTAAAAAGGGGGAATCTGCCTGACGTGATGTGTAACAAGGGCACACTGTCTGCCGTGATGTGTAACAAGGGCACACTGTCTGACGTAATGTGTAAAAAGGGGACGCTGTCTGCCATTATGTGTAGAAAGGGCACGCTGTCTGCCGTTATGTGTAAAAAGTGTACGCTGTCTGCCGCTATGTTTAACAAGGGCACGCTGTCTGCGGTTATGTGTAAAAAGTGTACGCTGTCTGACGCTATGTGTAACAAGGGCACGCTGTCTGCTGTTATGTGTAAAAAGGGGACGCTGTCTGCCGTTATGTGTAAAAAGGGGGAATCTGCCTGCCGCAATGTGTAAAAAGGGGGAATCTGCCTGCCGTAATGTGTAAAAAGGGGGATGCTGTCTGCCGTAATGTGTAACAAGGGCACACTGTCTGCCGTAATGTGTAAAAAGGGGACACTGTCTGCCGTTATGTTTAACAAGGGCACGCTGTCTGCCGTTATGTGTAAAAAGGGGACGCTGTCTGCCGTTATGTGTAAAAAGTGCACGCTGTCTGCCGCTATGTGTAAAAAGGGCATGCTGTCTGCCGTTATGTGTAAAAAGGGGGGCGCTGTCTGCCGCAATGTGTAAAAAGGGGACACTGTCGTAATGTGTAAAAAGAGGAATCTGTCCGCCATAAGGTGTAAAAGGGTCTCTACCTGGTGTAGTGGTGCTACTGTGCGGCGTAATTTGAATAATGGAGACTACTGTGCACCGTTTTATGAATTGGTATTATTTTGTGGCCACACCCCTTCCCCACGAAGCCACGCCACTATGTATTTTTGCACGCGCCTACGGCGCGCACTGCCCCTGTTTTGCATGCAGGGGTGGGGCTCTGATGCCGTTTCTTGCACAAAGTGCTAAAATGTCTAGTTACGGCACTGTTGCTAGGTATCCATTTCTCTGGCCCTGAGCAGGTCCCCCTCACCAGATCCTCTCCAGGGGTGAGGGTAAGGACTTGGATGGGATGGGGGGCCCAAAGCATTTTGTCGCACCTGGGCCCACCGCTCGCTAGTTCCGCCACTGGAAAGTAGTGCTATAGTTTCCCTGCGAGTAGTGTTATTGTTCACATGGGAATATTGTACACTATCCAACATGAACTGTACATAAAGCTTTGCTCCCAACATGCCACATTTTTGTTGCTACTGTTGTATACTAATGCCTTAAGGTGGATACACACTGGCAAATATATATATATGCCATTCAATGGAACAGCTGAGCTGATATATGGTGGGCATGTTGGCAGGTGTGTACTAGCGATATGTCGGCCTTGCAGCACAGCCGATGGCCGACAGATCTGCAAATACAGATCTGTCCCTGCTCATCCCACATATAATCGATTGTTGCGATGCGCACTCACGAATCAGTGATTATATGCACTTTGCTGCGACTAGTTGATGTGTCCACGCACTCCATTGATTTCATACGCACGTGTCCATGCACACTAGAGGGCACACTATTCAAGGCAAACCAGAAGCGTTTGCTGCAAATAAACTTTAAGATGAAGCAGGGACACCGGCGCATTGTGCAGCAGAGGACGGCAGTGACTGACATCACAAATGGCCGGTCACATGTAAATGTTGCCCAGTTGTTATGACAGGCACGACACATCGGGCTGACGATTGGTAAGTGTGTATGCACTTAGCAATCGTCAGATAGGCCGATCCACTGTCCTAGTGTGTACACAGCGTTTGGGAGTCTTTCTCTTGGTACCTTTGTGCCTGGTAGTCTCCTGGTGAATATGGGCCTCCACAAAAGACCTTGCTGCAGTGGGACATAAGGTATTTTAGCTATGTAAAGTATAGTAATGTTTTTAATTATAATTCCCTATGTCACAATTTCCTCTTTCATTTCTGCATCTGTTCCCTTTTAAATAAACTCCAATTGTTATTCAGTCTGATAACGTAGCCTGTGTTGGTTGAGCAATCCTTGCAGCAGTGAGATTGTAGTGTGTGAGTCTGTGAGAAAAGAAGGCATTACAGTATATTTCCTGCCTGATGCGTGTGATTGTAGAGTACGTGATATTAGCTGAAGTGCTTTGTGATACTGAAAACCAAATTTATTTCCCTAAAACGGAGCTGCATCCTGGTATTTGTGGTAAACATGTAGGTGAAACCACAACCAAAGGGTGTTACACTGGGTGGGGTCTTCCTGCATATACAGATAAGCTTACCCATAGGTGTGAAAACAGAATGAAGAATTATAGGTTCCAGTGTATTTCTATCAGCCTCAGATACATCAGTGACAACCGCACGGTACAAATGTGGTAAAAATGTCCGCCTCCTGGCTCCTCAGAGAGATGCATTCATTCTGCATTTCACAGTGGGCAAATGGCCAGTTGCTTTGAGAACATGATAGTTAAGAGGTTATAAAACTGCAAAGTATAGAAACTTTTCCATTAGCTGCAGTACAACATAATAATTGTTTTCAACTCCCATAAAATGATTTTTTTTTTTGCTGTCTTCATGCTATAGCCAACGTGGACTAATTAATTTCCACGCCTTCACCTGCCATGTTGTAAAACAAAAATGATCATAAACATTTCGGAGAAGCTTTAAAAACAATTTCAGTTAAGTGAACTGCGATGCATGTAAGAGGCTTATGGGAAGCATCAAAGTATTTCAGATATAGGGGCTGATTTATTACCACCTGCATCCAAGGATGTGGTTGGCATGTGCTAAAATCGACCCAATCTGCACTACGATAATTGATCACATAGCATGGATGTATCAATTATTGCATGCAGGGACAGAGCTTGCGGACCGCACCGGAGCACCGAGCAATAAATAGGCCCCATAGTTATAACTGCAAACTTGCCTACTATTCTGGAATGTATGGATGACTTCCAAAGTTCTTCATGAATCCAAGAAGAGTAGACCTCCTTGTCTGGGTGCTGCATAACATATTATTGTGACCCCACCTCCCTGTACAAACTGCTGCATTGTACAGCGGGCAGGCAGGCCACATATTATTCATGGTGCCCCACTAGGTTCTCTTGGATGGATCCATTGAAAAGTTGGAAAGTATGCAGTAATGTCAGTACTAACATTTGTCAAAATATATACTTATTAAAATCATTAACTATTGTCTTTGGACCTTATTCAGCAACAGTTGCAGTTTTGCTAATTTATGAAAAGTGCAACTGCTAACAATCACATGCTGGGGTCCGCCCAGCCAGGGCTGTTTCTAGCCAATTTGGCTCCCAGTGCGAGATTTAAAAATGTCACGACGCAATGGCGTCATTCCACGAAACTCCGCCCCACGAGCGGAGTACTTGGGAAGAGGGAGGAGGGGGAAGCAAGGATCCGCAGAAGTGCTGCGGCGGGCGCCCCGTGCGGTTGCATGGCTCACCCGCCCCAAGAAACGACACTGCGCCCAACACAGGGCAAAGCCGCCCTACATGCTAATTGCCGCCAGGCGATGCGATTGCAATGCAATTCCGATTGCATCGTAGACCCAGCAAAATAAATAAGGGTAGCCATCTTACCCCTCGCAATGGCCCCATGTGACATCATGTGGCTGCCCTGAAAACTTCCGTGACCCTCCCCCGTTTTTGCTACCACGCACCTGCAATGCCATGTCACCGCCCCCGACCACGCCGCGAATGAGTCTGTCTTTCAGTCAGGCAGAGGCACTCTCATCACTGCGATGCTACCACATTGCCCGGCCCGCGGATGCGCAGAACAGGCCCTGCGCATGTGCAGTGGGTCAAAAAACTGAAAAATGCATTTGCATTGCTGATGCAACACATACTGAATACGGCCCATTGTACGTTATTTCAGCAAAGTGTTGTTTTAAATTAAACCATTGGAGCAGAACATAAGAAAAGCAGAGATTATACATCTAATAAAACAAGCAGAAAGATTGAGATTTATCTAATGGAACTATATTTAAATATGTATATGTAATGTTGTAGAGTTATCTGTTCACGCTGTGACAGTTAGGGGTATATTCAATTGCTGTCGGATCCATTCCAACATGCATTTGTCGGAATGGATCCGACAAGCCCTATTCAATGAGCGGCAAAATCTGACTGTTGGATTTGGCTGTTCGCAGTGTCCCGTCCGTGCTGCTGTCAGCAGTCAGCCCTCCCCGTGTGTGAGATCACAGGGAGGGGCTGGAGGGAGCCTCAGATCCCCGCTAGCCACACAGCCGAGTGTCGGCCCGGGGAGCACTGCCAGGAGAGAGAGTAGCCTTGCCAGGGGGACGCCGTCAGGTACCTGCCTATATGCCCTACTGGTCCTATAGCCCGCCGCCCCGCTCCCCCATCTCATCTCCTCAATCCAGCTTTAAAAAAAAGTCGGATTGAAATTGTCGGAAACGGGACCAAAACCTGACGTATTTGTCCCCGTTTCCGACAGAAGCACGGGGATTGGAGGCTATTCCGCCGATCCACTTGCTTCCGGAAAGTCGGTATTCCCGACTTGTCGTAAAAATTATGGGTCTATTGAATAGGTCGGAACCCCTTCCGACTTAAAATAGTCGGAAACTGCCATCTTTCCGACAAGACGGCAGTTTCGACTTTCAATAGAATAATAGGATTTTAATACCTACCGGTAAATCCTTTTCTCTTAGTCCGTAGAGGATGCTGGGGATGCTTCAAGAACCATGGGGTATAGACGGGATCCGCAGGAGACATGGGCACACTATAAGACTTTGAATGGGTGTGAACTGGCTCCTCCCTCCATGCCCCTCCTCCAGCCTCCAGTTATAGGAACTGTGCCCAGGGAGACAGACAATTCGAGGAAAAGGATTTATTTAATTATTTCAAACTAAGGTGAGATACATACCAGCTCACACCACTAACACGCCATACAACATGGCATTCAACAACAACAACGCATGCAACGGCATAACCAACAACAGTCACAGATTGACTGTACTCGACGCAACCTGAGCGTAACTATAACCAATCTGCAGGTACAGCCCGCACTGGGACGGGCACCCAGCATCCTCTACAGACTAAGAGAAAAGGATTTACCGGTAGGTATTAAAATCCTGTTTTCTCATACGTCCTAGAGGATACTGGGGATGCTTCAAGAACCATGAGGTGTATACCAAAGCTCTAGAACGGGCGGGAGAGTGCGGATGACTCTGCAGCACCGATTGACCAAACAAGAGGTCCTCCTCAGCCAGGGTATCAAACTTGTAAAACTTCGCAAAGGTGTTTGAACCCGACCAAGTAGCAACTCGGCAAAGTTGTAACGCCGAGACTCCCCGGGCAGCCGCCCAGGATGAGCCCACCTTTCTGGTAGAATGGGCTTTCACCGATTTCGGTAACGGCAATCCTGCATTAGAATGAGCCTGCTGAATCGTATTACAAATCCAGCGCATAATAGTCTGCTTAGAAGCAGGAGCCTCAGTCTTGTTGGGAGCCCACAGGACAAACAGAGCCTCTGTTTTCCTAATCTGCGCCGTTCTGGCGACATAGATCTTCAAAGCTCTGACCACATCGAGAGACTTTGACTCCGCCAAAGCGTCAGTAGCCACTGGCACCACAATTGGCTGGTTAACATGAAATGATTAAACCAGTTTCGGCAGAAATTGCTGACGAGTTCTCAACTCCGCTCTATCAGCATGGAAAATCAAATAGGGGCTTTTGTGAGACAAAGCCGCCAACTCAGACACTCGCCTTGCAGACGCCAAGGCCAACAACATGACCACTTTCCAAGTAAGGAATTTTAACTCAACCTTTCGCAAAGGTTCAAAACAATGTGATTGCAAGAGTTGCAACACCACATTAAGGTCCCAAGGTGCCACTGGGGGCACAAAGGGAGGTTGGATGTGCAGCACGCCTTTTACGAAGGTCTGAACTTCTTGAAGGGCTGCCAATTCTTTTTGAAAAAAGATCGACAAGGCCGAAATCTGTACTTTAATAGAGCCTAACTTTAGGCCCGCATCCACACCTGCTTGTAGGAAATGGAGCAAACGCCCCAGGTGAAATTCTTTCGGAGGAGCCTTCTTGGATTCACACGAAGACACATATTTTCTCCAAATACGGTGGTAATGCTTTGCCGTCACTTCTTTTGTAGCATGAAGAAGTGTAGGAATGACTTCACTGGGAATACCCTTTCGGGCTAAGATTTGGCGTTCAACCGCCACGCCGTCAAACGCAGCCGCGGTAAGTCCTGATACACACACGGCCCCTGTTGTAACAGGTCCTCCCGAAGAGGAAGAGGCCAGGGATCTTCTATGAGCAACTCCTGAAGATCTGGATACCAGGCCCTTTTTGGCCAATCCGGAACAATGAGGATCGCCTGAACCCTTGTTCTTCTTATAATTTTTATCACCTTTGGAATGAGTGGAAGTGGAGGGAACACATAGATCGACTGAAACACCCACGGTGTCACTAGGGCGTCCACCGCTATCGCTTGAGGGTCCCTTGACCTGGAACAATATCTCTGAAGTCTCTTGTTGAGGCGGGACGCTTGAGGAACTCCCCAACGACTTGTCACTTCTGCAAAGACCTCTTGATGAAGACCCCACTCTCCTGGATGGAGATCGTGTCTGCTGAGGAAGTCTGCTTCTCAGTTGTCCACTCCTGGAATGAAGACCGCTGACAGAGCGCTGGCATGCCTTTCCGCCCAGTGAAGAATCTTCGTGGCATCGGCCATTGCCGCTCTGCTTTATGTTCCGCCTTAGCGGTTTACGTACGCCACTGCTGTCACGTTGTCTGACTGAATCAAGACCGGCAGACCTCGAAGAAGATGTCCTGCTTGCAGTATGCCATTGTAGATGGCTCTTAATTCCAGAGTGTTTATGTGTAGACAAGCTTCCTGGCTTGACCACTTTCCCTGAAAGTCTCTTCCCTGTGTGACTGCTCCCCAGCCTCGGAGGCTTGCATCCGTGGTCACCAGGATCCAATCCTGAATCCCGAACCCGCGTCCATCCAGAAGGTGAGAACTGTGCAGCCACCACAGAAGGGAAATTCTGGTCCTGGGAGACAGAATTATTTTCCGGTGCATGTCCAGGTGAGACCCGGACCACTAGTCCAGCAGGTTCCACTGAAACACCCTGGCATGGAACCTTCCATACGGGATAGCCTAGTAGGCTGCCACCATCTTACCCAGCAACAGAGTGCAGTGAAGAACTGACACCTTTGCCGGTTTCAGAATCTGTTTTACCATGTTCTGTATTTCCATAGCTTTTTCCACTGGAAGAAAAACTCTTTGCAATTCTGTATCCAGAATCATACCCAGGAACGACAGCCGTGTCGTTGGATCCAACTGTGATTTTGGCAAATTTAGGAGCCAACCGTGTTGTTGCAGAATCGTCAGTAAAAGGGCAACATTCTTCAACAATTGCTCCTTGGACCTCGCCTTTATGAGGAGATCGTCCAAGTACGGGATAATTGTGAGAACCATCATTTCCGCCATTACTTTGGTGAAAATCCTCGGAGCCGTGGACAGACCAAACGGCAACATCTAAAATTGGTAATGACAATCCTGCACAGCAAACCTCAGATAAGCCTGATGTGGAGGATATATGGGGACGTGTAAGTAGGCATCCTTTATGTCGACCGACACCATAAAATCCCCCTCCTCCAGACTGGAGATCACTGCTCGTAGAGACTCCATCTTGAACTTGAATTTTTTTCAGAAAGAAATTGAGGGATTTTATGTTTAGAATCGGTCTGACTGAGCCATCCGGCTTCAGGACCACGAACAGGCTCGAATAAAACCCTTCCCCCTGTTGAGACGGGGGTACCGTGACAATCACTTGATTTTGACATAACTTTAGTATCGCATCGCTTACTATCTCCCTTTCTGGAAGAGAAGCTGGCAAGGCCGATTTGAAAAATCGGTGAGGGAGCACGTCCTGAAACTCTAACTTGTACCCCTGGGTTACTATGTCTACTATCCAAGGATCCAGATCCGAGTGCACCCAGACCTGACTCCAGATCCGAGTGCACCCAGACCGGTGTATTTGGTAGAAGCCGGAGAGGACTTCTGCTCCTGGGAACTTGCCACAGCCTGTGACCTTTTTCCCCGTCCCCTCCTCCTCGCAGCAAGGAAGGAGGACCCACATTCTTTTTTTAATTTATTGGGCCGAAAGGACTGCATATGATAGTGAGGCGATTTCTTCTGCTGTGCAGGGACATGAGGTAAAAATTAAGACTTACCTGCGGTAGCCGTAGACACCAGGTGAGTGAAGCCGTCGCCAAACAAGACCCTACCGTTAAACGGAAGAGACTCCGTCGCCTTCTTAGAGTCAGCATCAGCATTCCATTGATGTATCCACAACGCTCTCCTTGCTGAGACCGCCATGGCATTGGCCCTTGAACCCAAAGGCCAATATCCCTTACAGCTTCTTTTAAATATGCTGCAGCGTCCCTGATGTGACCCAGAGTCAAAAGCACGTTATCCCTGTCCAGGGTGTCTACCTCAGATGACAAGTTATCTGCCCACCTTTCAATAGCACTACTCACCCATGCCGCAGCAACAGCAGGCCTGAGTAGCGACCCTGTAGTGACATAAATGGATTTTAGTGTATTTTCCTGCTTACGATCCGCAGGATCCTTTAGGGCTGCCGTGTCAGGAGACGGAAGCGCCACCTTTTTGGATAGACGCGATAAAGCTTTGTCTACCGTGGGGATTGACTCCCACCTTTCGCTGTCCCCAGAGGGGATTGGATATGCCACTGGAATTCTTTTGGGACCTGTATCTTTTTGTCAGGATTTCCCCAAGCCTTTTCAAAAAGCGCGTTCAGTTCATGAGAGGGAGGAAACGTTACCTCAGGTTTCTTTCCTTTAAACATACAGACCCTCGTATCAGGAACAGCCGGGTCCTCAGTGATATGTAAAACGTCTTTTATCGTCACAATCATGTACTGAATACTCTTAGCCAGCTTTGGATGTAATCTGGCATCACTATAGTCGAAACTGGAATCAGAGTCCGTGTCGGTATCTGTATCTACTATCTGGGCAAATGCACGTTTCTGTGACCCCGAAGGGGTCTGAGTCTGTGACAAAGCATCTTCCATGGATTTCCTCCATGTTTGGTTCTTAAACTCAGATTTATCAAATCTCTTAGTCAACTTAGTCACGTTTGCAGTTAAAACACTCAACATATTCACCCAATCATCCGTCGGCGGTGCCGACACGGACACTCTCACAACCTTTTCTGTCCCCACTCCAGCCTCCTCCTGGGAAGAGCATTCAGCCTCAGACATGTCGACACCCACGTACCGACACCCACAACCACACTGGGGCTATAGGAGACAGACCCACAATAAAGCCTGTAAGAGGGACACAGAGAGAGTTCTGCCAGCTCACACCCAGCGCCTATCCCGGTACTGAGGCCAGTAAAGTGACTGCCCAGACCTGTTAGCGCTTTTTATATAAATCTGCCAGCACCAAATTACTTGTGCCCCACCCTGTTTTTCACCCTGTTACTTGGACAGCAGTGTGGAGGACAGGGTCAGCGTCTCTGCAGCTTCTGAGGAGAGAAAAATGGCGCTGGTCAGAGCTGTGCGGCTAAGCCCCTCCCACTACCTGGCGCGCTTCAGTCCCGCTCAAATTTATATTTATACTGGCAAGGGTCCCTTAACTAGCACCCGGAGCACTGTTACCACTCATGCCAGTCTGATTTGAGGTCTCATGCTGCCCAGGGCGCCCCCACTGCGCCCTGCAGTGCTGTGATATGTGGGCTAGCATGGCGCGCAGCGCGGCCTCTGCACGGTACCTCTTCTGCCGTCACTGAAGTCTTCTGTTGTTCACATACTCACCCGGCTTCTATCTTCCGGCTTTGTGAGGGGGCGACGGCGCGGCTCCGGGAACAAGCAGCTAAGCGTACCGTAGTGATCAAACCCTCTGGAGCTAATGGTGTCCAGTAGCCTAAGAAGCAGAGCCCTTGAACTCTTAAGAAGTAGGTCTGCTTCTCTCCCCTCACTCCCACGATGCAGGGAGCCTGTAGCCAGCAGGTCTCCCTGAAAATAACAAACCTAAATAAAGTATTTTTCTGAGAAACTCTGGAGAGCTCCTCAGTGTGCATCCAGTCTCACTGGGCACAGAATCTAACTGGAGTCTGGAGGAGGGGCATGGAGGGAGGAGCCAGTTCACACCCATTCAAAGTCTTATAGAGTGCCCATGTCTCCTGCGGATCCCGTCTATACTCCATGGTTCTTGAAGCATCCCCAGCATCCTCTAGGTTGTATGAGAAATACCTTTTAGTGTGCAATACAAACAGCGGGAACAGTAAGCAGCTAATGTTTCACTCAAGGTACTATTGTGCCTCATAACAAATTAAGCAGGAAGGCCCAGCAATGCTGATCCTTAAGGCCAGTAATGACGGGAGATGAGCGATCTTAACACAAACCGCTGAGCACACATCTCTCCCCCCCGCTCAGCACAGCGCGATATGCTGAGCGAGGGGGGATGGCGACGGGGAGCCGCTCACTTCACACTGTGCTGAAGTGAGTGACCCGCTAGATTGAGCCTGCATGCAGGCCAACCTAGCACCGGCGATAGCGATGTTTGGGGCCGCACATCGCTATCGCTGGGGGGCATACACACGGTAGATCCGTGCTTAAAATCTAAGCAATCTAGTCAGATTGCTTAGATTTTAAGCACGGATCACTCCGTGTGTACCCCCCCTGTAGTCCTAAGGGACCAACTCTGTTACTCTGTCTGAACATGCATGGGTGCTCGTTGGTTGGTCAGGGGCAGAACACAGCATCACCTGGCTTAAGAGACAAATTTAAAGAAAGGCCTGACAATGCCCACCATCCCTCCCAAGACCCATACTCTGCTTTTATGTCCCCCACTAGTGTCACCAAATGGTGGAGGGGGGGGGGGGGATGTCAGATACTGTAAAAATTACCTGTGCCTTTCTAGAGGCCAGGAGTGCAGAGGTGGCATAATCATGCAACCAGGCACCCCCTACCCACTCCGCATGGTGCATGACAGCATGCACCATAGGAATGTTCACCAGGATGGGGCATAACTGTGTCCTCCACTTTATCACTCTCCGAGGCTTAGTACATCTCCCCCTGGATGTGTCTTTTTCATGATATCAAACTTTCATGATGAAATTCTCATACTATCAACATGGAATGAAAGGAAAGTATAGCATAATGTGTTATCTTTAAAAACACAAAAAAGTATTGTATATATAGCCAACAACATAGATATTAAAGTGAGTCATACTTGCCTACTTTTGAAAAAGCATTTCAGGAAGATTGTGAAAGTAACACATCACAAAAATGACTTACATTCAAATGTAAATGATCCCCAAAGTTTGTCAGAGCTACTTGTTAAAGAAAAGACATTGATATTTTTTAGGATTTGTTTGTGTATTGTGATTTATAAGAGGTTCCATATACTGTAAGTGGCCACAAGGAACCTTATAAATGCATAGGGATCATTGGGCCTAATTCAGATCTGTACGCTGCTGTGCGTTTTCGCACAGCGGGCAATCAGATCCTTACTGCGCATGCGTATGCACCGCACTGCGCTGGCGGGTCGACCGGCTACAATGGGCATCAGCTGTCAGCGAAGGGATGGTGCGAAGGATCCATTCGAACGGGCATTCGCAAGGTGATTGACAGGAAGAGGCCGTTTGTGGGTGGCAACTGACCGTTTTCAGGAAGTGTCCGGAAAAATGCAGGCGGGCTCAAACGTTTTGAGGGAGGGTGTCTGACGTCAGCTCCGGCCCCGATCAGCAGGATTCAATTGCACTGGATAAGTAAGTCCTGGGCTGTTCAGAGACTGTACAAACTGATTTTGGGAGGCTCTTCAACACATAGGAACGCACACTTGCACAGCGATTTTACCCTCCTTCTGCAGACAGGGACTATCTGATCGCAGGGCAGCAAAAAACGCAGCCCAGCAATCAGATCTGAATTAGGCCCATTGTGCCTCATACTCAATACAGGAAAATGGCACAGACGATTCCATTTCAATGTATGTATCGCTTCTCCCCCTCCCCCAAACATTCAACAGCTGCTTAATGGGGGTAAGGTGCAATCAGGGAGATTGCTGGTCTATTCAGGGAGTCAGGGAGATTGCTGCTCTTTCAGGGAGTCTCCTGCAAAATGCAGGAGGGTAGGCAACTATAAAATGAGTAGGTGAACTCAGATGTATACTTTATATCATAGGCATGCACAGTACAGATACGATGAGTCTACAACACCGCTCATATGAGGTTGCCAGATCATCCCTCTAATAAGGCACACATATGAATTACACAGATTCTGTGGCTGGTTGACTTCAAGTCTCCATTTCACTTGGCTTTAATAAGCCACAGAAACTGTGCAATTCATATGCATACCTCCCAACTGTCCCGATTTTCGTGGGACAGTCCAGTTTTTATGGGACTGTCCCGCTGTCCTGCCCGCGGGCCGCAGTGTCCCGCGGTGGGGGGGGGGGGGAGTTGGGAGGCTCCTGACACTCACTGCTGCTTAGCAGAGCAGCGGTGAATAGTCACTGTGCGCTTGTGCACATCATCTAGTCACGGGAAGACAGAGGGAGAGGGGGCATGCCAGCAGCTCACAGAGCACTGGGCATGCCCCCTCAGTGATGAAAACGGAGGCGTGGCTCGCAATCGCGGGCACTCCCGCTGAGCCACGACCCTTTCCAACAGGCCAAGCCCCTTTTTAAAATCGGACGCAGTCCCGCTGGCCCCATCTGAAATGTTGGGAGGTATGCACTCCAGCACTCTCTCCTGTTCCTTTACTATGAAGCCAAACACCTTTACCAACATGGCTGTCATAACCTCTTCTGAGCATTAGCAAACCCACACCACTGTGCCATATTGGATGTCTTGCATGGATGTGCAGCCCAGTTCTTCCAGGAAAGGCTTACTACAGATAGATCTATCACCGCTACTGCTGTCTTTGGTAACATAGGTGGTCATTTTGAGTTGATCGCAGCCAGCAACTTTTTGCTGCTGCTGCGATCAACTAGTCCACGCCTATGGGGGAGTGTATTTGAGCTTGACAGGGCTGCGATTGCTTGTGCAGCCCTGCTAAGCTAAAAAAATTTCAAGCAAAAGAAGGCTAGGCCTGGACATACTTACCCTGTGCGACGATCCCTGCGATGCTGGAGCCGGCTTTGACGTCAGACATCCGCCCTCCATTCTCCTGGACACGCCTGCGTTTTACTCACCACTCCCCGAAAACGGCTCCAAACGGTCCGGATCCGCCCTGGAACGCCTTCTTCCTGTCAATCTTCTTTGCGGTCGGCTGTGCGACCGCTTCCTTCGGTAGCCGGGCAACGTCGCGCACGCGCGCTGCAGCAGCCGCGCAGGCACATTCTGTACCCGTTCGCACCGCAGTGATAAAACGCTGCGTGCGAACGGATCGGAATGACTCCCATAACCACTTACTCTGTACCACACTGTTTCACAGCTGACAACCACAGATATAATGAATACACCTCCAAAGCAGCTTAAGGATACTATTTGGCCTCAACTCCATTTCACATTCCACTGGTGCCTGTTGTCCTACACCAATATTGCATATCAACAATGATCTGGTAACCCTATTCTCACTTGCCCTGTCTTCCCCCCCCCCCCCTCCCCCCGCCCCAAATTCCGCTTAGCATTTTCAGAGAGAGTGTTTGATGTCAGCTCTGGCCCTGAAGTCCTGGGCTACGTACAGACTGGAAAAAACATTTGATGGTGAGTGAGTTGCGAGCAGATTTGCAGCTGTCCGCTGTCTGGCAAAGTTTTCGCGCGGCATACGCATGCATTTGCACACTTGCATGGGGCCGGTTTTCACTCTCCCTGGGCGGGACTATCTGATCGCAGGCCTCTGCAAATTTGCAGCACAGTGATCAGGTCTTAATTTTGCCCTGTGTTTGGGAATATTTCCATCTGTCAATGAAATCTGCTACGTGAGAACGCCACTTCCCAACCCTGTCCTGCCTCTACTGCCACAGGGACTGATGCGACCCAGATCTTGTACGACTCAGTATAGATGCACTTGCGCACAATTATTTACTGAGAGCAAATTCACACAAGTTACACTATACAAAAAGTGTACATAAAGAATCTGAATGTTTCCAAAACAAATTGAATTTGGGGTCTCTCTGTTTCAGTGTGTTACATGCAATTGCAGCTGATGGAGCTCAGCCAGATTTTTGCGGAAAGAACACATAGCAAAGGTCTTGGATGGTTTCCTAACAGTAGGTGATAGGCAGCCAGCTAACCATGACACTTTTTTTGCTTACACAAATTTCCAGTATATTCCGAGTGTCATCATTTTTAATTGCTAGTAGAACAAATGTATTTATTTCATGCAGATGGGGCATTGCTGAAATTGGAGGTGAGGGTGGGCCAGAGGTTAATGTAAAAAAAATTAAAAAAAATAATAATAATAATGCATGAAAATTCAGCCCCCTTCTGACACTATACGAATACATCCAGAACCTTAACAAATAAACTGGCAATAAAAATATTGTGGCGTTTTGACAGCACTCTAGCAGGTACGGGCTTGGGAGGCAGAACAATGACTTTAATCTTTGGGTGAGCATGGTGATACTTGCACTCTACCAACATTGGAAGAATAAATATTATCAATACTTAAATAACAATTAGTTTAATAATGTATGAGCCTGTATTCTACCACCCTGAGGGATGCGGTCAGGATCCCGGCAGTGTCAGAATATCGACAGCAGAATCTCTACGGTCACAATCCCGACAATAAATACTGGGGTTCGGTTTAGTCACTAGGGGGAGAGTTAAGGTTAGGCTGCAGAGGTGGGGGAGGTTAGGGTTAGGTTGAGAGGGGTGATTACGGTTAGGCTGCAGGATGAGATCGTTAGGGTTAGGCTGCGGGAGGGGTGGGTTAGGGATAGGTGTAGGGTTAAAATACAGGGATCAGTTGGAATTTTGACAGTCCGAATGCCAATGTCGCCATCCTGACCATCAGGATTGTGAATTCTGGGCAATCCGTACCCAATCCCACCCAGAAATATAGCATTGGCACCTCTGCAGAAACACTTTAGATCACTGAGCCAGATTATTTGCTACAGTATATTCTGTGCAGGTGCTGGCGCAATATTTTGTACCTCCAACATTAATGGCAAAACCATCTGTAGTAAACCACTGATGGTCATCCATAGTCAGGGCACTCAGAGCAAGTCAGTGGCACTGATTGGTCTAAAGGGGTAATTCCAAGTTGATCGCAGCAGGAAATTTTTTAGCAGTTGGGCAAAACCATGTGAACTGCAGGGGGGGCAGATATAACATTTGCAGAGAGAGTTTGATTTGGGTGGGTTATTTTGTTTCCAGGGGCGGATTGGGAACAAAAACCGGCCCTGGAAAAATTTGTATTAGTGGCCCCACATGGGCAGCACCAGAGGTGTAAGGTCTAGCCATGGGCCATGGCAGCAGCACCTTCCCCCCTTCCCCCCCAAGACTTTCCAGATAGTGGGTATGTCCAGCATCAAGGGGGAAGTTAAAAAGAAATAAAATTAAATATTATGAGCACATTATATGATACACCTTCAGAATTTAGGAAACTATATCATTCTTTAGGAAGATATATTTTCTTGCTTATTACACCAACCGTATCCCAATCACTATTCACTCAATCTTATATGTCAGCCAAGCAGGCCGACAGAGCACACACTAGATCATCTGCAATCAGAGGCTAAGTGGCAAAGTAATTTTCATATATGCAAATTATTTTGCATCTTATTCATTATGTCTATTAAAAGGACCACATGTCCTCAAACAAAACAGGCCCCACAGGTGCGTCGGCCCACCGGGAATCTTCCCTGTAGGTCCTATGGCCAATCCGCCTCTGTTTGTTTCTGTGCAGAGTAAATACTGGGTGCTTTATTTTTACACTGCAATTTAGATTGCAGATTGAACTCACCACACCCAAATCTAACTCTCTCTGCACATGTTATAGCTGCCTCCCCTGCAGTGCACATGGTTCTGCCCAACTGCTAAAAACATTCCTGCTGCGATCAACTTGGAATTACCCCCTAAGTCCCCTCACCATCCCTAACTGTTGCAATTCTGAGTGCTGGGTGGGTGATACCGTATTCCCCGGCACCTGTTACAGATACACTACTGACCTACACGTACAGTACATAGAAAGTTCCACAGTGACATTATGATCTGACAGGAGCTACTAAAGCATTTACTGTTTCTACGGATATATAGATAGATAGATAGATAGATAGATAGATAGATAGATAGATAGATAGATAGATAGATAGATAGATAGATAGATAGATAGATAGATAGATAGATACACAGATAGGCGGCACTCACGGACTTTTCACAATTAAAGAACAGACCTGACTCTGTCTTTAAAGCTTAACGTTTCGGTTTATCACAACCGTCGTTAGACGACGGTTGAAATAATCGGAAACATTATGCGTGGAGAGTACAGCGAGCCCGCAAGGGGCTTTCTAGCTCTCGCATCACTGCCGGCATTCTGGTGGCCGGGATCCCGGTGTCGGTATTCTAAGTTCCGGGATCCTGACCGCTGGGATTCCATCCCCAATCCATATATAAATATTTAGATAAGTACATTGGATATACGTATATAGATACATGTAGACACATGCAGTGGCGCAGAGAGGATACTAATTACCTGGGCTCAGGCTGCTGGGGAAGGGGGGCCCGGGTCTACCTCCCCCCTCCCCAAATATTCTTACTCCTGGCTGATGCTGGGCTGCACCATCTTCCCAGTGACAACTTAGGGAAGATGGCCGACAAACATTGAAAGCAAAGACTCTGTGCATTGTGCCAGGCTTTGCTCTCTAGTGCACTTGCTGTCTTTCAAGGTGTCATTGGGAAAATGGAGGAGGGACCTGCTTCCGATCAAGCAAGGTAGGAAGAGGGTGCCCTCCCCTGCGTCCCACCTGTCCTCCCCTGAGTAAATGGCACCCCTTGTGAAGTGCACAGAGCCGCTTATTTCAGGGGTGTAGACAAGCACCCTAATTAGGCCCTGGACACACGCACACATACAGTATTATATACATATACATCACATACAGTATATGTGGTAAAGTAGATGTGAAGGCATAGGGCCTGATTCAGGTTGGATCGCATAACCGATCCAACCCGCAGTTTCCCGGTGGTCGGGAAACTGCGCATGTGCAGGACCCATTCTGCGCATGTGCAGAACGGGTCTTGCGATTGCTTCGCAGGGATGCGAAAGCCTATGCCTGATTGACAGGCAGAGGCATTCAAGGGGAGGTGGGGGTAGCCCCCGTTTTTGGGCGGGGGGGGGGTGGCGAAGGCCAAAACGCAGTCCTTGGCCCAGAGCCGGCCCTAACCAATATGATGCCCTAGGCAAGATTTTGGCTGGTGCCCCCTAGCACCACCGCTGGTTCTGCCTCTGACCTTGCACGTCTTTCCCAGCACCATCACCCCTCACCCATAGCAGTCCTTGTACCCCCTATATTTTAAATAGGAACAGTTCGCACATTTGACGCACAGCCCAAAAAGGGGCATCTTCTTGCATTATTAATGCCCTTATACACATAATGACACACATAGTGCCCCCTACACATTTGCTGCACATTATTAGTGCCCCTATACACATAATGACACACATACAGCAGTACCCTGTTACACATATGTTGCACATTATTAATTCATTTTTACATGACACACATAATGCTCCTTACACATATTCTGAACACTACTGCACAACCAACCCACTCACATGCACACTGCACTCACACTTCCACTAACACTGTAACCTCTGCCTCTGCCTCTGCTTGGATAGATGTGTCCTCACAAATCTTGCATCAATGCTAACGTCGGGCACCTTTTTTAATTAAAATGCATCTTATTTTGCATTGCTATGTGGCTAGGATGCACAAGCAGCTTCTGCTGATTAAACTGATATGCAGCATGCCTATATACTGTGTGAGACTGTGGCTGTATCTGCATATGAAATGCTACATACAGAATATAGGCATGTCGCATATCATTTTAATCAGCAGAAGCTGATGATGCCCCTAGGCATATCAAATGCCCTAGGCAATTGCCTAGTTTGCCTGTGCCTATGGCCGGCTCTGCCTTGGCCTTGAAAGCCACTCTGCGACGGCAAGCCTGAGTAAGCTCAGGATTACTCAACCTGCCATCACAGATGAACATCTTGATTCGCGATTTATGGTCGCGATATTCATCCTGGAGTGTGGTCGCAACTCCTTCTTCATTTGCATCACTAGGGATTGCATTGCAAAGCTGTTGCGAGTAGCCCAAAGTGCAGTAATATGGGAAATGAAACCAAATCCTGCAAGCCTCCCTCTGTATAACAGCATATTAGTGAGTGGCCGAGTTGGGCAGAGAGCCGGCGTGGGGTTGGTGGGTGCTGAGCGAGCGCAGCACAGGAAGCGGAGTAGAGACTTTCCCAGTTATAGCCTGGCACAGCCTACGGGCGCAGCAGCAGCAGCCGTCACTACTCAGCTCCCCGCTCCCGTCTCCTCACCTGCCCGAGCCTGAGCCAGCGCTGCTGCTGCAGCAGGTGATAGTGCACAGCCGGCCGGACCCGCTACACCGCAGCGATGTTCAGGAGGAAGCGCAGCTTGTCTTTCGGAGGTTATGGCTGGTGAGTTCTAACACTCTCATTACTTTCTACTGTGGATGTTTTCCCTTCATTATCCGTGCAGCAATGATTACATTCGGGGATGAGTTTGTAACTACTATTCCTCATCCTCAATATGTTAATGGGGTACTCAGGCGTTGCTTCTCATGTGACAGTGTGTCTGTGTTGACAATGGGGTACTCAGGCATTGCTTCTCATGGGACAGTGTAATTAATGTCTGTGTTGTTCCATGCTTGCACTCTGCACATGTAAGTGTTAAATAGAGAGCATTTACTGCAGTGTAAGCAGACTGTGTTCCACACTGTTGTTCTCTACAGGGTAGAAGTCGGCATTCACTATGCTGAGGTGTCATAAACTTGACACCAAAATGTAAAATGTTATGACGTCTACATGGTTAAAATGTCGACATTAGGGTTAGGCTTAGGAGTTGGTATTGTGAACATGTCGCCTTTGCGAAGTGTCGACATGGTACAAATCTCATTATTCATGGTGAAATATATTATACAGCACATGTCGATATAGTATAGTCGACATAACGCATGTATTCAGTATCACATTGTGCTTTTTCCAATCTACTTTAATTTGCGCAGTCCCAGTGCTTACTCGTTATATTCTCGGCAGAGATACTTATAGTACAGTACAGACGTTCTCTATTTCTGCAAACACAAAACGTGCAGGAAATAATGTATACTTGTATATGCCGCGGTGCTATAGTCTTACATACAGGATGTACTGTACATTACTGTCTACACAGATGTATTAATTACCAGCTTGTTGTTTGCATTACACAAAATAGTATAGATTAAGATACTGTATGCAGGTGTGTCTGTGTTTACCTGTATACAAGTACAGTGTATAGTGTGCACGAAGACGTGGTTGTAGTACCTTCAATATAGTAGGATTCCCAGCAGGTTTATCTAGAATTTCAAATTGATTGAACTTGCTTTGAAATTTGTACTAGGATTTATAAGGTTTTACTTTTTCAAACGGTAGAAGTTGTAATGCAGGGGTATTAGGGAAGCCAGTGTCGATAGCCCAGATCCCGAGATCCCGGATGTCTTTGAGCCCCAAAAATTTCTGTGAGTACAGTTATTAAATCCCAGGTATAATGCGATTCAAGACACTGTGGATTGGGTGGGGGGGGTGTGGGATTACTGACCCGGTCGCATTATCCCATCCTCTCAGGCTCTGCCAGTTGCCTGTAGAATAGATGGAGTCCTATGATGCTGTCGCTATCAGTCACTGATTAGCTGGGAGCACGCTGTGCAGTGATATCATCGTTGTGCGGCCTGCTCCCATCCAATCAGTGACCAAGGAGATGTACTAAGCAGTAAACAGATTGGAGAAGTGAGCCAGTGGAGAAGTTGCCCATGGCAACCAATCAGCATTGAAGTAACATTTATAATTTGCATACTATAAAATGATACAGAGCAGCTGATTGCTTGCCGTGGGCAACTTCTTCACTGGCTCACTTCTTCACTCTTTTCACTGCTTAGTACATCTCCCCCCGTACTCCAGCTCTGGCCCATACTGTTTCTGATCGCAGTGGTGCTGGGGGATAGACTGGAGGAGTGTCTTTCAATGAACGGCATCTGCAAGGCCATAGGCCGGCGCTTCCCATACTATCAGGATATCAGGTGGAACACAGTGCAGGTCAATCCTGGGAATTCCAGGATTGAGATTTCTTTCATTCCCATTGGCGTTTATATAATGGGTGCAATGTGTGCGGTGCACACGGGCCTCTGGGTCCAGGGGGGCCTACACCGCTCACACTGCACCCACTAAAATACTCACCATACCGGATTCCAGCGGCAGGCGCAGCGATCGTGGCGAAAATCACCTCCAAAATGGCCACCACACATGCGCGGTAGCCAATTTGGTCTCCGGATCATGGCGGCCGCCATGTTTCCGGAGACCTGCGCATGTGCAGTAGACTCCGGCACAATGTTGGAGTCTACAGCGCTGTTCAGAGGAGGAGGCCTACCCGGAGGTGCACATGGGCCCCCTCCTCTGTAGAAATGCCCCTGTTCAGTCCTATATCCTGGGATTGCAAGAATGGGTCAGGATTTGCTTCCCTAAGGGGTACAGTATATTTAGCATTGATGGTAATGGACCACTGAAAATTATTTTGGGTGTGGGATGGAAGATCATAATGTCAACTCCATATGGTTGACATGCATTAGGTTGATCAAAAGCTTGACAGGGTCAAAGGTCAACATGGAAATGGTCGGCACAGAAAAGGTTGACACAAGTTTTTAAAGTTTGTTTTGTGTCATTTGCTATGTTTCATGATATGTGACCACAATTATAGCAAACGTAGACTCACGGGATCCGGTCTGAAGATCGACAGTGTCTAGGTCGACAATGTTTAGGTCGACCACTATAGGTCGACAGTCACTAGGTCGACATGGATGGAAGGTCGACAGGGTTTCTAGGTCGACATGTGCTAGGTCGACAGGTCTAAAGGTCGACATGAGTTTTTCACATTTTTTTATTTTTTTTATTTTTTCATACTTAACGATCCACGTGGACTACGATTGGAACGGTAAAGTGTGCCGAGCGAAGCATGGCGAGCGAAGCGAGCCATGCGAGGGGACGCGGTGCACTAATTTGGGATCCCGGTCACTTTACAAAGAAAACGACACCAAAAAAAAAAAAATATCCTCATGTCGACCTTTAGACCTGTCGACCTAGCACATGTCGTCCTAGAAACCCTGTCGACCTTCCATCCATGTCGACCTAGTGACTGTCGACCTATAGTGGTCGACCTAAACATTGTCGACCTAGACACTGTCGATAAAACGAACCACACCCAGACTCACACCACACTTCGCTCAGCACATTTCGGGAAAGGTGCCTCCCTTTGCTGCCTCTGCATTCAGCACAAGTTACTATTCCCAATTGTAGTCCTCATGAATGGTAAATCAAGCAAAAGTTTCAAAATATGTGAAAACAGCCCCAAAAAACTGGTGTCAACCATATGTGTGTCGACCATTTTCATGTTGACCTTTTGAACCTGTTGACCATTCGTACCTGTTGACTAAGCACTATCTACTGTACCTTTTACCTTTGACACTGTATAATTTTGACCATGCCGACCTTAAGTATGTCGACCATATGGTGTCAGCCTATTGATTGTCTATCAAGACTAGACCCTGCCTTTGACAGCTTCAGAAGCCTCAGTGCTCCCAGTACTGCAGCACGGGTGATGCCATGATGTCACCCGCGATGTGAGGAGCCAGTTGAATCCAGCTGGATTCAGTCAGTGGCGGCGTGCAGCCAGCGGGAACCGGGGAAGCTGCCTGCCCAGTGGAAAACAGCCAGCGGAAGTTGTGGAAGCTGCCTGCCCAGCGGGAAGACTTGTCAATTCTATCCTCTGGCTGGGTCATGCTGCACAGAGAGGGATGTAAAGTGTGTGCTGTTCTGCACGAGGGTGGTATTTTGCACTGAGGGACATTGCATTAGGAGGGAGGGTATTCTGCATTGAGGGAGTTCTGCACAAGAAGAGGGTATTCTGCACTCAGGGGTGTATTCTGCACTGAGGGGCTTCTACACAAGGGGGGGTTCTGCACGGGGGGTGGGGGGCGTATGGCTGACCGATGGTCTCCTGACCGCAGGTCGGCTTACCGATGCCGGGATACCAGCAGCATACTGACGCCGGGATCCCGGTGGGGGGGCGAGTGCAGCAAGCCCCTTGTGGGCTCGCTGTGGTCACCATGGCTTCTATTCTCACTCTATGGGTGTCGTGGGATTTTGGGGGAGGTCATGTGACCGTCGGTCTGCTGACCGCCGGTCACATAAATACCACCCCTGCATGGGGGGGCAATTTAATATAGGTTTTATTTTTTTTCTTGTATGAGGCAGTGTGTTGCAATTGTGTAAGGAATTGTGGGCAAGTGTGTGTATAAAAAGGGGCCAAGCGTAGCTTTTCTAAGCTTGGTAATCTCTATATTATTTATATAGCGCACACATATTCCGCAGTGCTTTACAGAGAATATTTGGCCATTCACATCAGTCCCTGCCCCAGAGGAGCTTACAATCTATTTTTCCTACCACATGTACACACACACACATTCACGCTAGGGTTAATTTTGTTGGAATCCAATTAACCTACCAGTATTTTTCTTACGTCCTAGAGGATGCTGGGGACTCCGTAAGGACCATGGGGTATAGACGGGCTCCGCAGGAGACATGGGCACTCTAAATACTTTAGAATGGGTGTGCACTGGCTCCTCCCTCTATGCCCCTCCTCCAGACCTCGGTTAAATCCTGTGCCCAGAGGAGACTGGGTGCACTGCAGGGGAGCTCTCCTGAGTTTCTCTGAAAAATACTTTTTGTTAAATTTTTTATTTTCAGGGAGCACTGCTGGCAACAGGCTCCCTGCATCGTGGGACTGAGGGGAGAGAAGCAGACCTACTTCAATGATAGGCTCTGCTTCTTAGGCTACTGGACACCATTAGCTCCAGAGGGTTGGAACGCAGGTCTCACCCTCGCCTTTCGTCCCGGAGCCGCGCCGCCGTCCTCCTCACAGTGTCGGAAGATAGAAGCCAGGTGAGTATTAAGAAGAAAAGAAGACTTCACAGACGGCAGAAGACTTCAGATCTTCACTGGGGTAACGCGCAGCGGTAACGCTGCGCGCCATTGGTCCCACACAGACACACACAGCGGGCACTGTAAGGGTGCAGGGCGCAGGGGGGGCGCCCTGGGCAGCAATAAAAACCTCTAGGGACACTGGCATATAAAGTAGATACTGCGGAGGCAGTATATTAATAAACCCCCGCCAGTATAAATAATTTGAGCGGGACCGAAGCCCGCCGGTGAGGTGGCGGGGCTTGGTCCTCCAGCACTAACCAGCGCCATTTTCTGCACGGCACACTGCAGAGAAGCTGGCTCCCCGGACTCTCCCCTGCTGAACACGGTTACAGAGGGCAAAAAAGAGGGGGGGGGCACATTTCATTGGCGCAGTGAGTGTATTTATATATTTATATAAAAGCGCTGTACTAACTGGGATTTTATTCCAGTGTCCGGTGGCGCTGGGTGTGTGATGGCATACTCTCTCTCTGTCTCTCCAAAGGGCCTTATTGGGGGACTGTCTCCATATAGATATATCCCTGAGTGTGTGGGAGTGTCGGTACGTGTGTGTCGGCATGTCTGAAGCGGAAGGCTCATCTAAGGAGGAGGTGGAGCAGATGATTGTGGTGTCTCCGTCGGCAACGCCGACACCTGATTGGTTAGATATGTGGAATGTTTTAAATGCAAATGTGGCTTTATTACATAAGAGATTGGACAAAGCAGAATCCAGGGATAAAACAGGGAGTCAATCAATGGCTTTGACGGTGTCACAGGGCCCTTCAGGGTCTCAAAAACGTCCCCTGTCCCAAGTAGCAGACACTGATACCGACACGGATTCTGACTCCAGTGTCAACTACGATGATGCGAGATTACACCCAAGGGTGGCCAAAAGTATTCATTATATGATTATTGCAATAAAAGATGTTTTACATATCACAGATGACCCTTCTGTCCCTGACACGAGGGTATGCATGTTTAAGGAAAAGAAACCTGAGGTAACCTTTCCCCCATCTCATGAGCTGAACGCGTTATTTGAAAAAGCTTGGGAAACTCCAGACAAAAAATTGCAGATTCCCAAGAGGATTCTTATGGCGTATCCTTTCCCTGCACAGGACAGGGTACGGTGGGAATCCTCACCCAGGGTGGACAAGGCTTTAACGTGCTTGTCCAAGAAGGTGGCGCTACCGTCTCCAGACACGGCGGCCCTCAAGGATCCTGCTGATCGCAGACAGGAAACTACCTTAAAATCAATTTATTCACATACGGGTGCTTTGCTCAGACCGGCAATAGCATCGGCTTGGGTTTGTAGTGCGGTAGCAGCTTGGACAGATACCTTGTCAGCTGACATTGATACCCTAGATAGGGATACCATTTTATTGACCTTAGGTCACATTAAAGACGCAGTCTTATATATGAGAGACGCTCAGAGAGACGTTGGGCTACTAGGTTCAAGAGCCAACGCCATGGCGATTTCTGCTAGGCGAGCCCTGTGGACCCGCCAATGGACGGGTGATGCCGACTCAAAGAGGCATATGGAAGTTTTGCCTTATAAGGGTGAGGTGTTATTTGGGGAAGGTCTTGCGGACCTGGTTTCCACAGCTACCGCGGGTAAATCTACTTTTTTGCCGTATGTTCCCCCACAGCAAAAGAAAACACCACAATATCAGATGCAGTCCTCTCTGTCGCATAAATCCAGAAAAGGTCGGGATTCTTCCTTCCTCGCCAGAGGTAAGGGTAAAGGGAAAAGAATGCCTGCCACGGCTAGTTCCCAGGAGCAGAAGTCCTCCCCGGCTTCTACTAAATTCACCGCATGATGCTGGGGCTCCACTGAGGGAGTCCGCGCCGGTGGGGGCACGTCTTCGACTCTTCAGCCACGTTCAGTCAGACGTGGATCCTTGGGCGATGGAAATTGTATTCCAATTCGAAGAGGTGCCGCGCCGATTTTTCAAATCGGCTTTACCAGCTTCTCCCCCAGAAAGGGTGATAATTTTAGCTGCAATTCAAAAGCTGTGTCAACAGCAAGTGATTGTCAAGGTTCCCCTAGTTCAACAGGGAAAGGGGTACTATTCAACCCTGTTTGTGGTTCCGAAACCGGATGGCTCGGTCAGACCCATTCTAAATCTAAAATCCCTAAACCTGTACTTGCAAAAGTTCAAATTCAAGATGGAATCGCTCCGGGCAGTTATCTCCAGCCTGGAAGGGGGGATTTTATGGTGTCACTGGACATAAAGGATGCATACCTTCATGTCCCCATATATCCCCCTCATCAGGCGTACCTGAGATTCGCTGTACAGGGCTGTCATTACCAGTTTCAGACGTTGCCGTTTGGGCTTTCCACGGGCCCGAGGATTTTCACCAAGGTAATGGCGGAAATGATGGTGCTCCTGCGCAGGCAGGGAGTCACAATTATATCCCATACTTGGACGATCTCCTGATGAAAGCGAGATCGAGAGATCAGTTGCTGAAAAGCGTGTCGCTCTCCCTGAGAGTGCTCCAGCAGCATGGCTGGATTCTAAATCTACCAAAGTCACAGTTGGTTCCAACGACTCGGCTATCGTTCTTAGGCATGATTCTGGACACAGAACAAAAGAGGGTTTTTCTCCCGATGGAAAAAGCCCAGGAACTCCAGAACATGGTCAGAGACCTGTTAAAACCGAACAGAGTGTCAGTTCATCAATGCACTCGAGTAATGGGAAAAATGGTGGCGACCTACGAGGCGATCCCCTTCGGCAGGTTTCATGCGAGGACGTTTCAGTGGGACCTTCTGGACAAGTGGTGTGGGTCCCATCTTCAAATTCATCAGAAAATAAGCCTGTCCCCCAGGGCCAGGGTGTCTCTCCTGTGGTGGCTGCAGAGTGCTCACCTTCTAGAGGGTCGCAGGTTCGGCATTCAGGACTGGGTTCTGGTGACCACGGACGTGAGCCTCCGAGGATGGGGAGCAGTCACACAAGGAAGAAATTTTCAGGGACTATGGTCGAGCCAGGAGGCTTGTCTACACATCAACATTCTAGAATTAAGGGCCATATACAACGGCCTACGACAAGCAGAGAATCTTCTTCGCGACCTACCGGTTCTGATTCAATCAGACAACGTCACAGCCGTGGCTCATGTAAACCGCCGAGGCGGGACAAGGAGCAGAGTGGCAATGGCGGAAGCCACCAGGATTCTTCGCTGGGCGGAAAATCACGTAAGCGCTCTGTCAGCAGTCTTCATTCCGGGAGGGTACAACTGGGAAGCAGATTTCCTCAGCAGACACGATCTCCATCCAGGAGAGTGGGGACTTCATCAAGAAGTTTTTACAAAGATAACAAGTCTTTGGGGACTTCCTCAAATAGATATGATGGCGTCACGCCTCAACAAGAAGATTCGGAGGTATTGTGCCAGGTCAAGGGACCCTCAGGCAGTAGCGGTAGACGCCCTGGTGACACCGTGGGTGTTTCAGTCGGTCTATGTGTTCCCTCCTCTTCCTCTCATCTCAAAGATATTGAGAATCATAAGACGAAAAAGAGTTCGGACAATACTCATTGTTCCAGATTGGCCTCGAAGGGCCTGGTATTCAGATCTTCAGGAGATGCTCACAGAAGATCCATGGCCTCTTCCTCTCAGGGAGGACCTGTTGCAGCAGGGGCCCTGCGTGTTCCAAGACTTACCGCGGTTACGTTTGACGGCATGGCGGTTGAACACCGAATCCTAGCAAAACATTATCACCGTATCTGTAGGAAGTATGTCTCTTGGTGTGAAGCCAAGAATGCTCCTACAGAAGATTTCCACTTGGGCCGTTTTCTCCACTTTCTACAGACAGGAGTGGATATGGGCCTGAAGTTAGGCTCCATTAAGGTACAGATTTCGGCCCTATCTATATTCTTTCAGAAGGAATTGGCTTCTCTCCCAGAAGTCCAGACTTTTGTAAAGGGAGTGCTGCACATCCAGCCTCCTTTTGTGCCCCCAGTGGCACCTTGGGACCTTAACGTGGTGTTACAGTTCCTAAAATCTCACTGGTTTGAGCCTCTTTAAACAGTTGAATTAAAATTTCTCACTTGGAAGGTGGTCATGTTGTTGGCCTTGGCATCTGCGGGTGTCCGAATTGGCGGCTTTGTCTCACAAAAGCCCCTATCTGATTTTCCATGTGGATAGAGCAGAGTTGAGGACGCGTCCTCAATTTTTGCCTAAGGTGGTTTCATCGTTTAATATGAACCAACCTATTGTGGTGTCGGTGGCTACGAGAGACTTGGAGGACTCCAAGTCCCTGGATGTAGTCAGGGCCTTAAAAATTTACGTAACCAGGACGGCTCGGATTAGGAAAACAGAGGCACTGTTTGTCCTGTATGCGGCCAACAAGGTTGGCGCTCCTGCTTCTAAGCAGACTATTGCTCGCTGGATCTGTAACAAGATTCAGCAGGCTCATTCTACGGCCGGATTGCCGTTACCAAGTTCGGTAAAAGCCCATTCCACTAGGAAGGTGGGCTCTTCTTGGGCGGCTGCCCGAGGCGTCTCGGCGTTACAGCTTTGCCGAGCAGCTACTTGGTCGGGTTCAAACATCGTTGCAAAATTCTACAAGTTTGATACCCTGGCTGATGAGGACCTCATGTTTGCTCAATCGGTGCTGCAGAGTCATCCGCACTCTCCCGCTGGGTTTGGAGCTTTGGTATAATCCCCATGGTCCTTACAGAGTCCCCAGCATCCTCTAGGACGTAAGAGAAAATAAGATTTTAAACCTACCGGTAAATCTTTTTCTCCTAGTCCGTAGAGGATGCTGGGCGCCCGTCCCAGTGCGGACATATTTCTGCAAGGCTTGTATATAGTTGTTGCTTACATAAGGGTTATGTTACAGTTAAGATCAGTCTTCGGCTGATGCTGTTTTGTTCATACTGTTAACTGGTTGCGTATATTCCAGGTTATACGGTGTGGATGGTGTGGGCTGGTATGAATCTTGCCCTTAGATTAACAAAAATCCTTTCCTCGTACTGTCCGTCTCCTCTGGGCACAGTTTCTCTAACTGAGGTCTGGAGGAGGGGCATAGAGGGAGGAGCCAGTGCACACCTATACTAAAGTCTTTAGAGTGCCCATGTCTCCTGCGGAGTCCGTCTATACCCCATGGTCCTTACGGAGTCCCCAGCATCCTCTACGGACTAGGAGAAAAATATTTACCGGTAGGTTTAAAATCTTATTATTTTTGGATTGTGGGAGGAAACCGAAGTACACCCATGCATGTACAGGAAGAATATACAAACTCCACACAGTTAGGGCCATGGTGGGAATTGAACCCATGACCTCAGTGCTGTGAGGCAGTAATGCTAACCATTACACCATCTGTACTGATCACAGTGCCTATGCAATTTAATGGGAACGACAGCGGTCTGCAGTGTTAGATTGCTAACGCATGAGATCTCAGATACTACCTCAGTTAGGGGGAGATTTTCTATGCGTTGATGCGTGATTAAGTGGAGAGAGAGATAAAGTACCAGGCAGTCAGCTTCTAGCTGCCATGTTACAGGCTGTGTTTTGAAAAAGAGTTAGGAGCTGATTTTTGGCAGTTTATCTCTCTCCACTTTATCACTCTCCAAGGCTTAGTACATCTCACCCTCAGTCATTCATAATAGGCCCTTATAAATGTAAGCATAAGGGCCCCATACACTAGAACGATATGTCTAGAGGCTGAAGTCGGGCCGATTTCCCTTGAACTCTCCCGGGAGCTTCCCGGGAGTGTTTACATACGATTCAAAACGATTTGGTACAGTGTGACCTTTTGGAGCATGTTGTACATATGTCAAGCGCCTACATATTGTATGGGATGTACAGCATGCATTCACAGGTACCATCAGATACATCTGATGGGCTGGATTAGGGTGCTTCAATCTTCCTACTATAGATCACAAGCGTTATATCGCGAGCACAAAAGCCACCGTTCAATTCCATACAATTCCACTCGCACCCTATTACATTTGGCCCCATTTATTTAAATAAACTTGCTCACTCCGTAGCTGTGCAGCAGAGTATTGTTGCACCTAAAGTTGCAGTGTTGCATTACGGGCACGCACAATAGGATGAGAGGGCTGGACAGTGACCCCATCTGCATGTCTGTGACAGTAGAGGCGACTGGTGTACTTTCCAAGTACCTCTGCAGTGACTCACCAACCTCTTGGAACCCGGACCTCTCCAGTCTACTGTACTCAATGCTATGGCACTAAGGAGTGTTTATTAGAGTCTATACTTTTGCTCAGAACCATTGCATGACTTATAGCTGTTCTCGGCTGTGTGTGTCACTGATAACAGAATAGCACTAGGAATCTGTTATCTGTAATGAAAGATACTTACATTTCTGAATTGGGCAAAAATAAATGCACTGCCGTATAAGTGGGGAAGAGGACAGGAATTAACACTTTATCACGACCCACTTCAAAATGTTTATGGTACCTTGAGCTCCTCTCCTCTGACGGTGAGCGGGGGCTGCGTATGTACTGGGCCCAGCACAGCGAACCCCTGCACACAGGGGCGGAACTAGAACATTGTGAGCCTCATAGCAAAATCTGCAGTCTAACCCTATTGTCGACACTATCTGTTGACATTGTGGTGTCAACATTATTATTGTTGACCATTTGATTTGACTACATCCCGCTATTAAATATCAGAATTTAAGAGTGCTTGGGCTAAACATGGGAATATCCTACAGTACATTTGAAAAAGAAGCAAAGGCAAGCCAACTGCTTCCCGACTGAATGACTAAACTGAGGGTTGTTCTTTCTAAATTACATCTGTACATTTTAGGCTAGTATCTTTCCATGCATTTAATTAAGCTTAATTAACTTCCATTAAGTATTCCCTCTCTTACAATCTCTCTTTAAATTTCCAGACCAAAGTTGAGTATACTATTTATCCTCCCTTTTCTATTCATTTTGCGGACATGTTCAGGCATTTAAGGGTCTAATTATGAAGCCTGTGAATGACTGTTTTTCGCCCAAAGATACGGCTTTTTGCTATGGCCGAGTATTGCCAGTGGTAGCCGTGTTCAGTGACAGCGTCCCCAAGCCTTGCAATCACAATATTGCCTAAAAGACACATTGTGGCTGTCCTCCAATCACTAGTGACATTGCAGGATGGTGATAGTGGGAAACGGTAAAGAGAACAATGCTTTATTTAAAAAAAAAAAAAAAAAAGGAGACTTTTATTCTTTGGGAAAATTAATTACTTTTCTATCATATGGAATTTTGAGGATCTACAAGTAGCTCAAAGTTACGAATACTCCCTACTTGTGACCGTAACTGAGTGCAAGTGCCCGTTGATGATGATGACAGCTACTTTCACATGTGAATGGATGGGGCGATGCAGTCAATACGGATGAAAATTAATAGGCATTTACTTAAGTGCGCTTAAGTAGGCTCAGATTAGATGATTTGCCCCTAACGCAGCCTCGATGCCTCCGCTTCCCACTGTCAGCCAATAGAATTGGGATAACTGAGCAATAATCAGCCCCATCCATACAGGCCATTATTATTAGCAGGCAGTTGCACCGTGTATTTCTTGCAAGAAGTCTGAAGTCAGATGCATCTCTGTCAAAAAAGTATTTCAGTCGCCATGGGAAGCATCAGTAGAATATCTTTGTTATCGGAGCTATTTGATAAATAGGGAATCTGCTATGTTATCATGCTTCAAGGGTCTGTATGTGCAGAAAACCATTGAGTCTGTATGAATAATGGCCCTCATTCCGAGTTGTTCGCTCGGTATTTTTCATCGCATCGCAGTGAAAATCCGCTTAGTACGCATGCGCAATGTTCGCACTGCGACTGCGCCAAGTAACTTTACTATGATGAAAGTAATTTTACTCACGGCTTTTTCTTCGCTCCGGCGATCGTAATGTGATTGACAGGAAATGGGTGTTACTGGGCGGAAACACGGCGTTTCAGGGGCGTGTGGCTGAAAACGCTACCGTTTCCGGAAAAAACGCAGGAGTGGCCGGGGAAACGGTGGGAGTGCCTGGGCGAACGCTGGGTGTGTTTGTGACGTCAACCAGGAACGACAAGCACTGAAATGATCGCACAGGCAGAGTAAGTCTGGAGCTACTCTGAAACTGCTAAGTAGTTAGTAATCGCAATATTGCGAATACATCGGTCGCAATTTTAAGAAGCTAAGATTCACTCCCAGTAGGCGGCGGCTTAGCGTGTGTAACTCTGCTACATTCGCCTTGCGACCGATCAACTCGGAATGAGGGCCAATAGTCTGTAAAATTGTGAACAATGGCCCTCATTCCGAGTTGTTCGCTCGGTATTTTTCATCGCATCGCAATGAAAATCCGCTTAGTACGCATGCGCAATGTTCGCACTGCGACTGCGCCAAGTAACTTTGCTATGTAGAAAGTATTTTTACTCACGGCTTTTTCATCGCTCCGGCGAACGTAATGTGATTGACAGGAAATGGGTGTTACTGGGCGGAAACACGGCGTTTTATGGGCGTGTGGCTGAAAACGCTACCGTTTCCGGAAAAAACGCAGGAGTGGCCGGAGAAACGGTGGGAGTGCCTGGGCGAACGCTGGGTGTGTTTGTGACGTCAACCAGGAACGACAAGCACTGAACTGATCGCACAGGCAGAGTAAGTCTGGAGCTACTCTGAAACTGCTAAGTAGTTAGTAATCGCAATATTGCCAATACATCGGTCGCAATTTTAAGAAGCTAAGATTCACTCCCAGTAGGCGGCGGCTTAGCGTGTGTAACTCTGCTAAATTCGCCTTGCGACCGATCAACTCGGAATGAGGGCCAATGTTGATAGCAGATATTTTCCCTAAAGCTGAAGGGATTCTTACCTCTAGGGGCTGCTTATGTGTGCATGAATTCATTTCTGCTCTTAAAACAACTGCAGAAGGTATGGTAGAAGTGATGCATAAAAGATGATAGTGCAGAGTTATTAAAAATAGGAAAACATCAAAGCTACTACTTGATTTATTTATGTAGTTGCTGGTGGCAGGCTGTTTTTAAAGAGCAGGAAGATATATACCTTCTCAGAAGCATAGCTATAGTGGGTGCCATTATTAGTGTAATGGGCCCTACACATTAGGAGATTGGCCGCCGACGTTCCCAACGGCCGATGCGTCCGACAGGCGACCCGGCGGCAGGGGTCCGTCACCCGGCCCCATAACCCTGCATGCTATTATGGATGAGATTGTCCATATTGGCATGCATGTATAAGCAATCCGGCACCAACGATGAAAGAGTGCGGGGCCGCGCATCATTCATCGTTGGTTCCTACACACTGAACAATATGAACGAGTTCTGATTCTTTAATGAACGAGAACGTTCATATCGTTCAGTTAGATCTTTAAGTGCGTAGGGCCCATTAGGGAGGACACCTCTCATCCATACTAATCGCGTATGTACTAACTTGTTGTGATAAGAGCTGTCCTTCACGATGCGTGCTGGTCACTGGACTTCCAGGTATCGGCCCTAGGAGTTTATCTGCGCATATGCAGAGTAACGCGGCGGCTGTAGGGGCGTGCTGGGAGGGATCCGATTGGATCCCTCACACAGCGCAAACCAGAAAGAAACCCACAGGCTTCTATGCTGGCGTTACCCTCCACGTTCTAGCCCCAGTGACGGGGCTTTAGTACAATTGTAAATGTGGGAAAACCCCCAGGATTTTTACTGCATTTCTTCTTTAGTACATCCCTGTGGTATTGAGAAGTGCGCCTGTAATAGTGCATGCGCTACACCTTCTGGGTTTGTTGGTATAAGTGGTAAGCTGTAGCTGGTGGAAATAGTCAAAGGATTATATTTACAAAGCAGCAGCTTTTGCAAGCAGATTTGAGGTAAATATTTAAAGGGGCAATAATATTAAGGTTTATATTTATCAAGCCTTGGAAAGTGATAAATAGCACAGTGATAAAGTACCAACCAACCAGCTCCTAACTCCAATGTGTTTGAAAAATGACAGGCCTGAGGTGATTGGCCGGTACTTTATCACCGTGCTATTTATCACTCTCCAAGGCTTGATAAATCTGGGCCTAAGTGCAGAGGTGTAGTAAGGTGTCATGGTGCCTGGAGCAAGGTATGTTTCAGCGCCGCCCTCCCCTGTACTGAATTGGGGGCGTGGTTCTTGACCTTGTGGCATCCAGGGCGAAAGCTTCCTTTGGCCCCCCCCCCCCCCCCACCAATAGGTTTGGCGCGCGGCAGAAAATAGGAGCGTGACTTAATAGGGAAGGTGCATGGCCACAGTTATACCCCCTGTACTTATGGACCCAATAGTTGTGCCCCCTGTAGCTGTGCCCCCTGTAGATTTGCCCCAAGTAGTTGTGTCCCCTGTAAATTTACCACCAGTAGATGTGCCCCCTGTAGCTGTGCCCGGAGTAGTTGTGCCCTGCCCCCAGTAGCTGTGCCCCCTGTAGATTTGCCCCCAGTAGTTGTGCCCCCTGTAGATTTGCCCCCAGAAGTTGTGCTCCCTGTAGCTGTGCCCCCTGGTTTGTGCCCCCTAAAGTTAATTTAAAAAAAAAACAATACTCACCCGCTTCACTCCTGCTTCCCTATTGCTGCTGCTGCTGCTCCGTCTCCGCAGTCCCTCTGAGTTTGCCGCGTCTCTGCCCATCTGACGCCCGTGCGTGTGAGGTCACAACGTCACACGCAAGTCACGGAGCGTGGAGGGGAGGAGGGAGGGAGGTAGAGAGCTGACGCAGCTCAGGCTCTCAGCTGTCAGTAACTGAGTCGAGCTGCGGCGCCCTGTACTGTATTGGGCGCCTGGAGCTCGAGCTCCACCGGAACCACCCTCCCTACGCCCCTGCCTAAGTGTAAAGAAGCACATCAGGCTTTGAACTTAATGTTAGTGCTGCTTTACAATATCACCTCAAACATAACCTATAAGTTCAAACCACTGTTATAGGCCTTTGTATACATCACACGTCCTTGTGGCTGTAAAAAAAATATTTGACAGTCCCCATTAACAGGTAATGTCCCCAAATGTGACTTCCTGTACCCTTCGAATTCTCAACTCTGTAGACGTCACCATTTTCATGTTTTAAATTCTTTCATAAAAACAAAAACAGGAATAAGCTGCATTTGCACTGTGGGAGATGAATGATTGTTGTTTCCGAAATGGACCTGACTGAAGGCAAATCTCTGATTAATTACTATGGCTCCGTGCACCTTTGCAACATTGAGCAATGTTATTAAATAACCCTTGATGTGTCAGCTCTGACCGTTTAGCATTTCGTTTTAAAGAGTAACTCAACTGCACCTATATAACTGCTTCATAAAATGGATATAATATACTCCAAGGGTCTGCTTTGTAAATATATTACCTACAATGTTTTTTCCTTTAGTTTTTGATTCATTATCTAGCAAAATGCATCCAATGTTACCTTTTATGAAATCTCTCATCTTTATGGGCAGGACATACATAGTCCTATGCAGACATTCATTCCTCACTACTGTATCATCAACTTGACATCAGGGAGATTAAAGTAGCTAAAGTGAGTATATAACTTACTGCACGTGCGCTGATCTCCTGGAAAATGGCGCAGGTGACATTTTCGTGGTGATTTCTGTGGTGCTCATGGAAACATGGGGGGTAATTCAGACCTGATCGTAGCAGCAAATTTGTTAGCAGTTGGGCAAAACCATGGTGGTCATTCCGAGTTGTTCGCTAGCTGCTTTAGTTCGCAGCGCAGCCTTCAGGCAAAAAAAAAAAAGAATTTACTCACCGGTAATTCTATTTCTCGTAGTCCGTAGTGGATGCTGGGAACTCCGTAAGGACCATGGGGAATAGACAGGCTCCGCAGGAGACTGGGCACTCCAAAAGAAAGATTAGGTACTATCCGGTGTGCACTGGCTCCTCCCTCTATGCCCCTCCTCCAGACCTCAGTTAAGGAAACTGTGCCGGAAGAGCTGACACAACAAGGAAAGGATTTGGAATCCAGGGTAAGACTCATACCAGCCACACCAATCACACCGTACAACTTGTGATAACCATACCCAGTTAACAGTATGAACAACAACTGAGCCTCAGTAACAGATGGCTCATAACAATAACCCTTTAGTTAAGCAATAACTATATACATGTATTGCAGAGAGTCCGCACTTGGGACGGGCGCCCAGCATCCACTACGGACTACGAGAAATAGAATTACCGGTGAGTAAATTCTTATTTTCTCTGACGTCCTAGTGGATGCTGGGTACTCCGTAAGGACCATGGGGATTATACCAAAGCTCCCAAACGGGCGGGAGAGTGCGGATGACTCTGCAGCACCGCATGAGCAAACTCAAGATCCTCCTCAGCCAGGGTATCAAACTTGTAGAACTTAGCAAACTTGTTTGACCCCGACCAAGTAGCAGCTCGGCAAAGCTGTAAAGCCGAGACCCCTCGGGCAGCCGCCCAAGAAGAGCCCACCTTTCTTGTGGAATGGGCTTTCACCATTTTGGATGCGGCAATCCAGCCGCAGAGTGAACCAGCTGAATCGTGCTATAGATCCAGTGAACAATAGTCTGCTTCGAAGCAGGAGCGCCAACCTTGTTGGCTGCATACAGAATAAACAGTGAGTCAGAGTTTCTGACTCCCGCCTTTCTGGAAACATACATTTTCAAAGCCCGGACTACGTCCAGCAACTTGGAATCCTCCAAGTCCCTAGTAGCCGGAGGCACCACAATAGGCTGGTTCAAATGAAACGATGATACCACCCTAGGAAGAAATTGGGGACGAGTCCTCAATTCTGCCCTGTCCATATGGAAGATCAGATAAGGGTTTTTACATGACAAAACCGCCAATACTGACACACGCCTAGCCGAAGCTAAGGCCAATAGCATGACCACTTTCCACGTGAGATATTTTAGCTCCATGGTCTTAAGTGGCTCAAACCAGTGGGATTTCAGGAAATCCAACACAACGTTAAGATCCCAAGGTGCCACCGGTGGCACAAAAGGAGGCTGAATATGCAGCACCCCCGGAACAACGTCTGAACTTCAGGCAGTGAAGCCAGTTCATTTTTAGAGAAAATGTATAGGGCCGAAATCTTGACCTTTATGGATCCTAATTTTAGGCCCATAGTCACTCCTGACTGTAGGAAGTGCAGGAATCGACCCCGCTGGAATTCCTCTGTAGGGCCTTCCCGGCCTCACACCAAGCAACCTATTTTCGCCATATACAGTGAAAAAGTCTTGCTGTCACGTCTTTCCTAGCCTTTATCAGCGTAGGAATAACTGCATCCGGAATGCCCTTTTCCGCTAGGATCCGGCGTTCAACCGCCATGCCGTCAAATGATGCCGCGGTAAATTTTGGAACAGACAGGGCCCCTGTTGCACATGTCCTGTCTGAGAGGCAGAAGCCCTGAGTCCTCTGAGAGCATTTCCTGCAGCTCCGGGTACCGAGTCCTTCTTGGCCAATTCGGAGCAAAGAATATTGTTTTCACTCCTCCTTTTATTACAATTCTCAGCCCTTGGGTATGAGAGGAAGAGGAGGGAATACAGAGACCGACTGGAACACCCACGGTGTTACTAGTGCGACCACAGCTATCACCTGAGGGTCCCTTGACCCGGCGTAAAACCTTTTTTAGCTTTTTATTGAGGTGGGACGCCATCTAGTCCACCTTAGGCAGTTCCCATCAATTTGCAAACTGCGTGAAGACATCCTGATGAAGTCCCCACTTTCCCGGGTGGAGGTCGTGCCTGCTGAGGAAGTCTGCTTCCCAGATGTCCACTCCCGGAACGAACACTGCTGACAGTGCGCTTACTTGATTCTCCTCCCAGCGAAGAATTCTGGTGGCTTCTACCCTCGCCACCCTGCTCCTTGTGCCGCCTTGGCGGTTTACATGAACCCCTGCGGTCTGACTGGATCAGAACCGGTTGGTCGCAAAGCAGGATCTCCGCTTGACTTAGGGCATTGTATATGGCCCTTAGTTCCAGGATATTGATGTGAAGGCAAGTCAGTTGACTTGACCACAGACCTTGGAAATTTCTTCCCTGTGTAACTGCCCCCCACCCTCGGAGGCTTGCAACCGTGGTCACCAGGATCCAGTCCTGAATGCCGAATCTGCGGCCCTCGAGAAGGTGAGCACTCTGCAGCCACCACAGGAGAGACACCCTGGCCCTGGGGGATAGGGTGATTAACCGATGCCTCTGAAGAGGTGATCCGGACCACTTGTCCAGTAAGTCCCATTGGAAGGTCCTCGCATGGAACCTGCCTAAGGGAATGGCCTCGTATGATGCCACCATCCTTCCCAGGACTCGAGTGCAGTGATGCACTGACACCTGTTTTGGTTTTAATAGATTCCTGACCAGTGTCATGAGCTCCTGAGCTCTCTCTATCGGGAGATAACCCTTTTCTGGTCTGTGTCTAGGATCGTGCCTAGGAGAGGCAGATGAGCTGTAGGAGACAACTGCGACTTTGGAATATATAGAATCCAGCCGTGTTGCCGTTACACTTCCAGAGAAAGTGATACGCTGTTCAGCAACTGCTCTCTTGATCTCGCTTTTATGAGGAGATCGTCCAAGTACGTGATAATAGTGACACCTTGCTTCCGCATGAGCACAATCATATCCGCCATTACCATGTGAATATTCTCGGGCCGTGGAGAGACCAAACGGCAACATCTGAAATTGGTAATGAAAATCCCATACCGCAATTCTGAGGTACGCCTAATGAGGTGGATAAATGGGGACCTGAAGGTATGCATCCCTTATGTCCCGATTCACAATAAAGTCTCCCCCTTTTTAGGCTTGCACTGACCGCTCTTAGCGATTCCATCTTGAACCTTCTCAGGTATATGTTCAGGGATTTTTAATTCAATATGGGTCTGACCGAACCGTCTAGTTTCGGGATTACAACATGGTCTAATAATAACACCCTCTTGTTGAAGGAGGGGACCCTTGACCACCACCTGTTAAAGATACAATTTGTGAATTGCAGATAACACTGGCTCCCTCTCTTGGGGGGAAGCCCGCAGGGCCGTCGGTGAGGGGGCATCTTCTCACAGTCCAGCTTGTATCCCCGAGACACAATATCTATTGCCCAGGGATCGAACAGGAAGTGAACCCACTTGTGGCTGAACTTACGAAGGCGTGTCCCCACTGGGCCTAGCTCCGCCTGTGGAGCCCCAGCGACATTGGTGGATTTTTGTAGGGGCCGGGGAGGACTCCTGTTCCTGGGAACTAGCTGCCCGGCTCTGACAAGAAAGGACGCCCCTCAGACTTTCTTGTTTCTTTATACGAAAGGCTGCATTTAATAATGCCGTGCTTTCATAGGCTGTGCAGGAATATAAGGCAAACTAGCAGAATTACCAGCTATAGCTGTGGAGACCAGGCCCGAGAACCCTTCTCCACACAATCCTCAGCCTTCCATATGCCTCTTAAGTCGGCATCATCTGTCCAATGCATATTCTACAGGACACGTCAAGCAGAGATCGACATAGCTTTGACTCTAGGACCCAGTATACTCATGTCTCTTTGGGCATGCTTTATAACTATATATCTATCACTTAAGACAGCATCTTTAATATATTTATATTGCATACTAGGGTCTCATCTCTGCTGATAAGGTACCTGTCCACGCTGCCACAGCGCTATAAACCCATGCCGACACAATCGCCGGTCTGGGTAGTATACTAGAATGTGCACGCTATCTGCAGGATCCCTGAGAATAGCAAGTGCTACCATCTGTGCAAACAGGACACCCCAGGGGAAGATTCTCAACATATCCTGGCCCTAGTGGGGAAAGGATACAGCCTGAGAATTCTCTTGTGGGAAGCTGCCATCTCTTGTCTGGAGATTCCCTCTCTTTTTCCTCATGAGAGGAGGGAAATTTACCTCAGCATTCTTCCCCTTAAACATGTGTACTCTCGTGTCAGGGACAGATGAGTCATCAGTGATATGCAAATCATCTATTATTTCAATAATCATATATTGAATACCTTATAGCCATCTTGGCTGTAACTTTGCATTATCATAGTCGACAGTGGAGTTAAACTCCATGTCGATACCAGTGTTTGTTATTATGGATAGTGAGCATTGAGAGACTCTGAAGGTTTCTGTGACATAGGGACAGACACATGGGTAGATTTCCTGTCTGTTCCCTAACCTTTTGTGCAATAAATTCACCTTAGCACTTACACATATCCAAACAGTTGTCGGCATTGTCGACGGAGACACCCTCTCACACACACATCCGCTCTATCACCTCCTTAGAGGAGCCTTTTACCTCAGACATGTCGACACACGCGTACCGACACACCACACACACAGGGGATGTTCTATTTAAGGACAGTTCCCCCACAAGGCCCTTTGGAGAGACAGAGAGAGAGTATGCCAGCACACACCCCAGCGCTATATAACCCAGGGATTACACTACAACTCAGTGTTTACCCAGTAGCTGCTGTATATACAAATTTTTGCGCCTAAATTTATGTGCCCCCCCCCCCCCCCTCTCTTTTCACCCTTTGTGTACCAGGATACTGCCGGGGAGAGCCTGGGGAGCTTCCTTCCAGCGGAGCTGTGAAGAGAAAATGGCGCTGGTGTGCTGAGGAAGAAGGCCCGGCCCCCTCAGCGGCGGGCTTCTGTCCTGTTTCTGACTAAAAATGGCGGGGGTTTTACACATATACAGTTTTCCAGACTGTATTATGTGTATATATTGCCAAAAGGTATACTTATTGCTGCCCAGGGCGCCCCCAGCGCCCTGCACCCTACAGTGACCGGAGTGTGTGGTGTGACTGGGGGGCAATGGCGCACAGCTGCAGTGCTGTGCGCTACCTTAATGAAGACCGGAGTCTTCTGCCGCCGATTTTATCTCCTTCTTCTGTCTTCTGGCTCTGCAAGGGGGACTGCGGCGCGGCTCCGGGAACGGACGATCGAGGTCAGGCCCTGTGTTCGAACCCTCTGGAGCTAATGGTGTCCAGTAGCCTAAGAAGCACAAGCTAGCTGCACGCAGGTAGGTTTGCTTCTCTCCCCTCAGTCCCACGTAGCAGTGAGTCTGTTGCCAGCTGATCTCACTGAAAATAAAAAACCTAACAAATACTTTCTTTCTAGCAAGCTCAGGAGAGCCCACTAGGTGCATCCAGCTCTGGCCGGGCACAGATTCTAACTGATGTCTGGAGGAGGGGCATAGAGGGAGGAGCCAGTGCACACCGGATAGTACCTAATTTTTCTTTTGGAGTGCCCAGTCTCCTGCGGAGCCCGTCTATTCCCCATGGTCCTTACGGAGTACCCAGCATCCACTAGGACGTCAGAGAAATCGGCATTTCTGCGCATGCGCAACGTACTTTCACAACATCCGATGTAGTTTTACACAAGGTCTAGCGACGCTTTTCAGTCGCACTGCTGGCCGCAGAGTGATTGACAGGAAGTGGGTGTTTCTGGGTGTCAAATGACCGTTTTCAGGGAGTGAGTGAAAAAATGCAGGCGTGACAGATAAAAACGCAGGCATGACTGGTAAAACGTAGGCGTGGGTGGCCGAACGCAGGGCGTGTTTGTGACGTCAAAACAGGAACTAAATAGTCTGCAGTGATCGCAAGCTAGGAGTAGGTCTGGAGCTACTCTGAAGCTGCACAAAATGATTTTGTAGCCGCTCTGCGATCCTTTTGTTCGCACTTCTGCTAAACTAAGATACACTCCCAGAGGGCAGTGGCTTAGCGTTTGCACGGCTGCTAAAAGCAGCTAGCGAGCGAACAACTCGGAATGAGGGCCCATGTGCACTGCAGGGGGGGGGGGGGGGGGGCAGATATAACATGTGCAGAGAGAGTTAGATTTGGGTGGGTTATTTTGTTTCTGTGCATGGTAAATACTGGCTGCTTTATTTTTACACTGCAATTTAGATTTCAGATTGAACACACTCCACCCAAATCTAACTCTCTCTGCACATGTTATATCTGCCCCACCTGCAGTGCACATGGTTTTGCCCAACTGCTAACAAATTTGCTGCTGCGATCAGGTCTGAATTACCCCCATGGTGCCTGATCCATACATAATGTAATAGCTACATAATGGGGGTAATTCTGAGTTGATCGCAGCAGGATTTTTGTTAGCAGTTGGGCAAAACCATGTGCACTGCAGGGGAGGCAGATATAACATGTGCAGAGAGAGTTAAATTTGGGTGTGGTGTGTTCAATCTACAATCAGTGTAAAATAGAGCAGCCAGTATTTACCCTGCACAGAAATAAAATAACCCACCCAAATCTAACTCTCTCTGCACATGTTATATCTGTCCCCCCTTCAGTGCACATGGTTTTGCCCAACTGCTAAAAAAAATTCTGCTGCGATCAACTCAGAATTACCCCCAATGAACGGAACATAAGATAGGCAGGGTATAAAATACCAATGTGTACAAGTCTTCAAATGCAATAAATGATTTGCTTGTATATTTTTAGACATTGCTTATTATGTAGGTAGTGTTATAAGATCTCACCTTACCTTTCTTTTAGGTATTGGGGCCAGACCTGCAAATACTGACAGAGAAATTATTAAACTTTCATGACCTTTCACAGGGTTGATGTTGTGAGTTTTGTGGTAAGGGTGTTATTGTAATAACTACTTAACTGGTTTATTACATATGTGGACTCTGAGCAACAGCCATTTCCTGCTTATAACTCTTATATCTGAATTCCTGGGGCACACTGATATTTTGTCATTTTATCATTCATAGTGGGTCATATTACGTTATTTCTTAGGAGAATATTAATTAACACCAGGCTTGGACTGGCCCACAGGGGTACAGGGGAAACCACCGGTGGGCCCTACTGCCTGGGGGCCCACCTCCTGCTCTAAAGATCAGGTTCCAGACTGTGCACTTGAATTATACATCATACATATGTTAACTTATACTGGAGACTATGGTGTATTTTCTACAGTGCATTGCTGTTATTAATCTGATACACTATCATGCATGCAGCAGCTGAATTTACTGTATATATTTATGAAGGGGCCAAGATGTTGCACTCTCTAATGGTTAGTCAAACCAATGAGGTGGCAGGCCACCCCCCTCTGCGGACTGGCCATACCCCTAAACATGGGCTCCTACCACTGCATTCCCCTGGTGGGCCCTACATAACCCAGTCCGACACTGATTAACACTGATTTGCAAGAAATGCTCTAAAAAAGACATTTTCAGGGGGATACCTGTAAAAATTAAGTATCCCTTAAATGTAAGAAAGTTCCTCCATTATTCCAATCATGATTCAGGAGAAGACATAGCACTGAAACAGCCCTGGTGTGTGTGTTAAATGATCTTCTGATGGCAAGAGACAGAGGTGACTGTTCAATATTAATCCTTCTGGATCTCTCTGCAGCATTTGATACCGTGGACCATGGGCTTCTGATTGAGTGTCTGATACATTTTTGTGGACTGGATGGCACAGTCCTAAGCTGGTTCAAATCATTTCTCACAGGCAGGTCACAGAGAGTATCATCTGGATTATACTCATCACCACCAGTGCCATTGCCATGTGGTGTCCCATAAGGTTCCATACGATCCCCCATGCTTTTTGCAGTATACATGCTCCCCCTGGGTGAAATAATCAGGCGCCATGGGCTAGTCTACCACTGCTATGCAGATGATACACAACTGTGCTTGTCCTTTGCTCCGGGCACTGATAACCCAATAGCAACCCTAAATGGCTGTCTAGCTGAACTCCAGGAGTGGATGAGTGCCAGCTGGCTGCGACTGATCCCAGATAAAACAGAGGTCCTTATGATAGAAAAGAATGTCTCCCAGCGCTAGCGTTATCAGGTGTATACTCTATAATTTATAGTAGTATCTACTCATAAAGATGTAATATATAAGAATAACTCTAACACCAATATATTTTCAAGATAAAAGTAGTACTTTATTTCCCTAGCACAGAACAAAAATATAAAAAAATGGACCATATAAGAGAGATCCTCACTGATTTCAAAAAAATCAGGTGTTCAAAATAAAATGATTACTAGTGAATCCTAATACCGGTATACTGAATACAAACAAAACAACCACATACAACATAAAAACATAAAAACATAAAAGGCCAGTGATACACTAAGTAGCGAATTATTCACTGGATGAATATTTGTAATCCTCAGGTGAGTACAGGTCAGTGTAAGCATGTAGAAATAGGTACTGTAATGTAGTCACCTATTATACAGGGAATTTGTCCATCAGATATTCTGGTTAATACTAGTGATGAGCGGGTTCGGTTTCTCGGAAACCGAACCCCCCCGAACTTCACCCTTTTTACACGGGTCCGAGCCATACTCTGATTCTCCCGTATGGCTCGGGTAACCCGAGCGCGCCCGAACGTCATCATCCCGCTGTCGGATTCTCGCGAGATTCGGATTCTATATAAGCAGCCGCGCGTCGCCGCCATTTTCACTCGTGCATTGGAAATGTTAGGGAGAGGACGTGGCTGGCATCCTCTCCGTTTATGTTGATGCATTGCAAATATTTTGTGCTTGCTTATTACTTAATTGTGGGGACTGGGGAGCAGCTGTATATAGGAGGAGTACAGTGCAGAGTTTTGCTGACAGTGACCACCAGTAATACGTTGTCTGCCTGAAAAACACTCCATATCTGTGCTCAGTGTGCTGCATATATCTGTGCTCACACTGCTTAATTGTGGGGACTGGGGAGCAGCTGTATTATATAGCAGGAGTACAGTGCAGAGTTTTGCTGACAGTGACCACCAGTATACGTTGTCTGCCTGAAAAACACTCCATATCTGTGCTCAGTGTGCTGCTTTATTGTGGGGACTGGGGACCACCAGTATAATATTATATAGGAGGAGTACAGTGCAGAGTTTTGCTGACCAGTGACCACCAGTATATAATATATAGCATTACAGTACAGTAGGCCACTGCTGTACCTACCTCTGTGTCGTCATTAAGTATACTATCCATCTAGATTCTATACCTGTGGTGCATTTCAGTTGTGCAGTTTGCTGACACAGTGACCACCAGTATATATAGCAGTACGGTACGGAAGGCCACTGCTGTACCTACCTCTGTGTCGTCATTAAGTATACTATCCATCTACATTCTATACCTGTGGTGCATTTTAGTTTTGCAGTTTGCTGACACAGTAACCACCAGTATACTATATATAGCAGTACGGTACGGAAGGCCACTGCTGTACCTACCTCTGTGTCGTCATTAAGTACACTATCCATCGACATTCTATACCTGTGGTGCATTTTAGTTTTGCAGTTTGCTGACACAGTGACCACCAGTATACTATATATAGCAGTACGGTACGGAAGGCCACTGCTGTACCTACCTCTGTGTCGTCATTAAGTATACTATCCATCTACATTCTATACCTGTGGTGCATTTTAGTTTTGCAGTTTGCTGACACAGTGACTACCAGTAAACTATATATAGCAGTACGGTACGGAAGGCCACTGCTGTACCTACCTCTGTGTCGTCATTAAGTATACTATCCATCTACATTCTATACCTGTGGTACATTTTAGTTTCTCTGACGTCCTAGTGGATGCTGGGACTCCGTCAGGACCATGGGGATTAGCGGCTCCGCAGGAGACAGGGCACAAAAATAAAAGCTTTAGGACTAGGTGGTGTGCACTGGCTCTTCCCCCTATGACCCTCCTCCAAGCCTCAGTTAGGTTTTTGTGCCCGTCCGAGCAGGGTGCAATCTAGGTGGCTCTCCTAAAGAGCTGCTTAGAAAAAGTTATTAGGTTTTTTATTTTACAGTGAGTCCTGCTGGCAACAGGCTCACTGCAACGAGGGACTTAGGGGAGAAGAAGTGAACTCACCTGCGTGCAGGATGGATTGGCTTCTTAGGCTACTGGACACCATTAGCTCCAGAGGGATCGAACACAGGCCCAGCCATGGAGTCCGGTCCCGGAGCCGCGCCGCCGACCCCCTTGCAGATGCCGAAAAGTGAAGAGGTCCAGAAACCGGCGGCAGAAGACTTTTCAGTCTTCATGAGGTAGCGCACAGCACTGCAGCTGTGCGCCATTGTTGTCAGCACACTTCACACCAGCGGTCACTGAGGGTGCAGGGCGCAGGGGGGGGGCGCCCTGGGCAGCAATGATAATACCTTGTTCTGGCTAAAAATACATCACATATAGCCCCTGGGGCTATATGGATGTATTTAACCCCTGCCAGGTCTCACAAACACCGGGAGAAGAGCCCGCCGAAATAGGGGGCGGGGCCTATCTCCTCAGCACACAGCGCCATTTTCCTGCACAGCTCCGCTGCGAGGAAGGCTCCCAGGACTCTCCCCTGCACTGCACTACAGAAACAGGGTAAAAAAACAGAGAGGGGGGGCACTTTTTTGGCGATATTGATATATTAAGCTGCTATAAAGGAAACAACACTTCTGTAGGGTTGTTCCTATATATTTATAGCGCTTGGGTGTGTGCTGGCAAACTCTCCCTCTGTCTCCCCAAAGGGCTAGTGGGGTCCTGTCTTCGATAAGAGCATTCCCTGTGTGTCTGCTGTGTGTCGGTACGTGTGTGTCGACATGTATGAGGACGATGCTGGTGTGGAGGCGGAGCAATTGCCGGTAATGGTGATGTCACCCCCTAGGGAGTCGACACCGGAATGGATGGCTTTGTTTATGGAATTACGTGATAATGTCAGCACGTTACAAAAATCAGTTGACGACATGAGACGGCCGGCAAACCAGTTAGTACCTGTCCAGGCGTCTCAGACACCGTCAGGGGCTGTAAAACGCCCTTTACCTCAGTCGGTCGACACAGACCCAGACACGGACACCGAATCTAGTGTCGACGGTGAAGAAACAAACGTATTTTCCAGTAGGGCCACACGTTATATGATCACGGCAATGAAGGAGGCTTTGCATATCTCTGATACTGCAAGTACCACAAAAAGGGGTATTATGTGGGGTCTGAAAAAACTACCTGTAGTTTTTCCTGAATCAGAGGAATTGAATGAAGTGTGTGATGAAGCGTGGGTTAACCCCGATAGAAAACTGCTAATTTCAAAGAAGTTATTGGCATTATATCCTTTCCCGCCAGAGGTTAGGGCGCGCTGGGAAACACCCCCTAGGGTGGATAAGGCACTCACACGCTTATCAAAACAAGTGGCGTTACCGTCTCCTGAAACGGCCGCCCTCAAGGATCCAGCTGATAGGAGGCTGGAAACTACCCTGAAAAGTATATACACTCATACTGGTGTTATACTGCGACCAGCCATCGCCTCTGCATGGATGTGCAGTGCTGGGGTGGTTTGGTCGGATTCCCTGACTGAAAATATTGATACCCTGGATAGTGACAGTATTTTATTGACTATAGAGCAATTAAAGGATGCTTTTCTTTATATGCGAGATGCTCAGAGGGATATTTGCACTCTGGCATCGAGAGTAAGTGCGATGTCCATATCTGCCAGAAGAAGTTTATGGACGCGACAGTGGTCAGGTGATGCGGATTCCAAACGGCATATGGAAGTATTGCCGTATAAAGGGGAGGAATTATTTGGGGTCAGTCTATCGGATTTGGTGGCCACGGCAACAGCCGGGAAATCCACCTTTTTACCTCAGGTCCCCTCCCAACAGAAAAAGACACCGTCTTTTCAGCCGCAGTCCTTTCGTTCCTATAAGAACAAGCGGGCAAAAGGACAGTCATATCTGCCCCGAGGCAAAGGAAAGGGTAAGAGAGTGCACCAAGCAGCTCCCTCCCAGGAGCAGAAGCCCTCCCCGGCTTCTGCAAAGCCCTCAGCATGACGTTGGGGCTTTACAAGCGGACTCAGGGGCGGTGGGGGGTCGACTCAAGAATTTCAGCGCACAGTGGGCTCACTCACAGGTGGACCCCTGGATCCTGCAGGTAGTATCTCAGGGTTACAGGTTGGAATTCGAGAAGTCTCCCCCTCGCCGGTTCCTAAAGTCTGCTCTGCCAACGTCTCCCTCAGACAGGGCGACGGTATTGGAAGCCATTCACAAGCTGTATTCTCAGCAGGTGATAGTCAAGGTACCCCTCCTACAACAGGGAAAGAGGTATTATTCCACACTATTTGTGGTACCGAAGCCGGACGGCTCGGTAAGACCTATTCTAAATCTGAAATCTTTGAACCTGTACATACAAAAATTCAAGTTCAAGATGGAGTCACTCAGAGCAGTGATAGCGAATCTGGAAGAAGGGGACTTTATGGTGTCCCTGGACATCAAGGATGCTTACCTGCATGTCCCAATTTGCCCTTCACATCAAGGGTACCTCAGGTTCGTGGTGCAAAACTGTCATTATCAGTTTCAGACGCTGCCGTTTGGATTGTCCACGGCACCTCGGGTCTTTACCAAGGTAATGGCCGAAATGATGTTTCTTCTGCGAAGAAAAGGCGTATTAATTATCCCTTACTTGGACGATCTCCTGATAAGGGCAAGGTCCAGAGAACAGCTGGGGGACGTAGTAGCACTAACCCAAGTAGTGCTGCAACAGCACGGGTGGATTCTGAATTTTCCAAAATCTCAATTGACCCCGACGACACGTCTGCTGTTCCTGGGAATGATTCTGGACACGGTTCAGAAAAAGGTGTTTCTTCCGGAGGAGAAAGCCAGGGAGTTATCCGAACTTGTCAGGAACCTCCTAAAACCAGGAAAAGTGTCTGTGCATCAATGCACAAGAGTCCTGGGAAAAATGGTGGCTTCTTACGAAGCGATTCCATTCGGCAGATTCCACGCACGAACTTTTCAGTGGGATCTGCTGGACAAATGGTCCGGATCGCATCTGCAGATGCATCAGCGGATAACTTTGTCTCCACGGACAAGGGTGTCTCTTCTGTGGTGGTTGCAGAGTGCTCATCTGTTAGAGGGCCGCAGATTCGGCATACAGGACTGGGTCCTGGTGACCACGGATGCCAGTCTGAGAGGCTGGGGAGCGGTCACACAGGGAAGAAACTTCCAGGGAGTGTGGTCAAGCCTGGAGATGTCTCTTCACATAAATATACTGGAGCTAAGAGCGATTTACAATGCTCTAAGCCTGGCAAAACCCCTGCTTCAGGGTCAGCCGGTGTTGATCCAGTCGGACAACATCACGGCAGTCGCCCACGTAAACAGACAGGGCGGCACAAGAAGCAGGAGGGCAATGGCAGAAGCTGCAAGGATTCTTCGCTGGGCGGAAGATCATGTGATAGCACTGTCAGCAGTGTTCATTCCGGGAGTGGACAACTGGGAAGCGGACTTCCTCAGCAGACACGATCTACACCCGGGAGAGTGGGGACTTCATCCAGAAGTCTTCCACATGATTGTGAACCGTTGGGAAAAACCAAAGGTGGATATGATGGCGTCCCGCCTCAACAAAAAACTGGACAGGTATTGCGCCAGGTCAAGAGACCCTCAGGCAATAGCTGTGGACGCTCTGGTAACACCGTGGGTGTTCCAGTCAGTGTATGTGTTTCCTCCTCTGCCTCTCATACCAAAAGTACTGAGAATTATACGGCAAAGGGGAGTAAGAACGATACTCGTGGCTCCGGATTGGCCAAGAAGAACTTGGTACCCGGAACTTCAGGAGATGCTCACGGAAGATCCGTGGCCTCTACCTCTAAGACGGGACCTGCTTCAGCAGGGACCGTGTCTATTCCAAGACTTACCGCGGCTGCGTTTGACGGCATGGCGGTTGAACGCCGAATTCTAAGGGAAAAAGGCATTCCGGAAGAGGTCATCCCTACCCTGGTAAAAGCCAGGAAGGAGGTGACTGCACAACATTATCACCGCATTTAGAGAAAATATGTTGCGTGGTGTGAGGCCAGGAAGGCCCCGACGGAGGAATTTCAACTGGGTCGATTCCTACATTTCCTGCAAACAGGATTGTCTATGGGCCTCAAATTAGGGTCCATTAAGGTTCAAATTTCGGCCCTGTCGATTTTCTTCCAGAAAGAATTGGCTTCAGTTCCTGAAGTCCAGACTTTTGTAAAAGGAGTACTACATATACAGCCCCCGGTTGTGCCCCCAGTGGCTCCGTGGAATCTTAATGTAGTTTTGGATTTTCTCAAATCCCATTGGTTTGAGCCACTCAAATCGGTGGATTTTAAATATCTTACATGGAAAGTAACCATGCTACTGGCCCTGGCTTCAGCCAGGAGAGTGTCAGAATTGGCGGCTTTATCGTATAAAAGCCCATATCTGATTTTCCATTCGGAAGGGGCAGAACTGCGGACGCGTCCTCAGTTTCTGCCTAAGGTGGTTTCAGCGTTTCACCTGAACCAGCCTATTGTGGTGCCTGCGGCTACTAGCGATTTGGAGGATTCCAAGTTGCTGGACGTTGTCAGGGCATTGAAAATATATATTTCAAGGACGGCTGGAGTCAGAAAATCTGACTCGCTGTTTATACTGTATGCACCCAACAAGCTGGGTGCTCCTGCTTCTAAGCAGACGATTGCTCGTTGGATTTGTAGCACAATTCAACTTGCACATTCTGTGGCAGGCCTGCCACAGCCTAAATCTATCAAGGCCCATTCCACAAGGAAGGTGGGCTCATCTTGGGCGGCTGCCCGAGGGGTCTCGGCATTACAACTCTGCCGAGCAGCTACGTGGTCGGGGGAGAACACGTTTGTAAAATTCTACAAATTTGATACCCTGGCTAAAGAGGACCTGGAGTTCTCTCATTCGGTGCTGCAGAGTCATCCGCACTCTCCTGCCCGTTTGGGAGCTTTGGTATAATCCCCATGGTCCTGACGGAGTCCCAGCATCCACTAGGACGTCAGAGAAAATAAGATTTTACTTACCGATAAATCTATTTCTCGTAGTCCGTAGTGGATGCTGGGCGCCCATCCCAAGTGCGGATTGTCTGCAATACTTGTACATAGTTATTGTTACAAAAAAATCGGGTTGTTATTGTTGTGAGCCGTCTGTTCAGAGGCTCCTACGTTTGTCATACTGTTAACTGGGTTCAGATCACAAGTTGTACGGTGTGATTGGTGTGGCTGGTATGAGTCTTACCCGGGATTCAAAATCCTTCCTTATTGTGTACGCTCGTCCGGGCACAGTATCCTAACTGAGGCTTGGAGGAGGGTCATAGGGGGAGGAGCCAGTGCACACCACCTAGTCCTAAAGCTTTTATTTTTGTGCCCTGTCTCCTGCGGAGCCGCTAATCCCCATGGTCCTGACGGAGTCCCAGCATCCACTACGGACTACGAGAAATAGATTTATCGGTAAGTAAAATCTTATTTTTGCAGTTTGCTGACACAGTGACCACCAGTATACTATATATAGCAGTACGGTACGGAAGGCCACTGCTGTACCTACCTTTGTGTCGTCATTAAGTATACTATCCATCTACATTCTATACCTGTGGTGCATTTTAGTTTTGCAGTTTGCTGACACAGTGACCACCAGTATATATAGCAGTACGGAAGGCCACTGCTGTACCTACCTCTGTGTCGTCATTAAGTATACTATCCATCTACATTCTATACCTGTGGTGCATTTTAGTTTTGCAGTTTGCTGACACAGTGACCACCAGTATATATAGCAGTACGGTACGGAAGGCCACTGCTGTACCTACCTCTGTGTCGTCATTAAGTATACTATCCATCTACATTCTATACCTGTGGTGCATTTTAGTTTTGCAGTTTGCTGACACAGTGACCACCAGTATACTATATATAGCAGTACGGTACGGAAGGCCACTGCTGTACCTACCTCTGTGTCGTCAAGTATACTATCCATCCATACCTGTGGTGCATTTCAGTTTTGCACAGTTTGCTGACCACCAGTATATAATATATAGCATTACGGTACAGTAGGCCACTGCTCTACCTACCTCTGTGTCGTCAAGTATACTAGCTTAGTCACACAGCGACCTTGGTGCTCCTCTTTTTTTTCTTTGCATCATGTGCTGTTTGGGGACAATTTTTTTGAAGTGCCAACCTGCCTGACACTGCAGTGCCACTCCTAGATGGGCCAGGTGTTTGTGTCGGCCACTTGTGTCGCTTAGCTTAGTCACACAGCGACCTTGGTGCGTCTCTTTTTTTCTTTGCATCATGTGCTGTTTGGGGACTATTTTTTTGAAGTGCCATCCTGTCTGACACTGCAGTGCCACTCCTAGATGGGCCAGGTGTTTGTGTCGGCCACTTGTGTCGCTTAGCTTAGTCATACAGCGACCTTGGTGCGCCTCTTTTTTTCTTTGCATCATGTGCTGTTTGGGGACTATTTTTTTGAAGTGCCATCCTGTCTGACACTGCACTGCCTCTCCTAGATGGGCCAGGTGTTTGTGTCGGCCACTTGTGTCGCTTAGCTTAGTCACACAGCGACCTTGGTGCGTCTCTTTGTTTCTTTGCATCATGTGCTGTTTGGGGACAATTTTTTTGAAGTGCCAACCTGCCTGACACTGCAGTGCCACTCCTAGATGGGCCAGGTGTTTGTGTCGGCCACTTGTGTCGCTTAGCTTAGTCACACAGCGACCTTGGTGCGCCTCTTTTTTTCTTTGCATCATGTGCTGTTTGGGGACTATTTTTTTGAAGTGCCATCCTGTCTGACACTGCAGTGCCACTCCTAGATGGGCCAGGTGTTTGTGTCGGCCACTTGTGTCGCTTATCTTAGTCACACAGCGACCTTGGTGCGCCTCTTTTTTTCTTTGCATCATGTGCTGTTTGGGGACTATTTTTTTGAAGTGCCATCCTGCCTGACACTGCAGTGCCAATCCTAGATGGGCCAGGTGTTTGTGTCGGCCACTTGTGTCGCTTAGCTTAGCCATCCAGCGACCTCGTGCAAATTTTAGGACTAAAAATAATATTGTGAGGTGTTCAGAATAGACTGAAAATGAGTGGAAATTATGGTTATTGAGGTTAATAATACTATGGGATCAAAATGACCCCCAAATTCTATGATTTAAGCTGTTTTTTAGTTTTTTTTTTTTAAAACACCCAAATCCAAAACACACCCGACTCCGACAAAAATTTTTCGGTGAGGTTTTGCCAAAACGCGTCCGAATCCAAAACACGTCCGCGGAACCGAATCCAAAACCAAAACACAAAACCCGAAAAATGTCCGGTGCACATCACTAGTTAATACCAGTCAAAGTGTAGTCCTTCCAGTATAGGTATACGCAAGTCACTCTAACAGGGATAGCCAGATCCTCAGTCTATGTATCCATAACGCTGAAAGCACTTACTTCGATATCACAGGAAGTGATAGAACGGGTGTCTGCCGGCAGACTGTGACTGATAGCTCCGCAATCAACTAGTTTAGCCTGTCACCGCAGGCTTCCTCAGGACCGCAAGATCAAAGGACAAGACTGCAGCATAGCAACCAACTGGATTTACACTCGGGGATTCAGAATTACAAACCACTGATCATGTGCGGAATCTTGGCGTTGTCCTGGATGGTGGCTTGACACTTAAACATCAGATATCAGCCACAATCAAATCCTCATTCTTTCACCTGAGGAACATAGCCAGAATCAAGCACTTAATTCCCTCAGATGATCTGCCAAAAGTCATACATGCATTTGTATCATCTCGATTAGACTACTGTAATGCCCTCCACCTTGGTCTCCCAGCAAAAGAATTGCACCGCTTACAGCTGGTGCAAAACACAGCTGCCAGGCTGTTAACCGACCAGCCCCGTTCTAGCCACATAACACCAATACTCTACTCCCTTCACTGGCTGCCTGTAAGATGGCGAATCATCTTCAAGATTGGCTTACTGAGTTTCAAAGCACTACATGACCAGGGCCCAAGGTACCTGAAGCAGCTTCTGACCCCATACTGCCCCACTCGATTACTGCGATCTGTAGATTAAGGACTTTTAGCAGTACCTAGAATCTCCCGTAATGCATCTGGGGGTCGAGCTTTTAGTCATGCGGCTCCGACTCTATGGAGCTCACTTCCCCGCACAGTGCGAGAGGCCCCGACTATAGAATCCTTCAAAAGTAGACTCAAGACTTTCCTGTTTTCTCAAGCATTCCCATAATGTCCCTTTAGTATCTACATGCTTCTGTTTTTTTTTAATGAAAAGCTGTTCTGTACTTCATTATTTTCTGTACTATATTATGCTATGTATCTGTTAAGCGCCTTGAGTCCTATTGGAGAAAGAGCGCTATATATATATAAAATTATTAATATTATTATTATTATTATTATTATTGTTTGCAAAAGCAGCAAAAATGTGATGTGTACCAAGCCAATGGAAAATATTAATACCATTTTCTCTTACGTCCTAGAGGATGCTGGGGACTCCGTAAGGACCATGGGGTATAGACAGGCCCCACAAGAGACATGGGCACTATAAAGAACTTTAGAATGGGTGTGCACTGGCTCCTCCCTCAATGCCCCTCCTCCAGACCTCAGTTAGATCCTGTGCCCAGAGGAGATAGGGTGCATTCCAGGGGAGCTCTCCTGAGTTTCTCTGAAAAATAATTTTGTTAGGTTTTTAATTTTCACTGAGCACTGCTGGCAACAGGCTCCCTGCATCGTGGGACTGAGGAGAGAGAAGCAGACCTAATTAAGTGATAGGCTCTGCTTCTTAGGCTACTGGACACCATTAGCTCCAGACGGAGTCGGAACGGGGGTCTCCCCCCGCCGTTCGTCCCAGAGCCGCGCCGCCGTCCTCCTCGCAGAGCCGGAAGATAGAAGCCGGGTGAGTATAAGAAGAAAAGAAGACTTCAAGGTGGCAGAAGACTTTGGATCTTCACTGAGGTAAGTGCGCAGCGGTAACGTTGCACGCCATTGCTCCCACACACACTAGCGGGCACTGATGGGTGTAGGGCGCAGGGGGGGCGCCCTGGGCAGCAATAAAACCTCTGTTTCTGGCATAGACACTGCGGAGGCAGTAATTCTTTAACCCCCCCCCCAGTTTGAGATATTTTGAGCGGGACCGAAGCCCGCCGCCGGAGGGGGCGGAGCTTGGTCCCTCAGCACTAACCAGCGCCATTTTCTCCACAGAGATCTGCAGAGAAGCTGGCTCCCCGGTCTCTCCCCTGCTGAACACGGTGACACAGGGCTGAAAAGAGGAGGGGGGGCACTTGTAAGGCGCAGTGAGTGTATTACACAGTAATATAATATAAAAGCGCTATTATCTGGGACATTATTTTCCAGTGTCAGTTGGCGCTGGGTGTGTGCTGGCATACTCTTTCTCTGTCTCTCCAAAGGGCATGATTGGGGAACTGTCTCCTTATAACTATATCCCTGTGTGTGTGGGTGGGTGTCGGTACGAGTGTGTCGGCATGTCTGATGCGGAAGGCTCAGCTAAGGAGGAGGTGGAGCAGATGATTGTGGTGTCGCCGTCGGCAACGCCGACTCATGATTGGATGGACATGTGGAATGTTTTAAATGCAAATGTGACCTTATTACATAAGAGATTGGACAAAGCAGAGTCCAGGGAAAAAGCAGGGAGTCAATCCACGGCTTTGGCTGGGTCACCGGGCCCTTCTGGGTGTCACACGCCATAGGCGGCGTTCACCGCGCTTACCCCTGCGTGCCTGCTGGTGTGTGTTGCGGCCTCCGCCTTCGGTGGTCCACGGGCTCTGGCGCCTGGCTGGCGCGGCTCCCGGCGGTTCCCCGGGGCAGGGGCGCCGCCATGACACCCGGCATCACGTGGGCGGGGAGCAGGTGACGTCATCAGATTGTTCCGCTAATCCAGCGGAGGCGGGGGATTCAAAGGCAGACGTCGGGCAGCGCCTCAGCGCCTGAGTATCGTCTTTTCCCCTGAAGTGGATGCCAGTGCTCTTGTTCCCGGCGAGTCTCTCTGCAGTCGTACCCTAGTGCCTCCGACGCTTCCAGGTGCCAGTTGCTGCACAGTTCCAGCGTATACAGCGGCTGGTGTGTTCCTCTGCAATCCAGTCACCAGTGCTTCTTGGAGTCAGCGTGGGCTGCGGGCTAAACGCTGCTCTCAAGCTCTACAAGTCATCAGTGTCTTTAAACACCGCTCTCAAGTTCTACAAGTCATCAGTGTCTTTAAACACCGCTCTCAAGTTCTACAAGTCATCTGTGTCTTTATACACCGCTCTCAAGTTCTACAAGTCATCTGTGTCTTTAAACACCGCTCACAGGTTCTACAAGTCATCTGTGTCTTTAAACACCGTTCTCAAATTCTACAAGTCATCAGTGTCTTTAACCACCGCTCCCAAGTTTTGCACGTTATCAGTGTCTTTAACCACCGCTCCCAAGTTTTGCACGTTATCAGTGTCTTTAACCAACGCTCCCAAGTTCTACAGTGTCTTTAATCATCGCTCTCAAGTCATACAAATCATCAGTGTCTTTAACCACCGTTCTCAAGTTCTACAGTGTCTTTAATCACCGCTCTCAAGTCATACAAATCATCAGTGCCTTTAACCACCGCTCACAAGTGTTTCAAATCATCAGAGTCTTTAACCACCATTCACCAGTTCTTCAAATCAGCAGTATTTTTAAAACCATCACTCACAAGTTCTTCAGTCACTATTATCTTGTACCAACACTCACAAGTACTTCTTTTCCTGGAATCTCTGACATTGCTTACAAGTTCCCCTATAGGCCTGGACATTCCCCCCATACGTTCCCTCTCTGCTATGTGACATTGTGTTGCTCCCTTCCTGCAATAAAGTTCTTTAATATTTTCACCAAGCTTTACTGTCAGAGTCCTGTATGAGGAAGACCTATATCAAGCCATCCCTGTTCCGACCCAGCTGTGGTTCCTCTCCCCTACCATCGGGAGAACCCCCGAGTTCACAACACCCCCAACCAAGGTCAGTGACACTGGGTCTCTAAAACATACCCTATCCCAAATAGCAGACACTGATACCGACACGGACTCTTGACTCCAGTGTCGACTACGATGAAGCGAGGTTACACCCAAGGGTGGCAAAAAGTATTAATTATATGATTGTTGCAATAAAAGAAGTTTTGCATATCACAGATGACCCCTCTGTCCCCGACACGAGGGTGCGCATGTATAAGGAAAAGAAACCTGAGGTAACCTTTCCCCCCATCTCATGAGCTGAACGAGTTATTTGAAAAAGCTTGGGAAACTCCAGACAAAAAACTGCAGATTCCCAAGAGGATTCTTATGGCATATCCTTTCTCTGCACAGGACAGGGTACGTTGGGAATCCTCTCCCATGGTGGACAAGGCTTTATCGCTCCTGTCCAAGAAGGTTGCGCTATCGTCTCCGGACACGGCAGCCCTCAAGGATCCTGCTGATCGCAGACAGGAAACTACTTTAAAATCTATTTATGCGCATACGGGTGCTTTAATCAGACCGGCAATTGCATCGGCATGGGTGTGTAGCGCAGTTGCAGCTTGGACAGATACCTTGTCAGCTGACCTTGATACCCTAGACAGGGATACCATTTTATTGACCGTAGGTCACATTAAAGACGCAGTTTTATATATGAGGGACGCTCAAAGAGACTTGGGCTGCTAGGTTCAAGAGCCAACGCCATGGCAATTTCTGCTAGGCGAGCCCTGTGGACCCGCCAATGGACGGGTGATGCCGACTCAAAGAAGCATATAGAGGTTTTGCCATACAAAGGTGAAGTTTTATTTGGGGAAGGTCTCGCGGACCTGGTTGCCACAGCTACCGCGGGTAAATCTACCTTTTTGCCTTTTGTTCCCCCACAGCAAAAGAAAACTCCACAATATCAGATGCAGTCCTTTCGGTCGCATAAGTCCAGAAGAGGTCGGGGCTCATCTTTCCTCGCCAGAGGTAAGGGTAGAGGGAAGAGAGCACCTGCTCCGGCTAGTTCCCAGGAGCAGAAGTCCTCCCCGGCTTCTACTAAATCCACCGCATGACGCTGGGGCTCCACTGAGGGAGTCCGCATCGGTGGGGGCACGTCTTCGACTCTTCAGCCAGGTCTGGGTTCTGTCAGACGTGGATCCTTGGGCGATGGATATCGTATCCCAAGGCTACAAACTGGAATTTGAAGAGGTGCCCCCTCGCCGATTTTTCAAGTCGGCCTTGCCAACTTCTTCCCCAAAGAGGGAAGTAGTGTTAGCTGCAATTCAAAAGCTGTGTCAACAGCAGGTGATTGTAAAGGTTCCCCTAGTCCAACAGGGGAAAGGGTACTATTCGACCCTGTTCGTGGTCCCGAAGCCGGATGGTTCGGTCAGACCCATTTTAAATCTAAAATCCCTAAACCTGTACTTGAAAAAGTTCACATTCAAGATGGACTCGCTCCGGGCGGTGATCTCCAGTCTGGAAGGGGGGGATTTTATGGTGTCACTCGACATAAAGGATGCATACCTCCATGTCCCCATATATCCTCCTCATCAGGCATACCTGAGATTCGTTATACGGGACTGTCATTACCAGTTTCAGACGTTGCCGTTTGGGCCTTCCGCGGCCCCGAGGATTTTCACCAAGGTAATGGCGGAGATGATGGTGCTCCTGCGCAGGCAGGGAGTCACAATTATCCCATACTTGGACGTTCTCCTGATAAAAGCAAGATCGAGAGATCAATTGCAGAAGAGCATGTCGCTCTCCCTGAGGGGGCTACAACAACTCGGTTGGATTCTCAATCTGCCAAAGTCACAATTGATTCCAACGACTCGACTATCATTCCTAGGCATGATTCTGGACACGGAACAGAAGAGGATCTTTCTCCCGATGGAAAAAGCCCAGGACCTCCAGAACATGGTCAGAGACTTGCTAAAACCAAAAAGAGTGTCTGTTCATCAATGTACTCGAGTTCTTGGAAAAATGGTGGCAGCCTACGAGGCCATCCCCTTCAGCAGGTTTCATGCAGGGACGTTTCAGTGGGACCTCCTGGACAAGTGGTCCGGGTCCCATTTACTAATACATCAGAAGATAAGTCTGTCCCCCCAGGCTAGGGTGTCTCTCCTGTGGTGTCTGCAAAGTGCTCACCTTCTAGATGGTCGCAGGTTCGGCATTCAAAACTGGATTCTGGTGACCACGGATGTGAGCCTTCGAGGATGGGGAGCAGTCACACAAGGAAGACATTTTCAGGGGCTATGGTCAAGCCAGGAGGCTTGTCTACACATCAATGTACTGGAATTGAGGGCCATATACAACGGCCTACGACAAGCGGAGAATCTTCTTCGCGACCTACCGGTTCTGATTCAATCAGACAACGTCACAGCCGTGGCTCATGTAAACCGCCAAGGCGGGACAAGGAGCAGAGTGGCGATGGCGGAAGCCACCAGGATTCTTCGCTGGACGGAAAATCACGTAAGCGCTTTGTCATCGGTCTTCATTCCGGGAGTGGACAACTGGGAAGCAGACTTCCTCAGCAGACACGATCTACATCCAGGAGAGTGGGGTCTTCATCAAGAGGTCTTTGCAGAAGTGACAAGTCGTTGGGGAGTTCCTCAAGTGGACATGATGGCGTCACGCCTCAACAAGAAGCTTCGGAGGTATTGTGCCAGGTCAAGGGACCCTCAGGCAGTAGTGGTGGACGCCCTGATAACACCGTGGGTGTTTCCGTCGGTCTATGTGTTCCCCCCTCTTCCTCTCATCTCAAAAATATTGAGAATCATAAGACAAAAAAGAGTGAAAACAATCCTCATTGTTCCAGATTAGCCTCGAAGGGCCTGGTATTCAGATCTTGAGGAGATGCTCACAGAAGATCCATGGCCTCTTCCTCTCAGGGAGGACCTGTTCCAACTGGGGCCCTGCGTGTTCCAAGACTTACCGCGGTTACGTTTGACGGCATGGTGGTTGAACACCAAATCCTAGCTGGGAAAGGTATTCCGGAGGAAGTCATCCATACTCTGATAAAGGCTAGGAAGGAGGTGACGGCAAAACATTATCACCGTATCTGGAGGAAATATGTTTCTTGGTGTGAAGCCAAGAATGCTCCTATGGAAGATTTCCATCTGGGCCGTTTTCTCCACTTTCTACAGGAGTGGATATGGGCCTAAAATTAGGCTCCATTAAGGTACAGATTTCTATTTTCTTTCAGAAGGAATTGGCTTCTCTCCCAGAAGTCCAAACTTTTGTAAAGGGAGTGCTGCACATCCAGCCTCCTTTTGTGCCCCCAGTGGCACCTTAACGTGGTGTTACGGTTCCTGAAGTCTCACTGGTTTGAACCTCTTCAAACGGTTGAATTGAAATTTCTCACTTGGAAGGTGGTCATGTTGTTGGCCTTGGCATCTGCAAGGCGGGTGTCCGAATTGGCGGCCTTGTCTCACAAGAGCACCTATTTGACCTTCCATGTGGATAGAGCAGAGTTGAGGACTCGTCCTCAGTTTTTGCCTAAGGTGGTTTCTTCATTTCATATGAACCAACCTATTGTGGTGCCTGTGGCTACGGGGGACTTGGAGGATTCAAAGTCCCTGGATGTAGTCAGGGCCTTAAAAATCTATGTAGCCAGGACGGCTCGGGTTAGGAAAACAGAAGCACTGTTTATCCTGTATGCAGCCAACAAAGTTGGCGCTCCTGCTTCGAAGCAGACTATTGCTCGCTGGATCTGTAACACGATTCAGCAGGCTCATTCTACGGCAGGATTGCAGTTAACAAATTCGGTAAAGGCCCATTCCACTAGGAAGGTGGCCTCTTCTTGGGCGGCTGCCCGAGGCGTCTCGGCTTTACAACTTTGCCGAGCGGCTACCTGGTCAGGTTCAAACACTTTTGCAAAGTTCTATAAGTTTGATACCCTGGCTGATGAGGACCTTGCGTTTGCTCAGTCGGTGCTGCAGAGTCGTCCGCACTCTCCCCCCCAGTCTGGAGCTTTGGTATAAACCCCATGGTCCTTACAGAGTCCCTAGCATCCTCTAGGACGTAAGAGAAAATAAGATTTTAAACCTACCAGTAAATCTTTTTCTCCTAGTCCGTAGAGGATGCTGGTCGCCCGTCCCAGTGCGGACAAAATCTGCAAGGCTTGTATATAGTTGTTGCTTACATAAGGGTTATGTTACAGTTGAGATCAGTCTTTAGCTGATACTGTTTTGTTCATACTGTTAACTGGTTGCGTATATTCCAGGTTGTACGGTGTGGATGGTGTGGGCTGGTATGAATCTTGCCCTTAGATTAACAAAATCCTTTCCTCGTATTGTCCATCTCCTTTGGGCACAGTTTCTCTAACTGAGGTCTGGAGGAGGGGCATAGAGGGAGGAGCCAGTGCACACCCATTCTAAAGTTCTTTATAGTGCCCATGTCTCCTGCGGAGCCCGTCTATACCCCATGGTCCTTACGGAGTCCCCAGCATCCTCTACGGCCTAGGAGAAAAAGATTTACCGGTAGGTTTAAAATCTTATTTTCTTGGGAGAAGGGTCCGAAAGGATTCCTCTCCATTAGGCGCTGATTGCTAATCAATGATCTGGTAGGCACAGGCAGAATACCAGGTACAAACATTGGCTGGGATGTACTGAAGTCCAAGTTCGACGGCAGCGCAGGACTCTGGCTGAACTCTGACTCTTTTTTAAAGGAGCAATCATTTACAAGACATGGTTTGTCCCTTTAAAAGAAACATCCGAGTTTGGCCGGCATCCCGCACAGCCATCGAACTCGGACTTATTCACATCCCGCCCTTGGAATTAAAGTGGTAGCATAAGCTCCTATTGGAGCCCCTGATCCAGCAAAACATTTTTAATACATCACCCTGGAAAATGTATTTTATTGCTGCAATATGGTGCTGTAAGGATTTAAGGGGAGATGTACTAAGCAGTGAAAAGAGTGGAGAAGTGAGCCAGTAAAGAAGTTTCCCATGGCAACCAATCAGCTGCTCTAATTTTATAGTATGCAAATTATAAATGTTAGTTCAATGCTCAGTTATACCCCTTTTACACTGACAATTTTATCCTGGGATTTTGCACGTGAACGCGCATAATCCCGGGATTTCTGTCAGTGTAAAAGGGTACACTTACAATTTCCCGGGACGAGCATTCCGGGATTTCAGCCCAGGTCTCGACCAGGGTTGAATCCGGGAACATCCCGGGAAGCTGTGCAGTGTGAACGGATATACCGGGTCAAGGCACCCGTTCTCTGCATAGGTGGAGGCGGTGCTTGGAGAACATTATCTCCAAGCACCACCTCCGGTAGAGTCAGCGGTGACGTCACCGACCCGGGAATATGCCGGGTCCGGACGCTAATGTAAAAGGGTCATTCCCGTGAATGTAACCCGAGCCTGCGAGTGTAAAAGGGGTATTACACATTCGTCAGTCCTTTCTACTGAAGCAGGGTGAGACAAATCAACAAAAATACTAATTATTTTATTACCCATGGCAGTCCTGCCAACAAGATCCTTTCTACCCTGTACAGAACAATCTGCTCCTGAACTTACCACATAAATTAATTTTACAATTACCTGGGCTGAATTTATTAATTGCTGTTAAATAAAACATTGTTTTCATAGCTTAATTAATTCAGCACCAGTAACTGTTAACAGCAAATGCTTTGGTAAGCTCTGCAGGGCATTTTGCTGCAGGTGGATAGGGTCATGTTGTAGGGCCTGCTGTGATACTGACACAATACTGTGCTAGCAGACCTATAAAATCCTTCATGTCATGTTTGATTCATGTAATTTCAATGAACTATTTGTATCGGAAAGTTTACTTTACTAAATATTAATAGCCACTTAACTGGCATGGTCAGATCACATGCGACCGCTCCGCCCCACTGTGGGCCTGATTCATTAAGGATTGTAAATGCAAAGCTTCTCGCATACCACCTCCTCCCTGCATTTGCAATCCGATCGCATATCAGATGAATATCGCGACCATCAATCGTGATGTTTATCTGCGACGGCAGCTTGCTCAGCCTTGCCGTCGCTGTGCCTGAAATTAGGTAGAGGCATGTCTGTGCCGCGACCAAGTGCAGAACAAGTCTTGTGCAAGTGCAGGATGAGAACAACGGGGAAATGCAGCAAGAATCACATCATCGATCCTTACTGGATTAGCCCCTGAATTGACCCGTGTCCCCAGTTTTTGGATATCCTTTCTGCAGATGTGCATAATATAATATTTCAATATTAAAAAAATAATAATACTTTTTAAACTTTATTTTTGAAGGGAAAAATCAGTTAAATGGTTAAGTGTGGAAAACAGATATATATGGTAGGAATTGTACCTAAAAATAGGATTTTAATATACCTACCGGTAAATCCTTTTCCCGTAGTCCTAGAAAAATCAGTTAAATGGTTAAGTGTGGAAAACAGAAATATATGGTAGGAATTGTACCTAAAAATACGATTTTAATATACCTACCGGTAAACCCTTTTCTCGTAGTCCTAGAGGATCCATTTAGTACCATGGGATATAGACGGGTCCACAGGAGCCTTCGGCACTTTAAGACTTTTTTACAGTGTGAACTGGCTCCTCCCTCTATACCCCTCCTCCAGACCTCAGTATAGGAACTGTGCCCGAGGAGACGGACAAACTTCGAGAGAAGGATTTAATTTAAGCTAGTGGCGAGATTCACACTAGCTCACACCGTTCAACCAGGCCGCACAACATGGCATACAACTCAAAACATGCCAACGAGCATGAATAACTTTACAGCAACTGCTGAATAACAACTTAACACGTGATAACTTGTGTAAGAAGAAAAAATATAATGCAGGAAAAAGGAGCACTGGGCGGGCGCCCAGCCTCCTCTATGGACTACGAGAAAAGGATTTACCGGTAGGTATATTAAAATCCTATTTTCTCTAACGTCCTAGAGGATGCTGGGGTCCATTTAGTACCATGGGGATGTACCAAAGCTCCCAGTACGGGCAGGAGAGTGCGGATGTTCCTGCAGAACTGACTGACCAAATGTAAGGTCGTCAGCAGTTAAGGTGTCACACTTGTAAAACTTAGCAAACGTGTTTGCCCCTGACCAAGTAGCTGCTCAGCAAATCTGTACAGCCGAGACACCCTGGGCAGCCGCCCAGGAAGAACCCACTTTCCTCGTAGAGTGGGCCTTTACCGAACTTGGTATCGGCAAACCTGCCGTGGAATGAGCATACTGAATCGTACATCTGATCCAGCATGTAATCGTCTGCTTAGAAGCAGGACACCCAATCTTGTTGGGTTCATACAGGATAAACAATGCTTCTGTTTTCCTTATACGAGCTGTTCTCGTCACATAAGTCTTCAAAGCTTTTACCACATCCAAGGACTTTGAAACAGCTGAGGTGTCAGTAGCCACTGGCACCACAATAGGTTGGTTCATATGGAAAGGAGACACAACCTTTGGAAGAAATTGCTGATGCGTTCTTAGTTCAGCCCTATCTTCATGAAAGATCAAATAAGGGCTCTTGTGAGACAAGGCCCCTAACTCAGACACCCGCCTTGCGGATGCCAAGGCCAACAGCATGACCACTTTCCAAGTGCGAAACTTTAACTCAACCTCTTGCAGAGGTTCAAACCAATTTGATTGAAGGAACTGCAACATCACGTTAAGATCCCATGGTGCCGTAGGAGGCACAAATGGTGGATGGATGCACAGAACCCCCTTCACAAACGTTTGAACCTCAGGAAGGGAAGCCAACTGTTTCTGAAAGAAAATGGACAAGGCCGAAATTTGGAACTTGATAGATCCCAATCTTAAGCCTGCATCCACACCAGCCTCTAGAAATAGGAGAAGACGTCCTAATTGAAACTCCACCGTTGGAGAATTTTTGGATTCACACCAAGATACATATTTTCTCCAAATACGATGGTAATGTCTAGACGGTCCTCTTTTCCTGGCCTGAATAAGTGTGGGAATGACTTTGTTGGGAATACCCTTTCGGGCTAGGATCTGGCGTTCAGCAGCCATGCCGTCAAACGTAGCCGCGGTAAGTTTTGATCAACAAACGGGCCTTGCTAAAGCAGGTCCTCGCGAAGAGGAAGAGGCCGAGGATCTTCTATCAGTAACTCCTGAAGATCTGGATACCAAGCCCTCCTTGGCCAGTCTGCGACAATGAGGATCGCCCAAACTTTTTCTCTTCTCATGATCTTGAGAATTTTTGGTATTAGTGGAAGTGGAGGGAACACATACACCGACTGGAACTCCCACTGGGTCACCAGTGCATCCACTGCTATTGCTTGTGGGTCTCTCGACCTGGAACAATATTTCTGAAGCTTCTTGTTGAGACGAGAGGCCATCATGTCTACTTGAGGAACGCCCCAACGACTTGCTACCTCTGCAAAGACTTCTTGGTGGAGGCCCCATTCTCCTGGATGGAGATCGTGTCTGCTGAGGAAGTCCGCTTTCCAGTTGTCCACTCCCGGAATGAAGATTGCTGACAGAGCTCTTGCATGTCTTTCTGCCCAGAGGAGTATTTTTGTCACCTCTGCCATTGCCGCTCTGCTTTTCGTTCCACCCTGACGGTTTATGTAAGCCACTTCTGTTACATTGTCTGACTGGATCTGTATGGGACGATCTTGAAGAAGATGCGCCACTTGTAGAAGGCTGTTGTAAACTGCTCTCAACTCCAGAATGTTTATGTGAAGAAGTGATTCTTGACTTGACCATCTTCCTTGGAAGCTTTCCCCTTGCGTGACTGCTCCCCAACCTCGGAGACTTGCATCCGTGGTCACTAGGATCCAGGCTTTAATCCCGAACCTGCGTCCCTCTAGGAGGTGAGAACTGCGTAGCCACCACAGGAGTGAGATTCTGGCTTTTGTCGACAGGAGTATCCTCTGGTGCATGTGTAGATGCGATCTGGACCACTTGTCCAGTAGATCCCACTGGAACACTCTGGCATGGAATCGGCCATACTGTAGAGCCTAGTAGGCTACTACCATCTTCTCCAGCAGGCGGATGCACTGATGAATCGACACACGTGCTGGTTTCAAAATTTGTTTGACCATCTTCTGGATTTCCAGAGCCTTTTCCACCGGTAGAAATACTTTCTGTACCTCGGTGTCCAGTATCATTCCCAGAAATGATAATCTCATTGTCGGTACCAACTGTGATTTTGGAAAGTTTATGATCCAACCGTGCTGAAGCACCGTCAGGGGTAGTGCAATGTTCTGCACTAACTTCTCCCTGGACAGGGCCGGTGCAAGGGTGTTCGGCGCCTCCCTGCAAACTATAAATTTGCGCCATCCCGCCATACTTAATACTTAATAAAGAGGCAGTGCGCACCGAAGTCGCACGCCGCAAGAAGCGCGGGGGGGGGGGGTGGTGTGGACACACAATATTACCTATTCAAATTACTCCACAAAGTAGCACAATGTTGTTCACATTACACCGCACATTGGGGGTCATTCCGCCCCATTCGCAAGCAGCGGTTCTTCGCTGCAGTGCGAACGTGTTGGAACAGCGCATGCGTGCTGGACGCATTGCACACACGCGTCATTGCCTGGCGACGGCCGTCGCCGGGAAGCGACGCCGCCTGCGAGAAATGTGATCGCATCGGCGATTGCAAGAAGACGGACAGGCAGGAGGCGTTCCGGGGAGGATACTCATCGTTTTCCAGGCGTGGTGAGTCCAACGCAGGCAAATCCAGGTGTTTGGAGGGTGAATGTCTGACGTCACAGCAGGGTACATCATCGCTGGATCCGTTGCACTGGTGAGTAGCTGCAGGGCTGATCTAGTTTTGCTTTAAACTTTTTTAGCATAGCAGGGCTGCACAAGTGATCGCAGCCCTGCTATGCTAAAATACACTCCCCCATAGATATGAGATAGATAGATCGACAGACACATAGATAAATAGATAGATAATAGGCAGACACATAGATAAATAGATTGATAATAGATAGACACATAGATAGATAGATAGATAGGTAGGCGCAGAGGCAGATTTAGACCTCATGGGGCCCTAAGCTAGACACTGATTTTAGGCCCCCCTTCCTCAAATAATCCATAGCACTATATTGGTTTAATTCATGACTGTACGCTGTGGCTGATGTTTACGCAAGTTAGCAATTATTGGCAGACTACCCATGTGTCAATGTGCCTTTGCGATCGCGCTCGCAGTGAGGGGTGTGTGTGTTTGTGTGTCGACAGAGAGGATGTCAGAGAGGGAGAGACAGAGGGGGTATTGAGAGAGGGAGAGAGAGGGTGTCGGAGAGAGAGAAAGAGGTGTAGTCAGCAGGAGAGAGGGTGTCAAGTAGGGAGGAAGAAAGAGGGAGCAAGAGAAAGAGGATGTCAAGGAGGGAGACAGACAGAGATGTGATCAAGTTAGGGTGTTAGGAAGGGAGAGAAACAGAGAGAGAGAAAGAGTATGTGTGTGTGTCAGGGAGAGGAAGCAAGTTGGAGAGAGAGGGGAGCAAGAGAAAGGGAGAGACAGGGTGTCAGGGAGAGAGAGAAAGAGAGGTATAAGGGGTATCAGTGAGGGAAAGAAATGGGTGAGAGGGTATCAGTGGGAGAGAACGGGTGTCAGGGAGAGAGAGAAGGTGAGAGAAAGGAGAGCAAGAGAGGGAGAGAGACAGGGTGTCACAGAGAGAGAGAGGTAGCGAGGAGAGAGACAGAGGGGTCAGGGAGAGACAGACATGGAGAGAAAGGGGAGCAATAGAGAGATCACGACAGGGACGGAGACAGAGAGAGAGAGGGAGAGGGAAGCAAGAGAGACTGTGTCAAAAAGAGAGAGGGAGGGGGAGTGGGAGAGAGGAGAGCAAGAGACAGGTTATCAGGGAGGGAGAGAGACAGAGAGGGGAACAAGAGAGAAGTAGAGAAAGAGAGAGGGAGTAAGCGGGAAAGAAAGAACGTGTCAGGGAGGGAAGGAGGGAAAGAGAGCAGAGAGAGAGACAAAGCGAGAGGGGAGCAATAGAGAGAGGGAGAAAGAGATTGTCAGAGTGGGAGAGAGAGAGAGGGAGAGTGTGTGTGTCAGGGAGAGGGAGCTAGAGGGGAACAAGAGAGGGAGTGAGCGGAAGAGAGGGTGTCAGGGAGAGAGAGAGGGTAGCAAGAGAGAAGGAAAGAGACAGTGAGAGGGGAGCAATAGAGAGAGGAAAATGTTGTTAGGGTTGGAGAGGAGAGAGAGAGAGAGTGTGTGTCAGGGAGAGGAAGGGGGAGCGAGCAGGAGAGGCAGGGGCAAATAAAGGATTTTTAAGAGGGGAAGATTTTATATATATGTCCTGACAAAATTTATAATATAAAATGAGCGTCTAAATGGAGTTTAAACCAAAGACCTGTGAGTGCTGCAGTATCCACTACAGCCTACGTTATTTTTTCACTGAGGGCGCTTGTGCATACCTGTTTGGAGGATCAGTGAGTGCCGGGCATCTCTACATGATTTTATATATTTATTTATACATATAAACACAAACATATTCACACGTACACACATACATACAGAGCTTAGGGAGATATGAGGAAGAACAGAGAAAGAGAGTCATGGGGGGAGAGAGAAAGGGAAAGGCATGGGAGAGAGAAGCATGGGGAGAGAGATGCATGGAGAGAGGGGGGCATTGGGAGGGAGAGAGCGAGGGGCATGGAGAGTGGGGTGCATGGGGAGAGAGAGGGGGGAATGGTGAGAAAGAGAGGGGGCATGTGGAGAGAGAGGGGGAAATGGGGAGAGAGAGGGAAAGGCATGTAGAGATATAGGCATGGGGGAGAGAAAGAGAGTTACTATCAGCAGTAGAATGAGGTGAGGGGCCAGGGAAAGCGGGAAGAGGAGGTCATAGGCACTAATATGGGAGGCAGGAGGAGGAGGGGGATGGGCACCTGCGCGGGAGGAGGAGGGGGATGGCAGTGTTACAGGCACAGATTGCCTGAGCTCATCAAAAAAAAGTAAACTAAATAAATATATATATATATATATATATATATATATATATATATAAATAAAACTATATATAGATCGGTGGGCAGGGGGGAACTACAGGTATTTGGACCTCCCCCCACCCCTGCGCTTATGAGAGGGAAGTGAGAGGGAGAGAGGAGGGTGAATTAGAGTGTCAAGGAGTGAGAGAAAGAGGGGGGGGAGGGGGGGGGGAGAAAGAGGGGGAGAGACGAGAGTGAGACATTGCCTGTAAGCAGGAGACACTACAATACCAGGTCTGTGTGATGCACTTTACTTCATTAGGCCCTGCCCCCTTTCCCCATACATCCTCAAATCGCGGCACTATATTTCAGTCACTAAAGCCAATGCTGTCCGCTACCTCTTCTACCGCCTGTCGTCCTCTCAACAATAACAGTCAGCCGCCCCCTCAGAACAGGATACAGCAGTGCCGAGCAGCTCCCGGAAAGCAGCTGCAGCACTGTTACAGCAACTTTTAATCTCTGATTGGTCACACTCACTGGCAATGACCTTGCTTGTGTGTAGGAGGGCGGGGGCAGGGCGGAGTGGAGCGGGACATTGTTAAGAGACGGTCGAGAGCCGGAGGCGGCTCCCGGCAGCTGACTGACAGACAGCTTGCCGAGACTTTTAAACCAGCCCAGCGCTCAGAGATTTTCAGTGGCGCTCGCGAGCCCCATGTGATCCGTCGGGCCCTAAGCGGCTGCCTTGGATTAGCAGTAAATCCGCTACTGGGTAGGCACAGCGGCAGCCGGCAACAACAGCGCACAGTGAAGGGATGCAGAGCGGGTAGAGCGCCTCTCCTGCCTGGCGCCTACCTGCACTGCATCCCTTCGCTGAGCGGGTTCCGCCGGCTCTGTCCCTGGATCTCGCTTTTATCAGGAGATCGTCCAGGTAAGGAATTATGTTGACTCCTTTCTTGCGAAGGAGAACCATCATCTCTGCCATCACCTTGGTGAATACTCTCAGTGCTGTGGAGAGCTCGAATGGCAATGTCTGGAACTGGTAGTGGCAGTCCAGAAACGCAAACCTCAGGTATGCTTGATGTGGAGGGTAAATGGGAACATGCAAGTAAGCATCCTTGATGTCCACCGACACCATAAACTCCTTCTCCTCCAAGCTGGAGATTACTGCTCTCAGGGACTTCATCTTAGGTAAAGATTCAACGATTTTAGATTTAAAATTGGTCTGACCGAGCCGTCCGGCTTCTGTACCACAAAGAGGCTTGAATAAAATCCTTTTTCCTGTTGTAGCCAAGGGACTAAGGTAATTACCTCGTCCTGACATAATTTCTGTATTGCTTCCGTTATATTTCTTCTGTCTTGAACAGAAACTGGTAAGGCTGATTTGAAAAATCGGCATGGGGGGGAGATCTTGAAACTCGAACTTGTAACCTTGGGATACTATTTGTAGTATCCAAATATCCAGATCTGATTGTACCCAGATCTGACTGAAGAGTTTTAGACGCGCCCCCACCTGAGCGGACTCCCACAGGGGAGCCCCAGCGTCATGCTGTGGCTTTAGCAGAAGCAGCGGCTGACTTCTGCTCCTGCGATCCTGATGCTGTTGTAGGTTTCCTACCTCTTCCCCGACCTCTTCCTGCGAAGAAGTGGGTACCTTTGGCTTTTTTGTGTTTGTTGGGCCGAAAGGACTGCATCGGATGCGAATGATATCCTTTCTTTGCAGGTGCCGCTGCATAAGTAAGAAATGCTGATTTACCTAAGGTAGTCGTTGAAATCATGGCATCCCACTGGTCCCCAAAGAGCGCCTCACCCTTGTAGGGGAGCTCTTCAATATTCCTTTTTGATTCTGCATCTGCATTCCATTGGTGAATCCACAGTGCTCTGCGAGCTAAAATCGCCATAGCTGATGATTTTGATCCTAATAACCCAATATCCTTCATAGTTTCCACCAAGTATCCTGCAGAATCCTTTATGTGACCGAGAGTTAAGACCATATCATCCTTATCAACTGTGTCTATATTTGATAGCAAGTTGTCTGACCATTTTCCAATAGCGTTACCTACCCATGCACAAGCAATGGTGGGCCTGAGTAACGTTACGGTAGCCATATAAAGGGATTTTAAGGTAGTTTCTAACTTACGGTCAGCAGGCTCCTTTAATGAAGCCGACCCTGGGGCAGATAAAACCTAGAAACTGAGGTGCCTACCATGGGGGGGTGACTCCCATCTTTTCCTGTCTTCTTCAGGAAATGGTTACGCTAAACTTATTCTTCTATGTATTCAGTTCCTTTGAAGGAGGAAAAGTTATCACCGGTTTCTTATTTAAATTAAAATAAGCCTTTTCCTCAGGTTCAGGTGTTGTTTCTGTAATCTCTAACACCTCCCTAATAGCAATTATCATACATTGAATGCTTTTTGCTAACTTGGGGTCCACCCCTCTCAAATCCCCAGTGTCGACAGCTGTGTCGGAATCTGTGTCTGTGTCACCTTGCATAATCTGCGCAAGTGACCTCTTTTGGGAACATCTGTGTGGATGACGTGGAGGGATCAGCAAATAGTACATCCTCCACTGACTTTCTCCAGTATTTTGTTTGTTGTTCAGACTCAGAGAATTTTCTAGAAAGCTTTAGGGGTATATGCAATTAGCGGCGAATCGCGGCAAATTATCGGCCGTTTTTCAACTCGACACAATTCGACAGGCTAATTTCGGCAAGTGGGTGCCGAAATTGACCATATGCAATAAAAAACGGATTCGACAGTCCCGCTGCCGAAAAACGGCCGATTTGACGGATTTGTTCCGTTTTTTTAAAAACGGGGAAAAACTCTGAAAAACTCGGAAAAAAATGGCGTGGGGTCCCCCCTCCAAAGCATAACCAGCCTCGGGCTCTTCAAGCTGGTCCTGGTTCTAAAAATCCGGGGGAAAAATGGACAGGGGATCCCCCGTATTTTTAAAACCAGCACCGGGCTCTGCGCCTGGTGCTGGTGCAAAAAATACGGGGGACAAAAAGAGTAGGGGTCCCCCGTATTTTTTACACCAGCATCGGGCTCCACTAGCTGGACAGATAATGCCACAGCCGGGGGTCACTTTTATACAGCGCCCTGCGGCCGTGGCATTAAATATCCAACTAGTCACCCCTGGCCGGGGTACCCTGGGGGAGTGGGGACCCCTTCAATCAAGGGGTCCCCCCCCCCAGCGACCCAAGGGCCAGGGGTGAAGCCCGAGGCTGTCCCCCCCATTCAAGGGCTGCGGATGGGAGGCTGATAGCCTTGAGAAAATGTAAAGAATATTGGCCCTCATTCCGAGTTGTTCGCTCGTTCTTTTTCATCGCATCGCAGTGAAAATCCGCTTAGTACGCATGCGCAAAGTTCGCACTGCGACTGCGCCAAGTAACTTTACTATGAAGAAAGTATTTTTACTCACGGCTTTTTCTTCGCTCCGGCGATCGTAATGTGATTGACAGGAAATGGGTGTTACTGGGCGGAAACACAGCGTTTCAGGGGCGTGTGGCTGAAAACGCTACCGTTTCCGGAAAAAACGCAGGAGTGGCCGGAGAAACGGTGGGAGTGCCTGGGCGAACGCTGGGTGTGTTTGTGACGTCAACCAGGAACGACAAGCACTGAACTGATCGCACAGGCAGAGTAAGTCTGGAGCTACTCTGAAACTGCTAAGTAGTTAGTAATCGCAATATTGCGAATACATCGGTCGCAATTTTAAGAAGCTAAGATTCACTCCCAGTAGGCGGCGACTTAGCGTGTGTAACTCTGCTAAATTCGCCTTGCGACCGATCAACTCGGAATGAGGGCCATTGTTTTTTCCTGTAGTACTGCAAGTCCCAGCAAGCCTCCCCCGCAAGCTGGTACTTGGAGAACCACAAGTACCAGCATGCGGGAGAAAAACGGGCCCGCTGGTACCTGTAGTACTACTGGAAAAAAAATACCCAAATAAAAACAGGAGACACACACCTTGAGAGTAAAACTTTATTACACACCTGCCGACACACACATACTTACCTTTGTTGACCCGCCGACTGCCACGTCTCCTGATCCGACGATTCGGGGTACCTGTGAATCAAATTATACTCACCTCAATCCAGTGTCCAGATATAAATCCAAGTACTTGGCAAAAAAACAAACCGCATTTACCCGAACCACGGACTGAAAGGGGTCCCATGTTTACACATCAGACCCCTTTCCCCGAATGCCGGGACACCACGTGACTGCTGTCACCGAGGTCCCTTCAGCCAATCAGGAAGCGCTACTTCGTTGCACTCACCTGATTGGCTGTATGCGCGTGTGACCTCAGACAGCGCATCGCACAGCTCCCTCCATTACTTTCAATGGTGGGAACTTTGCCGTCAGCGGTGGGGTTACCCGCGGTCAGCCGCTGACCGCGGGTGACCTCACCGCTGACGCAAAGTTCCCACCATTGAGTATAATGGAGAGGCTTTGCGAGGCGCTGTCTGACAGCTCAGACGTCCAGCCAATCAGCAGAGTGCCAGGACGTTGCGCTCGCTGATTGGCTGAAGGGACCTCGGTGACAGCAGTCACGTGGTGTCCCGGCATTCGGGGAAAGGGGTCTGATATGTAAACATGGGACCCCTTTCAGTCCGTGGTTCGGGTAAATGCGGTTTGTTTTTTTGCCAAGTACGTGGATTTATATCTGGACACTGGATTGAGGTGAGTATAATTTTTTTCACAGGTACCCCGGATCGTCGGAGACGAGACGTGCCAGTCGGCGGGTCAACATAGGTAAGTATGTATGTGTGTCGACATGTGTGAAATAAAGTTTTACTGTCACGGTGTGTGTCTCCTGTTTTTATTTGGATATTTTTTTTCCAGTAGAACTACAGGTACCAGAGGGCCCGTTTTTCTCCCGCATGCTGGTACTTGTGGTTCTCCAAGTACCAGCTTGCGGGGGAGGCTTGCTGGGACTTGTAGTAGTACTGGAAAAAACAATATTCTGTCATTTTTCTCAAGGCTATCAGCCTCCCATGCGCAGCCCTTGGATGGGGGGGACAGCCTCGGGCTTCACCCCTGGCCCTTGGGTGGCTGGGGGGGGGGGGGGGGGGCCTTGATTGAAGGGGTCCCCACTCCCCCAGGGTACCCCGGCCAGGGGTGACTAGTTGGTTATTTAATGCCACGGCCGCAGGGCGCTGTATAAAAGTGACCCCCGGCTGTGGCATTATCTGTCCAGCTAGTGGAGCCCGATGCTGGTGTATAAAATACGGGGGACCCCTACTCTTTTTTGGCCCCCGTATTTTTTGCACCAGCACCAGGCGCAGAGCCCGGTGCTGGTTTTAAAAATACGGGGGATCCCCTGTCATTTCCCCCCCCCGGATTTTTAGAACCAGGACCGTCTCGAAGAGCCCGAGGCTGGTTATGCTTTGGAGGGGGGACCCCACGCCATTTTTTTCCGGGATTTTACCATTCCATCTAAAAAAAAATATATATATTTTTAAAAATATATAAAAAATACTTGTGCCTCCAAAAAAGACAAACCAAGTACCTAATCCCTTCTAATATAAATAGATATGCTATTACCAATAAAAAAAACACCAAAACAAACATGTTTTAAATTTTTTTTATTAGTTTCACCCACCAAAGTGTAGCGGATTGAAAATGACGAATTTACTGTCTAAAAGCACTGTTGTCGAATTTGCAAACTTCAATTGAATATACTTTGGTCGAATTGCAGCACTTGTATCATTGCAGAAAAGTCGAATTTGACAAAAGTCGAATTTCAAAAAGTCGAATTTTGAAAGTCCGTTTTTTTGACGGAAAGTACTGAATTGCATTGACGATTTTTTTTTTTCGGGAATTCGACCGCAATTGCATATACCCCTTAACATATTACTTTGTAATTTTCTCACCCACTCTGGCTCCTTCTGTGAGGGAAGGGCCACCATATTACACACCTGCGTATCTAAAATGGCTTCCTCAGGGGAAGAGCTCTCTCCATTGTCTCACGAACGTGCACTTTCACAACACAATTACACAGGGGAGCTATCGGTGACAGACCCACACTAAAATCTGTCAGAGAAACGCAGAGAGATTTGCCAGCTCACACACTGCGCCCTATATGAAGAGAATTGTATATGTATATTTATTATACAAAAACTTCAGTGCTTTATTTCAATATTAGGCACGCTCACCCAATGTAATAAACACTCCCCTCCCTCTCTATAACACCCAGGTACTTGTTTCAGCGTTGTTATGAAGAGGAAACAGCTTCTGTCAGCTCCTCTCTGTGAGTGCGTGAGTGTCTGGCAAGTCTGAGGAGAAGCCCCGCCCTTCTGCCTCAGCAACAATGATTTTTATACTGGCTGGGGTTTGTAAATCAGAAGCTATACATGTATTTACCGTATTGCCAGTGAGAGTAAGGATTTTTCATGCAGCTCAGGGCGCCCCCCACGCCCTGCACCCTGTGTTGTGAAGGGCTGTGTGTTTTGAGATGCATGTACCTTTTTGCCGCCAACGATGACCAGAGGGCTTCTCTCTTGTGGGTCTCCGGTGATATACTCACCACTCTTCTGACTTCTGGCTGTGTTAGGGGGTGGCGGCAGTGCTGTGGGAGTGAGCGCTAGCCAGGCTTGGGCTGTGTTCAGTACCCCTCAGGAGCTAATGGTGTCCTGTCAGCGGAAGCAGAGCTATGAAACTTAATGAGAAGTTGGTTCCTACTTCCTCCCCTAAGTCCCACGAAGCAGGGAAGCTGTTGCCAGCAGCTTCCCTGTAAAATAAAAAACCTAATAAAGCCTTTTCCAGTAGAACTCTGTAGAGCTCCACTAGCATGCGTCCAGTCTCACAGGCACATTTTCTAAACTGAGGTCTGGAGGAGGGGCATAGAGGCGGGAGCCAGTTCATACTGTAAAAAAGTCTTAAAGTCATACTTGCCTACTCTCCCGGCATGGCCGGGAGGCTCCCGAAAATCGGGTGACACTCCCGGCCCCCCGGAAGAGCAGGCAAGTCTCCCGATTCGCGGGGTCCCCCTGCCCGTCCGCCCACTTAGTGTGTAAAGTGGGCGGTCCGGGCAGTTGATGACGCGATTCTTGCTGAATCGCGTCATCATAGCCACGCCCCATGCAGTGTAATGCCGGTGATCGCGGCATTACAGAGCGGGGGCGTGGCTTAAAGGAGGCATCATCGTGACCCCACCCTTGCTCCGCCCCATCCCGCCTCCGGCCCACCTCCTCATCTACGTCACAGCCTCCCCTGCCCGCCCTCTGAGCCGACCTGGCTGCTCTCTCCCACAGAGAGCAGCCAGAATGTAGGTAAGCATGCTTAAAGTGCTGAAGGCTCCTGTGGACCCGTCTATACCCCATGGTACTAAATGGACCCCAGCATCCTCTAGGACGTTAGAGAAATACAGAATAAAAGGAATGTTGTTCTATTAATAGTCAATATTGAAGACTAGTGTTTGCACGTGGCTTCGCTCGCGTTAATGTCTGTTATTGCTCAGCTGAGCTAATTTTACAAAGACAGTAGTGCCATGTAATGTACACATGATCCCAAAATGTATTTCTAAACAATATTTGCAGTTTTTCCTTCAGGGATTAACACAAAAAGATGATTGGGGCTAATAACTCATGAGCAAGCCACAAAAAGCTGCCCATGGGAGAAGCAGCTGGTCCTGAGAGATACACCTGTAGGCCCTGAGCATTTGCCCCTACGACGTATTTGATCGTCATAGCAAAGCAGACGCTTACAGGAAACTGCAGGTGCTTGACTTGAGAAAGGAAAATTGTTGGGAATAAGGGGTATATATGATACAACACAGTCTCACCTGTGCCACGTCCCATTAGAATCTCTGCCTCAGGTTCCTCAGCAGAGCAGTCACTTTAAGTCGGGTTCCGTTGCATAATACCCCTTTCACACTGCCAATGCCGGATCCCACCCGGGAATTGGAAACGGGTCCTTCCTGGGTGGGATCCTGCATTGGCCGCTACTGCAGGCTTCCCAGACCCGGCAGTATGCCGGTCGGGTTGCCATAACAGCGGGGGGTGGAGCCGGCAGCGGGGGCGGAGCCAGCAGCGGGGGCGGAGATGGAGGCGGCGCTGGGAGATGAGATCATCTCTGCGCCGCGTCTCCCTTCTGTGGTAAACGGGTCCCGGGACGCATCGACCTGGGAGCCCGTTTACGCAGCCACTGACCCGGGTATAACGCTGCTTTATTCCCGGGTTGAATTGCCGGGTCAGGCGGGGTTATTTGTGAGGTGTGAAATGGGTATAACTTGGACAGACTCAAGTTCCGCAGAAGCATTATTCGAATGTCAAGCATCTGTGTTTTGCTTTATTGCTTTTCCCACTGATCATATCGAGATCATACATACCTCAGTTTCTGTCTAAGTTACTAAGCTATACAATAGTGAAAATGCAATACAGATTCATCCAGTAGTTTTTGAGTGGTGCTGGAATGGACAGGCAGACAAAGAAAAGCATTAAAACAGAGGGAAAGCATTAAAACCTTGAACCATGCATGGAAATATGGGATTGTTGACAATCATACTTTTATATCAGTAATGCATTGAGCCCAGGTTATTTCATTCAGGAAGTCAGTGCAAATAAATATAATATACCTAAGTTAAAACGGTTTAGGGCAGTGGTTCTGAAACTCAGTCCTCAGGACTCCAACAGTTCATGTTTTCCAGGTCAACGGTGGATCGTTAAACTGTGACAGTTGGCAATGTACCTGTGCGCCGGCTAGGTGACCTGGAAAATGTAAACGGGTAATGATCCTGAGCACTGAGGTTGGGAAATTCTTGTTATAATAATGGGGTCTATGTACTAACCCTTGGAGAGAGAAAAAGTGGACAGAGATAGAATAACAGCCAATCAGCTCCTTACTGCCATGTTACAGGCTTATCCAGGCGCTAGTCACAGGCTAATATTTATGTCCTATAGCAACATATCTTTATCAATTATTGTTCAGCTGCAGGGTTCAATAATGCCTGTGGACGCATAAAAAACAAAAGTTTTTTCTATGTACAAAACACCATAAACACCAATAGGATACCCTGCACTAATAAACCAAATGGAACGCTGGCGTAAATAAATTCACAATCAAAGCTGGTTGGAATTTTTATTATTATTAAAATTAAGCAATAAATATATTATTAAACCCATATATTGATATCGTATGCATCATCATCATCCAATATGAATATCATACCGTAGGAGGTGGTTCATAAAGGGTCATGAAAATAATAAATATGCATGTATATAAATCCTAATAAAAAAAGATAAAAAATTACTGTAGTGTCCGTGCCTTTATCAGGGTTTCAAAGGAATTAAATTATTTTTGTTCCTCCACTCCAGGCAAATATAATTACAGTCCTCTGATTAATACATTATTCCAGTTAGACCCACAAATATTCACTTTCACCAGATAGATAAAAGCGCTGTAGGAGCCAAAAGTTCTATTTGCTGGCTGTTTCCTCCAAGGGAGCAGGGACGATAACCACAGTTCTCATCTGCTGACAGACGCATGCTATGAAGGAGCAGGCTGGGATATAACAAACGTCTGTGTCCCCAATGATAAAACCCATTCTACTTCCAATCCATGCTGGTGACAAATTTAGGATCAAATACAGAAGGTTTGTGTCTCCCCCCCCCCCCCCCCCCCAGCTGGCTCACTGGGCTTGTGCGAGGTCTTGCGAGATCTCATATGCAGCCCAGAGCCAGCACCCACCACAGCCAAGGACTGCGCTGCCTCAGCTGTGGGGCAACGACACCTGCAGTTGTCAAAGTCGATAGCTGCAGATGTCGGAGCGGTCAGTGCTACTGACCGTTCATATATTGCCTGCCACATCGACGTGCTATCTTTAGATAGCATCACTGATAAGGACGGGGTGCATAGCGCTTTGCATGCATACATGCTGTCGTACATGGGGCGAGAATTGGTATCCGCACACATAACGTGATCTGATACCACTTCTCCCCCATAACGACATATAATACATCTACCCCTTTTTCTCCATCCACTTTATCTTTCTCCAAGGCTTAGTACCTAGACCCCATAATCTCTGATGTTAGTACTGGGTATTATTAATGGGGCAGAATTAGGGATGTTTAATAAAATATATATCTTCATCAATTAATTCAGCCAAGGTAACTGTAATAGCACATTAAAGACCTGAAACTGCCATGTTACAGGCTGTGTTAGAAAAATGACAGGAGCTAATTTGCACTTTATCTCTCTCCAAGTGTTTATGCATATGCCCCTGATTCTGAATCACACATTGGCCCTCATTCCGAGTTGTTCGCTCGCTAGCTGCTTTTAGCAGCATTGCACACGCTAGGCCGCCGCCCTCTGGGAGTGTATCTTAGCTTAGCAGAATTGCAAACGAAAGATTAGCAGAACTGCTACTAAATAATTCCCTGCAGTTTCTGAGTAGCTCCAGACCTACTCCTAGATTGCGATCAGCTCAGTCCGTTTAGTTCCTGGTTTGACGTCACAAACACGCCCTGCGTTCGGCCAGCCACTCCCCCGTTTCTCCAGACACTCCCGCGTTTTTCCCTGACACGCCTGCGTTGTTTAGCACACTCCCGGAAAACGCTCAGTTACCACCCAGAAACGCCCCTTTCCTGTCAATCATTCACCGATCAGCAGAGCGACTGAAAAGCGCCGCAGAATCCACAGCAAATCTGCTAAATTTTTAGTTAAATAACTAAGCGCATGCGCCCTGCGTGCCTTGCGCATGCGCAATTAGGAACAAATCGCAGCATAGCGAAAATCGGCAACGAGCGAACAACTTGGAATGACCCCCCGTAGTGCTGATTTTTACAGAATTGAGACATTTTTTGTAATCGCGCATGCATGAAAATCCCCAAAATCCCGCACAGTGTATACGCTACACTGTGTGTACACACAGAGGCACAGTAGCGATTGAGACACACAGCGTTTGTCAGTCCCTACTGTAAGTTGGAAGCTTGGAAGCAGAGTATTTTACACTGGAAGCAGTGACGTGCAGTGAGGCCAGTAATTGGTGAGGCACTGGCTGATTGCGGTGGCCCCACCTTCCCCCCAGAAAAAAAACAAAAACATAGGGTTCCCTCTATTTTACCAAAACCACACTAGGCTGAACCAGCCAGGGGGCATAATGCCATTGCAGGGGAGACACTCAGTGTAGGGTCCCTCTGCCATAGCATTAAACACCCTCCCAAACCAGTCATCCCAGGGTTGGCATTTCTCAGAAAGTAGGAACCTCAAAAATTTAAATAGGGTTCCCCCTCCTGAGCTATGCCCCACACCCCTGGTGGCAGTGGGTGCAGGGTTCATGACATACTAATATTGTTCTTTACAGTCGGTCTACAGGTCCCAGCAAGCCTGCCCCAGCATGCTGGCACTTGGAGAACCACAAGTGCCAGCATGCCCGGAATTAAGGACCCACTGGCACCCGTAGTCCACCTGTAAAGAAAATATTAAAATAAAAACACAACACCTAATGTTTAAATTGTTAATTAAGCTGCACCTTCACCTGGGGGTGGCGTCCTTTAAGCTCTTTTTCATGGCCGCCGCCACCCCAGGGCTTCCAGTGTCTTCTATCTTCAGGAGCTCTTGCCTGCTCCCTCCCTGCCCCCAGACTGACCGCCGCTGGCTTTTATAAGCTAGTACAGGGGCCGGAGCGATGACGCGGTGAGTAATGATTGGCTCGGGGCGACCATCTTGAATTTAAAAAATGATGCTGAGGCGTCATTTTTGAAATGGGAAGCAGGCTCTTAGCTGCCGAACTCTGCAGAATGGTTGGCAGGGACTGGATCCTCTCGGATCCAGGTCTGCCGCCAGCCACCTTTTCTCCGCCGGGTCCCGCCATCACGAATGCCCGCCGCATGTGCCCGCTGGCGAGCGGTTCCAGTGGATCCGCTGGTCCAATCACATCTGCGTGACAGGCAGGGGCGTGCATTCATGTGGGCTGAATGCACGCCCCTGTCATTGAGGCACAAGTATATGTGCTGCTTCCCCATACTTTTTCAATGGGCTTTTACAGCCCATTGCTTTGCCCTGCCCTATGCCCGCCCCCCGCTACCCGAACTTTAGTGTTAGCAGCGGGAGGCACCTCTCCCTCTGCCTCCCACTCCAATCCCACGGTCTCCCCTGACTGCACGTCCCTGGCTGGAAGGTAGGGGCCACATGGGAGTCTCTTCTTTATTAATTTCATATAATAAGGATGTCAGTATAGTTCAGAAGGCATTACACTTCATGGGTGCCAAAAAGGATGCATTTTCTTTATTTTGTAAATCATTTGCAAAGACTTCTGTTAAACGCCTCAAGCGTGTGTCTGTTGAGCCTGGCATCATTAGGGCCTGTCCACATGCTGCCGTATGGCTGTAATCTGAGCATCCAAAGTCACAGCGCTCACTTCAAGGTTAACACTCCTTGGACAGATTAACTCAGCAAAGGTGATTTGGAAAACAGTATGTCAACCGTTCTTTAGAAAACAAAAAGGCAACAGAATTAATCAGTCTTATGTACAGGATTGAAAAAAAAAAAAGTTTATTCAAAAAGAAGTAATGTTTTGTTGTTGTTATTACATTGGGGGTCATTCCGACCCGATCGCTCGCTGCAGTTTCTCGCAGCGTTCGGGTCGGAACTGCGCCGGCGCATGGCAGCCGTCGTTGCCTAGCGATCGCTTCTGAGGCAGAGGCGGTCGCTGGGCGGGAGCTACTCTTGAAGTGTAAAGGCATCGCTGCTGTGCGATGCCTTTGCACTTCTGCAGGGGGAAGCCGGCACTGACATGCGGGGCGGACTAGCCCTGTGCTGGGCGTCCCCCCACATGTCAGTGTGAATGATCGTAGCTGTGCTAAATTTAGCACAGCTACGATCAATGACCCCCATTGTGCAAACTTTTGCGGTGATTGAAGTCTGAATTACTTTGTGGAGTGCACACACGCAACGGCTGCACTGCGCGTGCACACCCCGGGAGCCCAGTGACATGCTATCAGCATCTCACTGGTGCGATCGCCTCTGCCTGATAGACAGGCAGAGGCGGTCGCAGGGTGGGAGGGGCGTGCCAACAGCGTTAGAACGCCGCGTTGGCGGGCTGTGGTCCGGACAACAGAGGCATGTCTGGACCGTTGGGGGGCTGGACGCAGCCAGTGGCTCCCTGCCAGTCAGGTACAAAACCATCGCCGCCTTGCAATGCTTTTGTACCTGTGTGTGTGGAGGTGGGGGGGCAGAGCCAGACATACGGGGTGGACTAGCCCCGTGCTGGGCGTCCCCCCACATGTCAGAGTAAATCATCAAATTTAACACATGTACAATCAGTTCTGAATTACCCCCATTACCCCAGGTATCGAATGTAACATTATCGGTAAGAGACACTATAAGCATGTGATGGCGCAAACAAGCGCCCAAAATAAAGTCATCCAAAGTAATCAAAACAGTGATATATAAATAACGCATACCCCTCGATGTTGGGTTTCAGGGGCTGACACCCACATTTGCAAACAGGTGGTGTTTTTCTACATTTATTTTGGAACATTAATAAATATGTGTTTTGTCCCTGGAAGTACAGTATCGATTTTCTTAATTTCTAATTGACCAGAATAGACCTTTAGTAAATTTCCACTAGGATCTCAGGGACTCGGGGTTGTTATTGTCCTTTGTTAAAGTGACATACCTTCCCAGCACAATAGAACAAACTGTGCTTATTTTTAATTGTGAACATAATGACAGATTTGTTCTCATTCACTTAGCGTCTTTGTGTCATATGGCGCAGGACTTATGGCACGGTTTAGATCGTCTGCCACTGGTAGCAATTACCATACTTTCATACTTTTTTTCCTGAACGTTTGTGTCTTTGCAACGTAGCTGTATACAGAGCCGGATTACCGACTAGGCAAACAAAGTGGGTGCTTAGGGCCCTGTGTGCACCGTGGACCTGCCTGCCGCCTCAAGCCATTTGGCTTTTTTCCAATTATAAATCTGCCTTGAACTGGGGCTGTGCCAGCATGTCTAGGGTTAATGGCAGAGCACAGTTCAGCAGTGCATTTCTTATGGCTGCACTGTCTTAACTCTAATGATGGGTCAGAGGAGCATGTGCTGAACCCTGATTGAAGGAGCTTAGGCCATGGTAATTGGAGTAGCCCTGATTGGAGGAGCCAAGACAGCTCACACTCCTCTGACCACTGGAACGGTGCATGTGGACTCTCTGCATGGCTCCTCTGTCAGTATCCAGCCTCTCACTTATCAGCACAGCTCCTGCCTCAACACCTTTCTGCTGTCTTACCCCCCCCTGCACAACTCCTATCTGTTTCTGCCCCCCCCCCATCCTGACTGTCTCATTCTACACCACACAACCCCTACCTGTCTCTGCCCCCTGTCACTATCCTGTCTGTCCCATTACGCTCTACCCAGCCCCTACCGGCCTATGCCTCCTCTCGGTATCCTGTCTGTCCCATTACACTCCATCCAGCCCCTACCGGCCTCTGCCCCCTCTCACTATCCTGCCTGTCTCATTACACTTTACCCAGCCCCTACCGGCCTCAGCTCCCTCTCACTATCCTGCCTGTCTCATTACACTCCACCCAGCCCCTACCGGCCTCAGCTCCCTCACACTAACCTGTCTGTCCCATTACACTCCACCCAGCCCCTACCGGCCTCTGCCCCCTCTCACTATCCTGCCTGTCTCATTACACTCCACCCAGCCCCTACCGGCCTCAGCTCCCTCACACTAACCTGTCTGTCCCATTACACTCCACCTAGCCCCTACCGGCCTCTGCTTACACTCACTATCCTGCCTGTCTCAATACACTCCACCCAGCCCCTACCGGCCTCAGCTCCCTCTCACTATCCTGTCTGTCCCATAACGCTCCACCCAGCCCCTACCGGCCTCAGCTCCCTCTCACTATCCTGCCTGTCTCATTCCACTCCACACAGCTCCTACTTATCTGCCCCCTCTCACTATCCTGTCTCATTCCACTCCACACATCTACCAACTATCTCTGTCTCCTCTCACTAACTATCTTGCCTGTCTCATTCCATTCTACATATTCCCTACTTTCTCTATCGTCCTAAGTGGATGCTGGGGTTCCTGAAAGGACCATGGGGAATAGCGGCTCCGCAGGAGACAGGGCACAAAAAAGTAAAGCTTTTACCAGATCAGGTGGTGTGCACTGGCTCCTCCCCCTATGACCCTCCTCCAGACTCCAGTTAGATTTTGTGCCCGAACGAGAAGGGTGCAATCTAGGTGGCTCTCCTAAAGAGCTGCTTAGAGAAAGTTTAGCTTAGGTTTTTTACTTTACAGTGAGTCCTGCTGGCAACAGGATCACTGCAACGAGGGACTTAGGGGAGAAGTAGTGAACTCACCTGCGTGCAGAGTGGATTTGCTGCTTGGCTACTGGACACTAGCTCCAGAGGGACGATCACAGGTACAGCCTGGATGGTCACCGGAGCCGCGCCGCCGGCCCCCTTGCAGACGCTGAAGAGAGAAGAGGTCCAAAATCGGCGGCTGAAGACTCCTGAGTCTTCATAAAGGTAGCGCACAGCACTGCAGCTGTGCGCCATTTTCCTCTCAGCACACTTCACACAACAGTCACTGAGGGTGCAGAGCGCTGGGGGGGGCGCTCTGAGAGGCAAATAAAAACCTTATTAGAGGCAAAAAATACCTCACATATAGCCCACAGAGGCTATATGGAGATATTTAACCCCTGCCTAACTTCAAAAATAGCGGGAGACGAGCCCGCCGTAAAAGGGGCGGGGCCTATCTCCTCAGCACACAGCGCCATTTTCTCTCACAGAAAAGCTGGAGAGAAGGCTCCCAGGCTCTCCCCTGCACTGCACTACAGAAACAGGGTTAAAACAGAGAGGGGGGGCACTGATTTTGGCGATATTGTATATATATAAAAGATGCTATAAGGGAGAAACACTTATATAAGGTTGTCCCTATATAATTATAGCGTTTTTGGTGTGTGCTGGCAGACTCTCCCTCTGTCTCCCCAAAGGGCTAGTGGGTCCTGTCCTCTGTCAGAGCATTCCCGGTGTGTGTGCTGTGTGTCGGCACGTGTGTGTCGACATGTATGAGGACGATGTTGGTGAGGAGGCGGAGAAATTGCCTGTAATGGTGATGTCACTCTCTAGGGAGTCGACACCGGAATGGATGGCTTATTTAGAGAATTACGTGAGAATGTCAACACGCTGCAAGGTCGGTTGACGACATGAGACGGCCGACAATCTATTAGGACCGGTCCAGGCGTCTCAGAAACACCGTCAGGGGTTTTAAAAACGCCCATTTACCTCAGTCGGTCGACACAGACACAGACACGGACACTGAATACAGTGTCGACGGTGAATAAACAAACGTATTTCTCATTAGGGCCACACGTTAAGGGCAATGAAGGAGGTGTTACGTGTTTCTGATACTACAAGTACCACAAGAAAGGGTATTATGTGGGAGTGGAAAAAACTACCTGTAGTTTTTCCTGAATCAGATAAAATAAAATGAAGTGTGTGATGATGCGTAGGGTTACCCCGATAGCAAATATTGGCGTTATACCCTTTCCCGCCAGAAATTAGGGTACGTTGGGAAACACCCCTTAGGGTGATAAGGCGCTCACACGCTTATCAAGTGGCGTTACCGTCTCCAGATACGGCCGCCCTCAAGGAGCCAGCTGATAGGAAGCTGGAAAAATATCCTAAAAAGTATATACACACATACGGTGGTTATACTGCGACCAGCGATCGCCATCAGCCTGGAGATGCAGTGCTGGGTTGGCTTGGTCGGATTCCCTGACTGAAAATATTTTATTCATGTAGAGCATTTAATAGGATGCATTCTATATATATGTATGTGAGATGCACAGAGGGATATTTGCTCTCTGGCATCAAGATAAGTGCGTTGTCCATATCTCCCAGAAGATGTCAGGGACACGACAGTGGTCAGGTGATACAGATCCCATACGGCAGATGGAAGTATTGCTGTATAAAGGGAAGGAGTTATTTGGGGGTCGGTCCATCGGACCTGGGGACCACAGCAACAGCTGGGAAATCCAACCTTTTTTACCCCAAGTTACATCTCAGCTAAAAAAGACACCGTCTTTTCAGCCTCAATCTTTCCTTTCCCATGAGGGCATGCAGGCAAAAGGCCAGTCATATCTGCCCAGACATAGAGGTAAGGGAAGTAGACTGCAGCAGGCAGCCCTTTCCCAGGAAAAGAAGCCCTCCACCGCGTCTGCCAAGTCCTCAGCATGACGCTGGGGCCGTGCAAGCGGACTCAAGGTGGGGGGGTAGTCTCAAGAGTCTCAGGGCGCAGTGGGATCACTCGCAAGTTGACCCCTAGATCGTACGAGTATTATCCCAGGGGTAAAGATTGGAGAGTCGAGACATCTTCTCCTCGCAGGTTCCTGAAGTCTGCTTTACCAACGGCTCCCTCCGACAGGGAGGCAGCATTGGAAACAATTCACAAGCTGTATATCCAGCAGGTGATAATCAAAGTACCCCTCCTACGACAAGGAAAAGGGTATTATTTTTCCACACTATATTGTGGTACTGAAGCCAGACGGCTTGGTGACACATAGTCTAAATCTAAAATGTTTTGAACACTTACATAAAAGGTTCAAATCGAGATAAAGTCACTCAGAGCAGTGATAGCGAACCGGAAAAAAGGGGACTATATGGTGTCCCTGGACATCAAGGATTACCTCCATGTCCAAATTTTGTCCTTCTCATCAAGGGTACCTCTGGTTCGTGGTACAGAACTGTCAATATCAGTTTCAGACGATGCCGTTTGAATTATCCACGGCACCCCGGGCCTTTTTACCAAGGTAATGGCCGAAAAGATGTTTCTTCAAAGAAAAAAGGCATCTAAATTATCCCTTACTTGCACGACCTAAAAAGGGCAAGTTCCAGAGAACAGTTGGAGGTCGGAAGAGCACTATCTAAAGTAGTTCTTCGACGGCACGACTGGATTCTAAATATTCCAAGAATCGCAGCTGTTTTCCGACGATACGTCTGCTGTTCCTAGGGATGATTCTGGACACGGTTCAGAAAAAGGTTTTTCTTCCCGAGGAAAAAGCCAAGGAGTTATCCGACCTGTCAGGAACCTCCTAAAACCAGGAAAGGTGTCTGTACATCAATGCACAAGAGTCCTGGGAAAAATGGTGGCTTTTTACGAAGCAATTCCATTCGGCAGATTCCATGCAAGAATTTTCCAAAGGGATCTGTTGGACAAATGGTCAGGGTCGCATCCTCAGATGCACCTGCGAATAACCCTGTCGCCAAGGACAAGGGTATATCTTCTGTGGTGGTTGCAAAAGGCTCATCTATTGGAGGGCCGCAGATTCGGCATACAGGATTTGATCCTGGTGACCACGGACGCCAGCCTGAGAGGTTGGGGAGCAGTCACACAAGGAAGAAACTTCCAGGGGGTATGGACGAACCTGGAAAAGTCTCTTCACATAAACATTCTGGTACTAAGAGCAATCTAAAATGCTCTAAGCCAGGCGGAACCACTCCTGCAAGGAAAACCGGTGTTGATTCAGTCGGACAACATCACGGCGGTCGCCCATGTAAACAGACAGGGCGGCACAAGAAGCAGGAGTGCAATGGCAGAAGCTGCCAAGATTCTTCGCTGGGCGGAGAATCACGTAATAGCACTGTCAGCAGTGTTCTTCCCGGGCGTGGACAACTGGGAAGCAGACTTCCTCAGCAGACACGATATTCACCCGGGAGAGGGGGGTCTTCATCCAGAAGTCTTCCACATGCTAATAAACTGTTGGGAAAGACCAATGGTAGACATGATGGCGTCTCGCCTCAACAAGAAACTGGACAAGTATTGCGCCAGGTCAAGAGATCCACAGGCAATAGCTGTGGACGCACTGGTAACACCTTGGGTGTACAAATCAGTATATGTGTTTCCTCCTCTGCCTCTCATACCAAAGGTATTGAAGATTATACGGTGAGGAGGAGTAAGAACAATACTAGTGGCTCCGGATTGGCCAAGAAGGACTTGGTACCCGGAACTTCAAGAGTTGGTCACGGACGACCCGTGCCCTCTACTTCTGAGAAGGGACCTGCTACAACAGGGTCCCTGTCTCTTTCAAGACTTACCGCGGCTGCGTTTGACGGCATGGCGGTTGAACGCCAGATCCTAAAAGGGAAAGGCATTCCAGAAGAAGTCATTCCTACCTTGATTAAGGCAAGGAAGGAAGTCACCGCGAAACATTATCACCGCATTTGGCGAAAATATGTCGCGTGGTGCGAGGATCGGAGTGTTCCGACGGAGGAATTTCAACTGGGTCGTTTCCTACATTTCCTACAATCAGGATTGTCTATGGGTCTCAAATTGAGATCTATTAAGGTTCAAATTTCGGCCCTGTCAATATTCTTCCAAAAAGAATTGGCCTCAGTTCCTGAGGTACAGACTTTTGTTAAAGGAGTACTGCATATACAGCCTCCTGTGGTGCCTCCGGTGGCACCGTGGGATCTAAATGTAGTTTTAGATTTCCTCAAATCCCATTGGTTTGAACCATTGAAAAAGGTGGATTTTAAATATCTCACATGGAAAGTGACTATGTTACTGGCCCTGGCTTCCGCCAGGAGAGTATCTAAATTGGCGGCTTTATCTTATAAAAGCCCTTATCTAATCTTCCATTCGGATAGGGCAGAACTGAGGACTCGTCCGCATTTTCTCCCTAAGGTGGTATCAGCGTTTCACCTGAACCAACCTATTGTGGTGCCTGCGGCCACTGGCGACTTGGAGGACTCCAAGTTGTTGGACGTTGTCAGAGCCTTAAAAATATACATTTCAAGGACGGCTGAAGTCAGAAAATCTGACTCGCTGTTGATACTATATGCACCCAACAAGTTGGGTGCCCCTGCTTCTAAGCAGACGATTGCTCGTTGGATTTGTAACACAATTCAACTTGCTCATTCTGTGGCAGGCCTGCCACAGCCTAAATCTGTTAAGGCCCATTCCACAAGGAAGGTGGGCTCATCTTGGGCGGCTGCCCGAGGGGTCTCGGCATTACAATTCTGTCGAGCAGCTACGTGGTCGGGGGAAAACACGTTTGTAAAATTCTACAAATTTGATACCCTGGCAAAAGAGGACTTGGAATTCTCTCATTCGGTGCTGCAGAGTCATCCGCACTCTCCCGCCCGTTTGGGAGCTTTGGTATAATCCCCATGGTCCTTTCAGGAACCCCAGCATCCACTTAGGACGATAGAGAAAATAAGAATTTACTTACCGATAATTCTATTTCTCGGAGTCCGTAGTGGATGCTGGGCGCCCATCCCAAGTGCGGATTATCTGCAATACTGTACATAGTTATTGTTAACAAATTCGGGTTATATTGTTAAGGAGCCATCTTTAAGAGGCTCTTTCTGTTATCATACTGTTAACTGGGTTTAGATCACAAGTTGTACGGTGTGATTGGTGTGGCTGGTATGAGTCTTACCCGGGATTCAAATTGCCTCCCTTATTGTGTACGCTCGTCCGGGCACAGTACCTAACTGGAGTCTGGAGGAGGGTCATAGGGGGAGGAGCCAGTGCACACCACCTGATCTGGTAAAAGCTTTACTTTTTTGTGCCCTGTCTCCTGCGGAGCCGCTATTCCCCATGGTCCTTTCAGGAACCCCAGCATCCACTACGGACTCCGAGAAATAGAATTATCGGTAAGTAAATTCTTATTTTTCTCTTTCTCCTCACACTGTGCTGTCTGACTCATTCCATTCCACATACTGTAGCCCCTATCTGTGTGCCCCCTCTCACTATCTATCCTGTATATCTCATTCCATTCTACATAGTCCCTACTTGTCTCTTTCTCTTACGTCCTAGAGGATACTGGCGATCCATTTAGTACCATGTGGTATAGACGGGTCCACTAGGAGCCATGGGCACGTTAAGAATTTGATAGTGTGGGCTGGCTCCTCCCCCTATGCCCCTCCTACCAGACTCCGTTTAGAAAATGTGCCCGGAGGAGCCGGTCACGCTTATGGAAGCTCCTGAAGAGTTTTCTGCATTTATCTATCTGTATGTAATACCCCTTTCACACCGCACAAATAACCCGGTAACGACCCGGCATATTGACGGGTCGGCGTGCGGTGTGAAAGGGGCATAGCCAAAATCGCGGGTCACCTGACCCGGCAATTCAACCCGGGAATAAAACAGTGTTATACCTGGGTTGAATACCGGGTCAGTGGATGCGTTAACGGCTCCCGGGTTGATGCGTCCCCGGACCCATTTACTACAGCAGGGAGAGGTGGCGCGGAGATGATCTCATCTCCCAGCGCCGCCTCTACCTCCGCCCCCGCCGCCGGCTCCGTCCCCCGCTGCTATGGCAACCCGCCCAGCATATTGCCAGGTCGGGGAAGCCTGTAGCAGCGGCCAATGCCAGATCCCACCCGGGAAGGACCCGTTTCCAAGTCCCGGGTGGGATCCGGCATTGGCAGTGTGAAAGGGGTATTATTTTCAGGAAGGACTGGATGGCACCAGCCTGCCTGCTTCATGGGACTTAGGTGGGAGAATGGCCCAACCTCTTGAAGGGTTAATGGTCCTGTTCCCCGCTGACAGGACACTAGCTCCTGAGGGAACTATTCGCAAGCCCCACCACGGCGAGCGTACATTCCTGCAACATGCCGTCACCCCTAACAGAACCTGAAGAGTGGTGAGTACTAAGCCGGCGTCCCGGTTATCAGGTCGCTGACCATTATGGTGGCATGAGGGTACAGAGACGCACGGCTTCTAACCGGGGGGGACTGCGTCTCCAGACTCAGTACACAGTACCCACACTGGCAAACACAGACTTAAAATGGTTAGGACTACATTTTAAGCACTAAATTACCTCAGCCAGTATAAAAAAAGCTGGAAGACCGCGTGCCTAGGAGGGGGCGGGATTTCACTATGAGCGGATCCAGCAGCTCACCAGCACCATTTTCCCTCTGCAGTGGACACAGACGCTGACTGACAGGGACGTGCAGCTCCTCCGGAGTGACTCCAGATTACCTCCGCAGTACCAGGGGGTTATAGCAGGGTGGAAGCGATTATTAGTGTACTAAGTCTCCAATCTGGGTACTTAGTCTGCGACTCGGCTAAGCTTGGCATTAGCGATAAGGGCGCGGTGTGCTGGCTACATAATATCTCGGTGTCTCCCTGGAAGGACTCTTTGTGGGTTAATTGTGCTCAGAACCTTTTTCTGTGTGTGTGTGCTGTCACATTTACAATATGTCAGGCAAAGAGTGTGTTTCATGTACGGCAGAGTGTTCCTCTTCCCCAGGGGGCTCACTACTGTGTACTCAGTGTAGTGCACCTTCCCACTAGCGGGACTGGACCAGCGTGGCTGGATTCTATTAAAGGAATGATCTCCCATATTTCTACTAAATTGTACCACAATGAGAAAGAGACGTAATACTTAAGACAAAATATATAGACCCACTAAATAGTCACAGCTGCTGGAAGGGGTTTGTCAGACCCCCAAAGGGTTAAGTGTAAATAAAGCAAGAGTACCAGCGCTATGAGTCGTTTAGCCAAAATATTGATAAGAAACAGTTGGATCAGTTAATCAGTATCTTTATTTTACTTTAATATAAAATACTATTAAAACAATACTAAAACCATAATAGAGACTAAATAGTCGATAATAGCATATAGATACAAAATAATGAGGAAAACATTAATTGATCCTGAATGGCTCTGGGGTGATCAGAATAGTAAATTTTGCTGATAGGAACTATACCATTAATTTAAAAGATCCCGGACTTAAGTGGAAAGCCGCTCCTCCTTAAATAGCAGTATAAAGCACAGTCAGCTGGTAATACCCTGAATATACCTCATCCACAGTTCCACGAAAAGATGACTCTTAGTATTCGTCTGTGTAGGTGATTGAAGGGGTTTCCATAAATTGCTAGAAGTACTCAACACAGGAGGTGGCTGCGGTTTTTTGTATTCCAATAGGGAAGCAAAAGTCCTTATCCAGATCAGTCTTAAATGGTATGAAGTGCAAAAAGTTCCTCAGCATAGGCCTTAACGCGTTTCCCTGGACTAGGTCGTCCACCTTCCTCAGAAGTGAATCTCAGAGACAATTAGAGCCATTTTTATACCTCACTGATGGTAAGTTGTGCAACAGCTGTAGCAGCTCTAATTAACTGATCCTTAATCTAAAACAAACATTAGTATACATTCTTAGGAAGGCAGTCCTAAGACACTTATAATGCATATTTTAAAGTGTATTTATTTGGTAACAAACCATAAAGAATGTAAAACATATGCGGGTCATGTGACCGATCTGTCACTCACCAATATGCTGATGAGTGTCAGGTGTGGGGTGAGCCTGCTAGTAGGTCCATTGTGCCCCAGGGTCCGTCGGGACGCCCGCCCATGTAATGGGTGAGCGCACCTGTGTCACGCTCCACCACGCGCCACCACGTCTCGCCGGTCAAAAGACCGGAAGATGCCCGTGGAATGCACGGTTGGAGCGCACCCAAAGCTCCCTGGGACAGCGTCACGTGTCCCAGAGCGGACACGTGATCGGACCATCGTAGCGGTCCGCCCCACCTCCCGTAAGTGTGTTGCCTAGATACAGATAACACACACGGGTTTTATCTTATATGTATCGGTACAATGTCACATAAGAACAATTATATAGTACACGTAATTTCAATAATCTCATATACATACATGTACATAGGTACAAAGAGGGAAAAGAGTAAAGGAGAAAATTAATTTCTCTGACGTCCTAGTGGATGCTGGGAACTCCGTAAGGACCATGGGGAATAGCAGCTCCGCAGGAGACTGGGCACAAAAGTAAAGCTTTAGGACTACCTGGTGTGCACTGGCTCCTCCCCCTATGACCCTCCTCCAAGCCTCAGTTAGATTTTTGTGCCCGGCCGAGAAGGGTGCATTCTAGGAGGCTCTCCTGAGTTTCTTAGTAAGAGTTTAGTTTTAGGTTTTTTATTTTCAGTGAGACCTGCTGGCAACAGGCTCACTGCATCGAGGGACTAAGGGGAGAAGAAGCGAACCTGCCTGCTTGCAGCCAGCTTGGGCTTCTTGGCTACTGGACACCATTAGCTCCAGAGGGACCGAACACAGGCCCAGCCTCGGAGTCCGGTCCCAGAGCCGCGCCGCCGGCCCCCTTACAGAGCCAGAAGCAAGAAGAGGTCCGGAAAATCGGTGGCAGAAGACATCAGTCTTCACCAAGGTAGCGCACAGCACTGCAGCTGTGCGCCATTGCTCCTCAGGCACACTTCACACTCCGGTCACTGAGGGTGCAGGGCGCTGGGGGGGGGGGCGCCCTGAGCAGCAATAAAAACACCTTGGCTGGCGAAAATACATCACATATAGCCCCCAGGGCTATATGGATGTATATTAACCCCTGCCAGAATACAGCAAAAAGCGGGAGAAAAGTCCGCCGAGAAGGGGGCGGAGCCTATCTCCTCAGCACACAGGCGCCATTTTCCCTCACAGCTCCGCTGGAAGGACGTCTCCCTGACTCTCCCCTGCAGTCCTGCACTACAGAAAAGGGTAAAACAAGAGAGGGGGGCACTAATTAGGCGCAGTATTAATAAAACAGCAGCTATAAGGGGAAAAACACTTCTATAAGGTTATCCCTGTATATATATAGCGCTCTGGTGTGTGCTGGCATACTCTCCCTCTGTCTCCCCAAAGGGCTAGTGGGGTCCTGTCCTCTATCAGAGCATTCCCTGTGTGTGTGCTGTGTGTCGGTACGATTGTGTCGACATGTATGAGGAGGAAAATGGTGTGGAGGCGGAGCAATTGCCTGTAATGGAGATGTCACCCCCTAGGGAGTCGACACCTGAGTGGCTGAGCTTATGGAAGGAATTACGTGACAGTGTCAGCTCTTTACAAAAGACGGTTGATGACATGAGACAGCCGGCTACTCAGCTCGTGCCTGTCCAGGCGTCTCAAAAGCCATCAGGGGCTCTAAAACGCCCGTTACCTCAGATGGCAGATACAGACGCCGACACGGATACTGACTCCAGTGTCGACGATGAAGAGACGAATGTAACTTCCAGTAGGGCCACACGTTACATGATTGATGCTATGAAAAATGTTTTACATATTTCTGATAATACAAGTACCACTAAAAAGGGTATTATGTTTGGTGAGAAAAAACTGCCTGTAGTTTTTCCTGCATCTGAGGAATTAAATGAAGTGTGTGATGAAGCGTGGGTTTCCCCCGATAAAAAACTGATAATTCCTAAAAGGTTATTAGCATCATACCCCTTCCCGCCAGAGGATAGGGCACGTTGGGAAACACCCCCTAGGGTGGATAAAGTGCTCACACGTTTGTCTAAACAGGTGGCACTACCGTCTCCTGATACGGCCGCCCTTAAGGAACCTGCTGACAGAAAGCAGGAGAATATCCTAAAATGTATATACACTCACACGGGTGTTATACTGCGACCAGCAATCGCATCAGCCTGGATGTGCAGTGCTGGGGTGGCTTGGTCGGATTCCCTGACTGACAATATTGATACCCTAGATAGGGACAGTATATTACTGACTATAGAGCATTTGAAAGATGCATTTCTATATATGCGTGATGCACAGAGGGATATTTGCCGACTGGCATCAAGAGTAAGTGCGCTGTCCATTTCTGCCAGAAGAGGGTTATGGACGAGGCAGTGGTCAGGTGATGCTGATTCCAAAAGGCATATGGAACAGCCAGTTCCCAGGAACAGAAACCCTCTCCCGTTTCTGCCAAATCCTCAGCATGACGCTGGGGCTTTACAAGCGGACTCAGGCACGGTGGGGGCCCGTCTCAAGAATTTCAGCGTGCAGTGGGCTCACTCACAGGTGGACCCCTGGATCCTTCAGGTGGTATCTCAGGGGTACAAATTGGAATTCGAGACGTCTCCCCCTCGCCGTTTCCTAAAGTCTGCTTTACCGACGTCTCCCTCCGACAGGGAGGCGGTATTGGAAGCCATTCACAAGCTGTATTCCCAGCAGGTGATAATCAAGGTACCCCTCCTGCAACAGGGAAAGGGGTATTATTCCACGCTGTTTGTGGTACCGAAGCCGGACGGCTCGGTGAGACCTATTTTAAATCTGAAATCCTTGAACACTTACATACACAGGTTCAAATTCAAGATGGAGTCACTCAGAGCGGTGATTGCGAACTTGGAAGAAGGGGATTATATGGTGTCTTTGGACATCAAGGATGCTTACCTCCATGTCCCAATTTACCCTTCTCACCAAGGGTACCTCAGGTTTGTGGTACAGAACTGTCACTATCAGTTTCAGACGCTGCCATTTGGTTTGTCCACGGCACCCCGGGTCTTTACCAAGGTAATGGCCGAAATGATGATACTCCTTCGAAAGAAGGGAGTTTTAGTTATCCCGTACTTGGACGATCTCCTGATAAGGGCAAGATCCAGGGAACAGTTGGTAGTCGGGGTAGCACTATCTCAAGTAGTGTTGCGGCAGCACGGTTGGATTCTCAATATTCCAAAATCGCAGCTGATCCCGACGACACGTCTTCTATTCCTAGGGATGATCCTGGACACAGTCCAGAAAAAGGTGTTTCTCCCGGAGGAGAAAGCCAGGGAGTTATCCGAACTAGTCAGAAATCTCCTAAAACCAGGCCAAGTGTCAGTGCATCAATGCACAAGGGTCCTGGGAAAAATGGTGGCTTCCTACGAAGCAATCCCATTCGGCAGATTCCACGCAAGAACTTTTCAGTGGGACCTGCTGGACAAATGGTCCGGATCGCATCTTCAGATGCATCAGCGGATAACCCTGTCACCAAAGACAAGGGTGTCTCTCCTGTGGTGGTTGCAGAGTGCTCATCTTCTAGAGGGCCACAGATTCGGCATTCAGGACTGGGTCCTGGTGACCACGGATGCCAGCCTGCGAGGCTGGGGAGCAGTCACACAGGGAAGAAATTTCCAGGGCTTGTGGTCAAGCCTGGAGACATCACTTCACATAAATATCCTGGAGCTGAGGGCCATTTACAATGCCCTAAGCCAAGCAAGACCTCTGCTTCAAGGTCTGCCGGTGCTGATCCAGTCGGACAACATCACGGCAGTCGCCCACGTAAACAGACAGGGCGGCACAAGAAGCAGGAGGGCAATGGCAGAAGCTGCAAGGATTCTTCGCTGGGCGGAAAATCATGTGATAGCACTGTCAGCAGTGTTCATTCCGGGAGTGGACAACTGGGAAGCAGACTTCCTCAGCAGGGGTCAAGGGACCCTCAGGCAATAGCTGTGGATGCTCTGGTAACACCATGGGTGTACCAGTCAGTGTATGTGTTCCCTCCTCTGCCTCTCATACCCAAGGTACTGAGAATTATAAGACGGAGAGGAGTGAGAACTATACTCGTGGCTCCGGATTGGCCAAGAAGGACTTGGTACCCGGAACTTCAAGAGATGCTCACAGAGGACCCGTGGCCTCTACCTCTAAGAAGGGACCTGCTCCAGCAAGGACCGTGTCTGTTCCAAGACTTACAGCGGCTGCGTTTGACGGCATGGCGGTTGAACGCCGGATCCGGAAGGAAAAAGGCATTCCGGAAGAAGTTATTCCTACCCTGATCAAAGCCAGGAAGGATGTGACCGCAAAGCATTATCACCGCATTTGGCGAAAATATGTTGCGTGGTGCGAGGCCAGGAAGGCCCCAACGGAGGAATTTCAACTGGGTCGATTCCTGCATTTCCTGCAAACAGGAGTGTCTATGGGCCTAAAATTAGGATCCATTAAGGTTCAGATTTCGGCCCTGTCGATTTTCTTCCAGAAAGAACTGGCTTCAGTTCCTGAAGTTCAGACGTTTGTCAAGGGGGTGCTGCATATACAGCCTCCTTTTGTGCCTCCAGTGGCACCTTGGGATCTCAATGTAGTTTTGGGGTTCCTAAAATCACATTGGTTTGAACCGCTTAAATCTGTGGATTTGAAATATCTCACATGGAAAGTGGTCATGCTGTTGGCCCTGGCTTCGGCCAGGCGCGTGTCAGAATTGGCGGCTTTATCTTATAAAAACCCTTACCTGATTTTTCATACGGACAGGGCAGAATTGAGGACTCGTCCACAATTTCTCCCTAAGGTGGTTTCAGCGTTTCACCTGAACCTGCCTATTGTGGTACCTGCGGCTACTAGGGACTTGGAGGACTCCAAGTTGCTGGACGTTGTCAGGGCCCTGAAAATTTATGTTTCCAGGACGGCTGGAGTCAGAAAATCTGACTCGCTGTTTATCCTGTATGCACCCAACAAGCTGGGTGCTCCTGCTTCTAAGCAGACTATTGCTCGTTGGGTTTGTAGTACAATTCAGCTTGCACATTCTGTGGCAGGCCTGCCACAGCCAAAATCTGTAAATGCCCACTCCACAAGGAAGGTGGGCTCATCTTGGGCGGCGGCCCGAGGGGTCTCGGCTTTACAACTTTGCCGAGCAGCTACTTGGTCAGGGGCAAACACGTTTGCAAAATTCTACAAATTTGATACCCTGGCTGAGGAGGACCTGGAGTTCTCTCATTCGGTGCTGCAGAGTCATCCGCACTCTCCCGCCCGTTTGGGAGCTTTGGTATAATCCCCATGGTCCTTACGGAGTCCCCAGCATCCACTAGGACGTCAGAGAAAATAAGAATTTACTTACCGATAATTCTATTTCTCATAGTCCGTAGTGGATGCTGGGCGCCCATCCCAAGTGCGGATTGTCTGCAATACTTGTACATAGTTATTGTTACCTAAATCGGGTTATTGTTGTTGTGAGCCATCTATCCAGAGGCTCCTCTGTTATCATACTGTTAACTGGGTTCAGATCACAAGTTGTACGGTGTGATTGGTGTGGCTGGTTTGAGTCTTACCCGGGATTCATAAATCCTTCCTTATTGTGTACGCTCGTCCGGGCACAGTATCTTAACTGAGGCTTGGAGGAGGGTCATAGGGGGAGGAGCCAGTGCACACCAGGTAGTCCTAAAGCTTTACTTTTGTGCCCAGTCTCCTGCGGAGCCGCTATTCCCCATGGTCCTTACGGAGTTCCCAGCATCCACTACGGACTACGAGAAATAGAATTATCGGTAAGTAAATTCTTTTTTTTTTTTTTTTATAAGATTTTCGTATCTACATCCATTATAGACTTTTTGATAGAGAATTTTTTAGGGTGAATATGGAGAATCCTGAGAGGCATATATAGAACACTATACATATATACAGGGGGAAAGGAAAATTTTTAATTAACATAATTTTTATATTCTTATTATCTACACATCATTAAGATCATTATGCAGAAAGCATGGGGAGAGATAAGTAAAAACCATAGATCTCAGTACATATATATCTCTAAAGGATATTTATATAATGGAATTAATCTCCATACTTTCATTTAAACCATCGGGGTATACGGAATTAAATTGAAGCATCCAAAATACTTCTCTTTTACATAAGTTGGTATATCTATCCCCCCCTCTTGCTGTCGGATATATAATCTCTAAAGCTAAAAGTTTTAGAGTTTCCGGATCACCATTATGTTTTTGACAAAAATGTCTCGAGACACTATGTTTCGTGTATTTTCTAAGTATATTTCTTCGGTGTTCTAGAAACCGTATTTTTAGCGGTCTGGTAGTGTGTCCTATGTATGGGAGATTGCAGCTACAGGTCAATAAATAGACTACATATGAAGAGTTACAAATAATGAAGGATTTTATGATATGTATCTCCTTTTTGTATGGTACCTCCACCTGTGTCGTTCTTCTCCCAACATATTGGCAGGTGGTAAATTTTTTGTGGCCACATTGGAAGAAACCACATGGTTTTCCCATTGAAGTTAGCCAATTCGTACTCTCAGTATCATCTGTGTTTTCTTTGATACTCCTCAGGTGGCTTGGGGCTAACATTAATTTCAGGGACTTGTTCTTCTTATAGATGATTTTAGGACTAGAGGGGATAATAGTTCCCAAAATATTATCATGTCTCAATATTTTGTAGTTTTTCCTTATAATATTTTTAATTTCACCTGCACATGTATTATATTTGCAGATAAATGATAGGTTTCTATCAATAGTGGGATCTTCATCTTTATCTAGATTTATTCTTTTTACTGATCTCTTTTTTGTTTATCAAAAGAGTATTCCTATCTAAATTTCGGGTCTCTTCGAGTGCACTTTGTAACAAGCTGTCTGGGTATCCACGTCTCCTGAAGAACTCCATAAGAGTATCTGCCTGGTGATCAAAAGTTTCGATCTCCGTGCAATTCCGACGTAATCTCATTAGTTGATTTTTACGTATATTTTGTTTCCATGGTTTATAATGAGAACTATCATAGTGTAAAAATGAATTCGTATTGGTTTCTTTTGTATAAGTGGAAGTGATAATTCTATTGTCAGCTACTTCAAGCGCCACATCCAAAAATGTGATCATAGAGGGGTGAAAGTGTGAAGTGAAGGTTAAATTATAAGTGTTGTTGTTAAGAAACGAAATAAATGAAAGTGCTGTGTCATAATCCCCATCCCAAATAATAAAAAGGTCATCTATATAACGGCCATAGAAGACCAGAGAAAGCGCCCAGGGGCTCACCCACACATGGGCCTCCTCAAAGTGGCCCATGTATAGGTTAGCGTAGCTGGGCGCGAATCTGGTCCCCATGGCCGTCCCCATCACCTGCAAATAAAAGGTGTTGAGAAATAAAAAATAATTGTGAGAAAGAATAAATTTTATAGTCTACCAAAAATAATATTTGTTCCTCACTAAGGTCACCATCTTTGATTAGTCTTTCAAAGATAATTCCGCAACCCTTGTCATGTGGAATATGTGTATATAGGGCAGAGACGTCTAGTGTTAGGAAAGCATATGAATCTTTCCACTGAACATTAGTTAATTGGGTGAGGAAATGTGTAGTGTCCCGTATATGTGACCTTAGTGAGGACACTCGTGACTGTAAGAAAGAATCAACATAAAAGGATAAATCAGAAGTGAGGGAGTTAATTCCAGAAATTATAGGGGGGCCGGGAGGTGAAGTAAGTGATTTGTGAATCTTAGGTAGATAGTAAAACGTGGGGGAAGTGGGGTGAATAGGAATTAAAAATTGATAAACATCTTTGGTTAGGACTCCGGCGCTTAGGGCGTCATCCAATTAGATTTTTAATTCCAAAAGGAAACCTCTCGTTGGATCCCCAGGCAGCTTATCATAGTGGTCAGTATTGTTCAACTGTCTCAAAGACTCCGCAATATAGTCACTCCTATTGAGAATTACTAAACCCCCCCCTTATCGGCCTCCTTTATAACTAGGGTGGTATCCTGTGTTAACATTTTTAGGGCCTGTTTCTCTTTTTTTGATAGATTAGACTGCTTCCTTTTTTTCTGATTAGCTTGTTGTCTATGACATAGTTCCTTAAAATCCTCAAGTGTAATCTTGTAAAAAGATTCTATACTGTTACTTTTGAATGTGGTTGGATAAAATTCAGATTTTTTTCCTAAATAACTCCTGATTTTTAATGTCATATATTTTCTTTGAACTGGTAGGGTCTGGTTTATTTTCTTGAATCAATTCTTCAAGAATAATTAGTGCTGACTCATCCGAGCTGTCTAATACTATTGGAATAGACATATCGTCTCTTTGGTGTAAAGTCTTATTGGCAAAATACCGTTTTCTACACATTGTACGAACATAACGGTTTAAATCAACAAATAAATCAAATATATTCGGTGTGCATGTAGGAGAGAATTTTAAACCTTTTGCCAAGAGAGACAATTCAGACTCACTTAACTTTCTTGCTGATAGATTAAATATATTGGTGGGGGTCGACTTTTTTAGCTCCTAAAATCTTCTTCTGTTTTTTCCTTCCCGATCTACATCCCCTACCACCTCTCCATAGTGATCTCTTGATCTTTTGTTGCTGTTCTGTGGATTTCCCATATGTTGATGTGATTGGTCCCAACTGTTTCGTCTGGGTCGTGGCTCTAAAAAATCAACAGAACTTTGTTTCTCTGACTGAGGACCTTGCTCCTCTCTACCCAATTCCTCCTGTGAATGTGTGTAGGTTTCCCTATTGTAGGTTTTTCTCCTTGCTCCCATATTCATCCTAGGTGATCTTTGGGGTGTATTATTTTGCTCCCTGAGGACCTCATACCTATTCTTATGTACAAACCGGTGTTCCCTATCTCCACTTAGAGTGTTAGATTTCTTTTGTTGGTTTCTATGATTAGGGGCACCTTCTACATTCTGTTTTTCTCTGACGTCCTAGTGGATGCTGGGAACTCCGTAAGGACCATGGGGAATAGCGGCTCCGCAGGAGACTGGGCACAAAAAGAAAGCTTTAGGACTACCTGGTGTGCACTGGCTCCTCCCCCTATGACCCTCCTCCAAGCCTCAGTTAGATTTTTGTGCCCGACCGAGCAGGGTGCAATCTAGGGGGCTCTCCTGAGCTTCTTAGATAAAAGTTAGTTTTAGGTTTTTTATTTTCAGTGAGACCTGCTGGCAACAGGCTCACTGCATCGAGGGACTAAGGGGAGAAGAAGCGAACCTGCCTGCTTGCAGCCAGCTTGGGCTTCTTAGGCTACTGGACACCATTAGCTCCAGAGGGATCGAACACAGGCCCAGCCTCGGAGTCCGGTCCCAGAGCCGCGCCGCCGGCCCCCTTACAGAGCCAGAAGCAAGAAGAGGTCCGGAAAATCGGCGGCAGAAGACATCAGTCTTCATCAAGGTAGCGCACAGCACTGCAGCTGTGCGCCATTGCTCCTCATGCACACCTCACACTGCGGTCACTGATGGGTGCAGGGCGCTGGGGGGGGGGGCGCCCTGAGCAGCAATATTAACACCTTGGCTGGCAAAAATACATCACATATAACCCCCAGGGCTATATGGATGTACATTAACCCCTGCCAGAATCCATAAAAATGCGGGAGAAAAGTCAGCGAAAAAGGGGCGGAGCTATCTCCTTCAGCACACTGGCGCCATTTTTCCCTCACAGCTCCGTTGGAGGGAAGCTCCCTGGCTCTCCCCTGCAGTTAATACACTACAGAAAGGGTTAAAAAGAGAGGGGGGGCACAATTTAGGCGCAGTATACAATATATATGCAGCTATAAGGGAAAACATTTTTTTATAGGTGCTATCCCTGTGATATATAGCGCCCTGGTGTGTGCTGGCATACTCTCCCTCTGTCTCCCCAAAGGGCTTTGTGGGGTCCTGTCCTCTATCAGAGCATTCCCTGTGTGTGTGCTGTGTGTCGGTACGGCTGTGTCGACAGGTATGTGGAGGATAATGAGGTGGAGGCGGAGCGAATGCCTGTAAATATGTTGTCACCCCTGCGGGGTCGACACCGGTGTGGTTGAACTTATGGAAGGATTACGTGAAAGTGTCAACTCCTTACATAAAAGGTCGACGACACGGAACAGCTTGTGCCTGTTCCAGCGTCTCAAATGTCATGGGGGGCTCTAAAATCGCCCGCTACCTCAGATAACAGACACAGATGTCGACACGGATACTGACTCCAGTGTCGACATTGATGAGACTGGTGTACCCTCCAAATAGGTCCACCCGTTACAGGATTGAGGCAAGGAAAAATGTATTACACATTTATGATTATACCCCAGGTACCACATAAAAGGGTATTGTGTTTGGTGAGAGAAAACTATTAGTAGTTTTTCCTGCATCTGAGAAATTAAATGAGGTGTGTGAGGAAGAGTGGTCTTCCCCCGGTAAGAAATTGATAATTTCTACAACGGTTATTGGCAGCGTACCCTTTCCCGCCAAAGGATAGGTCACGTGGGGAAACACCCCATAGGGTAGATACAGCGCTTACACGCTTATCAGAAAAGGTGGCACTACCGTTTCCGGATACGGCCGCCCTGAAGGAACCTGCTGATAGAAAGCAGGAGGTTACCCTATAAGATATAGTCACACACTAGGGCATTATATTGCGACCAGCCGTTGCTTCGGCATGGATGTGCAGTGCTCCCTCTGCGTGGTCAGATTCCCTGTCGGAAAATAACTATGGATAGGGACAATATTTTGCTGAAAATAGAGCATATAAAAGACGTGGTCTTATACATGCGTGATGCACAGAGGGATATTTGCCGGCTGGCATCAAAAATAAGCGCTAGGTCCATTGCCGCCAGACGGGGGTTATGGACTTGGCAATGGTCAGGCGATGCCGACTCGAATCGGCACATGGAAGTTGCCCTATAAGGGGGTAAAACTGTTTGGGGATGGTTTTTCAGACCTCCTTTCCACAGATACTGCTGGGAAATCGATTTTTTTGCCACAGGCTACCCCACAACAAAAGAAAGCACCGTATCATCAAGTACAGTCCTTTCGGCCCCAGAAAAGCAAGAGGGCTAGAGGCTCATCCTTTCTGCCAAGAGGCAAAGGTAGAGGAAAAAGCTGCAACACACAGCTAGTTCCCAAGAGCAGAAGTCCTCCCTGCGTCCGGTAGGTCCACAGCATGGTGCTGGGGCTGCTCAGGCGGACCCGGGTACGGTGGGGGCCCGTCTTAGGAATTTCAGCACACAGTGGGCTCTCTCACATGGATCCCTGGGTCCTTCAAGTAGTATCTCAGGGGTACAGGCTGGAGTTCGAGACGTTCTTCCCCCCGCCATTTCCTAAAATCTGCCTTACCGGCACCTCCCTCTGCCAGGGAGACGGTGTTGGTGGATATTCAACACTATAATCACAACAAGTGATTGTCAAGGTGCCCTTCCTTCAGCAAGGAAGGGGTTACTATTCGACAGTGGTTGGGGTACCGAAACGGTTCGGTGAGACCCATCTTGAAATTAAAATGCTTGAACTTTTATATCAGAAGATTCAAGTTCAAGATGGAATCGCTCAGGGCGGTTATTACGAGCCTGGACGAGGGGGATTACAGGGTCTCCCTGGACATCAAGGATGCGTACCTGCATGTCCCCATTTACCCCCCTCACCAGGAGTACCTCAGATATGTGGTACAGGACTGTCACTATCAGTTCCAGACGCGGCCGTTGGAGTTGTCCACGGCACCGAAGGTCTTTACCTAGGTAATGGCCGAAGTGATGATACTCCTTCGCAAGAAGGAAGTTTTTATTATCCCGTACTTGGACGATCTCCTGATAAAGGCGAGGTCCAAAGAACAGTTGGTAGTGGGGGTAGCACTCTCTCGGGAAGTGCTACAACAGCACGACTGGATTCTCAATATTCCAAAGTCACAGCTGGTCCCGACGACACGTCTTCTGTTCCTGGGAATGTTTCTGAACGCAGACCAGAAAAGAGTGTTTCTTCCAGTGGAAAAAGCCGAGGAGTTGTCATCTCTAGTCAGAGACATCCTAAAACCAGGACAGGTGTCGGTACATCAATGCACACGAGTCCTGGGAAAAATGGTAGCTTCGTACGAAGCATAATTCCATTCGGAAGACTCCACGCAAGGACGTTCCAGTGGGACCTGTGGGACTAATGGTCCGGGTCCCATCTACAGATACAACAGTGGATAACCCTGTCAGCAAGAAACAGGGTGTCGCTGCTGTGGTGGCTGCAGAGGGCTCATCTACTAGAGGGCCGCAGATTCGGAATACAGGACTGGGTCCTGGTGACCACGGATGCCAGCCTTCGGGGCTGGGGTGCAGTCACACAGGAAAGAAATTTCCAAGGAGATTTCGCTTCACATAAATATTCTGCAGCTAAGGGCCATTTACAATGCCCTAAGCCAAGCAAGGCCCCTGCTTCAGAACCAGCCGGTACTGATCCAATCAGACGACATCACGGCGGTCGCCCATGTACACAGACAGGGCGGCACAAGAAGCAGGATGGCGATGGCAGAAGCCACAAGGATTCTCCGATGGGCGACCTACACCCAGGAGAATGTGGACTTCATCCAGAAGTTTTCCAAATGCGGGTAAACCGTTGGGAATGACCACGGGTGGACATGATGGCGTCCCGCCTCAACAAGAAGTTGAAAAGATATTGCGCCAGGTCAAGGGACCCTCAGGCGATCGCTGGGGACGCTCTAGTGACACCGTGGGTGTACCAGTCGGTTTATGCGTCTCCTTCTCTACCTCTCATACCCAAGGTACTGAGAATAATAAGAAGGCGAGGAGTGAAAACCATACTCGGGGTTCCGGATTGGCCATGAAGAGCTTGGTACCCGGAACTTCAAGGGATGCTGGCAGAGGACCCTTGGCCTCTGCCGCTCAGACAAGACCTGCGGCAGCAGGGACCCTGTCTGTTCCAAGACTTACCGCGGCTGCGTTTGACGGCATGGCGGTAGAACACCGGATCCTAAAGGTAAAGGGTATTCCGAAGGAAGTCATCACTACCCTGATCATAGCCAGGAAGGATGTCACCGCAAGACATTATCGCCGCGTTTGGCGAAAATTTGTTGCTTGGTGGGAGGCCGTGAAGGCCCCGACGGGGGAATTTCAACTATGTCGATTCCTGCACTTCCTGCAAGCAGGGGTGACGTTTGGGCCTCAAATTGGGGTCCATCAAGGTCCAGATTTCGGCTCTGTCGATTTTCTTCCAGAAAGAACTGGCTTCACTGCCTGAAGTTCAGACTTTGGTTAAAGGAGTACTACATATTCAGCCTCCTTTTGTGCCTCCTGTGGCACTTTTTGGATCTCAACGTGGTGTTGGATTTCCTAAAGTCGCATTGGTTGAGCCACTTAAAACCATGGAGCTAAAGTATCTCGCGTGGAAAGTGGTCATGCTGTTGGCCTTGGCCTTGGCCAGGCGTGTGTCAGAATTGGCGGCTTTGTCATGTAAAAGCCCTTATCTGATTTTCTATATGGATAGGGCAGAGTTGAGGACTCGTCCTCAGTTTTCTCCCGAAGGTGGTCTCAGGTTTTCACTTGAACCAACCTATTGTGGTGCCTGCGGCTACTAGGGACTTGGAGGATTCCAAGTTGCTGGACGTAGTCAGGGCCCTGAAAATTTTATTTTTCCAGGACGGCTGGAGTCAGGAAAACTGATTCGCTGTTTATCCTGATGGCACCCAACAAGCTGGGTGCTCCTGCTTCTAAGCAGTCTATTGCGCGCTGGATTGGTAGCACTATTCAGCTGGCGCATTCTGCAATAGGATTACCGCAGCCTAAATCAATAAAAGCCCATTCCACAAGGACGGTGGGCTCATCTTGGGCGGCTGCCCGAGGGGTCTCGGCTTTACAACTTTGCCGAGCAGCTACTTGGTCAGGGGCAAACACGTTTGCAAAATTCTATGAATTTGATACCCTGGCTGAGGAGGACCTGGAGTTCTCTCATTCGGTGCTGCAGAGTCATCCGCACTCTCCTGCCCGTTTGGGAGCTTTGGTATAATCCCCATGGTCCTTACGGAGTTCCCAGCATCCACTAGGACGTCAGAGAAAATAAGAATTTACTTACCGATAATTCTATTTCTCGTAGACCGTAGTGGATGCTGGGCGCCCATCCCAAGTGCGGATTGTCTGCAATACTTGTACATAGTTATTGTTAACTAATCGGGTCCTTGTTGTGAGCCATCTATTCAGAGGCTCCTCTGTTATCATGCTGTTAACTGGGTTTCATATCACAAGTTGTACGGTGTGATTGGTGTGGCTGGTATGAGTCTTACCCGGGATTCAAAATCCTTCCTTATTGTGTACGCTCGTCCGGGCACAGTATCCTAACTGAGGCTTGGAGGAGGGTCATAGGGGGAGGAGCCAGTGCACACCAGGTAGTCCTAAAGCTTTCTTTTTGTGCCCAGTCTCCTGCGGAGCCGCTATTCCCCATGGTCCTTACGGAGTTCCCAGCATCCACTACGGACTACGAGAAATAGAATTATCGGTAAGTAAATTCTTATTTTTTCTTATAATTATCCCTATATGATCTTACTTGGTCATGTTGGTAATCATAGAGGTCTCTCCTGAATTTCTTTTGTTTCATCTCTAATAAATTCTTTTCAAATTTAATTACTCTCTCATTTACTAATTTATCCCTATCTTTAAAATCATTTGTTAATACATATTTTTCCATATGTTTCTTCAAAATTTCAATCTCTTTTTCTATACATTGAATCTTTTATGACCTGAAACGGACAACCAGTTGCATAAGGGATATTGAACATGTATCTAGTAGTTCATCCCATTCCTTCTGAAATTCTTCATTGCCATTAAAAATTGAAGCCTTGAAAATTCTAAGGCCTCTAGGTATCATACGTTTTTCAATGTATTGCTTGAGGTTGGTACTATCCAGCCAGTTTTTTTATTAATTTTTCAACAAATCTTCCAATTTATAGAAATCCTTATTTAAATCTGGTATGTCCGATTCTGGTCTATCAATTCTAGAGCTTTCCCAATTAGTAGCATAGGACTGCCTTCTAGTATTTCTATCAGTAAAATTGGAAAAACAACTCATTGTGACAGAAGTGGGAACAAGACAACCACGTAGTGAAAAAAGTAAAATATATAGACCCACTAAATAGTCACAGCTGCTAGAAGGGGTTTGTCAGACCCCCAAAGGGTTAAGTGTAAATAAAGCAAGAGTACCAGCGCTATGAGTCGTTTAGCCAAAATATTGATAAGAAACAGTTGGATCAGTTAATCAGTATCTTTATTTTACTTTAATATAAAATAATATTAAAACAATACTAAAACCATAATAGAGACTAAATAGTCGATAATAGCATATAGATAAAAAATAATGAGGAAAACATTAATTGATCCTGAATGGCTCTGGGGTGATCAGAATAGTAAATTTTGCTGATAGGAACTATACCATTAATTTAAAAGATCCCGGACTTAAGTGGAAAGCCGCTCCTCCTTAAATAGCAGTATAAAGCACAGTCAGCTGGTAATACCCTGAATATACCTCATCCACAGTTCCACGAAAAGATGACTCTTAGTATTCGTCTGTGTAGGTGATTGAAGGGGTTTCCATAAATTGCTAGAAGTACTCAACACAGGAGGTGGCTGCGGTTTTTTGTATTCCAATAGGGAAGCAAAAGTCCTTATCCAGATCAGTCTTAAATGGTATGAAGTGCAAAAAGTTCCTCAGCATAGGCCTTAACGCGTTTCCCTGGACTAGGTCGTCCAGCTTCCTCAGAAGTGAATCTCAGAGACAACGAGAGCCATTTTTATACCTCACTGATGGTAAGTTGTGCAACAGCTGTAGCAGCTCTAATTAACTGATCCTTAATCTAAAACAAACATTAGTATACATTCTTAGGAAGGCAGTCCTAAGACACTTATAATGCATATTTTAAAGTGTATTTATTTGGTAACAAACCATAAAGAATGTAAAACATATGCGGGTCATGTGACCGATCTGTCACTCACCAATATGCTGATGAGTGTCAGGTGTGGGGTGAGCCTGCTAGTAGGTCCATTGTGCCCCAGGGTCCGTCGGGACGCCCGCCCATGTAATGGGTGAGCGCACCTGTGTCACGCTCCACCACGCGCCACCACGTCTCGCCGGTCAAAAGACCGGAAGATGCCCGTGGAACGCACGGTTGGAGCGCACCCAACGCTCCCTGGGACAGCGTCACGTGTCCCAGAGCGGACAAGTGATCGGACCATCGTAGCGGTCCGCCCCACCTCCCGTAAGTGTGTTGCCTAGATACAGATAACACACACGGGTTTTATCTTATATGTATTGGTACAATGTCACATAAGAACAATTATATAGTACACGTAATTTCAATAATCTCATATACATACATGTACATAGGTACAAAGAGGGAAAAGAGAGTAAAGGAGAAAATGTTTTTTTTTTTTTTTTTAATAAGATTTTCGTATCTACATCCGATAGAGAATTTTTTAGGGTGAATATGGAGAATCCTGAGATGCATATATAGAACACTATACATATATATAGGGGGAAAGGAAAATTTTTCATTAACTTAATTTTTATATTGTTGTTATCTACACATCATTAAGATCATTATGCAGAAAGCATGGGGAGAGATAAGTAAAAACCATAGATCTCAGTACATATATATCTCTAAAGGATATTTATATAATGGAATTAATCTCCATACTTTCATTTAAACCATCGGGGTATACGGAATTAAATTGAAGCATCCAAAATACTTCTCTTTTACATAAGTTGGTATATCTATCCCCCCCTCTTGCTGTCGGATATATAATCTCTAAAGCTAAAAGTTTTAGAGTTTCCGGATCACCATTATGTTTTTGACAAAAATGTCTCGAGACACTATGTTTCATGTATTTTCTAAGTATATTTCTTCGGTGTTCTAGAAACCGTATTTTTAGCGGTCTGGTAGTGCGTCCTATGTATGGGAGATTGCAGCTACAGGTCAATAAATAGACTACATATGAAGAGTTACAATTAATGAAGGATTTTATGATATGTATCTCCTTTTTGTATGGTACCTCCACCTGTGTCGTTCTTCTCCCAACATATTGGCAGGTGGTACATTTTTTGTGGCCACATTGGAAGAAACCACATGGTTTTCCCATTGAAGTTAGCCAAGTCGTACTCTCAGTATCATCTGTGTTTTCTTTGATACTCCTCAGGTGGCTTGGGGCAACATTAATTTCAGGGACTTGTTCTTCTTATAGATGATTTTAGGACTAGAGGGGATAATAGTTCCCAAAATATTATCAATATTTTGTAGTTTTTCCTTATAATATTTTTAATTTCACCTGCACATGTATTATATTTGCAGATAAATGATAGGTTTCTATCAATAGTGGGATCTTCATCTTTATCTAGATTATTCTTTTTACTGATCTCTTTTTTGTTTATCAAAAGAGTATTCCTATCTAAATTTCGGGTCTCTTCGAGTGCACTTTGTAACAAGCTGTCTGGGTATCCACGTCTCCTGAAGGACTCCATAAGAGTATCTGCCTGGTGATCAAAAGTTTAGATCTCCGTGCAATTCCGACGTAATCTCATTAGTTGACTTTTAGGTATATTTTGTTTCCATGGTTTATAATGAGAACTATCATAGTGTAAAAATGAATTAGTATTGGTTTCTTTTGTATAAGTGGAAGTGATAATTCTATTGTCAGCTACTTCAAGCGCCACATCCAAAAATGTGATCATAGAGGGGTGAAAGTGTGAAGTGAAGGTTAAATTATAAGTGTTGTTGTTAAGAGACGAAATAAATGAAAGTGCTGTGTCATAATCCCCATCCCAAATAATAAAAAGGTCATCTATATAACGGCCATAGAAGACCAGAGAACGCGCCCAGGGGCTCCCCCACACATGGGCCTCCTCAAAGTGGCCCATGTATAGGTTAGCGTAGCTGGGCGCGAATCTGGTCCCCATGGCCGTCCCCATCACCTGCAAATAAAAGGTGTTGAGAAATAAAAAATAATTGTGAGAAAGAATAAATTTTATAGAATCTACCAAAAATAATATTTGTTCCTCACTAAGGTCACCATCTTTGATTAGTCTTTCAAAGATAATTCCGCAACCCTTGTCATGTGGAATATGTGTATATAGGGCAGAGACGTCTAGTGTTAGGAAAGCATATGAATCTTTCCACTGAACATTAGTTAATTGGGTGAGGAAATGTGTAGTGTCCCGTATATGTGCCCTTAGTGAGGACACTCGTGACTGTAAGAAAGAATCAACATAAAAGGATAAATCAGAAGTGAGGGAGTTAATTCCAGAAATTATAGGGGGGCCGGGAGGTGAAGTAAGTGATTTGTGAATCTTAGGTAGATAGTAAAACGTGGGGGAAGTGGGGTGAATAGGAATTAAAAATTGATAAACATCTTTGGTTATGACTCCGGCGCTTAGGGCGTCATCCAATAAGATTTTTAATTCCAAAAGGAAACCTCTCGTTGGATCCCCAGGCAGCTTATCATAGTGGTCAGTATTGTTCAACTGTCTCAAAGACTCCGCAATATAGTCACTCCTATTGAGAATTACTAACCCCCCCCCCCCCCTCCCCTTATCGGCCTCCTTTATAACTAGGGTGTTATCCTGTGTTAACATTTTTAGGGCCTGTTTCTCTTTTTTTGATAGATTAGACTGCTTCCTTTTTTTCTTTTTTTCTGATTAGCTTGTTGTCTATGACATAGTTCCTTAAAATCCTCAAGTGTAATCTTGTAAAAAGATTCTATACTGTTACTTTTGAATGTGGTTGGATAAAATTCAGATTTTTTTCCTAAATAACTCCTGATTTTTAATGTCATATATTTTCTTTGAACTGGTAGGGTCTGGTTTATTTTCTTGAATCAATCCTTCAAGAATAATTAGTGCTGACTCATCCGAGCTGTCTAATACTATTGGAATAGACATATCGTCTCTTTGGTGTAAAGTCTTATTGGCAAAATACCGTTTTCTACACATTGTACGAACATAACGGTTTAAATCAACAAATAAATCAAATATATTCGGTGTGCATGTAGGAGAGAATTTTAAACCTTTTGCCAAGAGAGACAATTCAGACTCACTTAACTTTCTTGCTGATAGATTAAATATATTGGTGGGGTCGACTTTTTTAGCTCCTAAAATCTTCTTCTGTTTTTTCCTTCCCGATCTACATCCCCTACCACCTCTCCATAGTGATCTCTTGATCTTTTATTGCTGTTCTGTGGATTTCTCTTATGTTGAATTGATTGGTCCCAACTGTTTCGTCTGGGTCGTGGCTCTAAAAAATCAACAGTACTTTGTTTCTCTGACTGAGGACCTTGCTCCTCTCTACCCAATTCCTCCTGTGAATGTGTGTAGGTTTCCCTATTGTAGGTTTTTCTCTATTCATCCTAGGTGATCTTTGGGGTGTATTATTTTGCTCCCTGAGGACCTCATACCTATTCTTATGTACAAACCGGGGTTCCCTATCTCCACTTAGTGTGTTATATTTCTTTTGTTGGTTTCTATGATTAGGGGCACCTTCTACATTCTGTTTTTTCTTATAATTATCCCTATATGTATTAACAAATACATATAGGGATAATTATTGTTGCCTGTACCTGGTGCAGCCTCCCTGAAAGACATGGCTCATCGTAAAATGGAGACCACACTCAAATCTTTGTATACGGCTGCTGGGGTGGCCCAGAGACCCACTATAACATGTGTGTGGATTACTAAAGCCATTGCTAAATGGTCAGGTAACCTAATTGAGGGGTTGGATTCGTTATGTAGGGGGGAGATTGTTTTACTCCTGCAACATATACATTATGGTGGAAGCTATAAAAGAAGTAGGTTTGCTTAATGCACGCACCACTGCTATGGCAGTGTCAGCACGCAGGGGCTTATGGCTATGCCAGTGGACTGCGGACGTGGACTCCAGGAAAGGCGTGGAAGGCCTACCCTTCACAGGAGAGGCCTTATTTGGAGATGAACTAGACAAATGGATCTCCAGAGCTACTGCGGGTAAGTCCACGTATCTTCCTTCTGCAGCTCCCCCAGCCAGGAAGGCCTACTCAGGACCTAATCTACAGTCTTTTCTTACATCCAAATTTAAGGGCAAAACCAGAGGTTGTTCTAGAGCCTCCAGAGGTGCTAGGGGTAAACCACGCAAACCAGCAGCTGCCGGTTCTCAGGGACAGAGCTCTAGCTCTGCTTCCTCAAAGCCTTCAGCATGACTGTGGACCGCGATGCCTGGAAGACTGGCAGGCAGGAACCCGAATTAAGTTTTTCAGTCACATCTGGATAACATCATGCCAGGATCCCTGGGTCATAGATCTTATATCTCAGGGCTATAGACTGGAGTTTCAGGGGCTCCCACCTCACAGATTCTTCAAATAAGGCTTACCAGTTTCACAAGAGGCAAGTATAACCTTACAGGATGCCATTCAAAAACTGGTACAGACTCAGGTCATTGTTCCAGTTCCACCTCATTTCCAAAACAAGGGATATTATTCCAGCTTGTTTGCAGTACCGAAACCAGATGGTTTGGTAAGGCTGATTTCAAATATAAAATCATTGAACTTGTATTTCCGAGTGTTCAAATTCAAGATGAAGTCTCTGAGAGCTGTGATCTCAGGTCTGGAGGAGGGGGGATTCCTAGTGTCTCTGGATATCAAGGATGCGTACCTTCACATTCCGATCTGGCCACCTCACCAGGCTTATCTACGGTTTGCACTGCAGGACTGTCACTACCAGTTCCAGGCCCTGCCATTTGGTCTCTCTACAGCACCGAGGGTGTTGACCAAGGTGATGGCAGAAATTATGTTTCTCCTTCGCAAGCAGGGAGTGAACATAATTCCGTACCTGGACGATCTTCTGATAAAGGCAACATCCAGGGAAAGGTTGTTGTACAGCATTGGTCTCACAACCAAACTACTCCTGGATCACGGGTGGACTCTAAATCTTCCGAAATCTCACTTAAAGCCAACTCGGAGGCTCCCATTTCTGGGAATGATACTGGACACAGAGTTGCAGAAACTATTGTTGGAAAAGGCATTGGTAATCCAATCAATGGTTCGGGATGTCCTATAGCCAACCCGGAAATCGGCGCATCTATGCATTCACCTTCTGGGTAAAATGGTGGTCTCTTACGAAGCTCTTCAGTATGGCAGGTTTCATGCAAGACCCTTCCAGCTCGATCCGTTGGACAAATGGTCCTGGATCACATCTTAACATGCACCAAAGGCTCCGTCTGTCACCAAAGGCCAGGATCTGCCTTCTGTAGTGGCTACAGACTTCTCACCTAATCGAGGGCCAACGGTTCTGGATTCAGAATTGGATTCTGCTAACCACAGACGCAAGCCTCAGAGGTTGGGGAGCAGTCACCCAGGGGGTGCAGTTTCAAGGAAGATGGTCAAGTCAGCAAGTCGTCCTTCCAATCAACATTCTCGAACTCAGGGCTATATTCAACGGCCTTCTGCAGTTCTCATATCTTCTTCAAGATTGGGCCATTCAGGTTCAGTTGGACAATGTGACGGCAGTGTCGTACATAAACCGACAGGGCGGAACGAAAAGCAGAGCAGCAATGTCAGAGATATCAAGAATTCTCCTCTGGGCAGAAAAACACGCTGTGGCGTTGTCGGCGGTCTTTATTCCGGGAGTAGACAACTGGGAAGCAGACTTCCTCAGCAGACACGACCTGCACCCGGGGAAGTGGGGCCTTCACCCGGAGGTGTTCAGGTGCTTGACACGTCAGTGGGGATGTCCACAAATCGACATGATGGCCTCTCGTATCAAGAAGAAGCTCAAGCGATATTGTTCCAGGTCGAGAGACCTACAGGCAATGGCAGTGGACGCTCTGACGACTCCATGGGTCTATCAGATGGTGTATGTGTTCCCTCCACTTCCACTAATCCCAAGAATTCTGAAAAGAATAAAGAGGGAAAAGGTTCAAGCAATTCTCATTGCTCCGGACTGGCCTGATACGTGGACCTTCTGGAGATGCTCCTGGAAGATCCATGGCCTCTACCTCTTCGCGAGGATCTTCTGCAACAGGGCCTGTTCGTCTATCAAGACATAACACGGCTACTTTTGACGGTATGAAAATTGAATGGCTGATTCTAGCCAGGAGAGGCACCCCTGACAAGGTCATCCCGACTATGATCCAAGCCAGGAAGGGGGTAACGTCTAAACATTACCACCGTATTTGGAAGAAATACGTCTCTTGGTGTGAGAGCAGAAAATATTCTGCGGTGGAATTTCGTCTGGGACGTTTCCTGCTTTTCTGCAGTCGGGTGTGGATGTGGGCCTACGTCTGGGCTCCATAAAAGTCCAGATTTCGGCCTTGTCTATTTTCTTTCAGAAACAATTGGCTTCTCTCCCTGAGGTCCAGACGTTCTTGAAAGGGGTTCTACGCATCCAGCCTACCTTTGTGCCTCCCACGGCACCTTGGGATCTCAATTTGGTGCTGCAGTTCCTCAAATAGGACTGGTTTGAACCATTACCGGAGGTAGACGTAAAATATCTTACGTGGTAGACTGTCACACTGTTGGCCTTGGCTTCAGCAAGACGTGTGTCGGAGCTGGGGGCATTGTCTCACAAGAGCCCCTATTTAATTTTCCATGAGGACAGAGCTGAACTCAGGACTCGTCAGTCAGCAATTTCTTGCTAAGGTGGTGTCTTCGTTTCACATCAACCAACCCATTGTGGTTCCGGTTGTTACCGACACCTCTGTTACTTCAAAGTCTTTGGATGTTGTGAGGGCTTTGAAGGTGTATGTGAAAAGAACAGCTCGTCACAGTTCTTTACGATCCCAATAAGATTGGGTGTCCTGCTTCAAAGCAGTCAATTGTGCTCTGGATCAGGCTTACTATCCAGCATGCTTATTCCATGGCAGGATTGCCGGTTCCTAAATCTGTACATGACCACTCGACTAGGTCGGTGGGTTCTTCTTGGGCGGCTGCCCGGGGTGTCTCGGCCTTACAGCTCTGCCGAGCTTGGTCAGGTTCGAACACGTTTTCAAAGTTCTACAAGTTCGATACTTTGGCCTCTGAGGACCTTCAGTTTGGTCAATCAATTCTGCTGGAACCTCAGCACTCTCCCACCCGGTTTGGGAGCTTCGGTACTACCCTATGGTACAAAATGGATCCCCAGTATCCTCTAGGATGTAAGAGAAAATAGGATTTGAATTACCTACCGGTAAATCCTTTTCTCATAGTCCGTAGAGGATACTGGGCGCCCGCCCAGTGCTTCGTTCTTCCTGCACTGTTACTTAGTTAAGTATTCTGGTTTGTTCAGCTGTTGCTGTTCCTGTTTCAAGTTTGGTTAGCATCGCTTTCCTCTTGTGTGTCCTGTTTCGGAATCTCACCACTATCCTTGTATGTCCGTCTCCTTGGGCACAGTTTCTGGTAGGAGGGGCATAGTGTGGGCTGGCTCCTCCCTCTATCATATTCTTCTAGCGCCCATGGCTCCTAGTGGACCTGTCCATACCCCATGGTACTAAATGGATCCCCAATATCCTCTATGGACTATGAGAAAAGGATTTACCGGTAGGTAATAAAAATCCTATTTTCTCCTCCCACTATCCTGTTTGACGCATTCCAATCCACATACTATAGCCCCTACCTGTCTGCCTCCTCTCACTATCTATCTTGCCTATCTCATTCCATTCTACATAGTCCCTACTTGTCTCTTTCTTCTCCCACTATCCTGTCTCATTCCATTTCTCATAGCCCCTACCTGTCTGCCCCCTCTCACTATCTATCTTGCCTATCTCATTCCATTCTACATAGTCCCTACTTGTCTCTTTCTCCTCCCACTATCCTGTCTCATTCCATTCCTCATAGCCCCTACCTGTCTGCCCCCTCTTACTATCTATCCTGCCTATCTCATTCCACTCCACACAGCTCCTACTTTACCTATGGCTACCCCCTCTCACAATCCTACCTGTCCCATTCTGCTTCACAGAACTCTGCCTCCTTTCATTTATCTTTAATGGGGTTCTAAGACACTGCAAGTCAGGCTTTCCCTATTGAATAGGCTTACACTAATGGACAATTTATCAAAGGGTGAAAAGATTTATTAGCAATAAAAAATGTAATCGAGAGGGATCAAATGAGGTATTACTTCAGCTCTGGCTCCATTACAGTCACTTATAGGGGGTAATTCTGAGTTGATCGCAGCAATTGAGCAAAACCATGTGCACTGCAGGGGGGAGGCAGATATAACATTTGCAGAGAGAATTAGATTTGGGTGGGTTATTTTGTTTATGTGCAGGGTAAATTCTGGCTGCTTTATTTTTACACTGCAATTTAGATTTCAGTTTGAACACACCCCACCCACATCTAACTCTCTCTGCACATGTTATATCTGTCCCCCCTGCAGTGCACATGGTTTTGCCCAACTGTTAACAAATTTGCTGTTACGATCAACTCTGAATTATCGCCTCTGTGTTTTCCGTTTTACTCATATTTGCTACTTATTCGCACACACAGCACATACATGACATACCAACCAGCATTAGTATTTATTGCATGAGTTATGTGAATAATGGGGGTAATTCCAAGTTGATCGCAGCAGGAAATTTTTTAGCAGTTGGGCAAAACCATGTGCACTGCAGTTGAGGCAGATATAACATGTACAGAGATAGATAGATTTGGGTGTGGTGAGTTCAATCTGCAATCTAAATTGCAGTATAAAAATAAAGCAGCCAGTATTTACCTTGCACAGAAACAAAATTACCCACCCAAATCTAACTCTCTCTGCAAATGTTATATCTGCCCCCCCTGCAGTGCACATGGTTTTGCCCAACTGCTAAAAAATATCCTGCTGCGATCAACTTGGAATTACCCCCAATATGCATATTTTGTGAAAAGACTCTTGTGGACGCTTTTTGAGGCTAAGTTACAAAGTCTGTGGCACACCAATCTGGGCTGTTTGGCGTGATTTGAAGATAGGCATAAGCAGTCACATCTGTATTGCGGCAGTACGGGATGCAGTTAATTTGCCAGCTGTTGGGATCCTGGCGGTCAGAATAGCGACGCCGGAATCCCAACAGTCGACAATGTCGACAGCCGGAATCCCAGTGCACAGGGACTATTCCCACTCGTGGGTTTCTACGACACCCATAGGGTGGGAATAGAACCTGTGGTGAGCGCAGCAAGCCACCGCATCCGCAGTGTGGCGAGCGAAGTGAGCCTGTAAGGGAACTCTTAGCGCTTGCCCCGCTGCCGGCATATTGGCGAATGGGATGCCGTTGTCGGTATACTCCCTGTGCTTGCGTGGGTTTCCTCCTACAATTGAAAAATACACTAGTAGGTTAATTGACTCCCAATCACAAATTAATCCTAGTGTGTTGAGCGCACAGCATACATCCCAGGTACCTTGGGATGTTGGTCAGATTTTCACAGAGTTCTGTATAAACTACTAGCTTATTCTACTACATAGCCAAATACATTTTTACAGGAAGAATTATTTCCACTATAAAAGTTTCCTTGAATCCATCTGGTGTCTTTAAGCTCCACTGTTTTGCTCAGTGATAAGTCACACTTAAAATGCACAGAATTTGTTATACAGGTTGAGTATCCCATATCCAAATATTCCGAAATACGGAATATTCCGAAATACGGACTTTTTTGAGAGAGAGTGAGATAGTGAAACCTTTGTTTTTTTAATGGCTCAATGTATACAAACTTTGTTTAATACACAAAGTTATTAAAAATATTGTATTAAATGACCTTCAGGCTGTGTGTATAAGGTATATATGAAACATAACTGAATTGTGTGAATGTAGACACACTTTGTTTAATGCACAAAGTTATAAAAAATATTGGCTAAAATAACCTTCAGGCTGTGTGTATAAGGTGTATATGAAACATAAATGCATTCTGTGCTTAGATTTAGGTCCCATCACCATGATATCCCATTATAGTATGCAATTATTCCAAAATACGGAAAAATCCCATATCCAAAATACCTCTGGTCCCAAGCATTTTGGATAAGGGATACTCAACCTGTAGTAAATATGAGAGGTCATGTGATCAACGCCACCTCAGCATGCTGTATACACAACATTAGCTGCCCACATGCTCACCGAGCCACTTCTAGGGAAGGCCATTAGTGCAGTGGATGTGAGTTCTTGCATTATGCAAGATATTAAGCTCTTAAAAATTGTAAGTGGTTTTATGATTGACTGTAACAGTGCTTAAATGGACTGAGCACATAAATGAGGATGCTGGAACAACAGAAACACTCCCTGCATGTTTCCCCAAGGACGTGTATTCTCTAATCAATAGCAAAAAACAACAACTAGGATGGCGTTGTTTGTTCTTTATCATTGTTAAACAGAACATATATGGAATAAGCATTTCATAGACGTTATACTACACATTGCAGTTCTTCATCTGTTAGTACTCCATTAAATAATTAAAGCTCAACTGCCATCTGATATTCAGTAGGGAAGAGTGAGCTGTAGCATCTAGATTTTCCATTAATTTCAGAAAATCTATTTAGAACAATAAGTAGCGATAGGGAGTCTTTCAGGCAATTCTTCCTGGGAAAAAATATGCAAATAAGTCAAAAGAATAATAAGATTTGTTGAAAATTCTATGCACATGGCAGCCCTATGAATCAGTGACACACCCACAGGGTTTTAAAACTTTCTGATGCTGGGGTCAGGGAGCAGAGAAGCCCTTTACCTTTGCCAAAGGGCCAGAAGATTATGTTGGTGCACTGAAAGGTTGTGCACGCAACTGGATGAAAGTACCGAATTCTAGGCTTCTAAAAAATAAATAGCCACAGTAAATGCAGATTTACAGAAGCAGCCACATGGTGTAAGGTGAACTTTCGAAATTATCCTGGATTTAGGCAATCTGCATTCACATTTCCAATTTCAACAAGATTGGGAACTAGTTTATGGTTTTTTTTTTTAACAGGTACTTTCATTTATTTTATGTGACCTCAGCATTTTATGTAATGTTGGTAATAATTGGTTTAGTTCCACAGCTTCTATCTGTAGGCTCACAGAGTCAAATTACCTTTTTTTCAAGGGCAAAATTAATTTTTCTCTGTATCTACCCAAAACACAACTGTGACATAACATGTTAAATGTAGCGTAAACATTATCAGGAAGATCTGCCAGTAAACATTCTGGTTTCCAGCCTTTGGGTAGGACATTATACTGAAATATCTATGGCTGGGTTGGATATAATCTGCTAGGGGATACAGCTTAGACAGCGCAAGTAGCACATGGAAATGAATGGTTCATAAGTATTTTTTAAACTCCTGGGGTCCCGCACAAGGAAAAAAATAAGAGACCTCAAATCATTTGACTTGTAGCAGTAAATAGCTATTTGTGCATGCTCCGCTGTTGGTTATATGCTGCTGAGGAGTGATTTGTGCTGCAAAATTACATCTATAACCAGTTTATTTCTCTTGATAATTGGTAGTTCTTGGAAGTTTTGAAAATATCTGCAATGCATGATCTAGTCTGAATTTTGGAAAAGACTGTAACCCCTTTTATACTTGAGGTGTGTGGTGTACATGCTATAGATTGCCTTTTGAAAACTGGTGGGCAACTATCAATGTTTGTGATCTGATTAAGATGTTTTCTCTAACGTCCTAGTGGATGCTGGGGACTCCGTAAGGACCATGGGGAATAGACGGGCTCCGCAGGAGACATGGGCACTTTAAGAAAGAATTTAGGTTCTGGTGTGCTCTGGCTCCTCCCTCTATGTCCCTCCTCCAGACCTCAGTTTGAATCTGTGCCCGGACGAGCTGGGTGCTGTTCAGTGAGCTCTCCTGAGCTTGCTGTTAGAAAGTATTTTGTTAGGTTTTTTATTTTCATGGTGCTCTGCTGGCAACAGACTCCCTGCATCGTGGGACTGAGGGGAGAGAAGCAGCCCTACTCTCTGCAGATAGGTCCTGCTTCTTAGGCTACTGGACACCATTAGCTCCAGAGGGATCGTACACAGGATTTCACCCTCGTCGTCCGATCCCAGAGCTGCGCCGCCGTCCCCCTCGCAGAGCCGGAAGACAGAAGCCGGGTGAAAGAAGCAAGAAGACTTCGAAATCGGCGACAGAAGACTCCAGTCTTCACTAAGGTAGCGCACAGCACTGCAGCTGTGCGCCATTGCTCCCACACACACCCACATACTCCGTCACTGTAAGGGTGCAGGGCGCAGGGGGGGGCGCCCTGGGCAGCAATTTAGGACCTCTTTGGCAAAAGTACACATATATACAGTTGGGCACTGTATATATGTATGAGCCCCCGACAAAAATTGTATATTAAAGTGGGACAGAAGCCCGCCGCTGAGGGGGCGGGGCTTCTTCCTCAGCACTCATCAGCGCCATTTTTTCTCCACAGCTACGCTAAGAGGAAGCTCCCCAGGCTCTCCCCTGCAGATACACGGTAGAAGAGGGTAAAAAGAGAGGGGGGGGGCACATAATTTGGCGCAAAAATCAATATAACAGCGGCTACTTGGTTAACATTAAGTTACTGTGTTATTCCTGGGTTATATAGCGCTGGGGTGTGTGCTGGCATACTCTCTCTCTGTCTCTCCAAAGGGCCTTGTGGGGAAACTGTCTTCAAAAATAGCATTCCCTGTGTGTGTGGTGTGTCGGTACGCTTGTGTCGACATGTTTGACGAGGAAGGCTATGTGGAAACAGAGCAGGAGCAAATGAATGTGGTGTCTCCGCCGACGGCGCCGACACCTGATTGGATGGATATGTGGAAGGTTTTAAATGATAATGTTAATTCCTTGCATAAAAGGTTGGATAAAGCTGAAACCTTAGGACAGTCAGGGTCTCAGCCCGTGCCTGATCCTATGTCGCAGAGGCCGTCAGGGTCTCAGAAGCGCCCACTATCCCAAATTGTTGACACAGATACCGACATGGATTCTGACTCCAGTGTCGATTACGATGATGCAAAGTTACAGCCTAAATTGGCTAAATCCATCCGTTATATGATTATAGCAATTAAGGATGTGTTGCACATCACAGAGGAAACCCCTGTCCCAGACAAGAGGGTTCATATGTATGGGGAAAAAAGGCAGGTGGTGACCTTTCCCCCTTCACACGAGCTAAATGAGTTATGTGAAAAGGCTTGGGAATCTCCAGATAAAAAACTGCAGATTTCCAAACGGATGCTTATGGCGTATCCTTTCCCGCCAACGGATAGGTAACGCTGGGAATCCTCCCCTAGGGTGGACAAAGCTGTAACACGCTTATCCAAGAGGGTAGCCCTGCCGTCACAGGATACGGCCACCCTAAAAGATGCTGCAGATAGAAAGCAAGAGGGTACCCTGAAGTCCATTTATACACATTCAGGTACCTTACTAAGGCCGGCAATCGCGTCGGCCTGGGTGTGTAGTGCTGTAGCAGCATGGACGGACACCCTGTCTGAGGAACTTGATACCTTAGACAAGGATACTATATTAATGACCCTGGAGCATATAAAAGACGCTGTCCTATATATGAGAGATGCTCAAAGAGACATTAGCCTACTGGGCTCTAGAATAAATGCTATGTCGATTTCTACCAGAAGGGTCCTGTGGACTCGGCAATGGACAGGTGATGCCGACTCAAAAAGGCACATGGAGGTTTTACCTTACAAGGGTGAGGAATTGTTTGGGGAGGGTCTCCACAGCTACTGCTGGAAAGTCAAATTTTTTGCCATATGTTTCCCTCACAACCTAAGAAAGCACCGTATTACCAAATGCAGTCCTTTCGATCACAAAAAGACAAGAAAGTCCGAGGTGCGTCCTTTCTTGCCAGAGGCAGGGGCAGAGGAAGGAAGCTGCACAATGCAGCTAGTTCCCAGGAACAGAAGTCCTCCCCGGCTTCCACTAAATCCACCGCATGACGCTGGGGCTCCACAGGCGGAACCAGGCCCGGTGGGGGCGCGTCTCCGAAATTTCAGCCACAAGTGGGTTCACTCCCAGTTGGATCCCTGGGCAATAGAGATTGTGTCTCAGGGATACAAGCTGGAATTCGAAGAGATGCCCCCTCACCGATACCTCAGATCGGCCCTGCCAGCTTCCCCCTTAGAGAGGGAAATAGTGTTAACTGCAATTCACAAATTGTATCTTCAACAGGTGGTGGTCAAGGTTCCCCTCCTTCAACAAGGAAAGGGTTATTATTCGACCATGTTTGTGGTACCGAAACCGGACGGTTCGGTCAGACCCATATTGAATTTAAAATCCCTGAACATATACCTGAAAAGGTTCAAGTTCAAGATGGAATCGCTCAGAGCGGTCATCGCAAGCCTGGAAGGGGGGGATTTTATGGTGTCTCTGGACATAAAGGACGCATACCTTCATGTCCCCATTTATCCACCTCATCAGGCGTAACTCAGATTTGTGGTACAGGATTGTCATTACCAATTTCAGACGTTGCCGTTTGGTCTCTCCACGGCACCGAGAATATTTACCAAGGTAATGGCGGAGATGATGGTACTCCTGCGGAAGCAAGGGGTCACAATTATCCCATACTTGGACGATCTCCTCATAAAGGCGAGGTCAAGAGAGCAGTTGCTGATCAGCGTAGCACGCTCTCTGGAAGTGTTACGACAACACGGCTGGATTCTAAATATTCCAAAGTCGCAGTTGATTCCTACGACTCGTCTGCCTTTCCTGGGCATGATTCTGGACACAGACCAGAAGAGGGTTTATCTCCCGATGGAGAAGGCTCAGGAACTCATGACACTGGTCAGAAACCTATTGAAACCAAAACAGGTGTCGGTGCATCACTGCACGCGAGTCCTGGGAAAGATGGTGGCATCATACGAGGCCATTCCCTTCGGCAGGTTCCGTGCGAGGACCTTTCAATGGGATCTACCGGACAAATGGTCCGGATCACATCTTCAGATGCATCGGTTAATCATCCTATCCCCCAGGGCCAGGGTGTCTCTCCTGTGGTGGCTGCAGAGTGCTCACCTCCTCGAGGGCCGCAGATTCGGCATTCAGGACTGGGTCCTGGTGACCACGGATGAAAGCCTCCGAGGGTGGGGGGCAGTCACACAGGGAAGAAATTTCCAAGGTCTGTGGTCAAGTCAGGAGACTTGCCTCCACATCAACATCCTGGAACTAAGGGCCATATACAACGCCCTATGCCAAGCGGAGTCCCTACTTCGCGACCAACCGGTTCTGATTCAGTCAGACAACATCACCGCAGTGGCTCATGTAAACCACTAAGGCGGCACAAGGAGCAGGGTGGCGATGGTAGAAGCCACCAGAATTCTTCGCTGGGCGGAGAATCACGTAAGCGCACTATCAGCAGTGTTCATTCCGGGAGTGGACAACTGGGAAGCAGACTTCCTCAGCTTACACGTCCTCCACCCGGGAGAATGGGGACTTCATCAAGAAGTCTTCACGCAGGTTGCAAGTCGGTGGGAACTGTCACAGGTGGACATGATGGCGTCCCGCCTCAACAAAAAGCTACAGAAGTATTGCGCCAGGTCAAGAGACCCTCAGGCGATAGCACTGGTGACGCCGTGGGTGTTCCAGTCGGTCTATGTATTTCCTCCTCTTCTTCTCATACCCAAGGTGCTGAGAATCATAAGAAAAAGAGGAGTGAGAACAATACTCATTGTTCCGGATTGGCCAAGAAGGACTTGGTATCCAGATCTGCAAGAAATGCTCACAGAGGACCCGTGACCTCTGCCTCTAAGACAGGACTTGTTGTAACAGGGGCCCTGTCTGTTCCAAGACTTACAGCGGCTGCGTTTGACGGCATGGCGGTTGAACGCCGGATCCTAGCAGAAAAAGGCATTCGGGATGAGGTCATTCCTACGCTGATAAAGGCTAGGAAGGACGTGACGGCTCAACATTATCAACGTATATGGCGAAAATATGTTGCTTGGTGTGAGGCCAGGAATGCCCCTACGGGGATATTCCAGCTGGGTCGTTTCCTTCACTTCCTACAGTCAGGAGTGACTTTGGGCCTAAAATTGGGTTCCAATAAGGTCCAGATTTCGGCCCTATCCATTTTCTTTCAAAAAGAACTGGCTTCTCTGCCTGAAGTTCAGACGTTTGTAAAGGGAGTGCTGCATATTCAGCCCCCTTTTGTGCCTCCAGTGGCACCTTGGGATCTTAACGTGGTGTTGAGTTTCCTGAAATCACACTGGTTTGAGCCACTCAAGTCGGTGGAATTGAAATATCTCACGTGGAAGGTGGTCATGCTACTAGTCTTGGCTTCGGCTAGGCGGGTGTCAGAATTGGCAGCTTTGTCACATAAAAGCCCTTATCTGGTTTTCTATGCGGATAGAGCAGAATTGCGGACCGCCCACAATTTCTGCCGAAAGTGGTTTCATCCTTTCATATGAACCAACCTATTGTGGTGCCTGTGGCTACTACTGACTTGGAGGATTCCGAGTTACTGGATGTGGTCAGGGCTTTGAAGGTTTATGTAGCCAGAACGGCTAGGGTCAGGAAAACAGAATCTTTGTTTATCCTGTATGCTTCCAACAAGCTTGGGGCGCCTGCTTCAAAGCAGACTATTGCTTGCTGGATCTGTAACACGATTCAGCAGGCTCATTCTACGGCTGGATTGCCGCTGCCTAAATCAGTTAAGGCCCATTCCACAAGGAAGGTGGGCTCTTCTTTGGCGGCTGCCCGAGGGGTCTCGGCATTACAACTTTGCCGAGCGGCTACTTGGTCAGGTTCAAACACCTTTGCAAGGTTCTACAAGTTTGATACCCTGGCTGAGGAGGACCTTGTGTTTGCTCAATCGGTGCTGCAGAGTCATCCGCACTCTCCCGCCCGTTTGGAAGCTTTGGTATAATCCCCATGGTCCTTACGGAGTCCCCAGCATCCACTAGGACGTTAGAGAAAATAAGATTTTACTTACCGGTAAATCTATTTCTCGTAGTCCGTAGTGGATGCTGGGCGCCCGTCCCAAGTGCGGACTTCTTCTGCAATGCTTGTATATAGTTATTGCTTAAATAAGGGTTATGTTATAGTTGCATCAGGGTTGATCTGATGCTCTGTTGTTGTTCATACTGTTAACTGGGTAAGTTTATCACAGGTTAGACGGTGTGATTGGTGTGACTGGTATGAGTCTTGCCCTGGATTTCCAAAATCCTTTCCTTGTACTGTCAGCTCTTCCAGGCACAGTTTCTCTAACTGAGGTCTGGAGGAGGGACATAGAGAGAGGAGCCAGAGCACACCAGAACCTAAATTCTTTCTTAAAGTGCCCATGTCTCATGCGGAGCCCGTCTATTCCCCATGGTCCTTACGGAGTCCCCAGCATCCACTACGGACTACGAGAAATAGATTTACCGGTAAGTAAAATCTTATTTTCTTCAGTCAGTGCTGGTATTGTGATGGTTGTCACCTTTGCGGTGGCTGCTGACGATTCTCATGCTGCATATACCAGAAAGAAATAACTCTGTTTAGCGAACGCCTTTGCACGGGTGGTCTTCAGTATGCCAAATGTCGGGATCCCGGCGCACATTATACCGGCGCCGGAATCCCGACACCCGGCATACCGACAGCTATTCTCCCTCGTGGGGGTCCACGACCCCCCTGGAAGGAGAATAAAATAGTGTGGCGCGCGTAGCGTGCCACCGTGCCCTCAGCGTGGCGAGCGCAGCGAGCCCGCAAGGGGCTCCTTATCGCTCGCCACGCTGTAGGTATGCCGGCGGTCGGGCTCCCGGCGCCGGTATGCTGGTCGCCGGGAGCCCGAGCGCCGGCATACCGTACTACACCCCTTTGCACATGTGCAAGCTTCAGCATGCCATTGAATGGTGCACAGGTGATGGCTACATGACATCCAGACGCATGCTCTCACTATTCGATGACTATCACTAGTACATGCTTTCTCACATATGGCTTGCTCTGGTTTCCCTTAGGTGAGCTCAGTCTCCTTTTCTATTCCATAGTTGCTGACTTTCTGACTCCGGGAGGGGGCAGATAGGTCGGCACAGCAGGAGACGGTACCATGAGATGTTGGCAAGCGTTATAAAAAATAGGGGGCGGGATGGGGGCGTGACATGTTGTAGGAGGTGGTGCAGAGAGCATGGCGAACACGACTGCATCATTGTGGCCACTCCCTTGCTATACAATGCTGAGATTAACGTGACTAAGATTATGCATTTCAGTGCGAAACACATCAACAGCTGCCCAGGCTGCACACTACGCTCAATAAGTGGGCAGATGGATGGCAGCCACCAGGAGGCTTACCCATTCTTCTGGGCGGCCGGGGGTGGAACCCAATTTGCGGGAGCCTCCCGCCCCCGTTTCGGGAGCATGGGCAAGTATGTTCTACTCTCTCTGGGTGGGTTTATTGCAGGAGGGCCCCTGCACGTGTAAGTTAAATAACTGGTTTTGTAGTTGGGATGGCACATGTGTAGTGGTGCAGTACAAACCACGAACTGGATAGAATGCCTCATTATCTGTTGATGAAATCGCATTCCTTTATTTACTCCACGAGGTCTCTGTTTATCATCATTCTCCTTATTGTGGTAAAAAGGGTAATAGGTGGCAAAAACTAATTTCTCTAACGTCCTTGAGGATGCTGGGACTCCGTAAGGACCATGGGGAATAGACGGGCTCCGCAGGAGATAGGGCACTTTAAGAAAGCTTTGGACTCTGGGTGTGCACTGGCTCCTCCCTCTATGCCCCTCCTCCAGACCTCAGTTTTTAAACTGTGCCCAGAGCAGGATGGGTGCACTGCAGAGAGCTCTCCTGAGTTCTCTGCCTAAAAGCATTTTTGTTTGGATTTTTTCTCTACTTTTTCTACTTTTTCACAGGAAGCACTGCTGGCAACAGGCTCCCTGCATCGAGGGACTGAGGAGAGAGGAGCAGACCTTCTTGTCTAAGATAGGCTCTGCTTCCTTGGCTACTGGACACTATTAGCTCCAGAGGGTGTGAACGCAGGTTCTTACTGGGCATCCACCCCCGGAGCCGCGCCGCCGTTCTCCTCACAGAGCTAGAAGGACAGAAGACAGAAGTCGTCAGGCGGCAGAAGCCTTCAGCTTCACGGAGGTAACGCACAGCACTGCAGCTGTGCGTCATTGCTCCCATACACCTCAGACACTCCGGTCACTGTAAGGGAGCAGGGCGCAGGGGGGGGGGCGCCCTGGGCAGCAATATAAACACCTCTTATGGCAAAAGACAATATACATGTACAGGTGGGCACTGTACATGTATATAAAAGAGCCCCCGCCATATTTTTGTAAGTTTGAGCGGGACAGAAGCCCGCCGCCGAGGGGGCGGGGCTTCTCCCTCAGCACTCACCAGCACCATTTTCTCTCCACAGCACCGCTGAGAGGAACCCCCCCGGACTCTCCCCTGCTTACACACGGTGAAGGGGTGTTTAAAAGAGGGGGGGGGGGGCACATAATTGGCGGATAACATATTATACAGCGCTGCTGGGGAAAACATTTTGTGTTGGTCTCCAGGATCATTGCGCTGGGGTGTGTGCTGGCATACTCTCTCTCTGTCTCTCCACCGACACAGATACTGACTCTAGTGTCGACTATGAAGATGCAAAATCACAGCCTGAAGTCACCTTTCCATCCTCATTTGAACTAAGTGAATTGTGCAAAAAGGCTTGGGAATCTCCGGATAGGAGACCACAAGTTCCCAATAGTATTCTTATGGCGTATCCTTTTCCACAAACTGATAGGATACGCTGGGAATCTTCGGCTTAAGTAGACAAGGCGCTGACACGCTTGTCCAAAAAGGTGGCACTGCCTTCTCAGGATACGGCTTCCTTCAAGGAACCTGCTGACTGCAGGCAGGAAATTACCTTGAAGCACATTTACACTCATTCAGGTACTATTGCTAGACCGGCTATGGCGTCGGCCTGGGTTTGCAGTGCGGTTGTGGCATGGGCAGATTCCTTATCTACGGAGATTGACACCTTAGATAGGGATGCTATTCAAATGACCATAGAGCATATCAGAGATGCTGCCTTGTATATGAGAGATGCTCAGAGAGACATTTGTTTATTAAGCTCCAGAATAAATGCTATGTCTATTTCTGCTAGGCGGCTCTTGTGGACCCGACAGTGGACGGGAGAGGCCGATTCAAAGCGGCATATGGAGTCCTTGCCTTACAAAGGGGAGGAGTTGTTTGGAGACGGCCTCTCGGACCTTGTCTCTACGGCTACGGCTGGTAAGTCGAATTTCTTACCTTATGTCCCCCCGCAGCATACAAAAAAGGCACCTCATTATCAAATGCAGTCCTTTCGTTCCAATAAAAACAAAATGGTACGAGGATCGTCCTTTGTTGCCAGAGGGAAAGGTAGGGGAAAGAAGCTGCACACAGCTAGTTCCCAAGAGCAAAAGTCCTCCCCTGCCTCTGCAAAGTCCACCGCATGACGCTGGGGCTTCCCGGGGGGAGGCAGATCTAGTGGGGGCTCGTCTTCGGTTTTTCAGCCACGTCTGGGTTCACTCGCAGGTGGATCCCTGGGCATTAGAGATTGTTCTCAGGGATACAGGCTGGAATTCGAAGACTTGCCTCCTCACCGGTTTTTCAAATCGGCTCTGCCGGCTTCTCCGTCAGAGAGGGAGCTAGTGCTGGCGGCAATCCAAAAATTGTATGTTCAACAGGTGATTGTCACAGTTCCTCATCTCCAGCAAGGAGAGGGATATTACTCGACCCTATTTGTGGTTCCGAAACCGGACGGTTCGGTCAAACCCATTTTAAACCTAAAATCTCTGAACCTGTACTTGAAGAGGTTCAAGTTCAGGATGGAATCATTCAGGGCGGTCATCGCCAGCCTGGAGGGGGGGGATTGGATGGTGTCCCTGGACATAAAGGATGCATACCTTCATGTTCCGATATACACCCCTCATCAGGCGTTCCTGAGATTTGCAGTGCAGGACTGTCACTACCAATTTCAGACGTTGCCGTTTGGGCTTTCCATGGCCCCGAGGATTTTCACCAAGGTAATGGCGGAAATGATGGTGCTCCTGCGCAGGCAGGGGGTCACAATTATCCCATACTTGGACGATCTCCTCATAAAGGCGAGATCTCGGGAGAAGTTGCTGGACAGCGTGTCTCTGTCCATGAAGACGTTGCAGATACACGGCTGGATTCTCAATATACCGAAGTCCCAGCTAGTCCCTACAACGCGTCTGACCTTTTTGGGCCTGATTCTAGACACAGATCAGAAAAAGGTTTTTCTTCCGATCGAAAAAAGGTTCAGGAGCTCATAGCCATGGTCAGGAACCTATTAAAACCAAAAAAGGTTTCAGTGCATAATTGCACGCGGGTCCTGGGGAAGATGGTGGCTTCATACGAGGCCATCCCTTTCGGCAGGTTCCATGCGAGGACCTTTCAATGGGACCTCTTGGACAAGTGGTCCGGGTCCCATTTATGAATGCATCAAAGGATCACCCTGTCTCCCAGGACCAGGGTATCTCTCCTGTGGTGGCTGAACAGTGCTCACCTGCTAGAGGGTCGCAGGTTCGGCATTCAGTACTGGGTCCTGGTGACCACGGACGCAAGCCTCCGAGGCTGGGGAGCAGTAACACTGGGAAGAAATTTCCAAGGTCTCTGGTCAAACCTAGAGGCTTGTCTCCACATCAACGTCCTGGAGTTGAGGGCCATATACAACGCCCTGTGTCAAGCGGAGGAATTGCGCACTATCAGCAGTGTTCATCCCGGGGGTGGACAACTGGGAAGCGGACTTCCTCAGCAGGCACGACCTGCATCCGGGAGAGTGGGGACTTCATCAAGAAGTCTTCGCACAGATCACGGATCGATGGGGACTGCCTCAAATCGACATGATGGCATCCCGTCTCAACAAAAAGCTAAAGCGGTATTGCGCCAGGTCAAGGGACCCTCAGGCGGTAGCAGTAGACGCTCTGGTGACACCTTGGGTGTTCAGATCGGTCTATGTGTTTCCTCCTCTTCCTCTCATACCCAAAGTGTTGAGAATAATAAGAATGAGCAGGGTCAGAACAATCCTCATTCCAGATTGGCCACGGAGGACTTGGTATCCGGAGCTGCAAGAGTTGCTCACAGAAGATCCGTGGCCTCTTCTTCTAAGGCAGGACCTGCTGCGGCAGGGGCCCTGTCTGTTCCAAGACTTACCGCGGCTGCGTTTGATGGCATGGCGGTTGAACGCCGGATCCTAACGGAAAAAGGAATTCCGGAGGAAGTCATTCCTACCCTGATCAAGGCTAGGAAAGACGTGACGTTAAAACATTATCACCGTATATGGCGGAAATATGTTTCTTGGTGTGAGGCCAGAGCTGCTCCTACGGAGGAGTTCCATTTGGGCCGTCTGCTTCACTTCCTTCAAACAGGAGTGACTTTGGGCCTAAAATTAGGGTCCATAAAGGTCCAAATTTCGGCCTTACAAAGAGAATTAGCCTCTCTTCCTGAAGTACAGACTTTTGTGAAGGGGGTGCTGCATATTCAGCCTCCCTTTGTGCCTCTGGTGGCGCCTTGGGATCTTAACGTGGTGTTACATTTCCTCAAGTCACCTTGGTTTGAATCACTCAAAACTGTGGAGTTGAAATACCTCACGTGGAAAGTGGTCATGTTGTTGGCATTAGCTTCGGCTAGACGTGTTTCAGAATTGGCGGCTTTATCACAAAAAAGCCCATACTTGTTTTTTCACGTGGATAGGGCAGAGTTGAGGACTCGTCCTCAATTTCTGCCAAAGGTGGTCTCATCTTTTCATATGAACCAACCTATTGTCGTGCCTGTGGCTACACGGTACTTATAGGATTCCGAGTCCCTGGATGTGGTCAGGGCTTTGAAGATTTATGTGACCAGAACGGCTAGAATCAGGAAGACTGAAGCTCTGTTTGTTCTGTATGCGGCCAACAAGGTTGGCGCTCCTGCTTCAAAGCAGACTATTGCTCGCTGGATCTGTAACACGATTCAGCAGGCGCATTCTACGGCAGGATTGCCGTTACCGAAATCGGTTAAGGCCCATTCCATTAGGAAAGTGGGCTCTTCTTGGGCGGCTGCCCGAGGGGTCTCGGCATTACAGTTGTGCCGAGCAGCTACTTGGTCGGGGTCTAACACCTTTGCAAAGTTCTATAAGTTTGATACCCTGGCTAAGGAGGACCTCCTGTTTGCTCAATTGGTGCTGCAGAGTCATCTGTACTCTCCGGCCCGTTTGGGAGCTTTGGTATAATCCCCATGGTCCTTACGGAGTCCCAGCATCCTCAAGGACGTTAGAGAAAATAAGATTTTACTTACCGGCAAATCTATTTCTCGTAGTCCGTAGAGGATGCTGGGCGCCCGTCCCAAGTGCGGACTTCTTCTGCAAGACTTGTATATAGTTATTGCTTACATAAGGGTTATGTTATAGTTTATCGGTTGAACCGTGGCTATGTTGTTGTTCATACTGTTAACTGGGTAGTTTATCACAAGTTATATGGTGTGATTGGTGTGGCTGGTATGGATCTCGCCCTTAGATTTACAAAAATCCTTCCTCGTACTGTCCATCTCCTCTGGGCACAGTTTCCCTAACTGAGGTCTGGAGGAGGGGCATAGAGGGAGGAGCCAGTGCACACCCAGAGTCCAAAGCTTTCTTAAAGTGCCCTATCTCCTGCGGAGCCCATCTATTTCCCATGGTCCTTACGGAGTCCCAGCATCATCTACGGACTACGAGAAATAGATTTACCGGTAAGTAAAATCTTATTTACATGCTATAATTTACCATTATTTTATCGCTGTTGCACAGCTGCCATGGTGAAAACTATCCAGAGTGGGAAGGGTTTCTGGATCTTCCAATTACATAATTTCATTTTTTATTGCTATGTTATCATTAGTGTAACACAATGAAGGTAATTGTTAATAGTCTGTTGTGCCATATTCTCAATACTGGTGACGTTTTCCTACACAACACTTTTGCTTCCTATGTCCTAATTAGTCTCCCAAATGTGTTGATATTCTGGTTGTTAGATCACAGGTCTGCCCTGTCTCCTGAATGTGCGCGCAGTGGAAGCCTTCACTTTCACAATGCTCAAAATATTGTCTCTCAGATTTTAACCTCACCCTAACCCTGGTCCTGATTAAGGTGTGGTTGGAGTGTGCATCGCTGCTGCTTCTTTGTCACTGCAGTATGAACCTAAATGTTGCTGACACTCACATAATGAATACAAGAACACAATCCAGAAGAGGGGTGCCCCCTCCCCTAGACCTTTTGGCGCTCAGGGCAAAAGTTTCTACTGGGCACCCCCCATGTTAAAAACAGGGACAGTGTGCGCCGAAGGCACGCAATAAATATATAGGGCCATGGCTTCATGGGGAAGGAGCATGGTCACAGAATAGTACAAATTCATATTATACTGCATAGTAGTACTACTTATACACGTTACACCACACAGTTGAGCCGCTTATATATGTTTCACCACAGTAGAGCCCTTATACACGTTACACCACAGTAGAGACACTTATACACGTTACACCACAGTAAAGCCGCTTATACATTTTATGTTGCAGAGAGAGGTGCTGCAGCATCAATGTAGAGAGAGGTGCTGTAGCAACCGGGGCAGAGAAAGGTGCTGCAGTAGCCGGGGCAGAGAGGGGTGCTGCAGTAGCTGGGGCAGAGAGGGGTGCTGCAGTAGCTGGGGCAGAGAGGGGTGCTGCAGTAGCTGGGGCAGAGAGGGGTGCTGCAGTAGCCGGGCAGAGAGGGGTGCTGCAGTAGCTGGTGCAGAGAGGGGTGCTGCCACAGCCGGGGCAGAGAGAGGTTCTGCAGTAGCCGGGGCAGAGTGGGGTGCTGCAGCAGTTGAGACAGAAAGAGGTGCCGCAGCAGCAGGGGCAGAGAGTGATGCTGCAGGACAGAAGTAACCCTGCTGCACAACTACAAGCAGACAGTGAGACATATAAAAGAGTGTGAGCAGAGCTCCTGCATGTGCCGGCTGTCAGTGTCTCCTGCTGTCGCTTCTGGCCTGCCCTGTTCTCTACCTAGTCTCCGCATCTGTGCAACCCTCTGCACCCTCTAACTTTGTGATTGTAACTTGAGACGGCATGTAAATATCAAGAACACAATTCAGTCTGAAGAAGTGTTAACAATATACAGATGAGTGTTTATAGTAAACTGTTTTAGATGTCAATATACTGTAAGGTCTTTTGACACATTGGGAGGAATTCAAATCTTTGAACAGTCAGTTTGGTGTCTGTTTTTTCCTATCTAATAGACAGGAAATAACAGACACCCAACTGACTTTTCAAACATTTGAATTCCCCCATTGTATCCTTCTTAAGCCCCCTACACATTTGGCGATCCACCGCCGAGCTGCCCGGCGGCGGGAGGGAGGGGTGTGTGTGAAGTTTCTTCACTCCCCCCGTCACCCAGCTCCATAGCGGTGCATTCTGATATAGACGAGATTGTCCATATTGGCCTGCTAGCATAAGCGACCCGGCACCAATGATGAATGAGCGCGAGGCCGCGAATCGTTCATCGTTGGTGCCTACACACTGAACGGTATGAACGAGTTCTTGTTCATTAATGAACGAGAACGTTCACATCATTCACTGTTCTCGGCCAGTGTGTAGGGCCCTTTAGACTCTGTTTAGTTATGTCACAATCATGAGCAAATGTAATAACATGGAAATAGGGTAAAACCTGAAGGTACACATTTTATTGTTCTACTATTCAAAAGCAATCAGTGACCTCCAAAGCTCACAACTGCATCTATTCTTCTGATAGCAAAGTTCTCATTTCATTGTTGCTGTTTCCAATGGCTCCGTTTGACGCACTTGGAAGACAGCTTCACACAAGCTGTTTGCCACTGGTTATAGGGAATGCTAAAACTGACAGTGTATGCTGGGATGTGTAGTTTCACAGCAGCTGGAGAGACACAGGATGGCCAGGCCTGCTGTGAGTCTTATGGCTATGCCAGTCTGCTATGAGTCTGTGGTTATGGGCATTGGCGTTTACATAATGGGTGTAATGTGTGCGGTGTACACAGGCCCTGGGTCCAGGGGGGCCCACACCGCACACATTACACCCATGCTGTTTTAATACCTACCTTTCCAGAGTCCCGGCGACGGGCGCTGCAGCCGCCGCAAAAATTACTTCAAAAATGGATGCAGTGCATGTGCATTTAGTAAATAGTCTTCGGACCATGGCGGGCGCCATTTTTCCCAGAGACCTGCGCATGTGCAGTAGACACCATGTTTCTCGGAGACCTGCGCATGTGCACACAGGTCTCTGTGTACAGGGGGGCCCACACCGCACACATTGCACCCATGCTGTTTTAATACCTACCTTTCAGGATTCCAGCTACGGGCGCTGCAGCCGCCGCAAAAATGAATTAAAAAATGGTTGCAGTGCATGTGCATTTAGTAATTAGTCTTCGGACCATGGATGGCGCCATGTTTCCCGGAGACCTGCGCAGTTCCGGAGATTATTGCAAAGTGGAGAGGAGGGAGCCAATCCGAAGTCTGCACACTGGCCCCTCCTCTCTTAAAACGCCCCTGGTTATGGGGATGGTTACATCTTTCACCAGTGATGGTCTACAGCAGTAATTTCAAATATGGGTATTTAGCAGTATCTGAGGATCTTTCTTCCTACTTGGTATATGCAATTGCGGTCAAATTCCGGCTGGAATTCGACCGTTTTTAAATTCGACACAATTCGACAGTCAGACACCCTCCTGCCGGGACCTGAATTCGACATATTCAATAAAAAACGGATTCGACAGTTCCGCTGTCGAAAAACGGACCAATTGACGATAGTGTGCGTCCTGGATTCGACTTCATGGACGGCACAAAAGTGTGTAAAAAATCCTGGAAAAAAATGCATGGGGTCCCCCCTCCTAAGCATAACCAGCCTCGGGCTCTTTGAGCCGGTCCTGGTTGTAAAAATACGAAGAAAAAAATGACATGGGATCCCCCGTATTTTCACAACCAGCACCGGGCTCTGCGTCCGGTCCTGGTGCCAAAAATACGGGGGACAAAAAACGTAGGGGTCCCCCGTATTTTTAACACCAGCACCGGGCTCCACTAGTCAGAGAGATAATGCCACAGCTGGGGGACACTTTTATATCGGTCAGTGCGGCCGTGGCATTAAATCACTAACTAGTCACCCCTGGCCGGGATACCCTGGAGGAGTGGGGACCCCTTAAATCAAGGGGTCCCCCCCCTCCAGCCACCCAAGGGCCAGGGGTGAAGCCCGAGGCTGTCCCCCCCATCCAAGGGCTGCGGATGGGGGGCTGATAGCCAAGTGACAAAAATAAAGAATATTGTTTTTTGTAGCAGAACTACAAGTCCCAGCAAGCCTCCCCCGTAAGCTCGTACTTGGAGAACCACAAGTACCAGCATGCGGGGGGGGGGGGCCCGCTGGTACCTGTAGTTCTGCAAAAAAATACCCAAATAAAAACAGTACATGCACACCGTGAAAGTAAAACTTTATTACATACATGCACACCGACACACACATACTTACCTATGTTCACACGCCGACTCGGTCCACTTCTCCAAGTAGAATCCACGGGGTACCTGAAAATAAAATTATACTCACCAAAATCCTGTGTAGATCTGTCCTCTTCTTGTTTGTAATCCACGTACTTGGCAAAACAATAAAACGCAAAAACCCGGACCACGCACTGAAAGGGGTCCCATGTTTACACATGGGACCCCTTTCCCCGACTGCTGAGACCCCCCGTGACTCCTGTCACAGAGGGTCCCTTCAGCCAATCAGGGAGCGCCACGTCGTGGCACTCTCCTGATTGGCTGTGCGCGTCTGAGCCGTCAGACGGCGCATAGCACTATGCCGCTCCATTATCTTCAATGGTGGGAACTTTGCGGTCAGCGGTGAGGTTACTCGCGGTCAACCGCTGACCGCAAAGTTCCCACCATGACTGTCGAAAAGCACTGTTGTCGAATCAACATTCTTCAAATGAATATACTTTTGTCGAAAAGCCGCATTTTTACCATTGCAGACATGTCGAATTTGAAACGGCTGTTTTTTTGTCGAAAAGTACTGTATTGCAGTGTCGAATCATTTTTCTCTAACGTCCTAGTGGATGCTGGGAACTCCGAAAGGACCATGGGGAATAGCGGCTCCGCAGGAGTCTGGGCACAACTAAAAGAAAGCTTTTAGACTACCTGGTGTGCACTGGCTCCTCCCACTATGACCCTCCTCCAAGCCTCAGTTAGATTTTTGTGCCCGGCCCAGCTGGATGCACACTATGGGCTCTCCTGAGCTCTTAGAAGAAAGTATATTTTAGGTTTTTTATTTTACAGTGAGAACTGCTGGCAACAGGCTCACTGCAACGAGGGACTAAGGGGAGAAGAAGCGAACCTACCTGCTTGCAGCTAGCTTGGGCTTCTTAGGCTACTGGACACCATTAGCTCCAGAGGGACCGACCGCATGGAACTGGCCTTGGTGTTCGGTCCCGGAGCCGCGCCGCCGTCCCCCTTACAGAGCCAGAAGCAAGAAGAAGTCCGGAAAATCGGCGGCATGAAGACTTCTGTCTTCTCCAAGGTAGCGAAAGGACCATGGGGAATAGCGGCTCCGCAGGAGTCTGGGCACAACTAAAAGAAAGCTTTTAGACTACCTGGTGTGCACTGGCTCCTCCCACTATGACCCTCCTCCAAGCCTCAGTTAGATTTTTGTGCCCGGCCCAGCTGGATGCACACTATGGGCTCTCCTGAGCTCTTAGAAGAAAGTATATTTTAGGTTTTTTATTTTACAGTGAGAACTGCTGGCAACAGGCTCACTGCAACGAGGGACTAAGGGGAGAAGAAGCGAACCTACCTGCTTGCAGCTAGCTTGGGCTTCTTAGGCTACTGGACACCATTAGCTCCAGAGGGACCGACCGCATGGAACTGGCCTTGGTGTTCGGTCCCGGAGCCGCGCCGCCGTCCCCCTTACAGAGCCAGAAGCAAGAAGAAGTCCGGAAAATCGGCGGCATGAAGACTTCTGTCTTCTCCAAGGTAGCGCACAGCACTGCAGCTGTGCGCCATTGCTTCTCATACACACTTCACACTCCGGTCACTGAGGGTGCAGGGCGCTGGGGGGGGGCGCCCTGAGCAGCAATAAAAACACCTTGGCTGGCAAAACAATCACAATATATAGCCCCAGAGGCTATATATGTGATAATTACCCCTGCCAGAATCCTTAAAAAAGCGGGAGAATAGTCCGCGAAAAAGGGGCGGGGCTATCCCCCTCAGCACACTGGCGCCATTTTTCCCTCACAGTTCCGCTGGAAGGAAGCTCCCTGGCTCTCCCCTGCAGTCTGCACTACAGAAAAAGGGTAAAAAAGAGAGGGGGGGCACTAAATTTAGGCGCAGTAAATATTATAGCAGCTATAGGGGACATAATTCAGTTAGTCCCTGCAGTATATAGCGCTCTGGTGTGTGCTGGCATACTCTCTCTCTGTCTCCCCAAAGGGCTTCTGTGGGGTCCTGTTCTCTGTTTAGAGCATTCCCGGTGTGTGTGCGGTGTGTCGGTACGGCTGTGTCGACATGTTTGAGGAGGAAAATTATGTGGAGGCGGAGCAGATGCCTGTAGAAGTGATGTCACCCCCTGCGGGGCAGACACCTGAGTGGATGGTTTTATGGAAGGAATTACGTGCAAGTGTCGACTCCTTACACAAAAAATTTGACGACATGCCAAATGCGGGACAGCCGGCTTCTCAGCTTGTGCCTGCCCAGGTGTCTCAAAGGCCATCAGGGGCTCTAAAACGCCCGCTACCTCAGATAGCAGACCCAGATGTCGACACGGATACTGATACCAGTGTCGACGACGATGAGTCTAATCTAATGTCCACTAAGGCCATTCGCTGCATGATTGAGGCAATGAAAGAGGTGTTACACATTTCAGATTTAAACCCAGGTACCACAAAAAAGGGTATTATGTTTGGGGAGAAAAAACTACCCGTAGTTTTTCCCCCATCTGAAGAATTAAATGAAGTGTGTGAAGAAGCGTGGGCTTTCCCTGATAAAAGATTGATAATCTCAAAAAAATTACTAATGGCGTTCCCTTTCCCGCCAGAGGATAGGGCACGTTGGGAAACACCTCCTAGGGTGGATAAAGCGCTCACACGTTTGTCTAAAAAGGTGGCACTTCCGTCTCCGGATACGGCCGCCCTGAAGGAGCCTGCGGATAGAAAATAAGAATTTACTTACCGATAATTCTATTTCTCGTAGTCCGTAGTGGATGCTGGGAACTCCGTAAGGACCATGGGGAACAGCGGCTCCGCAGGAGACTGGGCACAAAAAGAAAAGCTTTAGGACTACCTGGTGTGCAGTGGCTCCTCCCCCTATGACCCTCCTCCAAGCCTCAGTTAGGATACTGTGCCCGGACGAGCGTACACAATAAGGAAGAATTTTTGAATCCCGGGTAAGACTCATACCAGCCACACCAATCACACCGTACAACCTGTGATATGAACCCAGTTAACAGCATGATAACAGAGGAGCCTCTGGATAGATGGCTCACAACAACAATAACCCGATTTGTTAACAATAACTATGTACAAGTATTGCAGATAATCCGCACTTGGGATGGGCGCCCAGCATCCACTACGGACTACGAGAAATAGAATTATCGGTAAGTAAATTCTTATTTTCTCTGACGTCCTAGTGGATGCTGGGAACTCCGTAAGGACCATGGGGGTTATACCAAAGCTCCCAAACGGGCGGGAGAGTGCGGATGACTCTGCAGCACCGAGTGAGAAAACTCCAGGTCCTCCTCAGCCAGAGTGTCAAATTTGTAAAATTTTACAAAAGTATTTGACCCTGACCAAGTAGCAGCTCGGCAGAGTTGTAAAGCCGAGACCCCTCGGGCAGCCGCCCAAGATGAGCCCACCTTCCTTGTGGAGTGGGCTTTTACAGATTTTGGCTGTGGCAGGCCTGCCACAGAATGCGCAAGCTGAATTGTACTACAAATCCAGCGAGCAATAGTCTGCTTAGAAGCAGGAGCACCCAGCTTGTTGGGTGCGTACAGGATAAATAGCGAGTCAGATTTTCTGACTCCAGCCGTCCTGGAAACATATATTTTCAGGGCCCTGACAACGTCCAGCAACTTGGAGTCCTCCAAGTTCTTAGTAGCCGCAGGTACCACAATAGGCTGGTTCAGATGAAACGCTGAAACCACCTTTGGGAGAAATTGAGGACGAGTCCTCAATTCTGCCCTGTCCGTATGAAAAATCAGGTAAGGGCTTTTACAGGATAAAGCCGCCAATTCGGACACACGCCTGGCTGAAGCCAGGGCCAACAACATGACCACTTTCCATGTGAGATATTTTAATTCCACAGTGTTGAGTGGTTCAAACCAATGTGATTTTAGGAAATCCAAAACAACATTCAGATCCCAGGGTGCCACTGGAGGCACAAAAGGAGGCTGTATATGTAGCACTCCCTTAACAAACGTCTGGACTTCAGGCACTGAAGCCAGTTCTCTCTGAAAGAAAATCGACAGGGCCGAAATCTGGACCTTAATGGATCCTAACTTTAGGCCCATAGACACTCCTGCTTGCAGGAAATGCAGGAATCGACCCAGTTGAAATTCCTCCGTCGGGGCCTTTTTGGCCTCGCACCACGCAACATATTTCCGCCAGATGCGGTGATAATGCTTTGCGGTTACATCCTTTCTGGCTTTTACCAAAGTAGGGATGACTTCGTCTGGAATGCCTTTTTCCTTTAGGATCCGGCGTTCAACCGCCATGCCGTCAAACGCAGCCGCGGTAAGTCTTGGAACAGACAGGGTCCCTGCTGGAGCAGGTCCCTTCTCAGAGGTAGAGGCCACGGGTCCTCTGTGAGCATCTCTTGAAGTTCCGGGTACCAAGTCCTTCTTGGCCAATCCGGAGCCACGAGAATAGTTCTTACTCCTCCCCGCCGTATAATTCTCAGCACCTTGGGTATGAGAGGCAGAGGAGGGAACACATACACCGACTGGTACACCCACGGTGTTACCAGAGCATCCACAGCTATTGCTTGAGGGTCCCTTGACCTGGCGCAATACCTGTCCAGTTTTTTGTTGAGGCGGGACGCCATCATGTCCACCGTTGGTTTTTCCCAACGGTTTATCATCATGTGGAAGACTTCTGGGTGAAGTCCCCACTCTCCCGGGTGGAGGTCGTGCCTGCTGAGGAAGTCTGCTTCCCAGTTGTCCACTCCCGGAATGAACACTGCCGACAGTGCTATCACATGATTTTCCGCCCAGCGAAGAATCCTTGCAGCTTCTGCCATTGCCCTCCTGCTTCTTGTGCCGCCCTGTCTGTTTACATGGGTGACTGCCGTGATGTTGTCCGACTGGATCAGCACCGGCTGACCTTGAAGCATAGGTCTTGCTTGGCTTAGGGCATTGTAAATGGCTCTTAACTCCAGGATATTTATGTGAAGTGATGTCTCCAGGCTTGACCACAAGCCCTGGAAGTTTCTTCCCTGTGTGACTGCTCCCCAGCCTCGCAGGCTGGCATCCGTGGTCACCAGAACCCAGTCCTGAATGCCGAATCTGCGGCCCTCTAGAAGATGAGCACTCTGCAACCACCACAGGAGAGACACCCTTGTCCTTGGGGACAGGGTTATTCGCTGATGCATCTGAAGATGCGATCCGGACCATTTGTCCAGCAGGTCCCACTGGAATGTTCTTGCGTGGAATCTGCCGAATGGGATTGCTTCGTAGGAAGCTACCATTTTTCCCAGGACCCTTGTGCATTGGTGCACTGATACTTGGCCTGGTTTTAGGAGGTTTCTGACTAGCTCGGATAACTCTCTGGCCTTCTCTCCTGGGATAAACACCTTTTTCTGGACTGTGTCCAGGATCATCCCTAGGAATAGAAGACGTGTCGTCGGGATCAGCTGCGATTTTGGGATATTGAGAATCCAACCGTGCTGCCGCAGCACTGCTTGAGACAGTGCTACTCCGACTACCAACTGTTCCTTGGATCTTGCCCTTATCAGGAGATCGTCCAAGTAAGGGATAATTAAAACTCCCTTCCTTCGAAGGAGTATCATCATTTCGGCCATTACTTTGGTAAAGACCCGGGGCGCCGTGGACAATCCAAACGGCAGCGTCTGAAACTGATAGTGGCAGTTCTGTACCACAAACCTGAGGTACCCTTGGTGAGAAGGGTAAATTGGGACATGGAGGTAAGCATCCTTGCTGTTCAGAGACACCATATAATCCCCTTCTTCCACTCTGAGTGACTCCATCTTGAATTTGAACCTCTGTATGTAAGTGTTCAAAGATTTTAGATTTAGAATAGGTCTCACCGAGCCATCCGGCTTCGGTACCACAAACAGCGTGGAATAATACCCCTTTCCCTGTTGCAGGAGGGGTACCTTGATTATCACCTGCTGTGAATACAGCTTGTGAATGGCTTCCAATACCGCCTCCCTGTCGGAGGGAGACGTCGGTAAGGCAGACTTTAGGAAACGGCGAGGGGGAGACGCCTCGAATTCTAATTTGTACCCCTGAGATACCACTTGAAGGATCCAGGGATCCACTTGTGAGTGAGCCCACTGCGCGCTGAAATTCTTGAGACGGGCCCCCACCGTGCCTGAGTCCGCTTGTAGAGCCCCAGCGTCATGCTGAGGACTTGGCAGAAGCGGGAGAGGGCTTCTGTTCCTGGGAACTGGCTGTTTGCTGCAGCCTTTTTCCTCTCCCTCTGCCACGGGGCAGAAATGAGGAGCCTTTCGCCCGCTTGCCCTTATGGGGCCGAAAGGACTGCGCCTGATAATACGGCGTCTTTTTATGTTGAGAGGCTACCTGGGGTAAAAATGTGGATTTCCCAGCAGTTGCCGTGGATACCAGGTCCGATAGACCTACCCCAAATAACTCCTCCCCTTTATAAGGCAATACTTCCATATGCCTTTTGGAATCAGCATCACCTGACCACTGCCGCGTCCATAACCCTCTTCTGGCAGATATGGACAGCGCACTTACTCTTGATGCCAGTCGGCAAATATCCCTCTGTGCATCACGCATATATAAAAACGCATCTTTAAAATGCTCTATAGTCAGTAATATAGTGTCCCTATCCAGGGTATCAATATTTTCAGTCAGGGAATCCGACCAAGCCACCCCAGCACTGCACATCCAGGCTGAGGCGATTGCTGGTCGCCGTATAACACCCGTGTGAGTGTATATACATTTTAGGATATTCTCCTGCTTTCTGTCAGCAGGTTCCTTAAGGGCGGCCGTATCCGGAGACGGTAGTGCCACCTGTTTTGACAAGCGTGTGAGCGCTTTATCCACCCTAGGAGGTGTTTCCCAACGTGCCCTATCCTCTGGCGGGAAGGGGTATGATGCCAATAACTTTTTAGGAATTATCAGTCTTTTATCGGGAGAAACCCACGCTTCATCACACACTTCATTTAATTCCTCAGAAGCAGGAAAAACTACAGGTAGTTTTTTCTCACCAAACATAATAACCTTTTTAGTGGTACTTGTACTATCAGAAATGTGTAAAACATTTTTCATTGCCTCAATCATGTAACGTGTGGCCCTACTGGAAGTCACATTCGTCTCTTCATCGTCGACACTGGAGTCAGTATCCGTGTCGGCGTCTGTATCTACCATCTGAGGTAGCGGGCGTTTTAGAGCCCCTGATGGTCTTTGAGACGCCTGGACAGGCACCAGCTGAGTAGCCGGCTGTCTCATGTCATCAACTGTCTTTTGTAAAGAGCTGACACTTTCACGTAAATCCTTCCATAAGCTCATCCACTCAGGTGTCGACTCCCTAGGGGGTGACATCACCAGTACAGGCAATTGCTCCGCCTCCACATCATTTTCCTCTTCATACATGTCGACACAGTCGTACCGACACACAGCACACAAACAGGGAATGCTCTGATAGAGGACAGGACCCCACTAGCCCTTTGGGGAGACAGAGGGAGAGTATGCCAGCACACACCAGAGCGCTATATATATGTTGGGATAACACCAAACAGAGTGTTTTTCCCTTTATAGCTGCTGTGTATATTATACTGCGCCTAATTAGTGCCCCCCCCTCTTGTTTTACCCTTTTCTGTAGTGCAGGACTGCAGGGGAGAGTCAGGGAGACGTCCTTCCAGCGGAGCTGTGAGGGAAAATGGCGCCAGTGTGCTGAGGAGATAGGCTCCGCCCCCTTCTCGGCTGACTTTTCTCCCGCTTTTTTTCGGAATCTGGCAGGGGTTAATATACATCCATATAGCCCTGGGGGTTATATGTGATGTAATTTAGCCAGCCAAGGTGTTTATATTGCTGCTCAGGGCGCCCCCCCCCCAGCGCCCTGCACCCATCAGTGACCGGAGTGTGTGGTGCATGAGGAGCAATGGCGCACAGCTGCAGTGCTGTGCGCTACCTTGGTGAAGACTGATGTCTTCTGCCGCCGATTTTCCGGACCTCTTCTTGCTTCTGGCTCTGTAAGGGGGCCGGCGGCGCGGCTCTGGGACCGGACTCCGAGGCTGGGCCTGTGTTCGGTCCCTCTGGAGCTAATGGTGTCCAGTAGCCTAAGAAGCCCAAGCTGGCTGCAAGCAGGCAGGTTCGCTTCTTCTCCCCTTAGTCCCTCGATGCAGTGAGCCTGTTGCCAGCAGGTCTCACTGAAAATAAAAAACCTAAAACTAACTTTTCCTAAGAAGCTCAGGAGAGCCTCCTAGATTGCACCCAGCTCGGTCGGGCACAAAAATCTAACTGAGGCTTGGAGGAGGGTCATAGGGGGAGGAGCCAGTGCACACCAGGTAGTCCTAAAGCTTTTCTTTTTGTGCCCAGTCTCCTGCGGAGCCGCTGTTCCCCATGGTCCTTACGGAGTTCCCAGCATCCACTAGGACGTCAGAGAAAACAGGAGGCGATCCTGAAGTCTATATATACGCACACAGGCATTATACTTAGGCCAGCTATAGCGTCAGCATGGATGTGCAGTGCTGCCGCTGCGTGGTCTGATTCCCTGTCAGAAAATATTGACACCCTTGACAGGGACACTATTCTGCTAACCATAGAGCATATAAAAGACTCAGTCTTATACATGAGAGATGCACAGAGGGAGATCTGCCGGCTGGCATCTAAAATAAGTGCATTGTCCATTTCTGCTAGGAGAGGCTTATGGACCCGGCAGTGGACAGGGGATGCAGATTCCAAAAGGCACATGGAAGTTTTGCCTTATAAGGGTGAGGAGTTATTCGGGGATGGTCTCTCGGACCTCGTTTCCACAGCGACAGCTGGGAAGTTAGCATTTTTACCCCATGTTCCCTCACAGCCTAAAAAAGCGCCGTTTTATCAGGTACAGTCCTTTCGGACCCAGAAAAACAGGCGAGGAAAAGGCGGGTCCTTTCTGTCCAGAGGCAGAGGTAGGGGAAAAAGGCTGCAACAAACAGCTAGTTCCCAGGAGCAAAAGTCCTCCCCCGCTTCTTCCAAGTCCGCCGCATGACGGTGGGGCTCCACAGGCGGAGCCAGGTACGGTGGGGGGCCGCCTCCAAAATTTCAGCGATCAGTGGGCTCGCTCACAGGTGGATCCCTGGATATTTCAAGTAGTATCTCAGGGGTACAAGCTGGAATTCGAGGCGTCTCCCCCCCGCCGTTTCCTCAAATCAGCCTTGCCAGCAACTCCCTCGGACAGGGAGGCTGTGCTAGAGGCAATTCACAAGCTGTATTCCCAGCGCGTGATAGTCAAGGTGCCCCTACTTCAACAAGGACGGGGTTACTATTCCACACTGTTTGTGGTACCGAAACCGTACGGTTCGGTGAGACCCATTTTAAATTTGAAATCCTTGAACACATACATAAAAAAATTCAAGTTCAAGATGGAATCGCTCAGGGCGGTTATTGCAAGTCTAGACGAGGGGGATTACATGGTATCCCTGGACATCAAGGATGCTTACCTGCATGTCCCCATTTACCATCCTCACCAGGAGTACCTCAGATTTGCGGTACAGAATTGCCATTACCAATTCCAGACGCTGCCGTTTGGTCTGTCCACGGCACCGAGGGTGTTTACCAAGGTAATGGCGGAAATGATGATACTCCTTCGAAAAAAGGGAGTTTTAATTATCCCATACTTGGACGATCTCCTAATAAAGGCGTGATCCAAGGAGCAGTTGTTGGTAGGAGTAGCACTATCTCAGGAGGTGCTACACCAGCACGGTTGGATTCTAAATATTCCAAAGTCACAGCTGGTTCCGACGACACGTCTACTGTTCCTGGGAATGATTCTGGACACAGTCCAGAAAAAAGTGTTTCTCCCAGAGCAAAAAGCCATGGAGCGGTCGTCTCTAGTCAGAAACCTCCTGAAACCAAAACAGGTGTCGGTGCATCACTGCACGCGAGTCCTGGGAAAGATGGTGGCTTCTTACGAAGCAATTCCTTTCGGCAGGTTCCATGCCAGTGGGACCTGTTGGACCAATGGTCCGGATCGCATCTTCAGATGCATCGGCTAATAACCCTGTCTCCAAGAACCAGGGTGTCTCTGCTGTGATGGCTGCAGAGTGCTCATCTTCTAGAGGGCCGCAGATTCGGCATACAGGACTGGGTCCTGGTGACCATGGATGCCAGCCTTCGAGGCTGGGGGGCAGTCACACAGGGAAGAAACTTCCAAGGACTATGGTCGAGTCAGGAGACTTCCCTACACATAAATATTCTAGAACTGAGGGCCATGTACAATGCCCTAAGTCAGGCAAAACCCCTGCTTCTACACCAGCCGGTACTGATCCAGTCAGACAACATCACGGCGGTTGCCCATGTAAACCGACAGGGCGGCACAAGAAGCAGGACGGCAATGGCAGAAGCCACAAGGATTCTCCGATGGGCGGAAAATCATGTGCTAGCACTGTCAGCGGTGTTCATTCCGGGAGTGGACAACTGGGAAGCAGACTTCCTCAGCAGGCACGACCTCCACCCGGGAGAGTGGGGACTTCATCCAGAAGTCTTTCAAATGATTGTAAACCAGTGGGAAAAACCTCAGGTGGACATGATGGCGTCCCGCCTAAACAAAAAACTAGAGAGATATTGTGCCAGGTCAAGGGACCCTCAGGCGATAGCGGTGGACGCTCTAGTGACACCGTGGGTGTACCAGTCGGTTTATGTGTTCCCTCCTCTGCCTCTCATACCAAAGGTAGTGAGAATAATAAGAAAACGAGGAGTAAGGACAATACTCGTGGTTCCGGATTGGCCAAGAAGAGCGTGGTACCTGGAACTTCAAGAGATGATCTCAGAGGACCCATGGCCTCTGCCGCTCAGACAGGACCTGCTGCAGCAGGGGCCCTGTCTGTTCCAAGACTTACCGCGGCTGCGTTTGACGGCATGGCGGTTGAACACCGGATCCTAAAGGAAAAGGGCATTCTGGAGGATGTCATTCCTACGCTGATTAAAGCCAGGAAAGATGTAACTGTAAAGCATTATCACCGCATATGGCGGAAATATGTTGCTTGGTGTGAGGCCAATAAGGCCCCAACAGAGGAATTTCAGCTGGGTCGATTTCTGCACTTCCTACAGGCAGGAGTGACTATGGGCCTAAAATTAGGCTCCATTAAGGTCCAGATATCGGCTCTGTCGATTTTCTTCCAAAAAGAACTAGCTTCACTACCTGAAGTTCAGACATTTGTAAAAGGAGTGCTGCATATTCAGCCCCCTTTTGTGCCTCCAGTGGCACCCTGGGATCTCAACGTGGTGTTGAATTTCCTAAAATCACATTGGTTTGAGCCACTAAAGACCGTGGATCTAAAATATCTCACGTGGAAAGTGGTCATGTTATTGGCCTTGGCTTCGGCCAGGCGTGTGTCAGAATTGGCGGCTTTGTCATTTAAAAGCCCTTATCTGATTTTCCATATGGATAGGGCAGAATTGAGGACTCGTCCCCAGTTTCTCCCTAAGGTGGTATCAGCTTTTCACTTGAACCAACCTATTGTAGTGCCTGCGGCTACTAGCGACTTGGAGGATTCCAAGTTGCTGGACGTAGTCAGGGCCTTGAAAATGTATGTTTCCAGGACGGCTGGAGTCAGGAAAACTGACTCGCTATTTATCCTGTATGCACCCAACAAACTGGGTGCTCCTGCTTCTAAGCAGACTATTGCTCGCTGGATTTGTAGCACAATTCAGCTGGCGCATTCTGCGGCTGGACTGCCGCATCCTAAATCAGTTAAAGCCCATTCTACAAGGAAGGTGGGCTCATCTTGGGCGGCTGCCCGAGGGGTCTCGGCTTTACAACTTTGCCGAGCTGCTACTTGGTCAGGGGCAAACACGTTTGCAAAATTCTACAAATTTGATACCCTGGCTGAGGAGGACCTTGAGTTCTCTCATTCGGTGCTGCAGAGTCATCCGCACTCTCCCGCCCGTTTGGGAGCTTTGGTATAATCCCCATAGTCCTTTCGGAGTTCCCAGCATCCACTAGGACGTTAGAGAAAATAAGATTTTACTCACCGGTAAATCTATTTCTCGTAGTCCGTAGTGGATGCTGGGCGCCCGTCCCAAGTGCGGATTGTCTGCAATAATTGTACATAGTTATTGTTCACTAACGGGTTATTGTTATGAGCCATCTGTTGAGAGGCTCAGTTATGTTTCATACTGTTAACTGGATATGGTATCACGTGTTATACGGTGTGATTGGTGTGGCTGGTATGAGTCTTACCCGGGATTCAAAATCCTTCCTTATTGTGTCAGCTCTTCCGGGCACAGTATCCTAACTGAGGCTTGGAGGAGGGTCATAGTGGGAGGAGCCAGTGCACACCAGGTAGTCTAAAAGCTTTCTTTTAGTTGTGCCCAGACTCCTGCGGAGCCGCTATTCCCCATGGTCCTTTCGGAGTTCCCAGCATCCACTACGGACTACGAGAAATAGATTTACCGGTGAGTAAAATTTTATTTTTTTGTGTCGAAAATGCCCCGTTTTTCGACATTTGCGGCAATTCGACCGCAATTGCATATACCCCTTAGAGGGTAATTCTGAGTTGATCGCAGCAGCAAATTTGTTAGCAGTTAGGCAAAACCATGTGCACTGCAGGGGGGGGGCAGATATAACATGTGCAGAGAGAGTTAGATTTGGGTGGGGTATGTTCAAAGTGAAGTCTAAATTGCAGTGTAAAAATAAAGCAGCCAGTATTTACCTGCACAGTAACCAAATGACTCACCCAAATCTAAGGGCGACGGGGGGGGGGGGGGGAGCAGTGACTGGCGGAGTGAAGTTTCTTCAATCCTCCCATCACCCGGCTCCATAGCAGTCCATATCGGCCTGCATGCACAAGCTACGGGGCACCAGCCATGAACGAGCGCGTGGCTGCGCATCGTTGATCGCTGGTGCCTCCACACTGAAAGATATGAACGGTATCTCGTTCATTACTGAATGAGATCGTTCACATCTTTCACTCATGTCGCCCAGTGTGTAGGGCCTATTAGACCATCGGGCTGATCATAGAAGCCAGCTCTGGGCTCTGCTCTGCCTGTCAGTATGCAAGAAGGGCGGAGCAGGAGTAAAGGAAAAGGGACAAAAGCCTGCAAGTTTCCCGTTTTTTTTTTTAACAATTTCACGTTAGTACATTTGAACAGATCACATTTGCAGTTACAACTATGGGAGATGTGATAATGTGATCTGCTTACTAAAATAATGCAAATGTAAGGGCTTGGAGGAGTTTTTTTTAATCACATTGAAGGTTCTTTAAAAGTTTTCAGTACTTGGTACTCAACAGAGGCAGCTTCAGGTCTGTTGTTGTTTTACAGCTCGTTTATTAACAGAAAACATTTCAAGAATGCAAGAAATGAATCCGCTTTAGTTGGTAACACTACTACTTATTTGTTTGCGTGGCTCTGAAAGTGGGGATCACCAGTGTTGAAATCTCAGCATTGTATTGAGGTACTTTGTATTCAAGGGAGTGTATTATTGTGAAAAGTGATGTAGGCAACAAATGTTACACCATCTATCAATTCCGTTTAACTGTTTACCAGTATACAGTATAGCTCTGCATTGAACTGCAGCAGAGGCTCATCAGCATAAGCTTTGATTTGTACTGGGGGAGGAGCCTGAATTAATGTAGGGTGTGTATCATATAGAGGGCACTTTTCATGTTTTGTGTTTTGGTTTTGGTTCTAATTCCCCGCTCGTGTTTTGGTTTTGGATTGGTTTTGCCAAAACCACCCTTTCGTGTTTTGGTTTTGGATCTGGATGATTTTTGAAAAAAACATAAAAACAGCTAAAATCACTGAATTTGGGGGTAATTTTGATCCTACAGTATTATTAACCTCAATAACATTAATTTCCACTAATTTCCAGTCTATTCTGAACACCTCACAATGGGGGTAATTCTGAGTTGATCGCAGCAGGAACTTTGTTAGCAGTTGGGCAAAACCATGTGCACTGCAGGGGAGGCAGATGTAACATGTGCAGAGAGAGTTAGATTTGGGTGTGGTGAGTTCAATCTGCAATCTAAATTGCAGTGTAAAAATAAAGCAGCCAGTATTTACCCTGCACAGAAACAAAATAACCCACCCAAATCTAACTCTCTCTGCACATGTTATATCTGCCCCCCCTGCAGTGCACATGGTTTTGCCCAACTGCTAAAAATGTTCCTGCTGCGATCAACTTGGAATTACCACCAAAATTGTTTTTAGGCCAAAAGATTGCACCGAGGTGGCAGTATGATTAAGCTAGGCAACACAAGTGTGCTGCACAAACACCTGACCCAACTAGGAGTGGCACTGCAGTGTCAGACAAGATGGCAGATATAAAAAAAAGGCCCCAAACAGCACATCATGCAAAGATGTAAAAGAGGTGCAATGAGGTAGCTGTATGACTAAGCTAAGCGACACAAACAATTGGCCCATCTAGAAGTGGCATTGCAGTGTCAGACAGGATGTCGGTTCTCTGAGAACTGAACCCGCTCATCTCTAGTATCATACTAGAGTGGTCATCAAAATAAACTCCACAGTATATTGCAGGAGTCGTCCACCAGACTATGCTCTACACAGTCTTATCTACTTTACAGGAGAGTAGGTGGCCGTCACACAACCCACCAACTGCCTCTTAAAATGTGATGGATGGGGAACATAAGGCTGTCAAGCTTGGGTCCAGGAAAAGGGGCAGGCCCAATATGATAGGAGGGGCCAACTTATCCCATGTGGTAAAAAACTTGCTGTGAAAATATGAAACAAGGGAAAATAACTCAACAGCGTACAAAACTGATGTTGGTGCCTGGTTGTTATACCTCAGTTTACGCTGCATTTCTTGGCTGCCCTAGGGTGCCAAAACCAAGTCATGTCACTGTACTCTGATGAGATATTTTCCATTGTTTCATATTTCCACCGTGAGTTTTTTTTTTTAATCTTTATCCAACATGGTCACCCCTATCTGGGTTTTTTATTCTAAGATGTTGATTTAATATTAATGTATACCTAATAAAAGTTAGATTTTCTTTCCCTGTTTTTTTCTCACATTATATTGACTCTCTGGTTGCACCTCCACCTGGTGATTAATATATTCTCTTAAGGTGAATACTGTATTACTATGTATGTGTATTGTCCTATGTCATCATCTCCTTGATAGATTCCTCTAGTCAGGAACCCCAGTGCTCGTTGACTGTTCCCCTTTTTACATTTTCCCTGGTACTGCAAGATAGAGCATAACTGCAAGAAGATTAAAAAGATAAACAGCTTTAGAATGGAAACCTATAAATACATGTCCGTAAAACCATTCAAACACATTGGATCTAGAAATGGTGCCATTATCACAGCATGCGTCACTGTCAGTGTTGTCTGTGAAGGCCTCAATATATAACTTGTGTGGAATCAGCTGAGACAGCAATCTCCAGAGCCAGGCAATGCTGAGCAGTAAGACTTAAATATGACTATTCATTTACTTCAAAGAGGAGCTTTCTGGATAAATTACGATTAACTTTTTATGGCTCTTTTTATCAAGTAGTGAAACCACTGGAGTAAGGCCCCTTTACTGCTTCATTCCATTTAACAATTGGTTAATACTAGAGATATCGAAGAATTCTCTGGACTTCTCCTATTTACCGCCACTTACTGATCTGCCCATTGCCATCTATGAGGATGGAGAAATCAAGCATTTTTTGTTGCTAGATAATGCCATACTATATGCCATTATACATATACCATCAGGCTTGGACTGGCCCACAGGGGTACAGGGGAAACCACCGGTGGGCCCTATTCACTAGAGGCCCACCTCCTACTCTAAGGATCACGTTACAGACTGTGCACTTGAATTATACATTATACATATGTTACCTTATACTGGACTATGGTGTATGTTCTACAGTGCATTGCTGTTATTAATCTGGTACATTATCATGCATGCAGCAGCTGAATGTATTGTATATATTTATGAAGGGGCCCAGACGTTGCACTCTAATGGTTAGTCAAACCAATGAGGTGGCAAGCCACACCGCTTCTGCAGACTGGCCACACCCCTAACATAGGTCCCTACCACTGCATTCCCCCGGTGGGCCCTACATGCTCCAGTCTGACACTGTCTATGTGTATGTCAGAGGCAGAACTTCCGCCGGTGCACCCGCTGCATAGCACAAAGGCCCACAGCAATTAAGGGACCTGAAGCCGGCACCATTACAATGAGTCATCATTATAAGCTGCCGTTGCTGTATCGCGCTTCCTGTCCGTCCCGGTCCTAGTATAGATTGAGCCTGCTGCTGTGGAAAGATTAGGTCCGCAGTCCGGCCAGAGGAGGAGGGGCGCCAATCCCCTCTCTTCCCCACTCCTCCCCTTTCCTCCTGACCAGTCCGGCTCTGCCAATCTGAGGCTTGCTGCTATAGGGGAGTAGGGAGCCAAAGGATTGGAGCGGGCGCTGAGGATTTCTCTTACGTCCTAGAGGATGCTGGGGACTCCAAAAGGACCATGGGGTATAGATGGGATCCGCAGGAGCTTTGGCACACTAAAAAGACTTAACACTGGGTGTGAACTGGCTCCTCCCTCTATGCCCCTCCTCCAGACCCCAGTTAGACTTTGTGCCCAGGAGTGACTGGATGCACACTAGGGGAGCTCTACAGAGTTTCTCTAGAAAATACTTTTGTTAGGTTTTTTATTTTCAGGGAGACCTGCTGGCTACAGGCTCCCTGCAGCGTGGGAGCGAGGGGAGAGAAGCAGGACCTACTTCTGTGAGTTTCAAGGCTCTGCTTCTCGGCTACTGGACACCATTAGCTCCAGAGGGTTCGATCACTTGGTGCGCCTAGATGCTTGTTCCCGGAGCCACGCCGTCACCCCCTCACAGAAGCCAGAAGAAAGAAGTCGGGTGAGTATGAGAAGATCAGAAGACTTCAGGACAGCAGAAGACTTCAGTAACGGAAGGTACAGCACAGCGGTAACGCTGTGCTCCATGCTCCCACACACATCACCAACGGTATTCACTGGGTGCAGGGCGCTGGGAGGGGGGCGTCCTGGGCAGCATGTTACTGGAGCTTGTTTGGGGCGGCAGAAAGATTGTGGGTGCCTCGGCACCGTGTACAGACCCCCGCCGGCATTTTTACTCCGTTTTGAATTTGGCGGGCCGAATTGCTCCGGGAAGGGGGCGGAGCTTCGACCTGCAGCTCACGGGCGCCATTTTCCCTGCTACACGCGGTTGAGGGATAGACGCTGGTGGGACCTCCACGCTTCTCTAAGTAACGGGGGGGGGGGGGCATTTTCAGAGGGGGGCCGCAGTGTGGTGCTTAATAGTGGCATAAGGCAGCACTGGGTACACATATCGTTTTTTGCGATATATGGGCGCTGGGGTGTGAGCTGGCATACTCCCTCTGTGTCCTCTATCTGGGCTTTATTGTAGGCCTGTCACCTAGCAGGGACGTTCTGTGGGTTGTGGTGTGTCGGTACTACGTGTCGGCATGTCTGAGGCTGAAGATTATTCACCGGAGGAGGTTATTGGGGGAGCGGATGAGGGGCTAGAGTTGGGACTGTCGACGCAGCCGACACCTGATTTGCTAGCATTGCTCAGTACGATAAACTCGAATGTAGCTTCCTTATCAAAGAGGTTAGATAAGTCTGAGGCACAGGCACAGGTGTGAAAAAAGTCCATGGAAGAGGCTTTGTCTCAGGTACAGACCCCATCCGGGTCGCAAAAGAGGCCATTTACTCAAGTGGTAGCAGGGGTGTATCTAGGGGTCCGAGCGCCCCTGGCAAAGTAAGATACTGGTGCCCCCCACCCTAAGACTTGATGTTCGGAAGGCCTAAAAAGGTGCGTGGCCACACACTAGTACCCCCAATTCAAATTGCACCACACAGTAGTACCCCTTACTCACATTACACCACACAGTAGTACCCCTCACTCACATTACATCGCACAGTAGTACCCCTAACTCACATTACACCACACCACACCGTAGCGCTCATTCAGTGCTGTATAAACTATACATTTTGGTGCCCTGTACAAGAAAGAGAGTTGGTAGCCTCCTCTCCCCCCCCCCCCCCCCCCCCCATACTTGTAGCAGGGATAGCAAGCACTACAGGCACGTGCGAAAGATAAAGGGGCGTGGGGGAAGGGGAGTGAAAAACAATATAGTTCCAATTCACATTACACTGCACAGTGCTACCACTTGTACACATTACACCTAACCATACAGTAGGGACACTACTGTCTGCCTGCAAGAGACACTAATCCCCCCCGCAGCTGGCCACCCGCCCCTGCGCCCGCGAGAGACTAACTTTATCCCTCTGCGGCTGCCCACCCACACAAAACACTAACTTCCCCGTCGGCTACCCGAAAGGTACACCCCTATCCGCCCGCAAGAGTCATTAACTCCCCTCCGCGGCTGCCCGCAAGAGACATCCTTCCCCGTAATAGACACACTGGGGTGGTCAATCGGCGTCACTCACGGATCTCCTGCTGTAGCAAGGACTTCACTTGAGCGGCCAGCAGATACAGCACGTCACTGGCTCACGGGATCCCCCTTCACTGTCCCGCGAGACTACCTGTGATTGGAGGAGCTCCTCGCGGCAGCTGTTACTGAACAGCTGAGCCACGGAAGGGAGACTCCTCCAATAGACAACGTACAGTATAGGGGCCCCGGGACTGCCGCCCCTGCCTTAATCCAGCCATGCCCATAGGCAGTACCTGTGTAGCTCAGCAGATAGCAGCCACTGGAACTTGAGCCGCAGTCCAGCACAGCGACCGCACTACAGTGAGGAATGGAAACTCTAAATAAACTACAGTTCCCAACAGTCACTGCTGCCAGGATGTCCCGGCAGGAAGGGCTGCTGGGAACTGTAGTTTAAATCGAGTTTCTTCACTGTAGTGCGGCCGCGGCGCCGGACACCGACTCAGATTCCAGTGGCTGCTATCTGCTGAGCTACACAGGTACTGACTCTAGTAATTAATTCTACACCCTGGCTGCGGGTGGCACCACCGGGTGGCGCCCCTCCTCTGCCGGCGCCCCTGGCGAGTGCCATCCTGGCCAAGGCGTAGATACGCCCCAGAGTGGTAGATACTGATACCGACACGGACTCTGATTCCGACGTCGATTTCACTGAGGCAGCGTTACATCCACGTTTAGTTAAGAGTATTCAGTACATGATTGTAGCTATAAAAGATGTTTTACACATTTCTGATGAACCTGCGGTTCAGGAAACAAGGATTTGCTTGTTCAAGGGAAAAAAACCTGAGGTAAAATTTCCCCCCTCTCATGAAATGAATACTCTTTGTGAAAAGGCTTGGGAGTCGCCGGATAAGAAATGGCAGATTCCCAAGAGAATTTACAAGGCGTATCCTTTCCCCTCTGAGGACAGGGAAAAATGGGAGGCATCTCCAAATGTTGACAAAGCTTTATCTCGTTTGTCTAAGAAAGTGGCACTTCCGTCTCCTGACACGGCAGCTCTCAAAGATCCGGCGAACCGCAAGCTGGAGACGTCTCTGAAGTCCATTTTCGCTAATTCGGGTGCATTGCTCAGACCCGCTGTGGCGTCGGTATGGGTGAGTAGTGCTATTGCTAAATGGGCTGAGAATTTAGCTAATGATAATGATATGGATACTCTTGATAAAGATAATGTCCTTCTAACTCTTGGTTATATTAAGGACGCGGCAGATTACATAAAAGATGCGGCGAGGGACGTCTGTCTCTTGGGTTCAAGAACCAATGCCATGTCGATATCAGCCAGGAGGGCCCTGTGGATCCATCAATGGAACGCTGATGCTGACTCCAAGAGGGCTATGGAAGCGCTACCCTTCAAAGGTACTGTCTTGTTTGGGGACGGCTTGGCTGACCTGGTCTCGACCGCGATAGCGGGTAAGTCCTCTTTTCTTCCTTATGTTCCCACTCAACAGAAAAAGGCACCACATCAGCACATGCAGTCCTTTTGTCACAATAAATACAGGCGTGGAAAAGGCTCGTCCTTCCTCGCTTCAAAAGGTAGAGGAAGGGGAAGGAAACCTTCTGCAGGTTCGGGCGCCCAGGACCAAAAGTCCTCCCCTGCTGCTACCAAGTCCAACGCATGATGCTGGGGCTTCCCTGGGGGAGTCAGAACCGGTGGGGGCCGTCTACGAATTTTCTACGTCTACGAATGTCTCAGGGATACAAACTGGAGTTTCAGGAGATGCCCCCTCACCGGTTCTTCATTTCGGCATTACCAGTAGTTCTTCCGGACAGGGAGGTGGTGCTAGCAGCGATTCAAAAACTGTGTCTACAGAGGGTCATTATTCCCGTTCCCTCGTCTCAGCGGGGGGAGGGGTTCTACTCGAGCCTCTTTGTTGTGCCGAAACCGGACGGTTCGGTCAGACCAATTCTAAATCTGAAATCCCTCAATCCATACTTTAAAGTTTTCAAGTTCAAGATGGAATCCCTTCGAGCTGTGATCTCCAGCCTGGAAGGGGGGGATTTTATGGCGTCAGTCGACATAAAGGATGCCTACTTACATGTCCCGATATATCCTCCGCATCAGGCTTTCCTCAGGTTTGCGATACAGGATTCTCATTACCAATTTCAGACGTTGCCGTTTGGGCTTTCCACGGCTCCGAGGATTTTCACCAAGGTCATGGCGGAAATGATGGTTCTTCTTCGCAAACAAGGGGTTTCAGTTATCCCGTACTTGGATGATCTCCTGATAAAGGCGAGGTCCAAGGAACGATTGCTGAAAAGAGTAGAGTTGTTTCTATCGGTTCTGCGACAACACGGATGGGTCCTCAATTTGCCGAAATCCCAGTTGATTCCGACCACTTGGCTTACTTTTCTGGGCATGATTCTGGACACGGAGTTACAGAAGGTATTCCTTCCAGAAGAAAAGGCTCTGGAATTGCAGACGATGGTCAGAGAACTTCTGAAGCCGTCAAGTGTGTCGATCCATCATTGTACTCGGGTTCTGGGGAAGATGGTTGCGGCGTACGAAGCCATTCCATACGGCAGATTTCACGCCCGCGTGTTTCAGTGGGACTTGCTGAGCAAATGGTCCGGGTCTCATCTACACATTCACCGGAAGATAAGTCTATAAGGGACCCTACCCCTCACACTGTTAACTACAATGCCGGCACGGGAAAAAGCCGGCCGGCTTTTTCCCGGACGGCAAAAGCCGGGTAGTGTGTTTTAGCCCTTACTGCCTGATATTACGCCTCTCAGGAGGGGGGAGAGGAGAGGACTGTTACTGCCTGATATTACACATGTCAGGAGGGGAGAGGAGAGGACTATTACTACCTGATATTACACCTCTCAGGAGGAGAGGACTGTTACTATCTGATATTACCCCTGTCAGGAGGGGAGAGGAGAGGACTGTTACTATCTGATATTACCCCTGTCAGGAGGGGAGAGGAGAGGACTGTTACTATCTGATATTACCCCTGTCAGGAGGGGAGAGGAGAGGACTGTTACTATCTGATATTACCCCTGTCAGGAGGGGAGAGGAGAGGACTGTTACTATCTGATATTACCCGTCAGGAGGGGAGAGGAGAGGACTGTTACTATCTGATATTACCCCTGTCAGGAGGGGAGAGGAGAGGACTGTTATTATCTGATATTACACCTCTCAGGAGGGGAGAGGACTATTATAGGCCCTACACACTGGCCGATATTCCTCAAAGATATGAACGATCTCGTTCATTATTGAACGAGATACCGTTCATATCTTTGAGTGTGGAGGCTCCAGTGATGAACGATGCGCGGCCCCGCGCTCGTTCATCGCTGGTGCCCCATCGGCTGTACATGCAGGCCAATATGGACGATCTCGTCCATATTTGCCTGCACTTCAATGGAGCCGGGTGACGGGAGGAGTGAAGAAACTTCACTCCCCCCGTCACTGCCCCCCCGCCGCCGGGTCGGCCGTATCTGCCGTCGGGCAACTCGACGGCGGATCTTTATATGTGTAGGGCCCATAACTATCTGATACTACACCTGTCAGGAAGAGAGAGGAGAGGACTGTTATTATCTGATATTACACCTGTCAGGAGGGGAGAGGTAATAAAATTTTATATTAAGAACTCAAATGTCAGCTTGTTACTTTGCTGATCACATGAAGAGGATACACGTAAAAATTGATGTTGCCATCATCACAGAGGATGTCATTCTTATGTGGCACACAGGGCGGCTGCTGAATGATTTGCTGTATAACTTTACAGACTGTATGATGTTGTTTGCATCGCCAAATCCAAACGCCAGTGTTGCTCCTGCCCTATGGAAAATGGGATCGGATATCATCTGCAAAATAAACATATACATGATGTCAGAATATAATGTGACTTTCTGTATTTATAGGTCAGACTTATCCTGCAAAATAACAGCTGATTATAATGAACAAGCGCCTCTAATTCTAAAATAAACAAATATTATTATCTCAAAATGTGCCCCTTACTGTGAGCTCAGCAGATGTGTTACCATACAGAAACACATGGATGCAGGCAGAGTGGTTTATAGCAGTGGCGCACACAGAGGGGGTTTCTGAGTACCCAGAAACCCTCCCTGGTGGGCAAAATTCTATTTTTTTTCAGAGACTAGGGCCCTCATTCCGAGTTGTTCGGTCGCTAGCCGCTTTTCGCAGCAGTCCACACGCTAAGCCGCCACCCTCTGGGAGTGAATCTTAGCTTAGCAGAATTGCGAACGAAAGATTCGCAAATTTGCGAATAGACAGTTCTTAGCAGTTTCTGAGTAGCTCGAGACTTACTCTTCCAGTGCGATCAGTTCAGTCAGTTTCGTTCCTGGTTTGACGTCACAAACACACCCAGCGTTCGCCCAGACACTCCCCCGTTTCTCCAGCCACTTCCGCGTTTTTCCCAGAAACGGTAGCGTTTTTTCACACACACACATAAAACGGCCAGTTTCCGCCCAGAAACACCCACTTCCTGTCAATCACACTCCGATCACCAGAACGAAGAAAAAACCTCGTAATGCCGTGAGTAAAATAGCAAACTTCTTAGCAAATTTACTTGACGCAGCCGCAGTGCGAACATTGCGCATGCGCAGTTAGCGGAAAATCGCACCGATGCAAAGGAAAATAACGAGCGAACAACTCGGAATGAGGGCCTAGGAAAGCTGTGTCTCTGTCTCAACACAAACCACGACCACGGATCACAGCTGCCGCTCCACAGAGTTATGATCAGAAGATCTCTCTGTATACAGAATGTCCAGAGTAGCGTGGGAGCTTCTGTGAATGTTCTGCCATAGCAGCTCCACGTCTTATCATTCTGCAGTGGCCGCTGCTCTCCTCTCAGTATGTGTGTGCGTGTATGTACAGTATGTGTATGGGGTGTTATATGTACTATATAGAGATATACACACATACATGTATATACCCTTCCACCCAGTAAATCCTGCATTTGCCCCTGTACAGAGTGTATATACAGTATGGTGTGTGTATATGGCTGCATGATGATTTTAGTGTATTTATGAGCTATTAGCAGGGTTTTCATAAGATCCCTTTATTCCGGGACACACATGAATTACACAGGTTCTATGGCTGGCTAAATTCAAGCCTGCATGTCACCTGATTATAATCAGCCACAGAACCTGTGTAAATCATAGGAGGCCGGATTACAGGGATATTGCAGCCCTGGTTACTGGCATCTCCTGTTACAAGGAATAAAACGCTGGGTTTTATGCACTCAGCCTATACAGTAGGATTGTACCAACACTGCTATAGTGTACCTGACCTCTACATACGTGTGACATGCACATGTCAGAATAACATTCTGTGGGGCTCATGTAGAAATAGGTGTATTTGTACTGGGAATATACGCAGAATAAGAGATACAGAAACATGTACGTTCCTAGTACTTCTCACCCTGATGTCATGTTATTACACCATGCGGACAAGTCTATCATATATTTACCCCCAAGTACAGCCCGGGGATGTGGCTGGGCATTGTAAAGGGCCCCATACACTACTGCACCATGTCCGTCTGACATGTCGCAGGCGATCACCCCGGCAGCCTCACGGGTGGCAGGATCGCCCAAGATACATCGCATTTGCATACAATGTATCTTGGGCGATCCCAGCCACGCCTTCGGGGTCGGACCAGATTGAATGTGCAGCATCGGATCGGATCTGATACACAGCCAAAATTACCGATTTCACCCAATATATCGGGCCGAATGCCCAAATTGGGCTGAAATCGGGCATAATCGTTCTAGTGTATGGGGCCCTTTAGTGTCAGATGCTAAATGTGCATTACCCTATTTGTACACAGTATAGCAATGTAATGTCATACATAATGAAAAATCAGTAATTAATAAATCTGCAAGGCACATTTTCCATACAATATAGTCAAAGTGATCAATAATTATATTACATATATACTGTGTATGTATTGTGGCAGGGACAGCATAATTCCACATGGAGTTAATATGGGATGTCCAGATATCGCAGGTTTAGCAGAGAAAAAGCAGCAGGAATGAAGGGTCTAGTATAGGTGTGGCCTCAATCAGTTGTCAGCCAGGAGCTAGGCTAATTAATTAAAATGCACCTATGATCAGCCTTTAATTATGTGGTCAGGGCACAGAGACTTTGCTTCTGATGGTGACTAGCATCCACAATGGGGTATGTGTGCTGCTGTGCTGATATGATCCTGTGCTATTATGAGCTGATGCGACCCCGTACTGCTGTAACATGTGCTATTTGGAGAACTGCCTAATAATCTGATCTGTAAGACTGGTGTATGAAGCTGTAACCTGCCTGTGCTGGTAATATATCCCCGTATATTACACTCTAAAACAGAAAAGTTTTTTTCGGAAGTCCTCTTTCCCGCGCTAGACTCTTACATTTATAAAGGCAATAAAGTCTTTACTTATCTTAGACTCGATGTTTCTTTTCAATTTTTCATGATCCTCATGCTCATATGTATGAGTTTTTTAACGGTGGTACATGAAAAAGAGAGACCAAGGATACAATCTAGTGTAGTATGTTCATAATTATCAGGGGAAAAAACTTTCAATATGAATCATATAATGCAGAAACATGTATCATAAAATACAGTGATATTTATTAATTGAAGAAATGATCCAATAAAAGTTCTTCATCACATGAAGAGACGATAAAAATTCATTTTACATCCAAGACATATGAGGGTGGCTTCCTACCAGATTTTGGATTTTAGAAGTGCGTCAAAGCAAAAGTGCTGTATAGATGTTTAATGTCCCCGGGGACGAATCAGCTCCAAAGCCGTGGGCACCTCGTTTTCTCCTCGTCTGGTCAATCAGCCACCAGTTGTCACAATCAGCCAACGCGTTTCGATCAATCCGTTGATCTTTTTCAAGGCATATATCATATATATATATGTCTTGGATGTAAAATGAATTTTTATCGTCTCTTCATGTGATGAAGAACTTTTATTGGATCATTTCTTCAATTAATAAATATCACTGTATTTTATGATACATGTTTCTGCATTATATGATTCATATTGAAAGTTTTTTCCCCTGATAATTATGAACATACTACACTAGATTGTATCCTTGGTCTCTCTTTTTCATGTACCACCGTTAAAAAACTCATACATATGAGCATGAGGATCATGAAAAATTGAAAAGAAACATCGAGTCTAAGATAAGTAAAGACTTTATTGCCTTTATAAATGTAAGAGTCTAGCGCGGGAAAGAGGACTTCCGAAAAAAACTTTTCTGTTTTAGAGTGTCTTCCTTTTGGGTGTGGGTAACGCCCTATTTGGAAGTCCATTGACCTGCAGCTTGGTTAGCGCATTTTCTTGTGGGTGTGAAGTTTCTTCTTTTTAACCCCGTATATTACAGTATATAACGCCCCTACCAGTCGGTGCGGAAATACTGACTTTTGTTAATTTTCATTTGCATATAGGGCCTAATTCAGAGGCGATCACTCGCTCTGTGAAGCCCTTGGTGGAGTGCGTATGCGCACCCAGTGGGATGCGAAAAGCAGGCAGAAGTGGTCGTGGGACGGGAGGGGGCGTGCCAACGGTGTTAGAATGCCATTGGGGGGAGGGGAGCGGTCCGGACAACACAGGCATGTCTGGACTGTTGCTGGGGCTGCGACCCAAAATATGGTGGGTAGCAGCCTGCCAGCAAAGCTAGGCTGCACAGACAGGGAGCTACTCAGTGGGTGCGAAAGCATCACTGTTGTGCGACGCTTTTGCACCAGTGAGGAAGGGGGTGGGAGGCCTGACATGCGGGGCGGTCTAGCCCTGGGCTGGGCGTCCCCCCACATGTCAGAGATTCTGATCGTAGAAGTGCAAATTTTAGCACATCTACGATCAGCTCTGAATCACCCCCATAGTTAAGATGAAATCTAACATAAGCATTAAAGAAAACAATTTATTGGTGATAAGAGAGGAGCCATAGTAACAGGGATACACAACAAATGTCTCCGTGATATCCCTTCCTTATCAGCCATTCCAGCGCAGTATATAGATGTCACATCTGATCCCACTGGAGAGATCAAAGAGAAAACTACCCAGTATAATTTGGAAGCATTGTAAAGGTGGGTGTGGTATGCATCACCCGCGGCTGGGATCCCGGTGGTCAGCATCCCAACCTGGCTGCAGAATGCCGGTGGGGGGTCGAGTGCAACAAAGCCCCTGCTGCATTATGGATCCAAGATAATACTTATAGATGACGTTCTCTCCTCCTGCAGCTTCCTTGTTACCTGATAAGCGGCTCTGGTCATTTATTGTACCTAGTACCATTACAGCCGCAGTGTTATCATATTATTCTTCTCTTCCTCAGCATTTAGGAGTCTATTCAGGAAAGGGCCAGGCCCCATAGCAGATATTGGAGGAGCACCCTGTAATAGGGCCCAAAGGTGAGGAGAGCCTGGTGGTGTCCATCCACCCTCCCTAGGCCCCAGCTCTGCTCTTCTGCATGCTAAGGATGCTGGAAGCGGGAACCTTGGGAGGGCGGTCTGGCATTGTGATGCCTCCCAGCGGCCACACCCAGCACGGATGGCAGCGTCACCACTGGGTCTATGTACTATGGGCGGCACATTTCCTCTTCTGCCATCAGTAATATATAAAACATTGGAACACTGTAACCTACCGGATAGATCGCCTGTGTCAGTATGCCCAGGTTTGAGACAAACCCCATACCCAGCAATATTCTCTGCAGGAGCAGCTGATGTTTTTCACTGTCCACGTCCCTCAGATACATAAATCTGTACCTAATGTATACTATAGCCGATCCAAGTACAGCACAGCCGGAGAAGACCACGGTAAACACGATGGACTCCGGGAAGTGCGATCCAGTGTCGCTGTGAGGAGAAGACAACAAATAAATGTGATGTAATATTGTATAATTGGACATAAACTACTTGTATAAGCCGGAGCACGTGTACATAGTGATTCTGTGTAACACAGTCAGCCTATGTAACCCGGCAGCAGAGATACTGGACAGTATAATGCCAACACATCTGTCCCAGAGGAGAAGACCAGGTTACACATCAGTAACTAACTGACACATTCTTCCTCAAAAGAAAAGAGATCCACACATGCAGATTGGGGAGACTGCTCTGTCATTCCAGAGACCCACTGCCCCCCATGCCCAGCCCAGGACCCCATGGTGTAATCCATCCAGCGTTATCTAGTCTCACAAATATTAATAGTATTGTTCTCTTACCTAATTAGCATAATCCATGAATCATGATGACCATAGAGAATGGACAGAAGATACGTAGTAAAGAGTCCAGCCAGGGTCCAGAAGACCCAGACACACGGTACTATTGCTAGTCCCATCATCTTTACAATGCCAGGATACTGCCGCTGCTGTCAGTTATAGCTGGTCTGGGCATTGTGACATCACAAAAGGTGCAGGTGCTCTACATGGTGCAGCATGCCACAGCTGGTCTTGTGACATCACTGAGGGGCGGTAACGATGTTTACTGCAGGTGCACTACATGGTGCAGCATGACGCTTAGTCCCTGTTACCACAAAGTATTAGAGGCTGTATTTTTGTTTGGGCTGATTATAGTTTTTCAGCCAACTAAATTTTATTTCACTTCTAACACTAAGTGCTCTGGATGTGAGTATTATTGGATAACTAATATGAGGTGAAATTTACATAGTGATCCATGGCCATGCACCCAGGCCTGGCGCCACCTACTCAGGAAAGGGATGCAGAGCAGGTAGGCACCAGGCAGGAGAGGCGCTCTCACTCCCTGCTGCTGCTGGCTGCTGTGCCTGTCACACTGTATGACATGCAGCGGCACCACTGATATCAGTGTACCGGGCCCCAATATTTCTGCTGCTGGCCTTAACTAACCCATACTTGCTGATATCTCTATTCTCCTCTCCGGGAGATGCCCGGAGAGGAGAAGCAGGTGGGCGGGGACAAGCTAATTGTGTCATTAGGCACTGCCATACCCTCCAACAATTTACACATAAAAATCAGTACAAATCCGAAAACGGGCGTGGCCATGGGTAAAATGGCGTGACCACGCCCCTTTTCCTATACTTTCAATGGAAGTTTGGAGTGCCAAAAATCAGTACAGACCACAAAAAAAGGTCCTGTGCCTGCCAAAAAGGTGCAGCTGGAGGGTATGGGCCCCGCCCATCCACCGAGATAAGTCTGTGATTGGACAATATTTATATAGGGGCGGAGCTCAAATGGCACAACCAGCATATAATATTGTCATTAGGCTCCGCCCCCTCTTGGTCCGCAATGTCACTCTATTATTCTCCCCATTCTGCCCACTTCACTAGGAAATGGACAGAATGCGGGAGCGGTACCAACTCTTCCAGGGCTGTGGAGGACTACCTGAGAAACTGGGTGTCTCCCACAGAATCTGGGAGAATAGGTATAACCCATACCCCTAAACTCGCCCTAATGCCTTAACCCTAAAGGGCAGACTTAATGGACCATGCGGTTCTTAACTGCAAGAAACAAAGATCTATGTTTCTATGTATATGGTGTATTGCAGTAAAATATCTGAGAATCCACCGGTACCAGAGGTGTAGTTAGGCGCCATGGTGCCCAGAGCAAGGGTGTGTTTTGGCGCCCCCTCCCCTGTACTGAATTGGATGCATGTCACATTTGAAAAGAAAAAAAATATTTTAAATCCAAAATTGGTGACAGGTTCTAGATCCTTGTGGATCTCAGGGCCAAAGTTTACTTTGGGAGCCCCCCTATGAATAATATAGGGGCATCGCTTTATGAGGCCACACAGTAGAGCCCTTTCAGGGTCGAACTGGCCCACAGGGGTACAGGGGAAACCACCGGTGGGCCCACTCCTTCCTCTAGGGATCAGGTTCCAGACTCTGCACTTGTATTATTGTATTACTGGTAGATTTTGTTGCATTACACTGCACAAGACAATTGTGTATTTCAATCCTCTGTGGAGGCTGGCCACACCCCTTTTGTAGGGTGGCCACACCCCTATGTATGGCCCCCTACCACTGCATTACCCCGGTGGACCCTTCATGTCCCAGTCCGACACTGTATACCATTGCCAGCCACACATGCGCATTTCATGGAAGTTTCACCAGCAGTATTAAGCAGCCAGAGAGTAAAGTTGGGTACACACCTGTACAATCCCCTGCTGATCGGAATAACGCTCCTGATCAGCAGAGCAGTGTGTCCCTGGTTTGACCTGTTCTTGACACCTATACCCACATACACACATATACAACACTGTCGTGATTGTATATGTGTATATAGGCTTCTATGCATAGGCGTGCGCAGAACATTTTATTAGGCGGTGCACCGTTGGAGCGGCATGTTTAGCACCACCTACTGGGCATGTCTAGCACCGCCTATTGGCACTCATTGCAATATTAATCACATACCACAAAGGGATTGGCCACTGTTAAAGGGGCATGTCAGCATATCACACTGGGAGCATTCTTTCCATTACATATGCACCTTACCTATATGATGGACAGACAGCGTCTTCAGTCGGTAATCACTATTCATGTAGGAAATTACATATTCCAGAAGATGCCTGTTTGTGTAGGAATATAACCAGGATCATCATCATGCAACAGAGGTTCAGCGAGACTTGTGTCACCTCCTGCCCCTGCATCTCTCAGCCACACCATATTCTCCTCAGTGTCTCTCAGCCATACCCTCATCTCCCGCCTGCATCTCTCAGCCACACCATCTCCTCCCCTCCCTTTGTCTTCTCTCACCCCCACCATCATCTTCTCCCTGCTATGCATGTCTCATAATCCACCTCACTTGGTGTCTCTTATACCCCTTTCAGACTGCCAATGGCAGGTTGCACCCGGGAGCCGTACACGGGTGCTTCCCTTGTGTGACCCGTAGTTGTGCCCCTTACACAATGACCACAGTAGCAGTGCCCATTACACAATGCCCATACTAGTGCTCCTTACACAATGCCCACTGCAGTGGTGCCACTTACGCAATGCCCATAGTAGCAGTTCCCCTTACACAATGCCCATACTAGTGCCCCTTACACAGTGCCCACTGTAGTTGTGCCCCTTACACAATGCCCATAGTAACAGTGCCCCTTACACAATGCCCATACTAGTGCCCCTTACACAATGCCCACTGTAGTTGTGCCATTTAAACAAATGCCCATAGTAGCAGTATCCTTTACACAATGCCCATAGTAGTAGTGCCCCTTACACAATGCGTACTGTAGTTGTGGCCCTTACACAATGCCCACTGTAGTTGTGCCCTTTACACAATGCCCATAGTAGCAGGGCCGCTTACACAATGCCCATAGTAGCAGTGCCCCTTACACAATGCCCATACTAGTGCCCCTTACACAATGCCCATAGTAGCAGTGCCTCTTACACAATACCCATACTGGTGCCCCTTACACAATGCCCATAGTAGCAGTGCCTCTTGCACAATGCCCATACTGGTGCCCCTTACACAATGCCCACTAGCTGTGCCCCTTACACAATGCCCATAGTAGCAGTGCCCCTTCCACAATGCCCATACTGGTGCCCCTATCACAATGCTCACTAGCTGTGCCCCTTACACAATGCCCATACTGGTGCCCTTTACACAATGCCCACTAGTTGTGCCCCTTACACAATGCCCATACTGGTGCCCCTTACACAATGCCCACTAGCTGTGCCCCTTACACAATGCCCATAGTAGCAGTGCCCCTTCCACAATGCCCATACTGGTGCCCCTATCACAATGCTCACTAGCTGTGCCCCTTACACAATGCCCATACTGGTGCCCTTTACACAATGCCCACTAGTTGTGCCCCTTACACAATGCCCATACTGGTGCCCCTTACACAATGCCCACTAGCTGTGCCCCTTGCACAATGCCCATACTGGTGCCCCTTTCACAATGCCCACTAGCTGTGCCCCTTACACAATGCCCATACTGGTGCCCCTTACACAACCTGTCCTGCGAGTCCTCCAAATCCTCCTCCTAAGAGGAACACTGCAGCGTTGCTGCGGCACACAAGGAGAGACAGAAAAAGCACGCTGTCAGATGGGGGAGGACGCACGGGGTAACATCATCAAGACGCGGAGCCAGGACCAGGAGGAGGTTTTACTATCAGTGCACCCAGGCCAGTGCGCGGTGGCTGCCCGGTCAGTAAAGTAATTAATACACACTACACAGTCTTGGCCGGGTGGCGGGGACAGGAATGGCCAGCGCTCTCACTATACGCTGCTGCAGGAGTGGCGTGTGTGAGGGGGTGCCGGATATTAGGGGGTGCCTGTGTGCACCAGGCACCCCCCGTGCGCTCTCCTATGCTTCTATGGGATTGGGAGGTCGGCCTGACAAACTGCACGTAAGATGTGACCTCCCGATCCCGACCATCGTAGGAGCGTTATAAGCTATATATTTATCGGCTAACACTCCTGTATTGGCACTGCATACACACCTATACAATACATGTCCGTTCTCCCAATATTGGGAGAATGGGCAGACAATTGTATAGGTGTGTACGCAGCTTAAGAGGAGGAGACCGCCCAGCAGGGAGATACCACCGGTGAACGATAGGAAGGTCAGAATTGACAAATACTAATATTATCCGAATATGTATCGCTGTGAGAAGCAGCAATACAAAATGTAAGATGTAGTCGGGGACAAATAGATAGATAGAGGCCTTAGGGGGAAATGTATCAAACCTTAGAGAGAGATAAAGTGGAGAAGTTACCCATATTAATTATTCAGCTTCTTACTCATTTCATAGGCTGTGCTAGAAAAACGACAGAAGCTTATTGGTTGCTTTAGGCAACTTCTCCACTATATTTCTTTTCAAGGCTTGATACTGTACATCACTATATGTATACATATATGTATACAATACATATGTATTGAAAGTAAGTGATTGCAATATTAGTAGCTATGTAGCTGCTTGTCTTTGTTGGTGTTAGTGTACAGATGTGGCCTCGGGCCCTCATTCCCGAGTTGATCGCTAGCTGCCGTTGTTCGCAGCGCATCGATCAGGCTAAAAATCGGCACTTCTGCGCATGTGTATGGTGCGCACTGCGCACGCGCGACGTACTTTCACAAAAGCCGATGCAGTTTTACACAAGCTCTAGCAACGCTTTTCAGTCGCACTGCTGGCCGCAGAGTGATTGACAGGAAGTGGGTGTTTCTGGGTGGTAACTGACCGTTTTCGGGGAGTGTGTGTAAAAATGCAGGCGTGCCAGATAAAAACGCAGGAGTGGCTGGGGAAACGTAGGCGGGGCTGGGTGAACGCAGGGCGTGTTTGTGATTTCAAAACAGGAACTAAACAGACTGAAGTGATCGCTAGCTAGGAATAAGTCTCGAGCTACTCAGAAACGGGACAATCTTTTTTTGGAGCAGTGCTGCGATCCTTTCGTTCGCACTTCTGCTAAGCTAAGATACACTCCCAGAGGGCGGCGGCATAGCGTTTGCATGGCTGCTAAAAGCAGCTAGAGAGCGAACAACTCGGAATGAGGGCCTATATTCGTCCACTTCAGTATTTCTGCTATTAAATATCTGGCTAGTGGCACGCACGTACGGGCAGGTGAAACAAAATCTCCAATAGTGCTGGCTATTGGGTATAATTGAATTACCCCCGGGGATGAATTAGCCTCAGCAAATTACCACAGCTAATTGAATCCCCTCTTATCTTTTTAACAATCTTGCAAGAAAAACTACATTGTCATTTTGAATACCCTTACTCCATGGAACACTTGCCATTGCCCATGGCACAAGGGACCACAAACCCATGCAGTTTGGTGGAAAACTAGGCAGACCAGCGTACATTGGTGCATGCAGAGCCGGCCTTAGGCATAGGCAAACTAGGCAAATGCCTATGGCATTTGGTATGCTTAGGGGCACCAGCAGCTTCTGCTGATTAAAATGATATGCAGCATGCCTATATTCTGTGTGTGACTGCGGCTGTATCTGCATACGAAATGCTACCTTGCAGTGTATTCCTGTAAATCACTGCAATGTAGCATTTCGTATGCAGATACAGCCGCAGTCGCACACAGAATATAGGCATGCTGCATATCATTTTAATCAACAGAAGCTGCTTGTGCATCCTAGCCACATAGTAATGCAAATATTAAGGCGACCGACGTTAGCAGAGCTGCCAGCTGACTCATGCCAAGCATCTCCTGCAGAACTAGCGACGGTGCTAGGGGGCACCAGCCAAAATCTTGCCTAGGGCATCATATTAGTTAGGGCCGGCTCTGGGTGCATGTGACATCAGCAAAGAGAGTTTTACATTGCGCCCAGCCGTTTTGCACATCATGTATGGCTACTTAAGTAAATCAACATATATAAAGTGGGTATTGCTGAAAAATGAAATACTTAAAACAGGAAAATATGCCAACAGAGGCAAAAGAAAAAAGGACAAAGCAATATGGACCTTGGTAAAAAGCAGATTTAAAATAATGCAGAGAGATTTATAGCTGGGAAAGGGTTGACTCCTAAAAAGCTGCCCAGTATTCTCTCCATACAAAAGCAGAAAGGGATTTTTTTGCATGGCAAAAAATAATGCATTTGCAACATGGTTTATCCCATAAACAAATTGCTCCTTTTTTTGGTCTTAAGCTAGGTACATGCTATAAGACTTTGCCAAAACGTAGACCAATTTAGACTGACGTTTAGTTATTAGCAATCCCTTCGATTCCAAATAATCTTGCTGATAGTACTCTAGACATTAGGCTAAGGTCTGTATACACTGCATTTACTGAATGATCCCAAAACATTGTGTATGACATACTGTAGCTTGTACAGCAGACGCTATATCGGGAGCCGATCCTATGAGTTTTGGACTGACGGTCAGGCCTGGTGCAGCATAGACACTAAACAGTTATCAGGCCAGTAACCCAATATCGGTCAGGTCAGCTAAAAAATTGTATAGTGTATACCTTTACTCTTAGCTCTTATGGTGCCCATACACTTATGAGATTATCGGTACCAGCCTTCGATTTCGACCACATCTGTGAGAGAAATCGAAGGATTGTATGCACATTTTAGTACCTTGAGACGCGATGCACGGGCACGCCGGTCGAATATCGTGTCTCAAGATATTATGTGCTGCACTTAATATCTCTCGCATCGCAGTGCGATCGCATGTGGTTTCAAGCCCACATGAGATATATCGCACTGCGATGTGCGATGGCCACCCGCCGGGAACGGCCTGAGGCCGCTCCCACTCGGCGGTGACGTGCCCGTGATGGCATGATCGCATGATAATCACTTTGGCAGAACTGCCGGTGCGATGCCCCGCGATGCCGCGTCGTGGGGCATCGCACAAGTGTATGGCCAGCATTAGAGGTCTGTTTACTAAGACTCCACTTAGAGTCAAGATAGAGCCGCTCCTGCTTCACCTGCAAAGCAAGAGTCGGCTACTGCAAATGTAACTAAAAATAGACCCACTGTGGAGAGCGAACGTTAAGTCACCCACTTGGCAGTAACAGCTAAGACCCCTTTGCACCCTGACAGCCCTGTCCCCAGCCCCTGTGTGTGACTCACTCAGGAGATACCGGCAGCTACAGGTGATGAAGCCACCGCTGTAAGTGACCTCTCCTATTACTTAGCACTGCCACAGATAGGGAGAAATAAACTTCTAACCGCTATGTTACAGGGCCTGGATGTACTAAATGGAAAAATGCGTTAAACCTCCGTTTAGCGCATTTTCTGAATTCACTAACCCCCCCAACCTCTGGGACACCGCCACAGAGGGGAATGCCAGCTTTTGCTGGCGATAACCTATAGAAGCCTATGGACTTCTCTCTGCAGCACTGGTGTGAGGGATCAGATCGGATCCCTCCCAGCATGCCCCACAGCTACTCCGTCACTCTGCACATGCGCAGAATGACTCCCGAGGCAGAAACCCGGAAGTCAGGGAGCTTCAGAGTTCGCGAAGGACAGCTCCTATCGGAAGAGGTGTCGTCTGCAATGCTAATCACATATGTAAGTACATATGCAATTAGCATCACGACGATTGGCGGCAATGTCGCTTAGTACATCCTGCCCAGGCTGTATTTGAAAACTGTCAGAAGATGATTGGCTGGTACTTTATTTTTCTCCACTTTGTCTCTCTCGAAGGCTTAGTACAGAGACCTCCTTAGACCTCCTTGGATCTATTTGTCTGGGAATGTTTCACCCAGGGTCGGCCCTAGGCATAGGCAAACTCTCAAATGCACAAGCAGCTTCTGCTGATTAAAATGATATGCAGCATGCCTGTATTCTGTGTGTGACTGCGACTCTATCTGCATACGAAATGCATTACTAATGTACGGCATATGTGTAAGAAGCATTTTGTGTATCATTTTGCGTATAAGGTCATTACTAATGTGTGGCATATGTGTAAGGGACATTATGTGAATAAGGGCATTAATGGTGTATGTCATATGTGTAAGTGGCATTACTGTGTGGTATTATGTGTATAAAGGCATTACTAATGTGTGGCATTATGTGTATAAGGTGTACTACTTTGTGGCATAACATATGGAAAGGACACTACTGTGTGGTCTAATGTGAATAAAGAGCCATATGGTGTGGTGTAATGTGAATATGGGGCACTACTGTGAGGAGTAACGTCGTACTACTGTGCGATGTAATGTGAATAAGAGATGCTATTGCATTATATAATGTGAATAAAGTTGCAGTTGGCGTAATTTCAACTGGGGGTATTATTGTGTGGCCATGTCTCTTCCCAGCAAGGACACGCCCCGTTTTAGGCTGTGCACCGAATGTGCACACTGTTCCTATTTAAAATATACGGGGTAGGAGCACCAAAATGGGGACTGCTATGGGTGAGGGGTGATGGTGCTGGGAAAGAGGTGCAGTGTCAGAGGCAGAACTAGTGTCTGTGCTAGGGGGCACCAGCCAAAATCTTGCCTAGGGCATCATATTGGTTAGGGACGGCTCTGGTTTCATCATTGTAAATCAATGTAACATCTATAATGGTATAACATTTTGACATAGCACATTTAGGAGGATTTAAATTCTCTGCGATGTGCTGCGAGACATGAATGTGATGTCCAGCTGTACATTTGGCCTACTTATGGTAATGTTTCTGCTCATTTTCCTGCTGCATTCTATGGGGTGTGAGGGAACGTGAGTGATGACACATCACCGCTGCACATAGTGGAGAATGAAATCACCTGACTCCCCCTCCCCCCACCTTATGGTTTTTGTGATCCTGGCGCATGTGTGTTGGGTAAATGTATTTGGACTTTTATCCATAATAATCTTTATGAAAGCAGTGTATGATAGTCTGGAACCACACCATGAGGCTTTTCCATCTGATTGGCAAGAAAAAAGTGGGTCAGTTCCAAAGAACGCTCATCATCTGATGCCTGGGGCCTGACAAAGTAAGTATGGCAGCAATTTAAAGTCTTATCAGGAACAGCTTTGATGATTTGGTGCCTTGAAATCTGATAAACAACCAACAGTTCATACTGAGTGTAATGGAGCATGACACAGAACTGTAGCTGCAAACATATTGCACTTGTTTTCCTCTTCTATATGAGAACATAGTAGCTTAGCCGGTGCACAAGTCAGGGCAGGAATTTAATACATAGGCGTAAATAGAACAATTAGCATTTAGTTTAAAATAGTAAAAAATCTTTTATTACCATTAAATTCTCGAAAAATGATGAATACATTACAGTTTATGTCTTTTTTTTGTGCATTTAGTATGCTTCGGCATGACATACTTTTATTTAAGTATCTTTGTTGGCATCTGGGTTTATATTTGACCTGATGAAGAGGTGAACGCAGCTCTGCATGCACAGAAATAAATACATATATTCTTCTGTATGACAAGTTGAACGATACTGTATCTGTATGAATGGTCTGCTACTGGTCATCATCATCAGTGCAGACTTTCACTAGCCTACATCAGGGTCAATAGGTGCTGGGATACGTAGCCAATGACGAGGTGTATGGCCACACCCGTTCAGTTGCCATCTGTAAACTTTGTGCAACCACTTTGGGGTAGTGTGTGGTTACTCTTCCCGGCAAGCCTGGGTCCACAGAGAGACCCAGCTAATTTGTACTCGCACCCCCCAACCCTCCTGGCGCCCTTAAATCTTAATCAGATATTTTAAAAAAAGTAATGCATTTTCCCCAAAGTAGTGATGTCTACGTATTTACATAAGGACAGCTTTGGTGGACATGACCAGCTATGCCAGTTTTGCCATTTAGGTTTTTTATACCTGTCAATGATAGAGCCTGAATAACCGCTGTTTGCACTTTGACAGTATGACAGCATGGAGGAATTTGCTCAGTTTCAAAGTATATGTACTAAGACCCACCCTCAAGACCCACTTCTTTACCAAACCCAGCCAAATCTCATCCTAATCCTCTGTCCCACGCTCGGTCTACCCCATCTGTGTCACCCCTGTCTGTCTGCCCCTCCCCTTTAGAATGTAAGCTCTCACGAGTAGGGCCCTCTTCCCTCATGTGATTATCCTTTTCTTACTTACTATAATCCTCAACTGTCCAAATCCTGCAGTTCTCGGCCACCTTGATACTTATCTCAGTGTCGTTTACTGATGTAGTTATTATTATTATTATCCTTTATGTATATGGCGCCACAAGGGACCCGCAGCGAACATCACACAGTACATAATAAAATGAGCAAACAAGAAAACAGCACTTACAGTACAAGACAATATAGGACAGGTATAGAAAACCTGGGGTCAGGTGCCATCAAAGGGAGTATGGAGTATAAGATAGAGTAAGTAAGAAAAGGAAAGGCACATGAGGAAAGAAATCCCTGCTCTTGCGAGCTTACAATCTAATGCTTAGTTACCCTGTACTTGTCTGATATTGTCTTCAACTGTAAGTCACTGTTTTCCTGTTTTGATTATGTGTATATATACTCTGTAATTGGGAGCTGCGGAACCCTTGTGGCGCCATATAAATAAAGGATAATAATAATAATAATAATAATAATAATAAGCAGTGAAAAGAGTGAAGACGTGAGCCAGTGGAGAAGTTGCCCATGGCAACCAATCAGCATTGAAGTAACATTTATAATCTGCATACTATAAAATTATAGAAAGCAGCTTCTCCTCAGGCTCACTTCTCCACTCTTTTCATTGCTTGGTACATTTCCCCCATATCAATTTGAATTTGTCAGGATAATATAAGGCTCCCCAATAATGGTAGATTTAGGGGTACATTTACTAAGCAGTGATAAGAGTGGAGAAGTGAGCCAGTGGAGATATTTCCCCATCAACCAATCAGCAGCTCTGTATCATTTTATAGTATGCAAATTATAAATGTTACTTCAGTGCTGATTGGTTGCCATGGGCAACTTCTCCACTGGCTCACTTCTCCGCTCTTATCACTGCTTGTTATGAGCCACGGTTGTGGCTCATTCCTGTTTTGCATTTTTGTTCTGTATTTTATGTTTAGAAAGTTGACTTGCATGCCAGGATTTCCCGTTGCTCTGTTTTGGAATGCTCTTGTCTGCTGCCGCTGGTGGGTCTGTGTAATTGCAGCTTGTTCCCATGTGTTCAGCCTCACCTGGCTGCTAATTGTATCTTGTCAGTTTGGTGTCATGCTAGAGGGCAGCTGCACGAGATTATTAATTAGGCCTCTCTGTTATATGCTGGCTGACTGCAATTCACAGATGCTGGTGATATTTCTTGGTTTTCAGTCTGCTTGAAGTCTGACCTGGTTCCTGCCAGTCCCTGAGCTCCTGTATAGCAGTGTCTGACTAGCTGCTTCCTGTGTTGATTCCTGTGTCAGTCCCTGTGTCGATTCCTGTGTCTGATCCCGTGTCCTGCTGTTAGGCGTTCCTGCCCTGAGGTCCAGTGGCTTTGCCTATCCCTGGTCAAGTTCCTGGTTTCCTGGTGTCCACCGGTCTGTCGTTTGGGATTCTGCCTGTCCTCCAGTTCTGAGAGTGTGTGTCGGCATCATTGAGGGTTCCTGTCCGTTTGCCAGTATTCGTACCGGTTCCGTGAGTAGCGGCTCTGCCGCGTCCGTTGGCCTAGGCCGCTGTATTTCATTATTGTTTCTGTCCCTGGTGTTTTGCAGAGGGTTCTGCTTATGCTGTCACCGCCGGTACACAAAGGTATTGTGTCGGCGTGTGATCAGCATTTCCTTTGTTGTTATTTTCCTTTGGCTGTTTCTCCGCACATACTTTAGGTTTTTAGTTAGCTTGTAGCCCCTGGCCTGTTTGCTTAGTTAGAGGGCCTCTTGTTATCATCCTGTCTCGGATTTCCCTTTGTCTCTCACTAAGACCGGGGGGCATCGGAGTTGGGCAGACATAATCCGCCCTTCAAACGCAGCTGCCAAGGGCTCAAGAAACCATAGTCTCGCAAGGGATTTCTGACAGCACGGGTGAGACAACAGAGTTAGGGCGCCAGGGGCTATTCCCTTTCCATTCCCCTTTCCCAGCGTTACGTCCTGGTGCTCTGGACTCACTTCATGAACATCTCCCTTGTTCTGAGCACCAGGAACCTAACACTGCTTAGTAAATGTACCCCTTAGAACGAGGATGGGGGTCCGAATGTGCCAAACAAATTCTGTATCACTCCCATCTAAACAGAGTTTTTCTTCTAACTGTAGACAGATTTTCTTTTTCCCTGGGAACGGATTTTGGTGACAATTTGAGGTGTTTCATTAAAGTGCACATTTCTACTGACATAATGTTATTGTGACCACACAACACATATTGGGGTATATTTACTAACATTCGTAATTCTCCCGATTTGGTGGGAGAATAATCACGAATGACATCGAAAGTGTAAAACTGCAACTTTTTGAATTTATTACGACTAATTTACTAAGCTGTCGTATTCTGCATTTTCTTTTGTTCCGATGTCGATGTCATTCGTGTGTTTTTTTTTTTAGTTTTTTACGGCAGTGATTAGCAAAACACTGCCGACTTTTTCTAAATGAATCTCGGCCGGATCTGTGTGATCCGTGCTGGGGTTCATTTTTTTTTTTTAAATAAGCACTGTAAAACTGTAAAAAAAATGGCGTGGGGTCCCCCCTCCTAAGCATAACCAGCCTCGGGCTCTTTGAGCCGATCCTGGTTGCAGAAATATGGGGGGAAAAATGACAGGGGTTCCCCCATATTTAAGCAACCAGCATCGGGCTCTGCGCCTGGTCCTGGTTCCAAAAATACGGGGGACAAAAAGCGTAGGGGTCCCCCGTATTTTTAAAACCAGCACCGGGCTCCACTAGCTGGACAGATAATGCCACAGCCGGGGGTCACTTTTATATAGTGCCCTGCGGCCGTGGCATCAAAAATCCAACTAGTCACCCCTGGCCGGGGTATCCTGGGGGAGTGGGGACCCCTTCAATCAAGGGGTCCCCCCCCCCCAGCCACCCAAGGGCCAGGGGTGAAGCCCGAGGCTGTCCCTCCCATCCAATGGGCTGCGGATGGGGGGCTGATAGCCTTTTTGTAAAAGTGTAAGATATTGTTTTTAGTAGCAGTACTACAAGGCCCAGCAAGCCTCCCCCACATGCTGGTACTTGGAGAACCACAAGTACCAGCATGCGGCGGAAAAACGGGCCCGCTGGTACCTGTAGTACTACTACAAATACCCCCTTGTCTTCTCTAATATATTTCGTTTTCTTGCTATATGAATGACTGAAGTGTTTCAGTGAGCGATTCTGTGTTCTGTACATCCTCTTCTGATGCAGCAAAAAAGTTACTATTTTCCACTAGCATTTACCATTCCCCTGTTGTGTATTTCATTTGGCTAATGGTACTAATGACAAGCAAGGAAACCGGTGTGTATTTAGCAGTGCGTAGTAAGGAGCAGCCCTGTGCCGCTGAGGGGGCAGGGCCGCCGCCACCAGGAAGAAGAGCTTGCTACCCCTTTCACATCGCCAATGCCGGATCCCACGCGAGAATTGGAAACAGGTCCTTCCCGGGTGGAGCCTCAGCGCTGGCTTCCCGACTCGGCAATATGCTGGGCCGGTTGCCATGGCTGCGGGGGGCGGAGCTGGCAACGGGGGTGGAGGCAGCGCTGGGAGATGAGCTCATCTCTGTGCTGCCTTTCCCTATGTTTACACTGCCACTGACCCGGTATTCAACCCGGGAATAACCCTTCTTATAACCCAGGTTGAATTACCGGGTCAGGCGACACGGGAATTCTCCAAGGTGTCTTTCACATCACACACTGACCCGTGTGGACCTAGCAATATGCCGGGTTGATACCGGGTTATTCTTGCGACGTGAAAAGGGTATCAGGGGCTCTGCAGTGCTGGAAACAGCATCCCGAAGCCTTGTGCCCTTAGCAACAGCACCACTTGCTCACCCCTAGCTACGGTCATTGTGATGACTGCAGTGCTTACATAGCTATGCAGGAAAAACAGTGTACACGCTAGTAGTATACAGTAGTGTGGGCTACTAATAGGCACATTTACAGAGAGCATCCAAAAGTGTGAATTAACAAACTGCAGTCATGTGACATTTGTCTTTAAATTCCATACAGCCTGATTGACGGATTCTTCCATGGGCATTATATTTTGTACAAATCCTAGAGCATCTGAATTTTTACAGCAGTGTGTTAGGTTTTTTTTGCATTTAACGTGGTAAAACAATTCATTCTTTCCAATAGTTGTTTCTTTTTATTAATGTTTTCCAGATAATATGAACTTGCACAGAGTGCTTGCCTCACCTCCTAATTTTATATTCAGCCATCACTAGCCAGCCTGAGCCAATAATATGAGTTTAGAGAGACCTCCAGAACTCCATTACCACCAACCCCCTAATCAGCGCATGGACAGACCAACCCAGTGTAATTACTGTAAATAGGAAGGATCAAAACACTGTGGATTCTTGCAAAAATAGTATCCAATGGCAAGTTGTAGAGCAATAGGGATCTTCCTGGCTTGGGGCCTAATTCTGAGTTGATCACAGCAGCAAATTTGTTAGCAGTTGGGCAAAACCATGTGCACTGCAGGGGTGACAGATATAACATGTGCAGAGAGAGTAGATTTGGGTGGAGTGTATTCAAACTGAAATCTAAATTGCAGTGTAAAAATAAAGCAGCCAATATTTACCCTACACAGAAACACTGTAACCCTCCCAAATCTAACTCTCTCTGCATATGTTATATCTGCCCCCCCCTGCAGCGCACATGGTTTTGCCCAATTGCTAACAAACGTGCTGCTGCGATCAACTCAGAATCCCCCTTGATTAGGGAAATAGTGTTAATATGAAATATTCCTACTGTATAACACAAATTAGGCCATCCCCGATGTACCTGGGTAATGGTTAAGTGTTCTAACTATTGGGCCTGGTTAAGAGATACACTCAGTGCTGATGTTCACATAGTTGAGGGATTGTTTGCAGCTGCACATGTGCGAAAATATCTAAAACTCCCTATGGTACATACGTTACCCAGCGTGTACGCACAAATGAGCTGTTGCGATCGGGACATATGGTATCAGAAATACTGTGGAGATGTGATGGGTGTTCCTGGGACGTGAGTGGGAGATAGCTAGTAATACACGCAAAACTGGCCATTCAGTGGGCTTGTTACTTACAGCCGCATGCATAAGAGGCCATGGTCGGATCTGTATACTGCACCTGCCAGAGGACTGGTGCAGGTTTCCATGGTACGACCGATAATGGTGCGACAGCGTGCACAGACAGTAAAAGTTGACATCTCAGTACTTGTACATTCAGCCGAACGAATATATACAAAGGTTTGTAGCCACATTTGCAGAAACTCGTGAACGGGCGACCGCCTTATAGACGCTGCTGTGCGCGCTTTTGCGTGCAACTCAGAATCAGTCCCATAATGCACACTTACTTTAAAGCATAACCTGACCCAACGTGATGCTCACATAAATCTCACCATGACTTGAAACATCTTTAGTTTCCCTCCATTCCCCTATTTACAGGAAATGCTTCTTAGCAGAAACAATATAAACTGTTAATTACATCTGACGTAATGACAAAGCTGCTTCCCGCGTGTGCTGTCTGGCACTAAATGTCTGGTGCTAACCTATTCTGACTGTGGGGGTCATTCCGAGTTGATCGCTCGCTTGCTAGTTTTAGCAGCCATGCAAAAGCTATGCCGCCGCCCACTGAGGAGTGTATTTTAGCTTAGCAGAAGTGCGAACGCTTGTGCAGCCGAGCTCTGCAAAAACAGTTTGTGCAGTTTCAGAGTAGCTCTGAACCTACTCAGCGCTTGTGATCACTTCAGCCTATTCGTGTCCGGATTTGACGTCATACACCTGCCCAGCAAACACCCAGCCACGCCTGCGTTTTTCCAGACACGCCTGCATTTTTGCAAACACTCCCTGAAAACGGTCAGTTGACACCCAGAAAAGGCTCCCTTCCTGTCAATCTTCTTGCGGCCGTCAGTGCGAAGAAAAACTTCGCTAGAACCTGAGCACAACCACAAAGGGTTTTGTACCCATACGTCGCGCGTGCGCATTGCGGGGCATACACATGTGAATAAATGCAGTTTTTTCACCTGATCGCTGCGCTGCGAAAATCGGCAGCGAGCGATCAACTCGGGATGACCCCCAGTGTGTCTACTAGGCATTGCCAAGGTCCTGTGCACTACTGCCACACAGAGACTGATCAGATTAGTTTGGTAGGACCGCTGTCTTAAACTGTGTTGGCTGGTTGTGATTCATTAGTGTGCAGAGTACATTTCTGGATGTCACCTCTTAGAACTTACACCAAGGGCAGGCTCAATAATCGGTAGGATCCAGGGTTTAATTTTGCTCTGCTTTAAGATATTAGGACTACATTTGTTTTCTGGCAGCCTTATGGCAGTCATGACATTTAGTAATCACAATGTGGTAACACAAATTACGGCTTGCATTTACCATGCTTCAAATGCTGGGACAGAGCTTCAGAGAAAGCCTTCTCCCGTTGAAAAGTTGGAAGTAAAGTGTTCTCTACCATCAAACTGTGCATGCATCAGTACTGGCCGGCAGCAGAGTAAACCATAGGCAGCCATTGGGTAACGCCATCTGAAGATGTTGTTGACAGATGGGGCCAAGTTCCCGAATGCCATGAAACCCATGAGGACTGCTTTTGATAAAAAAAAAAAAATGTCGGGACCGTAGAGATATCTCCTTCTTGCATCCCAGGGATTCTTACATTTTGGTTGTAGCCCCAGAAAATGGCTTTTTTCAGGGGGTTTCCTGCAAAAACAGTTGGTAAATGTGCACTGTAGCTAGGTACAGACTATACAATTATCTGGCAGATAATCTGCCAGATCTAGCTGGTTGGAATGAAAATCTGGTAATGGATGAGAGAAAATGACAATCGACCATTTGCTCCCAAAGACTGGAACAACTAACAAAACCTGTCGTTCATACAAATTGGTTAAACACAAATATAACCAACTTGGATGAACGACTGTTTTTATCCATTTTGCAGCTTTTAGGAGCAAATGGTCGATTGCCATTTGCTCTCAGCCATTACCAAATTTTCATTCCAACTAACTAAATCTGGCAGATTATCTGCTAGATAATTGTATAGTGTGTACCTAGGCTAAGCGAATATAAGTATAATGGTGCCCATACACTTGTGCGACGCCCCGCAGGGAGTAGACTGCAGTATACTGGATAGTGCTGACCTGGTGCTGGACTCTGGAATGGTGCTTTAGAATATGTAACAAACAGCTGGACAAATACTGCTGGCCTGAGGTTAACCACTGGACAGGGCCTGAATTCTCTTGGGCGCTAGGCAGAGCAGTGGAGTCTCTTGGCTTAATACCGAAATGGGACCGATGAGACTACAGCTGCACACTGAGCTGGTACTGATGAGGCTTATGGTGCCCATACACTTGTGTGATGCCCTGCGACACGACATCGCGGGGCATCGCACCTGAACTGCCAAAGTGATTACAATGCGATAGATCGCATGGTAATCACGTGATGGGCATGTCACCGCCGAGTGGGAGCAGCCTTCGTACACTCCCAGCGAGTGCCAATCGCACATCTCTGTGCGATATATAGCATGTGTTTTTAAAAACACAAGTGATCGCACTGCGATTTGATAAATATTAAGTGCAGCACATACTATCTTTAGACGCTAAATTCGACCGGCGTGCCCGCGCATCGCGTCGAAAGGTACCTAAAATGTGCATACAATCCTTCGATTTCTCTCACAGATGCGGTCGAAATTGAAGGTTAGCACCGATTATCTCACAAGTGTATGGGCACCATAAGAATTCATGGTTTATCTATGAGTATAGATAGGTCCCTCAGTACTCGTGTTGGATGCCGTCTGAGCCAAGTGCTTTATCATTTTTTATTTTGCTTAATTTACCCCTTATTTATCCTAACACTATCTAACAGCACACATATGCAACTGTTGCGCGTTTCCTAGCATTGTTTTCCTCTTGTGAACACAAAATAATTGATTCAATCACATAAGTTATGAAGAAAGATAGACATCTAAAAGGAACAGCTTTCCAACAAGCACTTTATTTAGTACCTTTAATTGGACGGAATTAGCAGGGAAGGACATTTGCAGATATGCTTGCCTCCAGTATTAATATAGGGCCTAATTGTATTTGGAGGTGAAGCTAAAAAAAGCAAGTAACTGTGTATTTGGAACAAACCATGTTACAATGGGGTGTGGTATAGAAGATCTACATGCATTAGGCCTACAGTCATTAGGTCGTCCCCATATGGTCGACAGGCACTAGGTCAACATTGAGAAGTTGACAGGGCCAAAAGGTCAATCTGACAATGGTCGACACAAGAAATGGTTGACACACTTTTTTTTTTGCATTTTTACGTTTATTGTGGATAATTTTGGCATCTGGAACCACCAATAGTTCAAAAGCATCCCCTTGCGGGCTCACTTTGCTCACCACGATTCAGACACAGTGCCTTGCCGCAAGGTTACTAAAGGTTATGACTTGTGACATGGATAGTCAAGAAAGATAAAAGTAAAAAACATGAAAAATCAACAACGTGTCAACCATATGTGTGTCGACCATTGTCATGTCAACCATATGAACCTGTGGTCGACATGACAATGAACCTTTTCCAAGATCGACCTTTCATATAGTAACCTTTTGTCCATTTTAACCTTGTGTCTGACGAGCATATGGCGACAACCTAATGACTGTAGACCTAATGTATGTCAATCAATAGTCTGGATTCCATTGCCAAACAAGGGAAGCAAATTACTTTATATTTTTTCAGTGCAGGGTTAATACTGGCTCCTTTTGCATGTAGGGCCTTATTCAGGTTTGTTAGCAAACCAGAAAGCACACTAATGGGTAAAACCATGTGCACTGCAGGGAGGGAGGAGGGGGGGGACAGATATAACAGGTGCAGAAAGATTTAGATCTGGGTGGGATGTGTTCAAACTTAAATCTACTATAAAGTGCAGTGTAAAAATAAAGCAGCCAGTATTTACCCTGCACAGAAACAATATAACCCACCCAAATCTAAATCTCTGCACATGTTACATCTGCCCCCCCCCCCTGCAGTGCACATGGTTTTGCCCATTAGTGTGCTTTTTGGTTTGCTAACAAAGCTGAATAACCCCTGTAACCCACAAATGTTAGATAGCCTTATTATTAACACAAATAGGACACCTAGCGCCAATGAAACATTCAGTGCAAACTTATGATTGCTGGCTGCATTCTAATAGGAGGGATTACTCAATCCTCTGAAAAAAAGAAAATCCTTAAAAAATACAAGAGAAAGTGTTTGCAGTCAGTATTTTTATTTATTTTTATTTCAATATTTTATAAATATATAAACCTTTCTTATAGAAAGAAAATAAAATAATATCACATTTGTTAGTAAAAAAAAAAAAAAGCATACATATCTACTTCACACTCAAAGCTTATGACTTTATAAGTCTTTCTTGTTAAAGAAACAAATGGCAGGCTGATAAATTGTTGCAATAGGCTGTTTCTTAGCAGAGTTCTTTTTACACAGTCAGCTGGTTGTTGTTAAGGGGGGTATACACGTGAGATGTGTGCCAGAGATGTGTGCTGAGCGATCTAGCACAGATCGCCCAGCACACATCTCAGGATGCTCAGCACACAGCGCCAGCACACATCTCAGGTAGCTCAGCACACAGCACCAGCGCACATCTCAGGATGCTCAGCACACAGCGCCAGCACACATCTCAGGATGCTCAGCACCAGCACACATCTCAGGATGCTCAGCACCAGCACACATCTCAGGATGCTCAGCACACAGCGCCAGCATACATCTCAGGATGCTCAGCACACAGCGCCAGCACACATCTCAGGATGCTCAGCACACAGCGCCAGTACACATCTCAGGATGCTCAGCACCAGCACACATCTCAGGATGCTCAGCACACAGCGCCATCACACATCTCAGGATGCTCAGCACCAGCACACATCTCAGGATGCTCAGCACACATCTCAGGATGCTCAGCACCAGCACACATCTCAGGATGCTCAGCACACAGCACCAGCACACATCTCAGGATGCTCAGCACACAACACCAGCACACATCTCAGGATGCTCAGCACACAGCACCAGCACACATCTCAGGATGCTCAGTACACAGCACCAGCACACATCTCAGGATGCTCAGCACACAGCACCAGCACACATCTCAGGATGCTCAGCACACAGCGCCAGCACACATCTCAGGATGCTCAGCACACAGCGCCAGCATACATCTCAGGATGCTCAGCACACAGCACCAGCACACATCTCAGGATGCTCAGTACACAGCACCAGCACACATCTCAGGATGCTCAGCACACAGCACCAGCACACATCTCAGGATGCTCAGCACACAGCGCCAGCACACATCTCAGGATGCTCAGCACACAGCACCAGCACACATCTCAGGATGCTCAGCACACAACACCAGCACACATCTCAGGATGATCAGCACACAGCGCCAGCATACATCTCAGGATGCTCAGCACACAGCACCAGCACACATCTCAGGATGCTCAGCACACAGCGCCAGCACACATCTCAGGATGCTCAGCACACAGCGCCAGCACACATCTCAGGATGCTCAGTACACAGCACCAGCACACATCTCAGGATGCTCAGCACACAGCGCCAGCATACATCTCAGGATGCTCAGCACACAGCACCAGCACACATCTCAGGATGCTCAGTACACAGCACCAGCACACATCTCAGGATGCTCAGCACACAGCACCAGCACACATCTCAGGATGCTCAGCACACAGCGCCAGCACACATCTCAAGATGCTCAGCACACAGCACCAGCACACATCTCAGGATGCTCAGCACACAACACCAGCACACATCTCAGGATGCTCAGCACACAGCCCCAGCACACATCTCAGGATGCTCAGCACACAGCGCCAGTACACATCTCAGGATGCTCAGTACACAGCACCAGCACACATCTCAGGATGCTCAGCACACCGCGCCAGCATACATCTCAGGATGCTCAGCACACAGCACCAGCACACATCTCAGGATGCTCAGTACACAGCACCAGCACACATCTCAGGATGCTCAGCACACAGCACCAGCACACATCTCAGGATGCTCAGCACACAGCGCCAGCACACATCTCAGGATGCTCAGCACACAACACCAGCACACATCTCAGGATGATCAGCACACAGCGCCAGCATACATCTCAGGATGCTCAGCACACAGCACCAGCACACATCTCAGGATGCTCAGCACACAACGCCAGCATGCTCAGCACACAGCGCCAGCATACATCTCAGGATGCTCAGCACACAACGCCAGCACACATCTCAGGATGCTCAGCACACAGCACCAGCACACATCTCAGGATGCTCAGCACACAGCACCAGCACACATCTCAGGATGCTCAGCACACAGCGCCAGCACACATCTCAGGATGCTCAGCACACAGCACCAGCACACATCTCAGGATGCTCAGCACATAACGCCAGCACACATCTCAGGATGCTCAGCACACAGCACCAGCACACATCTCAGGATGCTCAGCACACAGCGCCAGCACACATCTCAGGATGCTCAGCACCAGCACACATCTCAGGATGCTCAGCACACAGCGCCAACATACATCTCAGGATGCTCAGCACACAGCACCAGCACACATCTCAGGATGCTCAGCACACAACACCAGCACACATCTCAGGATGCTCAGCACACAGCACCAGCACACATCTCAGGATGCTCAGCACACAGCGCCAGTACACATCTCAGGATGCTCAGCACACAGCGCCAGTACACATCTCAGGATGCTCAGCACACAGCACCAGCACACATCTCAGGATGCTCAGCACACAGCCCCAGCACACATCTCAGGATGCTCAGCACATAGCGCCAGCATACATCTCATGATGCTCAGCACACAGCACCAGCACACATCTCAGGATGCTCAGCACACAGCACCAGCACACATCTCAGGATGCTCAGCACCAGCACACATCTCAGGATGCTCAGCACACAGCGCCAGCACACATCTCAGGATGCTTAGCACACAGCGCCAGCACACATCTCAGGATGCTCAGCACACAGCGCCAGCACACATCTCAGGATGCTCAGTACACAGCACCAGCACACATCTCAGGATGCTCAGCACACAGCGCCAGCATACATCTCAGGATGCTCAGCACACAGCACCAGCACACATCTCAGGATGCTCAGTACACAGCACCAGCACACATCTCAGGATGCTCAGCACACAGCACCAGCACACATCTCAGGATGCTCAGCACACAGCGCCAGCACACATCTCAGGATGCTCAGCACAAAGCACCAGCACACATCTCAGGATGCTCAGCACACAACACCAGCACACATCTCAGGATGATCAGCACACAGCGCCAGCATACATCTCAGGATGCTCAGCACACAGCACCAGCACACATCTCAGGATGCTCAGCACACAGCACCTGCACACATCTCAGGATGCTCAGCACACAACGCCAGCATGCTCAGCACACAGCGCCAACATACATCTCAGGATGCTCAGCACACAACGCCAGCACACATCTCAGGATGCTCAGCACACAGCACCAGCACACATCTCAGGATGCTCAGCACACAGCACCAGCACACATCTCAGGATGCTCAGCACATAACGCCAGCACACATCTCAGGATGCTCAGCACACAGCACCAGCACACATCTCAGAATGCTCAGCACACAGCGCCAGCATACATCTCATGATGCTCAGCACACAGCACCAGCACACATCTCAGGATGCTCAGCACACAGCACCAGCACACATCTCAGGATGCTCAGCACACAGCGCCAGCACACATCTCAGGATGCTCAGCACACAGCGCCAGTACACATCTCAGGATGCTCAGCACACAGCGCCAGTACACATCTCAGGATGCTCATCACACAGCACCAGCACACATCTCAGGATGCTCAGCACACATCTCCGGATGCTCAGCACATAGCCCCAGCACACATCTCAGGATGCTCAGCACACAGCGCCAGTACACATCTCAGGATGCTCAGCACACAGCGCCAGCATACATCTCAGGATGCTCAGCACACAGTACCAGCACACATCTCAGGATGCTCAGTACACAGCACCAGCACACATCTCAGGATGCTCAGCACACAGCACCAGCACACATCTCAGGATGCTCAGCACATAGCCCCAGCACACATCTCAGGATGCTCAGTACACAGCGCCAGCATACATCTCAGGATGCTCAGCACACAGCACCAGCACACATCTCAGGATGCTCAGCACACAGCACCAGCACACATCTCAGGATGCTCAGCACACAGCACCAGCACACATCTCAGGATGCTCAGCACACAGCACCAGCACACATCTCAGGATGCTCAGCACACAGCGCCAGCACACATCTCAGGATGCTCAGCACACAGCGCCAGTACACATCTCAGGATGCTCAGCACACAGCGCCAGTACACATCTCAGGATGCTCATCACACAGCACCAGCACACATCTCAGGATGCTCAGCACACATCTCCGGATGCTCAGCACATAGCCCCAGCACACATCTCAGGATGCTCAGCACACAGCGCCAGTACACATCTCAGGATGCTCAGCACACAGCGCCAGCATACATCTCAGGATGCTCAGCACACAGTACCAGCACACATCTCAGGATGCTCAGTACACAGCACCAGCACACATCTCAGGATGCTCAGCACACAGCACCAGCACACATCTCAGGATGCTCAGCACATAGCCCCAGCACACATCTCAGGATGCTCAGTACACAGCGCCAGCATACATCTCAGGATGCTCAGCACACAGCACCAGCACACATCTCAGGATGCTCAGCACACAGCACCAGCACACATCTCAGGATGCTCAGCACACAGCACCAGCACACATCTCAGGATGCTCAGCACATAGCCCCAGCACACATCTCAGGATGCTCAGCACACAGCGCCAGCACACATCTCAGGATGCTCAGCACATAACGCCAGCACACATCTCAGGATGCTCAGCACACAGCGCCAGCACACATCTCAGGATGCTCAGCACACAGCCCCAGCACACATCTCAGGATGCTCAGCACACAGTGCCAGCACACATCTTAGGATGCTCAGCACACAGCGCCAGCACACATCTCAGGATGCTCAGCACACAACACCAGCACACATCTCAGGATGCTCAGCACACAACACCAGCACACATCTCAGGATGCTCAGCACACAACACCAGCACACATCTCAGGATGCTCAGCACACAGCACCAGCACACATCTCAGGATGCTCAGCACCAGCACACATCTCAGGATGCTCAGCACACAGCGCCAGCATACATCTCAGGATGCTCAGCACCAGCACACATCTCAGGATGCTCAGCACACAGCACCAGCACACAGGATGCTCAGCACCAGCACACATCTCAGGATGCTCAGCACACAGCGCCAGCATACATCTCAGGATGCTCAGCACACAGCGCCAGCACACATCTCAGGATGCTCAGCACACAGCACCAGCACACATCTCAGGATGCTCAGCACCAGCACACATCTCAGGATGCTCAGCACACAGCACCAGCACACATCTCAGGATGCTCAGCACCAGCACACATCTCAGGATGCTCAGCACACAGCGCCAGCATACATCTCAGGATGCTCAGCACACAGCGCCAGCACACATCTCAGGATGCTCAGCACACAGCGCCAGCACACATCTCAGGATGCTCAGCACACAACACCAGCACACATCTCAGGATGCTCAGCACACAACACCAGCACACATCTCAGGATGCTCAGCACACAGCACCAGTACACATCTCAGGATGCTCAGCACCAGCACACATCTCAGGATGCTCAGCACACAGCACCAGCATACATCTCAGGATGCTCAGCACCAGCACACATCTCAGGATGCTCAGCACACAGCGCCAGCATACATCTCAGGATGCTCAGCACACAGCGCCAGCACACATCTCAGGATGCTCAGCACACAGCACCAGCACACATCTCAGGATGCTCAGCACACAGCGCCAGCATACATCTCAGGATGCTCAGCACACAGCGCCAGCACACATCTCAGGATGCTCAGCACACAGCCCCAGCACACATCTCAGGATGCTCAGCACACAGCCCCAGCATACATCTCAGGTAGCTCAGCACCAGCACACATCTCAGGATGCTCAGCACACAACACCAGCACACATCTCAGGATGCTCAGCACACAGCACCAGCACACATCTCAGGATGCTCAGCACACAGCGCCAGCACACATCTCAGGATGCTCAGCACACAGCACCAGCACACATCTCAGGATGCTCAGCACACAACACCAGCACACATCTCAGGATGATCAGCACACAGCGCCAGCATACATCTCAGGATGCTCAGCACACAGCACCAGCACACATCTCAGGATGCTCAGCACACAACGCCAGCACACATCTCAGGATGCTCAGCACACAGCGCCAGCATACATCTCAGGATGCTCAGCACACAACGCCAGCACACATCTCAGGATGCTCAGCACACAGCACCAGCACACATCTCAGGATGCTCAGCACACAGCACCAGCACACATCTCAGGATGCTCAGCACATAACGCCAGCACACATCTCAGGATGCTCAGCACACAGCACCAGCACACATCTCAGGATGCTCAGCACACAGCGCCAGCACACATCTCAGGATGCTCAGCACCAGCACACATCTCAGGATGCTCAGCACACAGCGCCAGCATACATCTCAGGATGCTCAGCACACAGCACCAGCACACATCTCAGGATGCTCAGCACACAACGCCAGCACACATCTCAGGATGCTCAGCACACAACGCCAGCACACATCTCAGGATGCTCAGCACACAGCACCAGCACACATCTCAGGATACTCAGCACACAGCACCAGCACACATCTCAGGATGCTCAGCACACAGCGCCAGTACACATCTCAGGATGCTCAGCACACAGCACCAGCACACATCTCAGGATGCTCAGCACACAGCGCCAGCACACATCTCAGGATGCTCAGCACACAACACCAGCACACATCTCAGGATGCTCAGCACACAACACCAGCACACATCTCAGGATACTCAGCACACAGCGCCAGCACACATCTCAGGATGCTCAGCACACAGCCCCAGCACACATCTCAGGATGCTCAGCACACAGCCCCAGCACACATCTCAGGTAGCTCAGCACCAGCACACATCTCAGGATGCTCAGCACACAGCGCCAGCATACATCTCATGATGCTCAGCACACAGCACCAGCACACATCTCAGGATGCTCAGCACACAGCACCAGCACACATCTCAGGATGCTCAGCACACAGCGCCAGTACACATCTCAGGATGCTCAGCACACAGCACCAGCACACATCTCAGGACGCTCAGCACACAGCACCAGCACACATCTCAGGACGCTCAGCACACAGCACCAGCACACATCTCAGGATGCTCAGCACACATCTCAGGATGCTCAGCACACAGCACCAGCACACATCTCAGGGCGCTCAGCACACAGCACCAGCACACATCTCAGGATGCTCAGCACACAGCCCCAGCACACATCTCAGGATGCTCAGCACACAGCGCCAGCACACATCTCAGGACGCTCAGCACACAGCACCAGCACACATCTCAGGATGCTCAGCACACAGCGCCAGCACACATCTCAGGATGCTCAGCACACAGCGCCAGCACACATCTCAGGATGCTCAGCACACAGCTCCAGCACACATCTCAGGATGCTCAGCACACAGCACCAGCACACATCTCAGGATGCTCAGCACACAGCGCCAGCACACATCTCAGGATGCTCAGCACACAGCGCCAGCACACATCTCAGGATGCTCAGCACATAGCCCCAGCACACATCTCAGGATGCTCAGCACACAGCGCCAGTACACATCTCAGGATGCTCAGCACACAGCGCCAGTACACATCTCAGGATGCTCAGCACACAGCACCAGCACACATCTCAGGACGCTCAGCACACAGCACCAGCACACATCTCAGGACGCTCAGCACACAGCACCAGCACACATCTCAGGATACTCAGCACACAGCGCCAGCACACATCTCAGGATGCTCAGCACACAGCGCCAGCACACATCTCAGGATGCTCAGCACATAACGCCAGCACACATCTCAGGATGCTCAGCACACAGCGCCAGCACACATCTCAGGATGCTCAGCACACAGCGCCAGCACACATCTCAGGATGCTCAGCACACAGCGCCAGCACACATCTCAGGATGCTCAGCACACAGCGCCAGCACACATCTCAGGATGCTCAGCACACAGCGCCAGCACACATCTCAGGATGCTCAGCACACAGCGCCAGCACACATCTCAGGATGCTCAGCACACATCTCAGGATGCTCAGGATGCTCAGCACACAGCGCCAGCACACATCTCAGGATGCTCAGCACACAGCGCCAGCACACATCTCAGGATGCTCAGCACACAGCGCCAGCACACATCTCAGGATGCTCAGCACACAGCGCCAGCACACATCTCAGGATGCTCAGCACATAACGCCAGCACACATCTCAGGATGCTCAGCACACACAGCCAGCACACATCTCAGGATGCTCAGCACACAGCCCCAGCACACATCTCAGGATGCTCAGCACACAGCCCCAGCACACATCTCAGGATACTCATCACATAACGCCAGCACACATCTCAGGATGCTCAGCACACAGCGCCAGCACACATCTCAGTATGCTCAGCACACAGCACCAGTACACATCTCAGGATGCTCAGCACACAGCACCAGCACACATCTCAGGATGCTCAGCACATAACGCCAGCACACATCTCAGGATGCTCAGCACACAGCGCCAGCACACATCTCAGGATGCTCAGCACACAGCACCAGCACACATCTCAGGATGCTCATCACATAACGCCAGCACACATCTCAGGATGCTCAGCACACAGCGCCAGCATACATCTCAGGATGCTCAGCACACAGCACCAGCACACATCTCAGGATGCTCAGCACATAACGCCAGCACACATCTCAGGATGCTCAGCACACAGCGCCAGCATACATCTCAGGATGCTCAGCACATAACGCCAGCACACATCTCAGGATGCTCAGCACACAGCACCAGCACACATCTCAGGATGCTCAGCACATAACGCCAGCACACATCTCAGGTAGCTCAGCACACAGCACCAGCACACATCTCAGGATGAGTTCTGAGCGTCCTGAGATGTGTGCTGAGCGATCTGTGCTAGATCGCTCTGCACTCATCTCTGGGAGAAATCTCCCTGTGTGTACCCCCTATAGTCTGTTTTGTTGACTTGAAATTTATGGCCATATGTAAATGTATTTTTTTTAAAAAGGGTTAATTCCTCTGGGAGTTACTGTCCGTTCACTGGGGGTAATTCCAAGTTGATCGCAGCAGGACATTTTTTAGCAGTTAGGCAAAATCATGTGCACTGCAGGGGAGGCAGATATAACATGTGCAGAGAGAGTTAGATTTTGGTGGGTTATTTTATTTCTGTGCAGGGTAAATACTGGTTGCTTTATTTTTACACTGCAAATTAGATTGCAGATTGAACACACCACACCCAAATCTAACTCTGTACTCCGGCAAGTATGAAAGGGGGAGACAAATCAAATTTTGGGGGCCGATCTTTGCTTTACCAACTGCTTAAATGGTAGTGTTCAGTGCATTACAGACACTGAACAGTGGGTGGAGCAACTGCTATGGAGGGGCAGGAAAATATTAATCTTCCCTGATCTTCTCCCACCTTTGGGCTAGTTTCCCCTCATTACGCCATCCTGAGATGGCAAATTTTTTTGGAGTAGTGACACGGAATGCTGAGCTTTCAGTTCTTCTTTGAATTGAGTTTCACAGACTATATGGTACATACGGTAACCCCTTCATGGAATGGGACAAAGCAGAGAAAAGTCCTCTTATCACAGTGGGATAGTGATAAAGAGCTTTACACTGCTGCATGTATATACCCCTATGATCTGTAAGGATAGCTAAGAAAAGTGACTAGGACGCATGCTTAAATGATACTTGATATTTAAATAAGAAGTCATTTCTACATGATAATGCTGCTTTAAGAAAATGAGAAAAGAGAGAGAAAAATACATCTGCACACTTATTGATCTATATTAAAGATTTTATTTGTGAATGGATCATTTGAAACCCCAATATGCGTGTGTCTAAATTAGACTTTGAGCCTCTCTGGGGGTGCGACCCTATTACAACCAGGATATAACAACATGTAAAAAGAACTGGAAGAGCGGTTGTTGAGTTGGGTGCACCCAACTCAACAACCGCTCTTCCAGTTCTTTTTACATGTTGCTTTAAGAAAATATAAGAATGATATCAGCCTATTTTAATCCAGTGGAAGACTTCTAATCCAAGTGGATATAGCCTTAATTTGTAATTTATATCAAAAGATGTATTAACTCTCTTTTGATTAAAAAGGAATTTCAAACCAAATTGGCTTTTTACCCAAAAGTAAAAATTGTAATCCAATTAGAAATGTCTGTAAGAAAATCCAAGGTATGCAGTATCTTTTTTGAAAATGTTAATCCAATGGAAAATTTCATTCATTTGTAACCCAAAAAGAAATGCCTTAGTTTGTAAACCAAAGAGAATTTCTGCTTTGATTGCAAATCATCATAGATTAATATTACCTGTTTTACAGGTATTTAGTTCAATTGAAATAAATGGTCCATTTTTGTATGGCCCGTCCACTTCAATTGAGTTACTACAGTACATGTAGAACACAATACTATTGAATTTGGCTCATGGAAGTCTATATGAAAAATACAGTGCAATGCTGAATTAAGTAAACCCCTCATGCCAACTGCTAGTGGGTATGTACACAATGTGCTCCCATATAGGGGGTCATTCCGAGTTGTTCGCTCGTTGCCGATTTTCGCTATGCTGCGATTATTTGCAAACTGCGCATGTGCAAGGCACGCAGGGCGCATGCGCTTAGTTATTTAACTATAAGCTTAGCAGATTTGCTGTGGATTCTGTGGCGCTTTTCAGTCGCACTGCTGTTCGGTAAAAGATTGACAGGAAAGGGGCGTTTCTGGGCGGCAACTCAGCGTTTTCCCGGCGTTTGCAAAAAAACGCAGGCGTGTCAAGGAAAAACGCAGGAGTGTCTGGAGAAATGGGGGAGTGGCTGGCCGAACGCAGGGCGTGTTCGTGATGTCGGACCAGGAACTAAACGGACTGAGCTGATCGCAATCTGTGAGTAGGTCCGGAGCTACTCAGAAACTGCAAAGAATTACTTATTAGCAGTTCTGCGAATTTATCGTTCGCAATTTTGCTATGCTAAAATACACGCCCACGGAGCGGCGGCCTAGCGAGTGCAATGCTGCTAAAAGCAGCTAGCGAGCAAACAACTCGGAATGAGGGCCATAGTTCAGTGGGGTTATTCATGGGCACTGAGGGAACATGAAGAGCTCAGAATTGCCTCGCTGTTAGTCCCTACATATGCAAATGAATAGACACATAGGGCATGATTAATTTATTAGCGCCTCCAGCAGACAGTAGATGGCGCGCAATGGAGCTATTCAGTTGTTTCTCTGCTTGTGCGTAAATCCGCGATCAGCACTGTTGCCTGCATTTCAGCTCGCAAAGCTGGTGGTAGCGAGCTGAAATGAGCAAAAAGTGACCCATTTGGGTGCCTAATCGTGACTGTTAGTGTTGTGCCTATTGCTTTGGTCAGGTTTAGCTGCTGTACGCGGTTAAACCCGACCTCTCTGGGCGCTATTAGTGCAATAACAAATTGAATCTCGACCCCTCGATCTCCTGTCACTTTAGACGGGAAATCAGGTGCGATAAACAATTGAATCTCACCCATATAACAGGCTTTACTTTTTAGTTGCCTACAGATGTGTCCTCATACATCTCGCCTCCATACGCCTGGCGTGAATGAGCTGCCAGGTACCTTGCACCGGGCATCTATTTTTTGACGAATGTATACACACCAGATATAGCGCTCAACCCCTGTTGGTATTACGTATGATCATGTGCTGTGGTGCATAGCACATGATCATACTTAATACCAACAGGGGTTGAGCGCTGTATCTGGTGTGTATACATTTAGTTATCCAGCTCAGCGAGGTGGGCAATCATGCTTAGTATAAGCAGCACTCCCCGCATCACTCGGACATGCCGCAGTGCGCAGTTGGTATCCAATTTCTCTCCTATTTTGTGACAAGAATGCATCTTAGTCACAATGCAATGTGATTACACTGCACTAGGAAACGGCTTATTGTTAGTTGTGACACCTGTATATCTATATCTATAGGCTTTAATTTCCACTTTGCATTTTCCTTGGGTCAGTCAGCTGACTGCAGCTCAGTCTCTCACAATTCAGGATCCTGATGGTTAGTGTTAGCAAACATTTGTCCTTGCACATGCAGGAGAATAAATGACACAGACACAGCAGAGAAAGGATGCACAAATGATAAAAATGTGTTTCATTACAGTATTTTATTTTTCTCCTCTGAAGCACACATCACTTACTGTAGTTGCAGTAAGTTATGTAGTTAAATTGTCTGACCACTCAACTCATATGCAAGTCACCCAAACCTACACCCAACCATCAAAAAGCGTGAACTCGCACTGTAATGGGGAACATGGGAGTCATAATGATCAGTCAGTTCTATGAAGTAGTTCTCATCCAAGCACATAAGTACCACTTTTTTATTTTTATTTTGTAAAAATAATAGTTTCTGTATTGAACCATCAATTGTAGTCATAATAACATCTACATTTGAAGAAAGCAGTACATAAAAATGTGCATCGGAGTCCATGACAATGTCAAATAAATGAGATAAACGATTATAACAAAATCACAATTTTAAAAGATTAAAAAATTGAGAGAAGACTTTGAACTCAGCCAAATAATATTTATCCCTCAAAGGATATATATCCTTCGATTGGGAGGTCTTGCAGAAAAATGTAAGCCTCATACCACAAAGTATGATGAGATAAAATAAAAAAGGGGCAGACTAGATGGGCCAAGTGGTTCTTATCTGCCGTCAAATTCTATGTTTCTATGATGAAACAATTAGATATAACCTCTTTAGTAGATGTCGGTAGAACCTCTATGAAACTCTCCCAAGTGGCAATCTGGAGAGATGTCGCCTACCAATCCACATGGAAAATAAAAAAGTTTCTCTTTGAACATTTCATGGGTTTGCAGAGAATTCTTAATCCATAAATGCAGACTAGTTTTACGAGCAACCATATGAAATTGCTAATAGCAGTATCCAAAGTCCAACCTTTCTTAGCACTTCCTGCAAAACTTGCATCCTGACCCTCAAAGCTCATTTGGCCATTTATTAATGCATTACTTACATTATGTGTAAATATGAGCTGTAGAGATAGTTATTATGGTGATTTAACGTAGTTTCAGATTGTGCTAATTAGCTCGTTCTTCATATAGAAACTGGAAACCTCTTGACCATCAGGATATTATTATCTTTTGTTTATGTCCAATTTACCAGCTCATGTAAACCCCAGATTATAAGCATTATGACAATGTGGGGCAGTAGTTGACGTAATTTGTCTTAATGACAGTGCCTGATATTGAAAAGGGGAGGAAATGTTTCTTTATAGCGCTGCATAATTTTCCTTTACTGCAGTACTTCTGCACAGTAGAAGATTATGGCTAATGCTAGAACATGGCAAGTTGAGCCAAATAATGTAACAATAGCCAGGCAGTTTTGATGAATGGTGGAAACATGGACATTTCAGATATTACATTTTTCTCAGTGTCCCACATACTCTGCTACATGTGCATGTGTTATTTATGGTTGTGTTAGCGTAGCAACAATAGGAGTCAGTTACATAAGACAGACTAAGTATGCTGCAGCATAAGATTCAAAATGAATACTGCTTTTCAGCCTTTGGCCGGAATGTATTGAAGTCTGATCTTAGTGGCTGTGCGGGGGTCTGGCCAAACTTTGAAATTTTTTTTAAAGGGGCAATCAAGTGCAAGGCTAAACTATGCCTTGTATATGATTGTCCCTTTAATAAAAGTCAGAGTTCGGCCGGCAACCTGCATGGCCACCAACTCGCACTTCAATGCATCCCGCCCTTTACATCGAGTTTCAACATCCTGTTTGTCGGCAATGAACACAAAAGCGCATAAAACTATGTTTTACAATAGATATAGTTGCCAACTTTGTAAGACTCCCATAGGGAAGACATGGAGAAGAAGGTTGTAGGGGCAACTGATGGAGTGTGGCACCATGATTCACATCACCACGACTTTGCCCCCACTGCAAGATGCCATAAAAGTCACAGTGACTTATGTTATGGGCAGCTCGGATGGTGTCGTAGTTACCATTGTAAAATCCTAGCCATGGCCTATCTGTTTGTATGTTCTCTCCATGCATGTGTAAGATGTCACAAACCCTTGTTTTCCACCACAATTCAAAAACATACCGGTAGGTTTTTTGGTTTCTGGCAAAATTAATCTGTGTATGTTTGTTCATGTGATAGGTATTGTAGACAGTAAGCTCCACTGGGGCAGGGACCAGTGGCAGCTCCTACCTGCTTGTAGGAGGGAGGTTACCACTACCCGTACCGGGACAGGAGACAGACAGCCTGACCAGCACAATGGATCTGGCAGGCGCTGGGACCGGTGCATGCGCACAATCGGTGGTGGGACCATGCATGCGCAAAACACCATCTTCTGTGGACTGCATCAGCTACAGCCCCATTGAACCTGGGTAGGGCTGACTAGAAGACAGGGAGTGGCTTCTTACTGGAAGTACACTCTACGTTAATTGCAGCCCAGCTTGGCAAACCCAGAGGGAGAAAGCACCTCCCCCTGGGGCTGCCTGTCAGGTCTGTAACTGACAGGTAACACTTCCAATAGGAAGTCACTGCCTGTCACAGCCAATCCAGTGCAGTCACGGACTGCAACTGGCTCACTGAGGTGGGGGATTTTACTGGGGAATAGGTAAAATCTGTTACTGGCAGGGACTGAAATATTCTCTGTAAAGTGCTTTGGAATGCTGTATCTCTGTGCTATATAAATAACTGATAAAGTGAAGAAGAGCAAAATAGTATTCTTAATCTTATATTTCAGTAGGGAAACTGTGTAACTAGCTGCATAGTGGTAATAATATGAAACAAGGCATATTATAAAAACCATAGTACAGTGGTCCCCAAATGGTGCCGTGCCATGGGTTGCACTTACAGGGATACCAAGGGGTGATGGTTCAGAACCAAAACAAATGATTTATGGTCAGTGTGAAAATCAAAACAATGCTGGCGGCTGCCGATTATAAAAAATGTTGCAAATAGCGGCACAACCCTGTCCCCCGACACATAACTGAACCTAAGCATGAGGGCCTTCCTACCTCTATGTCTATCTGTTATTACCCAGTTGGTCTTATCACTGTTGTTTCCAATTGTAAAATGCAATAGAATATGTTCTGCTATATAAGAAACTGTACATGAATAAATATAAGCACAAATTACTGAATTTAATTTTTTTCATGAATTCCTCAGTAACAAACATTTGGGGGCCTATTTATAAACGAGTGATAAAACTCGTTGTGAATGATAAATGATGCTTCAGCCAATTACCTCCTGTCATTTTTCAAACACATGACAGGAGCTGAACACATGAAACTTACAGTAGGAGCTGGTTGACTGGAGAACCATTTATCATGCGCAACAAGTTTTATCATTCACAACTAATTTTATCACTCGTTGATAAATGATCCCCTTGGTCTGCGGATGCCGTGAAAAATATGGCGACGCTCTAGAGTGTCATGATTCAAGAAAGTATGGTAACCACTACCATATTGTGTGAACTAGGAAATACAGTACAACACCCAGACTGATTGGTTATAACTGTGCAGGGATGTATCTACCTATTGGCCAGGATGGCACACGCCAGGGGCGCCAGGCAAGGAGGGTGCGCCGCCTGGCTGTGCCATCCGCGGCCAAAGGATAGAAAAACAGTACTGTCAGACTGTACCTGGTGAGAGTCTGTTACTGTTGGAGTGGCGCTGGTGTCCGGCAGCACCGCACTTGTAGTCAAACTCAAAATAAACTACAGCTCCCAGCAGCCCTTGTTGCTGGGAACTGTAGTTTAATGTGAGTCTGATTACAAGTGCGGTGCTGCCGGACACTAGTCTGATCACTAGTGCAGTGCGGTGCTGACGGACACCGGCGCTGCGCCGGCAGTAAGAGACTCTACCAGGTACACAGCAGTGGTGCAAGTAGAAATATTTTCTTATGGGTACTGAGTGCCGAAAAATTAGCGTAATCATGTGTTGTGATGGGGCGTGGTCATATGCTGCTAGTGGGAGTGGCTACATGACACTAGCGGCGTGGCCACATGACATAGCCCCTTTTTTTGGTATTCTGGAGGCAAGGCTAAAAATATATAGTAATGCCTCCAGTATAATAGAAATATATAGTGATACCTCCAGTATAATAGAAATATATATTAATGCCCCCAATTTAATAACAATATATAGTAATGCCTCAATAACAATATATAGTAATGCCTCCATTATAACAGGAAAATACAGCTACTGTTGCACTCCCAGTAACCCTGACAAAGTGGGAGGAGCCGTCATGCTGCCGAGCACCACGGTCTTGTTGCTTTGTGGCGCATTATAATTGTGGCAATGGCAAAGTGTGTGGAAGGTGGTACTGCGTACCCGCTGCAAACTTCTTAAGGGTACTTCGTGCCCGAGCGTACCCGCATACTTGCACCGCTGGTACACAGCAATTGTTGTATAGCACAGTGCTACAGATCTATTAGTTGTTGAAGATAAAAAAGTGTCCGTGTTTGGGAGAAGGGACCGTACCTGGAAAACTACACGATTTTCATGCATGTTAGATGTAAGTAAGTAGTAAGTAAGCGAAAACTTTAACTTGTTGAGTGTAATAAAGAAAATACATATCTTACCTATGTCAAGGCCATGTTCAAAGGAAATGCATATAATTGTATAATTGATAATTTTATCTTGGAAGTGATGGCACCCTGATGTTTCTTCTAACAGGAAGCATTTCTACCATCCAACTAATGCTGTTTGGTTAATGGCTGGGTCCATTTGAGGCTCATCTCACAGCATCTCATTAGCATTTAATTCGGGATGCAGTCAAGATGCCGGCGTTTGGCATCCCGGCGGTCGGAAAGCTGACGCCAGCATCCCGAAACTGCTCGCAATGCTGATGCTGGCATCCCAACATAGATAGCAATGCAGAATGCCAAAATCCGGATCAAGTTGGTGCCAAAGTCTCCACTGGCAAGCCACGTGGGAGGGTTAGGGTTAGGCTGCGAGGGCGGGAGAGCTAGGGTTAGGCTGCAGGGAGGGAGATTAGGAAGGGTGGGTTAGGGTTAGGCACCACTGAAGAGGCTTTTTTTTGAGGGGGTGGGTTAAGGTCAGGCTGTGGGAAAGGTGGGTTAGGGGGGAGGGATGGTGTAACGTGAATACGAGATACTACTGTGCGGTGTAATGTGAATGAGGGACACTACTGTGTGGCATAATTGAATTGGAAGTACTATTGTGTCCACTCCCTTCCCCCACAAGACCATGCCCCATTTCCAATACTCACACCTTATTCCAAATGTGTGTAGTGGGGGCGCCAGCCCCTTACTTTGCCAGGGGCGCTCGGACCCCTAGATACACCCCTGTAACTGTGCATGGTGAATATTTGAATTTTTCCCCATTCCCTATTCCTAGAGCGCCATTGATACATTGTTACAGTATACTTGCTGTTCCTATATTTGTCTTATATTTTGAAGTAATGGTTGTACAGCTTTGATATACAGTAAAGTGAAGTTGACAACTTTTTTTTGCTAATGATAAAGGATACTATATATTTCTCTAACGTCCTAGTGGATGCTGGGGACTCCGTCAGGACCATGGGGAATAGCGGGCTCCGCAGGAGACAGGGCACATCTAAAAAGCTTTTTAGGTCACATGGTGTGTACTGGCTCCTCCCCCTATGACCCTCCTCCAAGCCTCAGTTAGGTTTTTGTGCCCGTCCGAGAAGGGTGCAAACTGGATGGCTCTCTTAAGGAGCTATTTAGTAAAGTTTTTTTTTAGGTTTCTAATCAGTGATTCCTGCTGGCGACAGGATCACTGCAACGAGGGACTTAGGGGAGAGACTGGCAACTCACCTGCGTGCAGGAGGATTGAAGTCTTAGGCTACTGGACACTGAGCTCCAGAGGGAGTCGGAACACAGGTCAGCCTGGGGTTCGTCCCGGAGCCGCGCCGCCGATCCCCCTTACAGACGCTGAAGAAAGACGGCGGAACGGAGGTCCGGAAACAGGCGGCAGAAGACTTCACAGTCTTCAGAGAGGTAGCGCACAGCACTGCAGCTGTGCGCCATTGTTGTCACACGGCTCACTGACACGGTCACGGAGGGTGCAGGGCGCTGCTGGGGGCGCCCTGGGCAGCAATATAAATACCTATTTGGCAAATAAATACATCACATATAGCCATTAAGGCTATATGTATGTATTTTAACCCAGGCCAGTTATTAAAAAACCGGGAGGAAAAGCCCGCCGAAAAGGGGGCGGAGCTTATTCTCCTCAGCACTCAGCGCCATTTTCCTGATCAGCTCCGCTGGTGAGGAAGGCTCCCACTCTCCCCTGCACTGCACTACAGAAACAGGGTTAAAAGAGAAGGGGGGCATAAATTGGCGATATAATTATATATTAAGAGCGCATATATAGAAACAACACCTTCTAGGGTTGTTATATACATTATAGCGCTTTTGGTGTGTGCTGGCAAACTCTCCCTCTGTCTCCCCAAAGGGCTAGTGGGTCCTGTCCTCTATCAGAGCATTCCCTGTGTGTGTGCTGTATGTCGGTACGTGTGTGTCGACATGTATGAGGAAAATGTTGGTGAGGAGGCGGAGCAAATTGCCTGTAATGTTGATGTCACTCTCTAGGGAGTCGACACCGGAATGGATGGTCTACTTATGGAATTACGTGATAATGTCAACACGCTGCAAGACGGTTGACGACATGAGATGGCCGGCGGACAAATTAGTACCGGTCCAGGCGTCTCAGACACCGTCAGGGGCTTGTAAAAACGCCCATTTACCTCAGTCGGTCGACAGACACAGACATGGACACTGACCCCAGTGTCGACGGTGAAGAAACATACGTAATTTTCCTTTAGGGCCACGAGTTACATGTTAAGGGCAATGAAGGAGCTGTTACATATTTCTGATACTACAAGTACCACAAATAAGGGTATTTTGTAGGGTGTGAATAAACTACTTGTAGTTTTGCCTGAATCAGATAAATTAAATGAAGTGTGTGATGATACGTGGGGTTCCTCCGATAGAAAGTTATGGGCGGTATACCCTTTCCCGCCAGAAGTAAGGGCGAGTTGGGAAACACACCTTAGGGTGGATAAGGCGCTCACACGCTTATAAAAACATGGCGTTACCGTCTCTAGATACGGCCGCCCTCAAGAAGCCAGCTGATAGGAAGCTGAAAAATATCATGACAGTATATACACACATACTGGTGTTATACTACGACCAGCAATCGCCTCAGCCTGGATGTGCAGCGCTGAGGGGGCTTGGTCGGATTTCCTGACTGAAAATTTTGATACCCTTGACAGGGACAAGATTTTATTGACTATAGAGCATTTTAAGGATGCATTTCTATATATGCGTGATGCGCAGAGGGATATTTGCATTCTGGCATCAAGAGTAAATGTGATTTACATATCTGCCAGACGAAGACACGACAGTGGTCAGGTGAGGCAGATTCCAGACGGCATGTGGAAGTATTGCCGTATAAAGGGGCGGTCCATCGGACCTGGTGGCCATGGCAACAGCTGAAAAATCCACTTTTTGTTACCCCGAATCACATATCGGCAAAAAAGGACACAGTCTTTTCAGTCTCAGTCCTTTCGTCCCCATAGGGGCAGGCGGGCAAAGGCCAGTCATATCTGCCCAGGGGTAGAGGAAAGGGAAGAAGACTGCAGCAAGCAGCCCATTCCCAGGAACAGAAGCCCCTCACAGCTTCTGCCAAGTCCGCAGCATAACGCTGGGGCCGTACAAGCGGACTCAGGTGCGGTAGGGGGTCATCTCAAGAGTTTCAGTACGCAGGGGGCTCACTCGCAAGGGAACTCCGGGATCCTACATGTAGTATCCCAGGTGTACATTGGAAATTCGAGACATCTCCCCCTCACACAATTCACAGGCTGTATTCCCAGCAGGTGATAATCAAAGTACCCCTCTTACAACATGGAAGGGGGTAGTATTCCACACTATATTGTGGTACTGAAGCCAACCGGCTCGGTGAGATCTGAAATATTTGAACACTTACATACAAGCGTTCAAATCAAGATGGAGTCACTCAGAGCAGTGATAGCGAACCAGGAAGAAGGGGACGATATGGTGTCACTGGATATCAGGGACGCTTACCTACAGGTCCAAATTTGCCCTTCTCTCCAAGGGTACTTCAGGTTCCTGGTACAGAACTGTCACTATCAGTTCAGACGCTGCCGTTTGGGTTGTCCACGGCGCCCCGGGTCTTTACCAAGGTAATGGCCGGAATGATGATTTTTCTTAAAAGGAAACATGGACGCTTTCCTGATAAGGGCAAGGTCCAGAGAACAGTTGGAGGTCGGAGTAGCACTATCTTAAGTAGTTCTACGTCAGCACGAGTGGATTCTAAATATTCCAAAATCGCAGCTTTTTCCGATGACACGTCTACTGTTCATAGGGATGATTCTGGACACAGTCCAGAAAAACGTGTTTCTCCCAGTGGAGAAAGCCAGGGAGTTATCCGAGCTAATCGGGATCCTCCTAAAACCAGGAAAAGTGTCAGTGCATCATTGCACAAGAGTCCTGGTAAAAATGGTGGCTTATTACGAAGCAATTCCATTCGGCAGATTTCCCGCAAGAACTCTTCGGTGGGATCTGCTGGACAAATGGTCCGGATCGCATCCTCAGATGCATCAGCGGATAACCCTATATCCAAGGACAAGGGTGTCTCTCCTGTGGTGATTACAGAGTGCTCATCTTCTAGAGGGCCGCAGATTTGGCATTCAGGATTGGATGCCGGTGACCACGGAGGCCAGCCTGAGAGGCTGGAGAACAGTCACACAGGGAAAAAATTTCCAGGGAAGTGTGATTAAGTCTGGAGAATTCTCTCTGCATAAATAAGCTTAGAGCAAATTTATAAGGCTCTACACTTAGCAAGACCTCTGCTTCAAGGTCAGCCGGTATTGATCCAGTGGGATAACATCACGGCAGTCGCCCACGTAAACAGAAAGGGCGGCACAAGAAGCGGGAGGGCAGTGACAAAACTGCAAGGATTTTTCGCTAGGCGGAAAATCATGTGATAGCACTGTCAGCAGTGTTCTTTCCGGGAGGGGACGACTGGGAAGCAGACTTCCTCAGCAGGCATGACCTCCACCCGGGAGAGTGGAAACTTCATAGGGAAGTTTTTCAGCATGATTGTGGATCGTTGGCAAAGACCAAAGGTGGACATGATAGCGTCCCGCCCGAAAAACGGGACAGGTATTCCGCCAGGTCATGAGACCTTCAGGCGATAGCTGTGGATGTTCTGGTAACACCGTGGGTGTACCAGTCAGTGTATGGGTTCCCTCCTCTGTTTCTCATAACCAAGGTATTGAGAATTATAAGACATAGAGGAGTATGAACTATACTAGTGGCTCCGGATGGGCCAAGAGGGACTTGGTACCCGGAGCTTCAAGAGATGCTCACAGAGGACTAAGGGCCTGGGGAGCTAAGAAGGGACTTGCTTCAGCAAGTACCATGTCTTTTCCAAGAATTACCGCGGCTGCGTTTGACGGCATGGCGGTTGAATACCGGATTCTGAAGGGAAAAAGGCATTCCATAAGAGGTCATACCTACCTTGGTCAAAGCCAGGAAGGAGGTGACCGCACAACGTCATCACCACATGTGGTGAAAATATGTTGCGTGGGTAAGGCCAGGAAGGCTCCACGAAGGAAATTCAACTAGGTCGATTCTGCACTTCCTGAAAACAGGAGTGTTTTGAGCCTCAAATTGGGGTTCATTAAGATTTAAATTTCGGCCCTGTAGATTTTCTTCCAGAAAAAATTGACTTCAGTTCCTGAAGTCCAGATTGTAAAGGGTGTATTCCATATACAGTTCTTTTGTGCCTCTAGGGGCACCGTGAGATCTCAACATAGTGTTGGGATTCCTTAAAATCATATTGGTTTGAACCGCTCAAATCTGTGGATTTGAAATATCTCACATGGAAAGTGACCATGCTGTTGACCAATATCTCACATGGAATGTGACCATGTTGTTAGTCCTGGCCTCGGCCAGGCGATTGTCAAAA